>NW_024356505.1:19494015-20224471 GCF_014805655.1 Passer montanus | reverse complement strand
GGGTCCGCGTTGGCCGCCGGCGGGGACCCAGTGCTGCCCCGCCGCGCCCGCCCGCCCCATCGCACGCTGTTGTCATGGAGGAGCCAAGATGGCGGCGCTGGCCTACACCGGGGGCAAGCGGGAGATCAACTACTACTTCAGCGTGAGGAGCGCCAAGGCGCTGGCGCTGGGCGCCGTCCTGCTCCTCACCGCCTGCCACGCCGCCTCCCGCCGCTACCGAGGTGAGGGGGCGGCCGCGGGCGCTGCGCGGGGGGCCGCGGCTGCCGGACAGGGGGGGCGGAGTCCCGGTGGAACCCCGGCGGAGCCCGGGAGCCGCGGCCCTGCAGGGAGGGCGGAGGGTGCCTCCGCCCGGGGCAGCCGCGGCGGGCCGGGGCGGTCTGGGCAGCGTGGCGCGGCGGGTCGCTGCCTGCGGAGGGACGCAACCCTGGGGGAGAGCGGGGACCCGGCCCGCGGGGCCCTCGGGCCTGGCCCGGGGGTCGCCGCAGGCCCCGCCGGTCGGGCGAGGCACAGCCGGGCTGTGGCCGTGCGCTGTCTGCACCGAGAGCTCGCCGCAGCTCCGGGGGCACGGCCTGCGGCAGGTGAAGTGCAGGGCTAGAGGGTCACGTCTTCCCTGTCACTTGTTTCTGTACGGCATGATTAATGGCCAATTACCTGGCAATTAGTGGTTAAAGTCTTAATTGGTACGAGATCTGGTGTGTATTTTTTCACTCTTTGCACCATCGCCTCAAACGTAACGAAACCGGCCGCTTTGGTGGATGAAGCGCAGTCAAGAGCTGCTTGGTTTCACGTGTGGTCGGTGGCCGCGGAGAAGCTCCGGGCACCGGGCGAGCTCGTGTCCCCGTGGCCGTGACCGGGTACGGGGCGCCGGGAGCTCCGCTCGCTCCTCCTCGCTCGGCTTGCTTTGGCCCTGAAGCAGAGAAACTTGGCACGGTCCGTAAATGCAAATGCAGCCGCTGAAGGATATATTTACTTGTTTCTGTGTCACGCTGAGAAATGTGGTATGTTTTTGTGGGTAAATGAAAAAGTTGATCTGTAGGGAGATGACCGCGGCTCTGTTTGTTGTAGCACAACTGGCGTCGTGTTCTAACACTTGGCTGCCAGCATTCATGGGAGACAGGGCTGAGCCAGGCAGTTCATTGTGGAAGTGGAAAAAGGGGTAGGGATCTCTGTGTTTACAACTCCCTAGATTCTCCCTCTAGCTGGTATGTCGGTACGTCTGATGAACTGACTAGTATTAAATTGGAAGATTTGGAAGCATTTACTGAATTCTAGAGTAGATCAAGCATGAGGTAATTGAACTTGCCTGTTGTGCAGTGTTCCTTAAGGCACAAGTCGCAAAACTAGACAGAAGGATGGTGGCAAATTTTTAAAGAGGGAAGACTAAGCAAATGGGGACTGACATATCAAGCAGGTTACAAGGAAAATAAAATATGCATAATTTCAGTGTATTCTGTGAGATTTGACAAGGGGGTGAGTCTTAGATTGCAAAATGGTGATAATCTGCTGGCCCTTATGTAAATTGATATAGTCAGTACGAATTGTTGCAAACCTTTAAAATTTTTTCCCCTAAGGTTTTTAGTTTCCTGAAGCAATTAAAGGGTAGGGGAAAGGTTTTCCCATAAATGTTTAAAAGTTAGGAGGACATGGAGTCGTAGTGAAAAGAGACTTACCAATTTGGGCTTCTGTGAACATAAAATGTTCAAAAGAGAAGTTTAGAAGAGGAAGTTGGAAAAATTACAGCAGGTGAATTTTTAGGATAGATAAAAGCAGAGTTGCTTTAATTAAAAAGATCATTCTGCAGACCTGCAGTGATATCAAACCGTTGAAATTCAGCAAATGCCACAATACTTTTGACAAGTAATGAAAAAAACAGAGGTTTTCACTCACAGTGCACAGCTAAAGCTCACTGGCACCTCACTCATTCTCAGTGGTGTTGGTCACCCACTCTCAGTAGTGGTATGATAGAATCATACCCATTCTTAGTGGTGGTATGATAGAACTTGGAAAGTCCTGTCATAAGTGGAAAAGAGCAAAATAAATGGCAGAAGAATAAAACAGCTTCTCTATGACAAATAATAAACTAAAATTCTGTACCCTGGACAGAAACCTAGAAACTTCTTAATGTTCTCAAATGTCAGGAATTGTTGTGGGAAGGTAAATTGTTTTTTACTGTGCCATAACACAAAAAGCATCAACTGACAAATGAAATTAGGTAATACATTTTAAATGATCACAAGAAAGCACTTTCTTTTACACATAAGACATTTTACACCATGATTTTTATATCAAAATATTCCAAAAAGGGTTATTATGATTTCCCGAGGGTGTTTGAGGTAGGGCTGCAGGCAGGTTCAAAGTAGCCAGGCTGTGAAAGCCAGGCTGTGTCACGTAAGTGATTGCTGTGTTTGTGGTGCTTTTACACTTCCCCTTTTGTCTGATTGTCATTACATGGAGAGGTTTTAGCTAATTTTGGCCACAGCCATGCAAGTACATATTGTAGATTGGAGCAGCCCAGTGTACTTCCAGTTAAAGTTGCCTGTATACAATTTACTTGTATGGAAAAATGCTGAACTGGCGTTGTGGAAGGTCAGATTTATATTCAGGAAGAGTGTTGTATTTAGGGGTCACCTACATTTTTTTTACAAAAGCATATGAAAAAAGAGAAGTACAGACTGTCTAATTTGTGAAGAGTTAAGTGGATTGAATGTTTACATACTATGCAGTGAAGTTAACGCTTTGAGGTTTTCAGCTGTTATATTTCAAAGGTACAGTCCTAAACTGTTTTGGAAATAAGAATTTATTTAAAATTTTGCATTCTTAAAATCAGCAGGAGTAGACTCTGTTTACAACTACATTTTTTACTTTGAGTAATAGAGAACAATTGAATTTCCAGCTCTTTGAGAGTATGTATTTTAGAGAAAGCTTTGTGAAACAGTCTGCTCTGGTGCTGAATGAAGACTTTGAGATTTCACAATTTCAACTGAATAACCATGATTTTGAGGAATTATATATTAGAATAATGAACATAAAAATTCAGAAAAATTTTACACTTTGTACAACTATAATGTTGTGTATCTAAGTGAGCATAAAACTGTGTTGGAAGGATAATTTACACAAAGTTTAAAAAGAATGGTCTGTGTTTTGTGCATACATTGGCACTTGAAATTCTTTTTCTTGGGTTTTGGGGTTGGTTTTTTGGGTAGGATTTTTTTTGTTTGTTTGTTTAGTTTTTTATTTTAAGATCTCATTGATGTTTAAGAAGAAGTTGTGGTGTATTAAAATGAGCATAGTTTTTGGCTGCTATTTCACCTGCTAAATCCAGAGTTGAGCTTTTCTGGAGGCATTGTCTGGTTTGTAACCTCCTCTTTACTGCTGTTTCAGTTTTGTTTTATTCCCTCTACCTCGTCTTCTCCCCTTATTTTCTACAATTATGTTTAAAGGAGGATATCAAGCTTCAGTAATAACCTGAATGAGTTTCAGGAGCTTTCTGATGCTGCTCAGGGCAGCAGTGAGGTAGTCAGTACCTGGAGTTGGGAAAGAAGGCATAACCCCTTGACATGCAATATTGTCTCTATGTTTGAAATGTATAAAATGTGTGATGTTTGGAATGTTACTTCAGTGAATGTACTGTAGGATGAAGGATTGATCTACTTATGGGCAGTTATTGGGGTGGGGATGCCATGGAATACAGCATTACTGAGCTTGACTTTTATATAAGGACATCCTCTAGTCTTGAAAGTTTGATTGAGAAAGAAGTGATAGTGGTCTACAAATCATGATAGACATAAGTCCAAACTGCCTTGTCCCATTGAAGAACCAGGGAGTGCCCCAAGGAAATCTAGTAGAAACCATATTTCAAAATAAAGGCAGATGATTCTTCAAGCATCAGCTCTGGATATAGAAAACTCTGAGAGGATTCTGTGGGTGTGAAGAACTTGAAGACTGCATGTCCTTTTCACTAAATCCTTGGAATGAACATAGCTGGGAGAATATTAGGCAAGAATATAATGTTTATTTGCCCTCTCCTTATTTATCTCTGAGCATCTGCTTTTTGCCCCTGTTGAAGATGGAATACTGGGCTAGACTGACCACTGCTCTGACCATGAATAACCATCCTGGTTTTCTTACACATCTTTCTCAGCAAGTGAATGAATGTCAGAGGGAGTCTGATTAGTGGTGGATATTCTTTTACAAAGTTCACTCTTGCATCACTTTGATACATCTCCTAGTTGTCCTCATCTGAAAAGTGGAGGACTTCATATCAGTAATAACTCTAAACCACCTCATTATCAAACTCATGTTGCTTTTGATTAGACAGTTTTTTTATTATTCCTGATAGTTTCATTTTTTATGGAACTTACTCAACATTATAGTTTGCATGAGTTTGCAAGTTTGAGAATCAGAGAAATTGTGTTGTTTGTAAACCAAGGTATGAGTTGAGCTTAATGAAGTGATGGTTTCAGAGAAAGTGTTAGGTGTGGGCAGTGGTACATTGTTTCTGCCCAAGCTGCAAGTCCCTACTACTTCATTCACAACCTGTTTGTCTGTGCTCAGAAATGCCAAGTATGACAAAAATGTTGGAGAGCAACTTCTCTTGCAATGAATGGGTTCAGTTGTGTTCAGTTATAAAGCAGCAGAATCTGACATGGAGTTGGGAAGATAACAGTCACTGATTTTGTAACTGAGATATTTGAAATTTAACATGACCTGGAACATCAGCACCTGTAAAGTGATTAATCTTAATTAGTATACAGCTTACTGATTGGAGGAGATAAGTGCAGTTCAGAATGATGAGCAAATTGATGTGTACAACAAGTCCCTACTACTTCATTCACAGCTTGTTTGTCTGTGCTCAGAAATGCCAAGTATGACAAAAATGTTGGAGAGCAACTTCTCTTGCAATGAATGGGTTCAGTTGTGTTCAGTTATAAAGCAGCAGAATCTGACATGGAGTTGGGAAGATAACAGTCACTGATTTCGTAACTGAGATATTTGAAATTTAACATGACCTGGAACATCAGCACCTGTAAAGTGATTAATCTTAATTAGTATACAGCTTACTGATTGGAGGAGATAAGTGCAGTTCAGAATGATGAGCAAATTGATGTGTAAATGTTTGGATTTTTTTTTTTTTGTGTATTAACCCATATCACCTGTTCTAAGGTGACCACATGACCATATGTCTTGCGAACCTTGTAATGAGTTTTGTGTTCTATACAAGATGCTGTGTATGGTGATTCTGTGTAGAAGATTACTTTATTCAACAGTTGTGTTCTTTAATTTTATATTAGTGTATTTGGGATAGTAGAGTGGATTGGCATCTCTTAAAGGAAATGCCAGTCTAAGTCACAACATCTTTCTGACAACAGAAGTGGGATCACTAACATTTTGTGGCTAGGGGTGGGATTCACAGAGCAGTATTGTATAATGAGTGAGAAGGCAACTTGCAGAAACTTGTGCAAGATGTATTTACAATCAGTTAAATCTGTTTGCTACTGTTGATTATTTCAATTTCTGTTTTTCAAATATTGTCAAATTATTTTTTATAATGGCAACAGGGCTATATTTTACATTTTATGTGTCTGAATTCTAATCTTAATATAACATTTCAAAGGTGGTGATACATGTGAATATCTTCTGTCCAGTGGGAGATTTCTTGGAGAAAAAGTATGGCAACCTCACAGTTGTATGATGCATAAGTATAAAAATAGGTAAGGAAACTCATGTCTTCTGCTCATCTGTAAATAAGCAAGATTGTTGTTTGACTGCAGCTCTAGTAATTGCTGTAATTGTAGGAATAACATAATCCATTGTTCACTTTATATCTGATTCTCTAGGCTTTCAAAAATGTACATTTATGAGAAAGAAGTATTTTCCAAGTACTTTATCCGTGTCTACAGTGTTTACCATAGTTGTATTTCTGTATAAAAATACAAATAAATGTTGGTGATGGAGGTAGTGGCACAAGTTATGGAGAGTCACATGAGGCTGCATATATCACTCTCAGATTGCTGACTTTGCATGTCAAATTGCAAGTAAAAATATCCCAAATAAAATTGCCTATCACTTTTTTCACTTCCTAGTAAGAGAAATCTTTTTTTTTAAGAGAGTTATGCTGCATATTACCATTTTGAAACAGCTGTATTTGTAGCACACATTAATAGGAAAACCTGCTTAGTTGTTTGCCTGATCACGTTAGCAGGAGAGTTCATTTTCAATTCTATTCAAATTACAATAAATTGTTTATTAATTCAGCATGTTAAAAAAAAATTATCATGCCTTTCAGCTGGATATAATGTTTAGAATTATCTGTATAGCTGTAGATTTTGAGAATACTTCTAAGGTACGTATTTTCTGTAATGTTGCTGTTTTGTTTTACAGTGAAACAAAAAATTGCCTCATAGACAAACATGTTGTGTTTATAGGAGATTCTAGAATTCGACAGCTGTTCTATTCTTTCATAAAACTGATAAATCCTCAAGTCAAAGAAGAAGGAATTAAGGTGAGATGGCTTAATTTGGTGATTGATTTTTTGTTTCTTTCTTCCCAATTTACCTTATAACTCTTGTCTGAACTTCAAAAAATCAAATTATACTGTTTGCTGGCGTCACCATATGAAAGGAGAAGCACAGAAGGGTCTTTTGAAGAAGAACAAGATTAGACCAAAATCATTATTTGGGTACAAGTGATAGGCAATGAGATAATTGCGAATCTGAGGAGAGAACTGGAAGCTCAAGAGAAAGCTTGCAGCAGCCTGGGAATAAATTAATGAAGCTGACTTGTCCCATAGCAATTTATGCTTCGTATTTGGTTTCTTGATGAGAAAATGATTGCTCCTTTGTGTGTTTTTAAATAGCAGTAATTCATGCCTTCTAATTTGTCATTTAAAATGTCAGTTAAATTGCTGATCTAATCTGTTCATAAAAATCCTTGGGGCAATGACAGATTTCCAGGTCTAACTTGAAGCTGAAACTAAAAATATCTTCAGGTCTTACCTTCTTTTTGATCACTGATGAAGAGCTGTCTGAATTTTATAATGTTGAGTGTGTAAACTGCAGCCAGGTGGAAGGAGGAAGAAAGGATTTAGATGTATCGTTTGCTGAACAAAATGCTGATTTCTTTTGCTCTGTGATACTTCTTGGGTACATATCTTCATAGATTTATGTACATATACGTGATGGAAAAGACACCTTCCAACAGTACATAAGATTTGTCAATTATTTAGTAATTCTGTCACTTAGAAGTACAAGGTGGCAGCTTGTCCAGCATGCAATCACTTGTCAAAACAAGATGTTTGATTGATTCAAGAACTCTGGTTTTCTTAGTCAATTGGTTAGGTCTCTCTTGCTGCCCAAAAGTAATGGTGAGATAATAGAATGCTGTAATGGATTTTGAGTTGAGAGAATTTTTTGTCAAGTGTTATTGAAATCAAGATCTCAGTTTGAAGAAGAGAAGTACACTTGCTCTTAGGGATCAGTACCAAAATTATACTGTATTTTATGATTTTAAAGGAGTATTGTGAATGCATATCTGACTCATTCCTTTCTGATTTACAGTTTTCACTCAGAAAATTTAATAATGCATTTTAGATTTTATTTCTGCCTGAGACTATTTTCTTTTATTCTTTAATTAAAACTGTGTTGGTTGTTTTGTGTAAAGGAGATGGACAGAAGAAAAGGAAGGCTGGAAAAAGTGTAATAAAAGAAAGAGGAAAAGTCATAAGTTTTTCTTATGTTGAGAAGCTAAATTTAGGAAAACATTTGATACCTTTGTAAGAGAGTGAGCAGAAAGCATTTCAGACTTTGTTGGATAGATTGCTTCCAGGAAAAAGAACTGTTTATTTTAGTAGCTTGTTTTATCAAGAAAGCAACATAAATATTTTGTGTGAGTACACTGACAAGTTTATACAAGAAAAATCCTTTCCACTGAAAATAAATATTGTGTGAGAGCAAGTTAGCATACGTATGTAAATATTTTGTTTCCATTCTGAAAATTTTTCTTACTTTGTTTTCTTTGTTTTGGGGTTTTTTGACAGCATGGAAATATCCCATTTGAAGATAAATCTGCTTCAATTAAAGTGGTAAGTTTTTATGTAGTGTTAAATTGCAAACCATAATCACGTTATTATTTCATACAATATAATTGAAAATGCTGTCAGAGCTGAAAAGTTAAAAGAAGGTTAAGACCATCAACATTCTTTATAAATATTTCACAGATGTTTCACAGTGCATCTTATACTGTATTTTAAGAGAATTTGGCATGGAGTACTTGTATTGTGGTTTAGTTTTGGGCATGAGCTCTGGTACTATAATTTATGTCAGATCTTACAATTTGGCCTTTCCAAGCATACCTTTTGCCAGGAAGTTTACTCTTTTTGTGCTGTAAAAATATATGTCTGGGTCCCCTTGGGTTGGTAATTGTAATTGCCATTGAGTTTTCTATGCTGTCCCAACAAGTATTCCTTCCACTGTTTTTGCATGGAGAAATAAGCAGTGTTGATTATAATGTGGATATTTAAAAAAAGAAAACAAAGTGCTTGGGGCTAGTTTTTCTGAAGGACTCTGTTCTCCTCTGCCCTGGCAATGGAGATGCTGTTGTCAATAGCTTTCTTTGCTTCCCATGACAGCTGTCAGCAGTGCTGGCATTGTGCTACTCATGCATTTATTTATGCCCTGAAGAAAACTCATTCTCTATTCACCAAAACCAAAGAAGCAGTGTGCTTGCCGAGTTGTCTGAATGTGGGTTTTCAGTACTTGTTTGTGTACATGGTTAAGATTTAGAGTACAAAATAACATTTTAGGGTGGTAAGCCCATGGCAATTTAAGCATGTGCTGACCTGCTTTGTTGGCCTTCACAGTATGTTCCTGTGTTTGTGCCATAGCTAGCACTGGTCAGCTGTGGAGTGGGTTGTTTCAGGAGTCAGTTCAGCCAAAAAGTCACTTTGTAGGATTCCTTTCCAATCAAGTTCATTATGAGGTTATCTGAATGCTGGAAAAGATGGGATGGAACACAAGGCAGGAGGAAAGGGCTGATGCATTGTGGTTTGCATTGAGCTAGCCTGACAGGGTCACATCTTCAAAACTCCTTAACCACAAAGATTTGAGGTGGCAGGTCTGGGCTTCTGGGAGATGTCTGATAGTTAATATATTTCCAGTCTGCTGCTTTCTTGTTTTGATGCAGTGTTGCTCTTCAACATTATTGGCATGGTAGCTGAATTTCCATATTCAGACTGGCGGTGACCCAGTAATCCAAATGTGGAAAAATACTTGACCATCAAAAGAGAAAATTACTGGGAACAAGTAGAGAGTTTAATTTTGCCCTTTCTAGTCATCACAGTAACTCTTCTGTCCTTCAGCCACTGTAGAGGACTGCATGATTGTTCACAGGTTCCACAGCCAAATAATGACTTGAGAGTACACAAGGGAACTACCAAAATGTAACAATCCAGAGGAGTGGAAGATAGAGATTTCCTCTCTGCTGATAGTGTTTCAGCATTCTGTTACAAAGTTTCCTCACAATAGTTTCTGCATGTGTAGTTCCTGCCATTTCCCTTCAACATGTATTTTTAGACTATTCAGTAGTGCTGTCCTGAGGAGTAACTAAGTGCGAGGAAGTCATGGCTTTCCCTGGGAGACATAAAAGCACTAGTCAAGACTGTCCTTCTAGATGAAAGCTGGGCACTGCTCCTGGCATCTAGAAGAATTGTTAGGTTTTGATTTTGTTTGAAAATTATGATTTCATGCTATCAATTATTTTAAGCCTTGAAACAAAGAAAATCTGCTAGTAAAGGATGTGGAAAACTGAGCAAAAAGCAAGTTCTAATAAGTTATAGATGTGAACTTATGTGGATTTATCCCTGATTGCAGTAGAAACCCAAGGACGTCCCATTTGGCAAACATTAAAAAAATACCTTCTTGGTGAAATTCTGACTCCTGAACTACAAATAAAAATGTGGTTTTTATGAAGGAAAAGTTTTGTGGATTTGTTGGCTTCTTCTCTTTTTTTCCTTTGCTTTCTGTTTTCCATGCTGGAGTAAGATATCAGGCGTTTCATGCTAATTATAAGGAAATCACACTCTGAGCAAAATGTTTTTCCTTTAAAATTGAATTGATGGCAATTAGTTTGGTTTTTTGCACTTTTTGGTTTTAGTCTAGTGAGTGTCTTTTAAGCTTGCAAAATAACTCTGCCCTTTTTTTTATAGGATTTTCTGTGGTATCCAGAAGTTAATGGCTCTATGAGGCAACGTATCAAATCTTGGACTGAGGTTTGTTTTAAAAGATCTCTAATTTGACTTCAAAGTGGTGAAAGAGAAATGTTTACTGGTGTATATGTTTCTGGGTATCTCCTGGTCTTCCAAGGATGGTATCACTTGGACCTTAAAAACCCCTAAGCAAACTAGAAAAACCCTACTTCATAGGAACAGCTTAATTAATCCTATTAAGAGCTAAAAGAATTTCAGTCTGGTTTGGCATTTTACTGCCTCTGTGGCTGCAATGACTCCACTTTAATGTGACCAAATATTTTGATCCTTATGAGTCCATTTCAACTTGAGATATTCTATGATTCTATGATGTTATGTTATGTTTATATGATAATTTGAGCATTTCAGAGTGAAGGGCAAAGGTAATTTGCAAAGTCAAGAATTCTTTGATTTTATTTGTTTTCAATATCTTCCTGAATTAGCATGCTAATTATTTTATATGTTTCAATTATGATGCAGGCTGTCATGTTATTCTGTGTGTAACTCTGACAAGTAATACATTTACAGATTGGCAGCTAATTTTTTCTTGTTTCTTCCTTTGTTGACCTTTCAATAGCCATGTTAATTTGAGCATTTCAGAGTGAAGGGCAAAGGTAATTTACAAAGTCAAGAATTCTTTAACTTTATTTGTTTTCAATATCTCCCTGAATTAGCATCCTAATTATTTTATATGTTTCAATTATGATGCAGGCCGTCATGTTATTCTGTATGTAACTCTAACAAGTAATATATTTACAGACTGGCAGCTAATTTTTTCTTGTTTCTTCCTTTGTTGACCTTTCAATAGCCTGGAGTTATTTAGTAGTAGCTCACAGTGATTATTTTGCTATCCTGTTGATCATTCTTGCACAACACTTTCCATCAGGATAGCTGAAGTTATCATTTGGTTTTCTTTTTATGTGGTTTCTACAAAAAATTGAGAGCTGCTGGTTTTCCTTGCTGTGCTGGGATAAAGTGGTACTGAGGTACTTAGGACTGTTTGTTTCCTTGTGCTGTTTTTTTGAGTACACTGGCCCTTGTCTTTTTCCTACACAGAACTGTCACACACCTCTGGGGTGACAATGGTCAATGCAGCAGCTCTAACAGATGTTTGACAATGCTGAGACTCAGATAAATAGTTCAAAAGTGTGATCTATGGTTTATTTGACCTTAGGAAAAGATGTTTAAATAGATTTTAAAGAGAGCTTATGCTGCTAAATTGATCAGGATTATAGGTGCTTATTGATGCTTCATGCTTCTGTAGATTCTGTTATATGAATCCTGTTACATATCTTGCATATATCAGGTGTTCTGCAATATATCTGCAATCTACTCTTTTGTAGCCATTAGCTGATAGGCAAGTGAGTCACAGTTAATGAAGATATGAGTCTTAATATAATTTAATAATATTTTAAAACCAATTCCTTTTTTTGTTTGTTTCTTAGGGTTCTGTGGCAAAACCTCATATAATTGTAGTAGGAGCTGCCACGGTAAGTTATACATATATAGGGGATTTTAGTGAAGTAGGAAGTTCTTGTAGGATAACTTTTAATGTTCTCAAGTTGGTTACATGATCAAGTTGTTAAACACAGAGTAAAATATCTATTCTCAGTGAATTTGTTGTTACTAAAAGTAGTTTTAAAATACCAGGTATGCTTTATCATACCTGTTTGATGTACAGTACTTGCTTTTTGTAAGCAATACTGGTTAATAAGCATTAATTTGCTTTAACCTAGCTAATAAAGTGGATTTGGTTAAAAGCAGATTTTTGATTTTAAAAGTTAAAGTATTTGCATACTAACTGAAGTAAATTTTTTAATATACCTTTTTCAGTTACAAAATTCTACTTTTGAGCATGGCCCAATGTGGGATGGTCTCTTAGATAAAAGCAGATTTTTAATTTTAAAAGTTGCATGCTAACTGAAGTGTATTTTTAATATACCTTTTTCAGTCACAAAATTCTACTTTTGAGCATGGCCCAATGTGGGATGGTCTCTTTCACCACACATATTTCTTTAAAATAAATAAATAAAGAAAGGTAAAAATCATAAATTTACATGGACAGTTCAACAACTAAAGAGGTTGGAGTTCTGGAATCTTGTTGCACTGGAAGATTCCACCACTGATATGCATTGCAGCATCACAGAAAACAAGGCTGACAAGTACCAGAAGAGGTGTCCTGACCCATCAGTTTGCCACCAGGCAGGATGTTTCTACCTATGTTGCACTTGGCAAGAGTCAACCAATTCTTTAAAACTTCCAGGGATGGAATTCAGCAGGCCTCCTTAATTAGTCTGTTCTAGTAACAAAGTCGAATCAAACAAATGCTCATCTCATTATTTGCACATTTAATGTCCCTTACTTCCAAATATTTGGGAATTGGAATTTGGAAAGAATTAGCTAATTTATTTTCATAGGAGCTGAAGTGTAAAGGGGGGTAAATGTGTTGCATTTAAAACAAAATCCTTCAAAAGCAGTTTGTTTTAGAGACAGTTAAGGCACCCTACCAGTCTGGAAACTTGTGGGCATGCCCATCTAAGGATGAACTCCCTCAATTTTAAGAGGAGGTCATGTGTGTATGTAGCCCTCCACACATTTCCTGAGGCATCAAAAATTCTCCTTTTATTTTAAGTGAACCCCTAAGTTCCTTTCCTCTTTAGGATCTACATAAATATTTGAGCTTTAGGAATTGTAGTAAGCCTAGAATATAATTTCTCAGTCGGAGACTGTATAATTTATTACTAGGATGGGTATAGAAAATGTCATTATATATGGATAATGTTCTGGCAGGCAAAAGGTCAGGTTGCAAAACTTGCAGGACACTTAGCTAAATAATTCCCTATACTCATATGTATATATTAGCCATAGCTTGTTGCCTTTTGTGGACAGCAGGAGATAGAAACTAGAAACTAACAGTATGCAGGGGAGGCTCTGCTCTTTTTAACACTAGTATATTTATACAAAACATTTAATATTATATCTAGTGTTGAACAAAGATAAACAGTCTCTGATTTAAGGGACTTCCAAAACATAAAATCTTCAAAAATCTGACATATCAGCAACCTCACCGTAGCTGACACTGGTGTGGTAGCCTGCGACTAGATTAACCTGGTGTGTGCTCTTGGACTTCATTGCATTTTGAAATTTTCCTATATCTTTAACTTAGCTCTTGGGTTGGTCATGCTACTTCAGCCTGAACATGTCTGTCTTAAGATGGCAACTGCATAACAGTTTATAAATAGAAGTCCTATAAGCTGGAGGAGCTCCAGCTCATACAAAAGTCAATTGCTTTTTTATTTTGGGAAGAGGAGCTTCTCTGAGAATATGACTACCATGCTCTGCTTCTTAGTTCCTGACTTCCTGTTGTATGGAATGTGCTGCTTTAACTGTCTGTTAAATACTGTTGGTGTTTCAAATTAAGTATTTAGCTGCTTGGGAGAAACTCCTTCTTTTTTTCCAGTGTGAGTTCTCAGAGCAGCTGTACATTATTTGGTTTCATGAAGTATTAATTTATATTGCATAATATTTTCAGGAAGTGCATTAATCAGTGTACTTGTCTGATGAAATTTTTATCTGGCTATTTAGATATAAATAGGGTTTGCTACATTTAGCTAATTGTTATGGTTTTGCTTTTTTTAGTTTTGACTAAGTCAGTAGAGATACCGTAACACTTTAAAAAAAAGCTGCCTCCATTTTTCATACAGTGTGGGAAATAATTTTCAAAAGTTAGGTGGAATTCTTGAGTGGCTATAACATTCTCCCATGGATTTCCCATAGAACATTAAACCAGAAATTAAAATGGCTCTTGTTTGGTTTTTGAGGGTTTTTTCCCCCTTTGTGGATATCTGCAAAACAGATGGAAATATTGGAACTTGATACCACCGTGAAGTTTTGTTTGCATGCATCTCTTGCTGCAGTCAGTCTAGAGTGGAATTGATTGAACTGGCCAAGATTTTTTGATAACAAGAGTGGCTTTGCTACTTCATTGTTGGATAAAGCCAGGAGACTTTGAATTAAAACATCTTGTATCAATTAATTTATGAAAAGTCAAATGTGCACATAACTTAAATGTTAAATACTCTGTATTTGGATGATGTGATTGAATGTAATTATCTGTCTGGACAGCTGCTTGGTCCAGTAGAATTTTTTTAGCACTTTTGAATATAAAACTGAAGAAATCTAGCTGTATTGAAATAATGAAAAATAGCTACAAATGGAGCAAGGGAATAAATTAATTAAGGGTCCTCAGACATACTTGTTCTGAATTTATTTATTTTTTTCTCCAGTGGTCTATCAAGATTCACAATGGCAGCAACGAAGCTCTTGCACAATATAAAATCAATATCACTTCAATTGCACCTCTTTTGGAAAAATTAGCAATAAGTAGTGATGTTTACTGGGTCTTACAAGGTAAAGTAATGAACAGTAGGTAACAGTTTTTAACCTCACTGTCTGTTGAATCATTATGTTGTGGGATATGGAAAACTTAATCCATACTGCTTACTTGCAGATAGAAAGAGGTGTTGGTTGAGCTTCAGTCTCTCCTTTCTTGCAGTTGTAACTAAGCTGATACCTAAATAGCTGCTACTACTGATAGAGATTTCAAAGCTCTAGCAGGAAAAAACTTTTGCCTTATGAACTCTTAATTCTTTGTTAGCTTACTCTCAGACTCAACATGCCAGGTTGTTCTCCTTGTGCTGTGCTCCATACGTACCTCCTGGGGGTCAAGAACACAGGTGCACACAACAGCAGTATTCCTGTGGTTTTGTTCAATTGAATTTTCAGATTATATTAATAATAAAAGAGGTTGAACAAGTGCATCCTCTCTGTGTGTCTAGAATGAATAGACACACTCTTGAGAATATAGAGAATTTAAGTCTCTAGAATGAAACTTGTTTCTCTACACTGTGATGAGAAATCATGGCTCACAATAAGTTAATGAGATTTTTATTATGGCACCAAACTTGCATTGTTTTGCTTTTCTTCAATAAAACTAAAATATTTCCCTGAAACTGAGCAATGAGCTCATAGGTAGAAGGTTCTCCCGGTTTCTCTGCCACAGGACCCACCATTTTAGATTGTCATCACCTTAGTTAGAAACATAGGCAGATTTTGAGTCCTGTTAGCAATATACCCAGCTGTACCCTTACAGTCATCCAAATTCCTATCAAAAATGGTTCTAGAGGTAAATCTGAATCAACAAATCAGTCTTGCATTCCTTTCAAAACCATGTTTGTTTATACCAGAAGCAGTTACCTGTCAGACTTGTCCCACCATGATGCTGCGAAGGACCTCGTCCATTTACGTAATCTCTGAGCTCTTTAGTAGCCCAATGGGAGGAGAAGCAGTCTGTACAGAGTTGTCAAGACATTGGTTATCCAAATATAGGCATGAGGTACCTAAAGTAAATCAATCTGCATCTCACAGAGTGTGTCACAGCAGGAGCTTTTCACAGGAGCTTAAAGAACTCTGGGTGACCTCTTCATCTAGAACTCCACATCACTTTCTTTTAAGCTTTACATAATTTCTAAATCCTGTAGGCAATTATGTCGACTTTTTTTCTGTAAAACTGAGATTCTGCCATAAGTTAAACTGGAATCAACAGGAGCAAGTGGAATATGTTTATGACCTATGAGAAGTAAGGAGCTGGTTTTTCTTCACAGAAGAAAAGTGGGTTTGAGAAAGTTTTGGGTTTTTTGTTTTTTTGGGGTTTTTTTAAGGGTGGTTTCTCTTGGTTTTGGTTTTTTTTTTTTCATACGTCTATTCTGACTTCCTTTGAAGTCTTGGGTGATTTCATTGCTGAGAGAAAGCTTAAGCAGCTCTGCACTTCAGCATTATCTGCTTTTCCTGGATTCAGAGACATTAAACAAGCATTCATGTCTGGCCAGAGTTTTCTAACCTACAACTACATATGCATTAATAGGGAATGGTGATAAGAACATTTTGTGATAAACAGCTCTGGTAACTGTAGCAGCCATTTATTCCTTGCTGTACATTTTTTCTGCACAATTAAACAATTGTGACCTCTTAAATGAAAGTAGCCCATGCAACTTGAGCTAAGGACACTAATTGATAAGTATACAATTAATGTGTTCATTCTTTGTCCTTTGAAATTCAGATCCTGTTTACGAAGATATGCTGAGTGAAAGCCGGAAAATGATCACTAATGAGAAAATAGATGCTTATAATGAAGCAGCTGTTCGTATTCTGAACAGCAGCTCCCGAAATTCCAAAGCTAAAGTTAAAGTGTTCAGTGTATCAAAATTGATAGCACAAGAAACTATCATGAAGTCTGCAGATGGCCTGCATCTCCCTGAATCAAGCAGAGATACTGTAAGTGTTTTTATCACTGGTCAACATTAAAAGTATTAATAGTAAAACAAGATCTGAAGTAAATGTTCTGAAACTGCAAACAGTATGGATGTAATGAGGACTGTATTCGTCAGGGAAATTTGTTCAGAAAATTCCAGTGGGTGGTAGTGCAGTCAGTTTTATATGCATTTTAAAAAACATAATAGCAAACACATTAGTGCATAACTATTTTAAAATAGCTGTTAATCCACTAGATCTTTTAGATCCTGAGTGGAAACTCCATGGTTTCATGTGTATGAATGAGTTAGGGTGGTAATGACTTGTAAAGCAGTGCTAAGAAGTAAGTCTTGAAATTCCCCCGGTGTCCAGAAAATTTGGTTTGGTAAGGAGCATGAGGAAGCCAATGAACACACAGTATTGATCTCCCTGGTTGCATGGAGTGCCTCTGACTTTATTTCTTCTCTTTTACTAACCAGTATGTATATGCATATACATATGAGTCTGCCCTTTTTGTGAAAGAGCTCTCCCATTATGTCACTTTCAGTTCCATTCCTTTGCAGGTTTAAGTTGCTTTCAAGTACTGGATGAACTAAATGTCATTTTACCACATATTCCAGTCTCACTGCCGTGTTTTAGATACTTGCATTACTCTGCCCCTTTAGAACCCAAGTTTGTGAGCTGTTTTTCATTTACAGACCTTCTACAGCCAGTAGAGAGAACTCTCCTGTTGTAAGATTAGCCGTTTTTGCTTATGTCTAGAAGTTAAAGTATTTTTTGTTTGGAAGAAGTGTTTTGACTGGACTGTTGAATGTAACTGGGTATATGGTGGGACTGGAAGATTTTATTTTTGTAATGATAAGGGAGAATTGCATGTCTGATGTCAGCACATGATGCAGAAGAAAATTTATTTTGATGGAAATGTTAACTTTTTAATTAGAAATTAATTACCAAAACTGCTTACGTTTTTTTTTTATAGAATGCAATGATTCTTATGAATGTCTACTGCAATAAAATAATGAAGCCCATTGATGGCTCCTGCTGCCAGCCTCAGCCTCCTCTCACTCTGATACAGAAGATAGCTTTCTGTTTCTTTACTTTGTCCATTTTTGGATATTTAATTATCACCTTAATTCATCGGAATAATTATCGGAAGAACAAATCATGCACTGATTTGGAAAGTGGAGAGGAGAAGAAACCTGCCATCAGCACACCTAATGTTTCTACTTTAGAGATGCTCTTACACTGCTTTTGCAAACTTGGTCTAATCATGACCTATTTTTATCTGTGTGACAGAGCAAATCTTTTCATGAAGGAAAATAAATTTTACACACATTCATCTTTCTTCATACCAATCGTCTATATCTTGGTTTTGGGGGTATTTTATACTGAAAATACCAAAGAGGTAATGCTCACCTTGATACTCCACTTAAAATGTTGTTTCCCAATCTGTAATAACCAAATAACCAATTTCTAAGTATTCAAGGTTAATTTTTCAAAGTCAGTATAACTCACCTGCAAAAAATGCCATCTCAAGCAGTATAATGTCTGCATAGAATTAGATGCAAAGGCTGTTTGAAGCCATATGGATGTCACCACTTTAGTCATTCACACTCTTTCAAACTGGAATTGATGAGAACTCAGCTAAAAGAGAATTTAAATAATGTTAAATCTTTGCCCACTAGACAAGACTTTTACAGTTGAGACCCATTTACCCATAAAGTGGTTTATTGTTTGAACTTTTTCTCCTCATTTTGTATATGTTCCTTGTTCTTTTTGGAATAGCAACACTCTTGTTTTGTTTTGCATTAGACTAAAGTGTTAAATAGAGAACAGACTGATGAATGGAAGGGCTGGATGCAACTTGTTATTTTGATTTATCATATCTCTGGAGCAAGCACTGTAAGTGATTTGAATTTCTTTTTCTTTTAGGGGGAGTGCAGTTTGGGCATGTTATTTCAAAAGAAAGATAGTGTAAATGGGCATTAGAACTGAATAAATGAATGAATGAATAAATTATGCTGTTGTTTCTGTAGTTTTAAACATGGTGTTAGCAGAGTTAGTTTTTCTCTCTAATTGTAGATTTGACTGATAAAAACATTATATATATTACTTTACCAGTAAAAAAGTGTTTTCTCTGTGTAGAACATTACATTAATTTATTTTTAATTGCTAGCAACTTGAAACTGTTGAAGGTGAGCTTTCAAAGAGCCCTTCTTAAGTCTCTCATAACTAGTAATAGAATATGGCAAGTGTAGAGCAATAAATAGAAAAAAATGATTTTAACATCAAAGATTAGGACACCAAAAGAGCTTAGTAAGAAACAGAGCAATGTACCACAGTGTTTCTTCTCTTAGTGAAGTCTGATTTATTGCGATGCAGAAATAGCATAAAAGAGCGGGGCAAAAGGAAAGCCAAAAACATTTACATGGACATTTATAAAAGGTACTTTATTTTTCTCAACAGTTTTTGCCTGTGTACATGCACATTCGAGTTCTGGTTGCTGCGTATCTGTTTCAAACTGGTTATGGGCACTTCTCATATTTTTGGATAAAAGGGGACTTTGGTGTATACAGAGTGTGTCAGGTAAGAATATCTGCCTACTATTTTTATAAATAAATTTGTCAGATAGGAAATAATGTGATATCAGATCACTTAACCAAGGTTTAAACAATAAAAATGGCTGTTCCATGTAATCTGAGCTGTTTAATTGGTAGTGTTTATCTAATACAAACTTAAACCATATAAATGATACTTACAATGTAAAAAATGCAAGTATGTACACTCTGAAATTACAAGACAACTATTTTCTAATAAATAGCAATCCAGATTCCATTGCAGTAGCAATTTACAGTATATAGCAATATGTAAATAATGAGCCAGGTGGGCTGCCAAAGACAGTGTGTTGTATGTTTATTAATAAACAAAAATAATTTTCACACCATAACAACACTGTACAACATACCTGGTTTTGTGGCTTTACTCCTAGGTTTTGCAACATATGGTGTAGTACTTTAATTTTTTTTTCTTATACATTTCTTTTATTGCTGCTAAGTCTTACATTGTGCTGTTACTCAAGTTATTGTGCTTATTAAACATACGTTTACAGCCTGGTGATGGCTTTACCCTGAGCTAGCCTTAGTATCTTATGGGGGGTGAAAAAAGAGAGACATTAACAGCATTCAGCAACTAGAGCACTTGGTCCCCAGCCTGGGAAATAATCAGATAGGGTTAATCTTTTTTTCATTGCAATCTCTACCCAAGCAGGTCGGGGTAGGACAGATCCAGAACCACATAATCAGCCTGCAGTCTTACATTGCCCTGCTGATGTTCCCTGTGCTGCTTTATCTGTGTTTCAATGTAAAAGAGATATAGACATAGATATTTTTGTACAGTGCTAAAGAAACATGTCCTCCTCTTTCTCAGTTTTGCCTCCCAGTTTACATATCCTCTGTCTTCTCTGCTCTGACACCCCCAGGTTTTATTTCGTCTCAATTTCTTGGTTGTGGTACTGTGCATAGTGATGGACCGACCTTACCAATTCTACTATTTTGTGCCATTAGTCACTGTCTGGTTTATGGTCATTTATGCCACCCTAGCTGTATGGCCTCAGATTGTCCAGAAGAAAGCAAATGGTAGGATTTCCTTTTTTCTTTCTGCTATAAAACATGTATGTTATTACAATGATAATCATACAGAAATGGCATCATTAGTAGATCTCAGTCTCTTTGTTAGTCAAAATATGCTAAACAGCTGCTCACAGAAATATAGTTTGTCATGGGTGAATTAGATCAGTTGAAAAATACAACAGCTGATGACTAGACTCTGCCTCTGGTTACAGTCAGATAAGAATACTTTTTAATAGGTTTTGATCATCAGCAATGTGTTTTACAAGAATTGTAATTTTACTGGGTGTAAATAAAGCCATAGGTTGCACAGTTTGTCATGGGTGAATTAGGTCAGTTGAAAAATACAACAGCTGATGACTGACTCTGCCTCTGGTTACAGTCAGATTGGAATACTTTTTAATGGGTTTTGATCATCAGCAATGTTTTTTACAAGAATTGTAATTTTACTGGGTGGAAATAAAGCCATAGGTTGCACTGTCTGTGCCTGCTGGGGCAGTGTGTGTTGTGCACTCGGGGTGCAGTGTGAACAGGGAGTGTTTAGACTTTCTCATTCTGTGTTGTCAAGGTGTCTGTCCATCTTGAGCACCAATTCTGCCTTAGCTGGCCAAATAAGAACATGGGCTTGCTATCCTAGTATCTTGGATTAAATGAGCTATTAGAAGTATGTCTTGTGGTACAAATATTTTAAAGAGAAATTGAAGTTAAATCCCAGTTTATGTGTTGCAGTTCATAAAAAGTTGAAAGCAACTTAAACCTGCAAAGGAATGGAACTGAAGTTCATGTAAAGCATGTGGTAAATGCTTATTATTTAATTTGCCTAAATTAGAACTAAAACTTTAAGAGCCTTAAATCCTCATTCCCTATTGATGGAGGAATAGCCCCATTTCAAATATATACCAGGAACAGATGCTGCAAAAATACACTTAAGGAGTAGTTTTACGAGCTATCTTGAAGGCAAATATCTTCAATTTAATTTTTTTTCTACAAAGGCACTTCTCTTCCAGAAACAGAGAAATTACTCTTGTGTACGTCAGCGCAATAGTGTACTGTGAAACTAGAAAATCTTTCAATGATAATTTTCAGTTGTTTATGATCCTGTTTACAGCTGCCAGTTTATATGGTAGGAGGGGGCAATGATCTCTGTTGCAATGCTGAGGTTTGGGTAGAGTTTAGTATCAGTTTACAGCTTTGAGGTGTAGTTTCTCAGGCTTGTTTCAAGAAGATACTTGTCCTTAATGACCTGCAGTTGAACTTTGGAGTAAAACTGGTATCTCAAACTTTAATAATATTTACTCGTTTCACATGACAAAAAGCAGGGATTTTTATGTATATATTTATTTACACTCACTTAGAATAGGGACTGCCTGTGCAGAGTGTTTGGGAAAGCAGAGGTTTTAAAACAGTTTTTCTGTTTGAACACCTACATTCTCTGCTTTATGTATTTTGTCTTGGTCTTAGACATGAGGCTTAGTTTAGGCTTAATAGCTTTTTAGTTGCTGTGAATGTTTATTTTAATGGCCTAAAGTTAAATTTAAATGTAGATAGTGATAAAATATTGCTGGAAATGTTTGCACATTTATTTATGAATGGATCTATTACAAAGCATAGCTACACTAAATAATTGGCAGTTATTACTTAATGTGTCCTGGGGTTTGCTATTGAAAAATTAATGACAGTATAATGATTAATTTATTTCTTCCTCAGGGAGCTGCCTGTGGCACTTTGGTTTACTGCTGAAACTGATTTGCTTACTGACATGTATATATTTTCTGTCATATTCTCAGGTTTGTAAATCCTGCCTGTATTTATCCTTAATGAGCTAAGAGTATATTATTACCTGTCTCTACTTTTTGATGCACTCATAACTTGTGTATTTGCTGCAGTATCATAAATACAGAAGAAAAAACAAAGAGCCTTTTGATTTCTTCTCATATTTGAATTGGTTTGGGTGCTGGAAAAACCCACAACTGTGTGTCTTACTCACTGGTTTGTTATGTTTAACATGTTTTCCATGTTCTACTGTGAATGTAGTGAATACAAGGGCCCATGCTTTGGGTTTGGGGTGGGGTGTTTTATGTGCTTAGAGTTTCTGGGTTTTGCCAGCATATGGGGATGCACTGTCTTACTCATTGGTTTGTTATGTTGGACATATTTTCAATGTTCTACTGTGAACATAATGAAAACAAGGGCCTATGCTTTGGGTTTGGGGTGGGGTTTTTTTATGTGCTTAGAGTTTCTGGGTTTTGCCAGCATATGGGGATGCATGTTTGATATGGTGATAACAAAGTTCTGTGTCTCTTAGAGACCTAGTGTTGGCTTTGATAACACATCAAAAGATTGGTTCTCAGGCTAAATTAGTGACTCCCTGCATGCTGTAAGTGCAGCTGGCAGAAGTCGGGGCAGAGTTTGTCTCTCCAGGATCCTACAGGGGGGTTGTGGTTTTATCCCTCACTGGTTTTCAGCCTGTTGAACTGTAGTCTTGGAGTGCATATTCCTTATCACAGCCTGTTAGTGGATCTCTCCCTGTGAGGAGCAGTACAAAATGGAAAATGTGCAAATACCTTAAGGGGAGGCAAAATTCAACTAAAACTCTCTCTCATGTGAAGAAGGCTTTTGTTTTTTGTTTGTTTTTTTTTGGTTGGTGGTTTTTTGTTTTTTGGGGTTTTTTTGTGGGGGAGACTTCTAGGGAATTCTGTTGTTTATCTAGTGCCACGTACCTGTTGAAATAAGGGTAGAAT
Source organism: Passer montanus (assembly GCF_014805655.1). Classification (NCBI taxonomy): domain Eukaryota; kingdom Metazoa; phylum Chordata; class Aves; order Passeriformes; family Passeridae; genus Passer; species Passer montanus. The sequence goes on along the minus strand of NW_024356505.1, from coordinate 20,201,555 downwards.
AATATTAAACATGTTTTTGATTTAAATTTAGTAAATACAGTTGACATCAGTGTTAATGCTTTTTCTGTGTTTGTCTTTTACAGGGTGCATTTGAGAAGATATTTTCATTTTGGCCATTGTCCAAGTGTTTTGAACTGAATGGGAATGTTTATGAATGGTGGTTTAGGTGGAAGCTGGATCGCTACGTATGTAAAATTTGCATAAATTTTTACTTGTCTTTTAAATGTATGTTTTAATTTGTGGGAAGAAGGTTGCTTTCCTTCCCTCCAGAGACAGCAGTAGTTTCCCCAGTGTTTAATAAAAGACAAAGATGCACTCACTTTAGTACTGCAAATGTCTATCCAAGCCTTGCTTAAAAGATGGACATTGCTTTATTTGCTTCTGGATTTAAAAAAATGAAGTATCAAGTATCCTAGGTCTGTCTCAAAAATTTTACTGTGAAAATTTAACACCTGTAGCACTTCAGGCTGTTGAAAGACAAGGAAAATTACTGTGGTACCTTTCTTAATAATGCTTTTTGGAAGTTGTATCAATTAAGGATATATTTCTTTCAATGTAACACATGAAACATTAAAATCAGGGTCTTGGTGCCCAAACCTGACTACTCTTGTACGTATTTTTTAATTGTTTTCCAAGCACTGGGAAAGTGCTTTCCTTCCAGTTATTGACTCTGCAATGTGGGGGAGTAGAACAGGGAGGACAGGTATTTTTTCCTTTCCTTTTTGGCAAAGGTGAGTGGAGTTTCTAAGATGGAAGCCTTTAAGTGCTGAACTTGCCCTTAACGGGATCGGTGTCACCTGTGTCCCCTGGGAGGCGCAGTCTGGGTGGCAGAGCGTTGTCACACCCGGCTGGCAGCAGCAGCACACCCTGCCTGGCAGCCTGCACTCGCTGCTGGGTTCTGGGAGCACTGTGGGCTGGGTGGTGCTGCTGAAGAGCAGAGCTCAAAATAAGTACAGAGGACAAGCACTGTGTGGACCTGAAATGGCCTCATGCTGCCAGCTGATGAGAACTTGGGATAAGATTGTAAAACACTCTGTTGAAAAATTGTGTCTGTGAGAGAGGGAAACACTTGTCCTGCTTCTTCAGTGTTTTTACCTGCCAGTTTGGGAAAAAGCCAGAGACTTGTGGTTTTTCCCCAGAGAAAGCCTTTTCAGTGGTGCCGTAGATTGCAGAGGGGATAGTAGGTACTTGAAAACTCCTTGAAATTTAATTGTCTTGTCTTTAATGCTCTCTGAAGCATTAGTAAAGGATCTTTATTTGTAGGTTTTGAGTTGAGTTAAAAATGCAGTCTATGACTATCTCATGTCATAAAGCCAGAAATTCTGGTTTCGTTTGCTTCAGTAAATCTGGGAAAGGACCTTTTGAAACATAGCTTTACAACTACTTTCTCTGGTAGCATTTCTAGTAAGAGTTTATACATGAAGTACTTGTAAAAGCCATGAAATATTAATTTCATTCTGTTTGTCTTTTACAGGTGGTTTTTCATGGGATGCTGTTTGCTTTTATTTATCTGGCATTGCAGAAACAACAGATGATATCGGAAGGAAAAGGAGATCCTCTTTTCTCCAACAGAGTTTCAAATGTTTTATTATTTATTTCAATTGTGTCCTTTTTGGTAAGTATCTATTATAACCTAGTATAATCAGGTTTGTAAATATCTGAAAAATAGTTTTTCTGATGTTGTTTAGTCAGTATTATCTAACAAACCTTGAAAAATCAGATCTTTATATGGAGGTATTTTAGCTGGGTTTTTCTGTACAGCCCTACCTATCTACTCAGTAAAATTTTTCTGTTCAGTCAGATGTAGATGAAAACATCATTACTCTTTCAGTTCATTTCAAAGCTTAAAAGAAAATTGGATCATAAAAATAACATGATAGATTACACAGTTCTTATTTCCACACTTGATTGTTTGTCTATTTTTGATGAAAAAAGTTGTATTAAGAATTATTAATCAGATAAGTATTCATTAGTTGCAAAGAAGAATTTGAGAGAAACACAAAGGTTAAGGCATGTCTTTTTTTTCTGTTATGTCCTACCTCTTAGGGAACCAACTAATGCTAAAACAATTCAAAATATCATACTCTTGTTTAATTTTTAAATGTACATATAATTGCTACACAGACTATTTTTTAATACCTTTTAGACCTACTCTGTTTGGGCTAGTAGCTGTAAAAACAAGACAGAGTGCAATGAGCTACATCCTTCTGTTTCTGTGGTGCAGGTAATTACTAGTCCTTTTGAGTACTGTGGTGGAATATACTCTGTTCTTATTTGAGCTATTTTAAAAATGGTTTTAAAATATATTTGTGCTTTTTCATGGAATGTCAGATATTGAGCCTCATTCCCATGCCTGAAAGTGAAAAAGAGTTTAGCAACATTAGTCAGTTTTTCATTGCCTTTAAGCACTGAAATTGCACACTGTGGCTGTGGTTTTGATTTATCTGGATGTCCTTAGTGTAGGTTTCATATACATCATTTAAGTCCAAAGCCAAATTTTAACTAGTTGCATAGCAGTGGTAAAGAAGAAAGCTGTGGAAGAGAAGAAAGGTGTAGAAAAGCAGGAGTGTTTGGGAGGTATCAAAGTTGGGTGCAACCTATGGGCCCCTGTAGTCACTTCCAGGCAGAGAAGAGGTGGGCCACACAGCCATGCAGCTGGTTTTCTTAAATTTAGGTGTTCCTCTTGCTGTGTCCCCTGCCCCACTATACCCCAGCTGTCTCATTCTGTGCCCTGTTTCTTTTCTCATTATTTTGTCCTGCTCTCTTGAGGGACAGCAAGAGTAATTTAATTTTTTAATATTATTTTGTTCATCTTGATGCCTTCGCTTTAAAAATTGAGGTTTAACTCACATTTATGGCCACCTTTATTTTAGGCTGGCATGGTTTTGCATGTTTTGTGGCCGTGCCTAGGAGGCATGTAGTAACACCTGTCAGCATCAAGGCCATGATTCTACTGGAGATGTAAATGTGACCTGCTATGCTGTAGGCATTTGTGTACAATACTTTTAGTTTCACTACCTACTTTGTTAAGTATAAACTGCAAGGATTTTTTTAAATGATGGTTTGGTTTATATTTTTATTAGCTTTTAAAGAAATTTTAATGCATGATGCACTTAGTGCAGTGAAAATGGAGACACTTTTTATATGTTTGTTTGGCTTGTCATCCACAGTCACTTTCTTTATTTTACCTTTTTTTTTAAAAAAACAAAACAAAGATTTTAGCTTTCATCCTCATCAGGAACATTCCCGGATATGTCCGATCTGTGTATAGCTCATTCTTCGCCTGGTTCGGCAAAATTTCTTTAGAGGTAAGTGGAATGACCAGAAGTACAGTGAATTAAAACTTAGAAATGCAAGGTGGTGGTAGGTGGTTGTTGTCTAGATTGGACTATAACACAGAGAAAACATTTATTGGCCTACTAAATACCATGTTGTCATGTTTGACCTTTTTTAGCATTATAGCTTTTGTTGCACTTAAAATTCATGGCTGAAATAGCAGTGCTGTTTTAGGGAATGGGGTGATTTAAGGTGGTGGGAGTGAGGATTAAACGCTAGAGTATGCTGTGAGGTTTATGCAGTTGGAAGATAAAAATTTAGGCCAGTTGAAGAATTTGCATGAATTTTACTTACTAGTGTAAGAACAGTTATAAATGTGTTTGTCCTAGAAAGCTTTTTGTGACTAATAAAGAAATTTACCATTTCAAATAAACCTCTTTGTAATGCAAGTGTTACCTTGTTCCATTGAGTGTATATTTTGGAACAATGGAATTCTCTTGCTTCCCATTTTATTTGCTGTTTAGTAATATTAAATGAGACATTTTCTTGTTTTACTAAAATACAATTCTAGGAGAAACTCATTGCAATACAGTGTATATGGGGTACAGGATTTTGTGGGTTTTTAAAAGGATCACATTTCACTCTTCCAGTTCCTGGTGGGGTTTAGGTGCTGATCAGCTCCAGGGAGCTGTGCATTCATCAGCAGGTGAAGCATTCTCTCTTATTTGCAAGCATGTCAGTTCAGACCCTCACCAGAGAGACAGAGGGAGGCAGATTCTTCCCTGCTCTGATGGAATGGATCCAATGCTCCCCCTGAACTGTATTTGGTTAAGGGCCAAGCAAACACCCTGTGATTTAACAAGCTCATTTTTGTTCTGTAACAAAGACATGTGGAAAACAGCTTTCACCTTAAGCAGAAGTGTGTCAGTTGATGCAATAGTAATAATTCTATGGGTTTTAGTTAAGTAAAAATATTTACATATATAAGTAATGTTAAACACTTTTTTTTTTCTTTTAGCTCTTCATTTGCCAATACCATATTTGGCTGGCAGCAGACACGAAGGGGATCTTGGTGCTCATTCCTGGATATCCAATGTTTAATGTTCTTGTCAGCACTTTCATATTTGTGTGCGTGGCACATGAGATTTCTCAGATCACTAATGATCTAGCACAGATTGTGGTTCCTAAAGATAACTCCACTCTGCTGAAAAGGTTGCTATGCATAGCTGGATTTTTTTGCGGACTACACTTCTTCTCAGCAGTGCAAGATCAGTCAAGGCATTAACTTGGAAACTTTCTTCAGGTTTACTTTGTGTCTGCCTGAACAAAAATTCTCAACTGGAGGTACAAGAAGACATTTAAATTAAGCGTGTGGAAAATGTATATAGTGGAAATGTACATATTTTGCGTGGAAATAGCCTTCTCAAATAATCTGAGAAACAAGAGTGCACTGTACAGAATTGCATGTGAAAATGAGTCCTTTCTACTGGATGTTTGTTTCTGTTTACATATCTGTTGAAACGAGACACGAAGCAGTGCGGTGGTTGAGCAGTATCATGGGCACATCACGGGATTCAGCCGGCGCTGGGCGAGCCCAGGGCGAGGAGCTGCGCTGCTCCTGCTGTGGCAGCGCCCGCCGCACGGAGCACGCACTGCCCTGCCCTGCTCTGCTCTGCTCGGCGGGGAGCGCAGCCAGCGCAGCCGCCAGCCTCGGGAGCCGCCGCACCGGGCAGGGCTCGGAACAAAGCGGCAGCTTGCTGGTCAGGAGTTAGTGTTTGGGGTGGAATAGTAATACACGTTAGATGAAACCCTTGGTATGTGGAAACAGAAAGTAATCATCAATTCAGTGGTTGAAGATTATATACAAGTTTACATAATACTTTATGAGGGTTTTTTTAGAAATTTAAGATGTGTTCAACAAAAATGGTGAATTCAGAGTCGAAATTTTTTTATAAAGAGAATTTGGGTTTTCTTCCTAAAATTGTTTGTTTTTTCATAAATTTTTCACTAATTCATTTAACTGTGTGTAGTTCTGTGTACAATCCCAGCGAACAAACAAATGAAAATTCAGACTCAGTTCAAGATGGGAAATTTGTGGAAGACCCTCCAACCTTTTTCAGTCAGATGGAATTCCATTATATCCACTCCATCAGATCTTAGGGGAACAGTGATCTTTGACCTTCTCCCTGTGTTTGTAGGTGACCTTGAATTAGGTCTCACTAGGGAACTAGTGCCATATTCTGTGCTGTAATAACATTATAATTTAAGAGGATGCAAGTCAGTCTGATGGTATCAAGAGGAACAGGGATTGAGTGGTCAACTTTGCTGCATGCAGATGGTTGAGTCTCAGAAATACAAGTGAAATGAGATTGGAGCTGTTTGGAGAAAACTTTTTTCCCATCCTTTTCAGGAGTTCCCAGTCTTCCTTACTATTTTTTTTCCTTTAGCAAAAACCTTAAAATTGAAAGAAACAGTCCTTCAGTGTGGCAGTGGCAAGCTGTTGTTTACATTCTACTAATCAGTGAAGTTATGGACATTTCTTGGTTGGTTGTGGGTTTTGTTCAAGTAATAGTTTGACCTCTAATTGCCTTTTCATTTTATTATTTTTCTGATTATTTGTTAGCAGTCAAAAACATGACAGCAATATTATTTTCCAAGCATATGTGCAATTATGTATGATTATGAACAACATGAATCCTAATTTGTACCATGTATACTGTCACATGCATGTTTTTGTTCTTGTCCCAGGTAAAACAATGAATTCACTCTTGCAGCCATGAATGGATGCAAAAGAAATTGATGAAAATACTTACTTCAATTTTTTTTTTTTGTGTGTGTGGTGGAGAACAGGCTCTTTTAAAGAACGAGCAGTCATTCATCATAAAAAAAAAACAAAAAAGAAATCATTTACATCCCCCAAATTCAACAGATTTACTAAGCCTGCCAGCTGTTTTCAAGATACTGAAAAAATACTCAGCTGTTTGTTCTGTATGCATATTACTTCTAATGCTTGGGAATTTAACCTCATTGATCAATACATTTGAGTGAGTGACTGAAGGAGAGTGCAGGTGGACACCATAGTGGGGGATAGCAAGCATAACCTTCATCTATGCCAGTATTATGAGCAACAGGGAACTGTGAGCTTGAGGGATAATTCTTGTTTTGTTCTTCACAACATAACTATTGTAGATATAACTCTATTTATCTGTTGTACAGACTTGGTTAAAAGATTTATTTTTAATGTTTGAAATAATGCACTTGTTTACTATTACTGTATGTGGAATAAATATATTTTCTTTTCAGGTTATGTAAAAATATGAAGTAATTTAAACATTAAATAAAAGTGCTGTGGATGCTTATTTTTGTAATGCTAATTTGTACCATGTATACTGTCACATGCATGTTTTTGTTCTTGTCCCAGGTAAAACAATGAATTCACTCTTGCAGCCATGAATGGATGCAAAAGAAATTGATGAAAATACTTACTTCAATTTTTTTTTTTGGTGTGTGGTGGAGAACAGGTTCTTTTAAAGAATGAGCAGTCATTCATCATAAAAAAAAAACAAAAAAGAAATCATTTACATCCCCCAAATTCAACAGATTTACTAAGCCTGCCAGCTGTTTTCAAGATACTGAAAAAATACTCAGCTGTTTGTTCTGTATGCATATTACTTCTAATGCTTGGGAATTTAACCTCATTGATCAATACATTTGAGTGAGTGACTGAAGGAGAGTGCAGGTGGACACCATAGTGGGGGATAGCAAGCATAACCTTCATCTATGCCAGTATTATGAGCAACAGGGAACTGTGAGCTTGAGGGATAATTCTTGTTTTGTTCTTCACAACATAACTATTGTAGATATAACTCTATTTATCTGTTGTACAGACTTGGTTAAAAGATTTATTTTTAATGTTTGAAATAATGCACTTGTTTACTATTACTGTATGTGGAATAAATATATTTTCTTTTCAGGTTATGTAAAAATATGAAGTAATTTAAACATTAAATAAAAGTGCTGTGGATGCTTATTTTTGTAATAGGACCAGCATCATTTAAGTAAAAACTCTCTATTGCTTTTCTCCAGCTGTGCTGCAATTCACTGTATCACAAACTAAGGCACGTGCAGTGCAGGAATTGCTCTGCACTAAATGGCACTGTCCCTGCTCTGATGAAATGACAGCTCCAGCAGCCAAAGCCAGCCCGGAGCTCAGGGGCCCTCGGCAGGACTCTGCAGCAGAGGCGTTGGATGCTTTTCCCTGCCAGGAGCTCTGCAGCAGAGCTCTGCAGGAAAGCAGAGGAACTGACTCGGCTTTCCTTTGGTCTGGCAGCATCGAGAAACCAAGCCCATCCTGAAGACTTGCTTGAGTGACAGAATTTAGATTCTACTTGAGCTACTTCAATCCCACTCTCAGTAGAAGGGGCTCCTTCAAAGGAAAGGAATACTAATCTCTTTAATCTTGTGACCAATGACAAAACACAAGGAAATGGCCTAAAGTTGTGGCAGGAGGTTCAGGCTGGATATTGGAAAAGGTTCTTCACCCAGAGGTTGAACAGGCTCCCCAGGGAAGTAGTCACAGCACCAAAGCTGCCAGAGTCCAAGAAGTGTTTGGACCATGCTCTCAGGCACACGGTGTGACCCTTGGGGATGGTCCTGTGCAGGGCTGGGAGTTGGACTCAATGATCTTGATGAGTCCCTTTCCCAACTCAGCATATTCTGTGATTCTGTGATCCTGAAAGCTCCTGATTTTATAATCAGGGAGGTATATAGTTCAGGTGCAGCAAATCCTCTCCCTCCTCTCACGTTAGGACATCTGTTTAGGCATTGTCCCCATTTAAACAAACCCTGCACCATTAGCTCCACCCCAGGTCTCAGACCTGACCATACAGTATTGTAGCTGGAACATTAAAAGCTGCAACAGTTAACGTTGTTCAGGCACCCTTTTGTAAAATAATCAGGCAACAACTTCACTACTTTGTGTTTTCTGTTTTATTAGGTTATACATTTTGTTTATGTACAAAGGGATGTGTAGGGCTTTCTGTTTAATTTGGTTGCAACTTAGTACAATATCCATTCATATTGCCATCATATAATTAAAAGAGGCTGTGAATTTACTGTCTTATTACTAATTCTTTAGCCATTAAGTTTCTTTAACCAGCTTTATAAATCTGTGCTTTCAGAGCAATTGTTTTAATAAGTAAAAATAAATAATTTGTTATTAAACTTACCTCAGATAAATGAAGATTTCGATCATAAAATAGTTCAGGTATTCTCAATACCTGAGTGACCTACATGATTAGATTCTTCCCAAAATAGGTGGAGCCTGCACTGCTACAAATTAATTCTTTATGCATGTATGTAACAGTTTATTTCCTTAAATATATTGACACTGTTACTTTAATACAAATGAGGTGGGAGCAGCTCAACTGGTAGATCCACTGATTGTCATGTCATCCTGTAGTTATCAGAAATTACTATAATCCACACCCAGAACTATTTACAAAGTTTAATCTTACATTGCATTAAAAATCATTATTTAAAATCCATTCCATTCATTTTGGTTTCAAAACACTGACAGCTGATACATCTGAAAATAGTAGCATAAACTAATAGAAGCCAAATGCTGATTGTACTTGAAATTTTTTTACGGCTTGGGTAAGAGATGAAAAGGTTTAATTTCCTATAAACCTCAGTGTGCAGTTTAGTGATTTGCTTTTCACTGATAACCATCCAAGCTGCTGGAAAGAAGGGGGGTGTCTCTGAGGAGGCTGATTGACTGGTGAAGTCTCTTTCCTGGTACCTTTTGGATGAGGTAGGAAGGCATGATGGATGCCACTCAAAAAGTGAGTATGAATGGCTCTTTATTCCACCTGTTTCAGGAACTGCCTTTAATGTCTCAGCTTGGGCTACCTCTCCTGGACTGACAGCTACCAGCAGGATTTGCTGCCACATCCTGTGGGCTGTGCTGAGCATGCAGAGCAGCTTTGTAAACTGATACTGGAGGTTTGACAATATACAAGTAGGTACCATGTACTGAGCACTGCTTATCTACTTTGCTGCCACAGTTATCATAGTTGGTGCTCAAAATTAGTCTAAAAAGCAGCTCAGAATTTGTTCTATCTGCTGAAAAAATGCATTCAGGTCCAAGCCTACAAACACATCATTGATGCTTAAAAATTCATGTAAATTAAGGTTCTGTGTCTTGACAGAACTGGGTCATAACTGTAAAAAGAGAAAAACAAAGACAAACAAACCAGAAACCACAAAACCAAGAGCAACTACTTTGGTCTTTTTACAAAATGACCTCATTTAACGTATTCCTTTTATTTTCAGTCTTAAATTCCAAAATTATTCAAATTTCTCTTAGCAGAGACTTCAGGAACCTCAGCTAAGGAAATGTAGCCAGCATTTAGCAATTTTAAAGCAGACGCAGTTTTCTGCTTACAATGCAATGTCCTGATGAACATACAGCTTCTGAAAGAGAAAATATTACAGAAAAAAGACAAAGTGTAAGTGTCAGCTTAAAACAATGCCATGCTTTGAGGTAAAACCCCAAGAACTCTTGGTGTCAGCTGTTACAGCTGCAGACCCTGAAGTCCTGTGTGATGTCCTTAGATTGAAGATTTAAAGAAGCATCAGAAATTCATTTAAAAGCTGGTGAAAAGTGTCAGTAGATGAATTATAGTTATCTATTGAAAAACATGGCAACCCCAAATCAAATCCTTTTAGCAAAGTCCATATATTATTAAGCTTTCAGCTGCATGGACAAATGCCTCTCAAAGAAACCACTTCCCAGCAAAGTATGCCTTTAATTAAGTCCTTTTTAAGATGTGAAAATATAATCTCTGGTTTACTGGATACATAATTCTCCCACAACAGTTTGCACTCCAAAAAGAAAAAAATATGTGGAGGATATAAAAAATAAACAGCATTGGGGCTCTTTATTGTGAATACCACAAAAAATTTAGAGTGTTTTTAAAGAGTTAGTCCAGGTATACTGTACCAAATTAAACCCTTCCTCATTTGCAGACATTAATTTTTGCCTACAATAGTTTGTAGCACTTTCTTCTAACATAACCAGGTGAATGAATGGAGAGATTTTAAATGCTTTATTGCTTACAAGTTTTGAAATAGTGTAAATATCTGTTAAAAGAACAAAACCCCAATTTTTATCATGAGAAGTTTTAGTTACTTTCTCTAGGGCATTATTTCTTTATTTCTTTTCCAAAAATAACTTTGCTCATTATATTTGGTAATCTCTAAAAAGATAATACCTAATATATATGCAATACTATTTCTGAGCCTCATCATGTTGCACAAGTTTTCATGCTTGCACACTACTTCTTTCCCTGTGCAAATGTTAGGCAATTATATCATCCCATTAATAGTCTGAAATCCCTTGAATCTCTGAAGTTTTGACTTTCCTGTTAAAACTTTCAGGAGAGATCACAAGACAGAATAAAGCTTGATATTTATTAATACATATATATACATACATATATACATGTATGTATGTATGTATATATATACATTAAAGATTACTTCCTGAATGTAACAAATATAAAAAGTTATCAGTGTTTACAAATTGTCAAAAATGTCCAAAGTACAAAAGGATACAGTACATCAGTTATATGGAAGTGATTGTACTCCTGGCACTGAAACCATCATAATACTGTGGGCATGCACAATATACACCAGAAAAACTCATGCAATAACCAGAACAAATAAGGAAGTGAGACAATTTGCTGCCTTCTTTGATTACAAATTCATTGCTTCTGTTAGTTTTCTTTCCTCAGGAATACCATTTACCTGCAAAGAGATGAGAATTTGTATAATCCATCAGTGGCACGTGATGCTTCAACAGTACTGAACTGTGAACTATGAGCACTGCACATAAATAGCATTTATTATTCCTTTATCAACAACCACATTGCAGAAACACTACAAGTACAACCTGAATTGAAAGATGACATATACACAACAAAGCATTCTTCTGGGAAGGGAGAGGGCTGGGAAAAGATTGTTCAACTGGGAATTTATCTTTCCTATTTGGGATCTAACAGACTTCATAGGAGGCTGTGGCACAAAACAAAAGGTGGTGGTACACGGTGCACATGCAATATTTAGTCTTTTATATTACAGGAATACCCTATAAGCTTTTTCATCCAAGCACGTTAAACAGTCCTTGTGAATTCTGCCTACTGACAGAGAGACAATTTTAAAACCTAACCTATCTGTTCATATTGGATACCAGTAGCAATTTTCATCACTGTAACAAACTTTAGATCTGAGTGGTCACCTCTCAAACAATTCTTTCCCAATTACATTTTAACTTTCTGAAATAGTCAAGGATTATGTCAGCTATTAAGTCTGCCTTTTTATATAAGGTTAAAATAAAACTATTCCTTACTGGGGATTCAGATAGTTCCTGAAGTAGAAAACAGTTATTATCCATGGTGTGCTCTTCAAATTACTAAATATGGTCTACTGAATATTTAAAATAGAAATTTCTTTTTCACAGCTGTGACTGATAGGATGTTAAATTCCCTGAGTATATTACTGTTAGTTTTCTGTAGAAAATGAAGAAAATTTAACAATTAATGTCTCAATCTATAGGTTTTCTGGCCTTAGGTGTTCTAGTTCTCTGAATTTCTTACTTGAACAGATCAATAAAATAAATTGCTAAGTTTGTAGTCATGCTACTAAAAAACTCTTAGTTGAGCCTGAATTTTAAATCACAACTTTCTAAAATTCCAACATTCTGGCAACAGGAGTTATGGATATCCTTTCAGAAAAGCTGCAAAAGGCACATGCCATCATGTCAGGGAAGTGCTTGCAGGGTCACTTGCACATCTGAGCTACAAAGCAAGGTGTCATTATAAAGCAAGGGAAGAGGAGGAAACATCCTCTGTCCCAAATTCATTCCACCCCCCACCCCTCTGGATTTCTGAGAGCTTGTCACAGGCAGCATCTGTGATGAATATGAAAGAACAGTTGTATTCTGCAGAAATAATGTACTGCAGAACATACAGACATGGGAATTTTTAAGATCTAATTTTAGGGCAGTTTTTCAGTGCTACTCAAAAGTGACAGACCTGTGCTAGCTTGTGTTTCATACCTTTGCAAAAATGCCTCACTGCTGTCACTGTACAGTATTACCAGGTGATTTTGCATCTTATTTGCTGCAAGACAGACTGGAATTCTTGAAACAGTCATAGCAGAAGAGCAGCACTGTGTGACACTTTTATTCTGCCTTCTAAACTGTGTGAGTGAGAAGAGCTGTAACAAATGCCAACCCAAATGAGTGCTGGAGGCTCTGGGTCAAGGCTTTGACTGCCAGGGTCATCAACCATTTCCAGCATACATGCAATGAAGAACACAAACAGAAAAGCTACCAGAACTGCTATCAGACATTTTATACCTCTGTTTTTAATTTCCACATAGCAAAACCCACATGGAGAGAAACATCTATTATATACTTGCCTCAAATCTTTGAAATGTTGTCATACGAAATTCTCCTTTAATCCCCGAAAGCAGTAATGAAGAAGAAGGATTTTCAATGAAAAGAAAGACTTGCTTATGTAACTCCTAAGTTAAAACAAATCTTCTGCTTGGAGCTGTAGTTCCCATATTATGTTCAAAACATATGTATCTCTCTAGAGTTTTGATTTTGATACCTCTTTGAATACTTAAAAATTACACTTGGCCTCTTCCTTTTCCCTGTGTGGTCCTTACCCCCTCTTACATGGCTATGGCTGTAGGTTTTTTTCAACCCTGAGATGCTAAGAAGAGAGGACAGTCAGCCTTAGTCTGATGGGCCATGCCTGACCTCAGTCAGTACATGAGCATTTCTGAGAATGACACAAAAGTGATGACTACAACACAGGAAACCGGAAGCATGGCTGTGCCTCACCACAGATTCCCCAGTATCAACACTTTGTCTAGTGACTGCAATAAAGAGCTCCTTCTTCAAAGCTTAACTAATATTGGTGGGAATTAGAAATTTACATTTATCAAGTGTCCAAACCATGGACAAATCCAAACCATGCAACTGCATTTGGGAATCTGGCTGTAGCTTCACGTAACAAAAAAAAATTTATATGAGGTTTCTACGTTAGCTGAACCAAATTCCAGCCTCTCATGCAGAACCCTAACATAGCATTTCTTCCTTGTTTAATCAATCCCATGCCAAAATTTTCACTGATGTATCAAAAAAAGTTCTAGAATAACAATTCTGTAATATTTTACTCCATTTGAAAATTATTTCCACTGTCCACAGACTGTATACATTTTGACTAGTGTTTTCTCCACACTGGTCACTTAATAATTACAGTATTTTCTGAGTACTGACCTGCACTCTGCTGCTGTGGAATCTGAGTCTGATGTGGCAGGTTCCTATAAAAATAAGATCTAATTTTAGGGCAGTTTTTCAGTGCTACTCAAAAGTGACAGACCTGTGCTAGCTTGTGTTTCAAACCTTTGCAAAAATGCCTCACTGCTGTCATTGTACAGTATTACCAGGTGATTTTGCATCTTATTTGCTGCAAGACAGACTGGAATTCTTGAAACAGTCATAGCAGAAGAGCAGCACTGTGTGACACTTTTATTCTGCCTTCTAAACAGTGTGAGTGAGAAGAGCTGTAATAAATGTCAACCCAGTGCTGGAGGCTCTGGGTCAAGGCTTTGACTGCCAGGGTCATCAACCATTTCCAGCATACATGCAATGAAGAACACAAACAGAAAAGCTACCAGAACTGCTATCAGACATTTTATACCTCTGTTTTTAATTTCCACATAGCAAAACCCACATGGAGAGAAACATCTATTATATACTTGCCTCAAATCTTTGAAATGTTGTCATACGAAATTCTCCTTTAATCCCCGAAAGCAGTAATGAAGAAGAAGGATTTTCAATGAAAAGAAAGACTTGCTTATGTAACTCCTAAGTTAAAACAAATCTTCTGCTTGGAGCTGTAGTTCCCATATTATGTTCAAAACATATGTATCTCTCTAGAGTTTTGGTTTTGATACCTCTTTGAATATTTAAAAATTACACTTGGCCTCTTCCTTTTCCCTGTGTGGTCCTTACCCCCTCTTACATGGCTATGGCTGTAGGTTTTTCTCAACCCTGAGATGCTAAGAAGAGAGGACAGTCAGCCTTAGTCTGATGGGCCATGCCTGACCTCAGTCAGTACATGAGCATTTCTGAGAATGACACAAAAGTGATGACTACAACACAGGAAACCGGAAGCATGGCTGTGCCTCACCACAGATTCCCCAGTATCAACACTTTGTCTAGTGACTGCAATAAAGAGCTCCTTCTTCAAAGCTTAACTAATATTGGTGGGAATTAGAAATTTACATTTATCAAGTGTCCAAACCATGGACAAATCCAAACCATGCAACTGCATTTGGGAATCTGGCTGTAGCTTCACGTAACAAAAAAAAATTTATATGAGGTTTCTACGTTAGCTGAACCAAATTCCAGCCTCTCATGCAGAACCCTAACATAGCATTTCTTCCTTGTTTAATCAATCCCATGCCAAAATTTCCACTGATGTATCAAAAAAAGTTCTAGAATAACAATTCTGTAATATTTTACTCCATTTGAAAATTATTTCCACTGTCCACAGACTGTATACATTTTGACTAGTGTTTTCTCCACACTGGTCACTTAATAATTACAGTATTTTCTGAGTACTGACCTGCACTCTGCTGCTGTGGAATCTGAGTCTGATGTGGCAGGTTCCTATAAAAAACCATTTAATATCTTTAATGCTTCCATACAAAGTCTGAAGTGTATTATGATGAACGCTCAGTATTTACACTTCATATTATTGCTTATGAAGCAATAATCTATTTTCACTATGTCCAAAGGTTAGCCACGACCATGAAATAAAAACAATTAGTGCTAAAGTAGTTCTTATTATCCCACTTGTCAGCTACGTTCAAAGGCTCAGACTTGGTGAAATGCCAGAAGCAACAAGAGTCACCATGGGTTTCTGAAGTTCAGCAAAGTTTGGTTTCTGTAAGTGAATATTCCATATTCCATGAATACAGCAAAGGTGACAGCATTTGCAATGTAGTTATTGGCTGTGGAATTAATAGTCAGCCACTTCTGTATGTCAGACCAGTTCATTTATCGAGGCAAAGTTGCATTTCTGTGCCCTGCTTAAGTGTCTATCTTAACAGCTACCAGATAGAGGTGTTTTTACAGAAAGGAATTAAGGGTTACAATGTAGGTGAAGCAGATAAATACCCTATGTACAACTCAAGACAGCTTTTGGTACAGGATCTGGCATCACAGTCATAAAAACTGCTATTCTGAATAGAGAAGCAGCTGTTAAAGATGGAGCAGAGCACTTTGCAGCACTTGTACAAGGAATAATTTATACAACTCTCCTTTCTGGAGAATTTAGCTTCTGGGACAGGGAGAAGAAAACACTCCTGCAGCATGGATCTACATTGTGAAGGGAATTTAGGGCAAGCATGTGTAAATTAGAGCTGACTTAGAGCTGGCACAGGACCAGTACCACTGGGGCCATGCAGGCCTGCAGAGGAGGCACCAAGTAGAGCTGGTGTTACAGCACTGGAAAACGCCAGCCACTTGTGAGACCACTGCCTCAGACCTGCTCAGCCCCAGGCGCCTCAACCAAACCTTTCCAGAAATGCCTCTTTGCTACAGCTCTGTGGAGTTATCTGAATTAGAACACGTGCAAGCATTGGTCTACCTCACTAATTTTACTAAGTTACTGATAAATGAACTCTAAGGAACAGGAATTAATTATTTTTCTGGTTTCTGTTTTGGAACGAGAGTGGCAACAATGGAAACTGGAGAGAGCTATGAGCATTTTTCTTGGCAAGCCTGAATTTATTATCTGTGTAATGGAGTACGTTCTTCTGTTCAATGTCAATGTTTCAAACACAAACCATGTGTGACAGGTACATGACTAACCACTTACAAAGTCTGAATTTTCTGGTATAAAACCAACACAAATTTGGTGGTTAGTTTTACACCAGAACCCTGAAGATATGGTTCAAGAGACAGGGTGTCTAAAATAGAACAGTTTTAATTGAATCCTCTGTCAAAAGTAGTTTTTCTCCAAAACATGCAGAAATCTAACTGTTCCATGCCAAGCCTCTTGCAAGCCTGCAGACTGAAAGCCAGCCATTTAATCTTACAACAGAAGGCCTTTCTTCCTGCTGGAAATGCAAACACCAGAGCAATCTTGAACTGGAGAGTCATTACTGAATCCTGCCACAATGAACACATTTCGGAGGACAAGCACTGGAACCTACAGGGAGCATGAAGAGCCAGAAGTGAGTGTGGCACTTACTGCTGTGTCTGCATCAGAGGCATGCTGGTGTTGTCGTAGCTGTCCGTGTGCAGGGGCGGGACGATCTCGCCCGTCACGGGGTGGAACACAGGCAGCGTGGAGAGCGGCCACGCGATCTCTCTGTTCTTGGACATGTCACGGAGCTCTTTGGTTGATTTCTGTATAGCACTGTGGTGCACCAACTGGATGCTGTGTCACAAGGAAATAAAATAGTGAATGCATACTTTAGGTGCTTTATCAAAACAGAGAGAAGTTTGCAATTATTATTAACGTACAAGGACTTTGATGCATGCTGCAGACTACAGTGCAACAATTACAACCTTCAAATAGTTAAATTAATAAATATTTATTTAATTTTTTAGGCAGCAATTATTCCATTAGATTTTTCTGTCTGAATAGATATTTTTCATAGGATTCAAGACTGGGCAGTTTGTGGCTGATGTTCCATTTATTTGCTGTAGTTAAAGTTTTAGTTAACTCCTGATTCTTGTGGTAGATTCACAAAAGCTTGTAAATTAATTTTAAAACACTCCATACTATATGCACTGGATACCTTCCAGGATATTTCTTTTCCTGTTCACTGCCTTTAAGAGACAGGTTGGAAAGTCCAATAACCAGGAGTTTTAATTGCATATTAACATATTTATTCTAACAGCACTATTTTATTTTGAATTACAGTCTTTATTTTCAAACCCTTTTTATTCTGGTCTTCTATCCTTGCCAAGACTCTGATTTAAAAGCAGCTTTCACATTTATGAATTAAACCATGAATCAGAGAATGAAAGAAGATTATGACACATATGTATGAAGCATGACGAGCTACTGAGAATGAGAATTAAATGGTAAAAGAAAAATAACAGGAAAGAAGACACTTACTCTGGTGTTTGCATGTTTCTCTTTTCCCTAAAAACAAAACAAAATTTATGAATTAAATAATAGCATTGATAGTTGGAACATTAATCTATCTGATGATGAAAACAGTAAGTGATGTAGAAATGCTGACAAGGTTATTGCTAAACGCAACTTGGCAGCATTTGCAACGGGGTTTATGATGAGGCCTTGATGAACGCACGTAGAGAGATGTGATAGTGGTGACAGACACACACAGACACACACCAGGGAAATGAAAAATGCAGGTTAAAGAACAAGCTTCTGGCTAAAAGAAATTCTGTGACAAAATGAAATTGTAGTTTGTGTAAGAAATGGCAGAAACCACGTTACTTGCTGCTTTCCATTTATGTGTTTTTCTTTGATAATATGTCTAAATTCAGTTAATCTCCTCA
Organism: Passer montanus; assembly: GCF_014805655.1. NCBI lineage: Eukaryota > Metazoa > Chordata > Aves > Passeriformes > Passeridae > Passer > Passer montanus. The sequence continues at coordinate 20,183,659 of NW_024356505.1, read as the reverse complement.
ACCAGGTTTATGTTTCGAAAGTTAGCATTTTAGAAATTACTTAAGATTCCCCTGAACCAATGATGCTTTATTAGTATTTTATTTGCTGGAGGCATTTTGGAGAGCTGTGCATATGTGGAGATTTTGGGGAGTTTTGTGCATATGTTGAGTATTTTAACCCTTTCTAGAACAACTAGAGGCCCTACATCCACTTGCTTGGAAATCAGTGCATGTGCTTAGGTGTAAAATAGTTCAGTATTACAAGCAGATACCTTTTGGCCTGTTTTAAATGTTTATAATGAACTGAATGGAGATATTCTAACAAATAACCTTCTATGCATTATAATCTTAAAAAATCAAGAGTTACTTATTAGCATGTTCAAGTACTCACACTCCTTCCCGTCGGCAGCACATGATATAGGCAAGAATTAGAAAAAGCACCAGTGCTATTGCCGAGGGCACTGCCAGCGTAATTAGGAAATCCGAGTAATAGTCTCTGCTTTTCAGTGTATCAGAAGGTGGCTTGTATTCTCCACCATCAGGTAATATTCCCTCTCCACGAATCACTTCCTGAAAGGTGGAAACTTGTTTTGTATTGTCAACCTATTACCCAGGAAAAAAAAAGAAGAAAAAAAAGACTATTAAATAACAAAGTAACATAATGTAAAAACAGGCAGGTTTTCAACTAATCATAACCTATAAAAAGATCCATATTACACATTTTACAAATTCTGTATCATTTAATCCAACCTTTTTTTTTTTCAGTAATAGAAGCTTACATATAAGTAACAATTTCTGATTTGTGATAAGTAATGTCATAATATTACTACTCTCTTTTGTGCCTAGCAGAGATACCATGTCTTTTACAGATTAATTTTAGACATATCTCACACAAACAGTATTTGAATATAGATTTGGTAAAGATCTTTAGTGAAAACTATTTAACTGATTCTAATTTCTTTTTGATTAATTAATCCATTTCTTACTAGTCTTCCTAAATGACAATACAGTCCTCTCTTGCATAAAGGCGGCAAAAATGAAGAATCACATTTTCTTCCTCCTCCTTCTCCTTCATATCACACTTGACATCCAGTGCTCAAAAAATCAAGAGCCATCAACTGAACTGCCAAGGACAGCTCATTGTCTCCCTCACACAAATTCAATTAGCCTCCACAATTTCTGTGTTTGTCTGTACCCAATGATCCTAGAAATACAAACCTGTTTTGCTGCTAAATTTCCTATTGCTTTTGATTGCCATTCCCAGATGACTGAATTTTCTGCATCCATTTTTTTGTTATCTTCAGTTACATGTTACTGTCAAATTTTATCAGTGCTAGCTTTAAGATCATTAATCTCCAAATCATTAATACAAATAAAATATATTTGCTTACATGCTTGACCTTTTGTCTGACTTTTCACTGAGAAATCTTGCAAATGATGGTCACTTCTTTATCACTTACACTTCAAGTAATAAAATTATGTATTACAGCTTAGGCAATGGGCAAAAGGAATTTTATAAAATTCCGAAATCCTGCTGAGCCTCAAATGTGCACACACACACACATATATGTATTTGTTTAACAGAAACTGATGCATTCTCTGTTCATTAATTCTAGAGTATCCTCTATGTTAGGTACACTGGTTTCTACCTGGCTGCTTAGCTGAATCTCAGACCCTAACAATGCACAAAAAATATGTACTTATTGGTGTGACTGACAGAGGTCCATACACAGTGTGAGAACAAGCTGTCAGAGAGCAGCCTCAAGTGGAGCATTGCCCATCCTTGCAGAATGTGGGACCCCCAAGCCTACATCCACTCTTTATTTGGGTGCTAACTGCCTACACTACCTCATAAACAGTGTGAGGATGAGGATATGATGGTTCTATTTTCTGTCACTTGTTTAAATTGTGGATATAGGAAACAGAGCTTAACTCCCTCCCAGCCCATAGATCTGGGGAGAATTCCTGTCTCTCAGCTTGCCTTGTGAAAAGCAGACTATGATTAGATAGAGAGAAGCTTGGCTCCCTTTTCCCTTTGATGCAGCAGGTTACAGCAGAAATTCTGCTGGCAACAGCAAACACCCCTAAGACAGTTTAAGTTCAGTTACTGTGGCACACAGCCAAAACAAGTGCTGAATTCCAGAAGGCTGTGTTATAGCTGCTGCAGAAAATAACACTTCTCTGAAAGCCTGTTCCTGCTACACATCCCAGGGTGATCTCTGCTTTTCTCAAACCAGCATGACAATGCTGCTTCATGACTAGTTTATGAGCCACTGCCACTGTCAGGCATTTTTATTCTGAAGTACTCCTAACCAGCTTCTTTTTCTTCTGCATGGGCACAGCTGACTGTTCTTGCATTAGTGCACTATCCCTCTGCTTCTTCTTTTAAAATTCATCCTGTTTTCCAAGACTGTTTCTGCAATTTCTCAAGACCTTTTTGTCCCTCAATGCACCTGCAGATCATTTCACTTTCATGGAGAACTATAAATTTAATTTAATAAGCACATTCCATAATCCAGCTATTAATGACAAATAGCCAGGAATTATTATTAATTCTGCTATGATTATGGCTACCAACCAGCTCTCCACTATTTCCTGCTTCATCTAGGCCATGTTCCTGAGCTTGCTTGTGTGACAGTATCAAAAAACCTTACCAAGAAGGAATGACATTTGCTGCTCCACCTTTCTTCCTTGTAGAAGGAAATGGAAGACTTGACACAATTTGTACTTGCCAAAGACCAGCTGCCTTCTGCTATTTTTCAGGTCCTGGTAAGTATTACTGTATACATTTGGGTCTTTTAAAATTTCTCAACAGAAAGCCAATAAAAAGGAAATAATCTGGGTGTTCTTTTGAAATAAGTATTTTCCAACCTTCTAGAAGCTTTCCTAATTTATAGTGTATAGGTAGAAAACACTGGAAGTTATCCAATCAACTTTGTGTATGAATACCTTTCCTTATACTCAACAAGTTTTTAAGTTTTTTCCATACAGTGTTTGGGATCTCCGTTTCAGCTTCCTCCTGGGTCGTGTCTGAAGCAGCTCAACAATCATCTAAGTTTATTTTATATACCTTCACCATCATTGTTCAGATTTATCTGCAACATTCTCTTCCAATACTGTATTATTTCTTGATTTTCCTTACAGGAACTAAAAAAAAAAACAACCTTAAAAAGCCTCTCGAGAAATTATTCTGCTTTCATGACAAATAGTCTAGTGTTTGGTTACCTTTTTCTTGCATTTGACTGAGAAGAATGTTCCTATTTATTATCTAAGCAGTCAACACTACTTTCATTCCTTTTTCTATTTAATTTTTAACATAAAATATGTTTTAGACAATTTTCAGGAACAGTTTTTTAACAGCATAGTATTATTTGGTCAGTGTAGACTCGGAGAAAACATGTATGTATGCACACACTTTTCAAAGAAGTGTAACCAGCAGCATCAGCATTCTGAATTAATGAACTACACCTCTCATTACTTTTACTTTTTTAAGTCCTGGAGTTCTCTGGCCATTTATAGAATTCACTGCTAGTGAAAAAAATACAGTGGTTTCACTGGGGCTGAACTCTAACAGAATTTAGCCTAGATATCAAAATCCTTTCACAATCTTAAGAGTGTCTGCTAGGTGGAAAAAAAATATCAGTCACAATAAAGTGGAATTGGCAATGTTGTCTGACCAGACTGCAAAACTCTTACCTGTACTTCTACAAACATCACTTTTATACAATTATAAAATAACTCACCAGAGAGATTTTACACCAGTCAATATGGAATTGAGTCCGAAATTTTTTATCACAGGTTATTACAGGCTCCATTTCTTGACTGCACCTCAGCTGATTTTGTGGGTTTTCCACTTCTCGTAAACATGAAGAGAAAGGAACATCTGCCCCAACCATCACATACACACTGCAGGAAGAGAGGAGTGACAGACCAGCAGGATGTCTCACAAATCCCCAAAGAACAATGGTGTACTCTTGCAAATATTATTGTTGTACACAGTAACATTCAGCTGTTATTTAAAGATCAAAATTACTTTTTAAAGTAATTTTTCTTCACAGTGTACTTTTATCTCTTTAAGCATACCAGTAACAGACTGAAATCAAAACAACTTTCCTAGCTGCTTATTGCAACACATTCTGGTTTGCTTGTTAATGTAAATGCTTCAATACCATCACTTGTGCCAATTTCTATGAAGTCAAAGAGCTCCAAGCGTGGCTTTCTCATGTAAGTAAATCAGTACTATTTTTGAAAATTGTATTAAAATAGCATAATTTTGTTTTAAGAAAATATTTAATCTTACTCATCATAGATTTTTTTAGAGTTTCTTCCCATACTTTCAAAATAAAATCACAATGACTAGTTATTGTTAAACCTAATACAGATATGAACATGCTAACCTCAAGCTGCTTCTGAAAGATTCCATACTGCAGCTATGCATGGCCAACAAAATTTGCTTCAGAATACTGAAAGCTGAAGGTAAACCTCATACTTGATTTGGCATTACCATACATAAAATGAGAGCTACTGCACTGATTGTATTATTCATTGTCATATTTAGGTACATGGAATGCTGCTGTAAAATACAGGCTGCTGCACCAGGTTATAATGTACCAATGGATTCTGAAACAGAAATTAGGCCCCAGTTGCCACTTGTTTAGTAGGCATAATCTAACTAAACATTTGAAGTGTAGACATTTGTATCAGTGACTCTGCTATTACTCTGGCTAGTACAGAAGTCACTTTATTCCTTTAAATATGCTCAAAAACTTCAGAGACACAAAAGGGTTCTGAAAAAGCCAGTATTTTCTGAACATATATCATATTTTGAACCTTCATCCCTTTATTAGATTTGATTCCAAAATATCTAAAATTATCTAAAAATAACTAGGCATCTTCACTTTCACCAGGGAAAAGCACTGTCAGAACCATGTTTGAAAAAACTGAATCCTCACTAGTTTCCCATTAAATACTGTTCAGAACAGTATTTATGGTTACACATCACAACTGGAACCAGTCCATTCCAGCAGTTTGCACTCAATAACCTGAGCTCCCCAGACACCTTACAACTTTCAGAAGGAAGTCAACAGTGCTCTTGAATCACATACCTAATTCACTTAGTCAGAACAGCTAAAAAATACACTGTTACATGCAAACTGCTGTCAGAAATTGAAGTGTCTCTGCTCTATCATAACTTGCTTCAAAATTTTGAGTTTAATTAATTGGGAACGGTTAAAAACATGAAAAAGCATGCTGCCAAGTGACTGCTCAGAAGTGAAACTGAGATTACAAAAAACCCATATTTACTACCAACTCATTTATAATTAATTGAATTTGTTAGTGTTCCTTAGAGTATTACCTCCATATATAGGAACTGTGCCCTGTTGTTGTGCTATCTAACACATAGTTCTGGGGCTCAGAACATGAGTAAACTTTTCACATCTAATTCCAAAACACAAAATAGTAATTGCAAAGTATCTAGAAAACTTGAAAAATATTAGGTTTCTTAGTAACAAAACAAAAAAAAATGAAACAAAAACATCATACTGACACATGCTTACCCCTCTTTCATGTCATTAATGGGAAGTGGAACTCTCCCTCCCCTGTCAAGGGCTGAAGTAATGTTTATAGCATTCAAGCGTTCTGGCTGCCATACATTTTTCACTGCTCCAAGGAAGTCACCCAGAACTTCACTTGCCAACATTTCTTCTACATTCATATTCCTTATGAAGAATTCTGCTTGATACGGTAAAGGAAAATCTGCTTGTGATGAAAAAGAGTGTTGCATTAAACAAAGGCTTCATAAATCTAAAAATAATCTTTAAAATATCTGGAGTAATGATTAATATAATACTACTTAAGATTAATACACCTTTCCAAAAATCCTGTATTTGAATTAGCTAATTTTGAACCTACTGTGATTATGTTAAATTCAATAGAGAGTACCATTAGCTGCTACTTGAGCTAATACCTTCAGTTATTTATAAAACAACAGGGAAGAAGCAGACTAGAGAAAAAGAGTCTCAGTTGCTAAAACTTCATTAAGCAGATATAATTACATTCATGCTAATTTGTGGGTCAAAACCAATCTGCAGCAACAATGGATTCTAACTTGTGACACTCCAGAATATAAATGTGATAAAGGGAACTAATTTTAAGGACCAAATGTCCATATATGCCATAACCTGTTATCTTCTGACTCTGCCTACACAATTGTTCATTGCATAAGGTACACAGAGAACTAAGGAAATTAAACACCATGCAGAAAGAGAGGGAAATCCTTCATGTAAGGTCCCTTTGAAAAGACAAGGGAAATTTCGAATTAGAAGCAGTTTAATGAAAAACAAAGATGCAGACATTTTACAGTGAGTGAAAAAAACCGTCCTGAATGACAGAAATCATCTGGATTAAAAAATCAAAACTAATTAAAGCAAGAAAAATTATCTTACTTCTCCCCTGTGCCTCTGTGTTTAGTTTGAACACCAGACAATTATTTTACAGTATTTATCTTCAAAAGCAGGGGCCCATAAGAGGGTTTTGCTGATTCAGTTAAAAATACAACCAGCTATATTCTGTACATACCTTCTGCTGACATTATATTAATGATCAAATTGTGTCTTGCTGTTTCAAAGGTACGCCTGTTATATGCAGTGATCTAGAGTGAAAAAGATTACAAAACAATGCAAAAATGAAAATTATATAAATGAAACATCAGTGAAAGTTAAACTGATAACTTAGAAAAACATATCAGTTTTTAAGTACTTTGCCGCCTTATTTTGAAACCTATGAACATTCATTCACTAATATAAAACTTGAAAGGTAAGGTAAATTTATTTAATGCAGTACTACCTTCAAATCAGGATATTGGAATTTTCTTGACCAGTCTAGAGCCAAATAAAATTAATGAATATGTGAAAATAATATATTTTGGTCTTGATAGAAGTGTTCTGCCATACATGTGTATTCGTTCTCTTCTGTTATCTTTAAGAACCACCACAAGGACAGATTGATTTCTCCATTTCCCCATGCAGCCTCCAATCCCCACCTCCATGAATACTAGGAGATCTAAATTCATCGACAGCTCCCAGGAAATAAACTACAGAGAGAGGTTTTTTGAAGAAAAAAGTGTAATGATGCCAGGAATTCTCATCTTTGGAACTGCTATTTAGTTTTAGCTCTGGCCCCAGTGAAGTTTCACTCCATGAATGAATTCAAAATAATGTTCCAACACAAGCAGTTTTGTTAAAAAATGCTGGAACCTGTAAATGTATGGGAAGTGAAAACTAGAAGGCAGATGCAACATAAACCTTCATGAATAAAATATGCAAGGATACTAATCTAAAAGTTAAAATATCTAGGATACCTGAAATGCACGCAAGTGGTTACTTCTCAGTGGTGACTGTACTCCAAGGCTGTACTATGATTAAGTGATCATTCATAACAAATACAGAACAAGGCTGGATTATCAGTATAATTATGTATTATCTTCTCTACCTTTTTATCCCTGAGAGGTGATAAATCTTTCATGAAATACACTGAAAAAACCTAATTTTCTTTCTAATTTTAGACTTCACTCATTTCAAGAGCAAAGGAGAGCCAGAGGAGTGACAATAGTGACAGAACTATGTTGTTTCTCAGCAAACAGAGCCACAAACCACTGACTATTAAAAAAATAAAAGTAGCAGATGTTGCCCTTCTTTTAAAGTATTTGAATGAAAAGGAAAAGTGCTGTGGAGTATCTACTGCAGGTTTAAGTGGAAAGGGAAAAGCTTACCCAACACAATCAGATCTCATTTAACATTATAATTTTATAATTTCATTATAAAATTAACAGAAAATAAATTTGAGATTTCTCTAGTCCTAATTCTGCTAATTTTTCAAAGGGTTTCTTCAACAGCAGTTGAACCACTAGTACCCAGAAAATCAAACTCTCTGTCATACAAGCTCTGTACAGGAGCAGTACCCACCGTGAGCCTGCACCCCAGCAGTGGGAGCTGCCAGCACAGCCCACCCACCACAGGAAGGCATGGCAGAGATTGCCTCTGTTCTGAATATTCATTCAGACACAAACTGTCTTTGCACAGCTTTCAAAGGAGCTTGAGCTCAAGAATGTCACCTGCTCTACTGCAGTGCTATGCATAATGCTAGGCTCTCCTAATCATGAGGTGTCCTCCAGTTAAGTGAGCTCCCCATGATATCCCCTCAGGAATTATAACATGATGGAAGTTATATTCAGGCCAGGAATATGCAATCACTCCTCTCAGAGAGCACTAGGAAGAGGATCAAATGCCATCTGCCCTCCTCACACACCACAAAATTAATTCAAAAGCCACATCTTAGACTGGAACTGCAAGGAATTAATTTGTATGCTAGGCAAGATTTACTTCAAATATGGCTTGGGGTCATGCTAATGGAGGTCTAGATATAGATCCTAGAATCTAAAAGCACATGCCATTTAAAAACTGGCAATTTCAAATAACGGTTTCCTCTAAATAAAACTTAGCAAAGCCTGCAAGTGATCAATTCTCAGATGGTATTAGTCCTGCTGAAATCAAAACAGAATCATGAGAACAAAATTAAACATGGGTGAAACTATCTGCAGTACAACTTACCATTCAGAGCTATCAGTCTTTAGGAAGAAAAACTACATCAAATGCAATTTAAAAAAAAAATATTTATCAAGAGTTTGAGGCAAATATACGGCTGGAGCAAGTTACTGTGAAGATTTCTTAACATTGGGAACCACACAGTGCCTGCTGTCTATGAAATACGTGGTAGAAAATAATGTCCCTTTTCCCTTTTTAATTGCTGCTCAATGAATAATTAGTGCTTTAAAATATTTGAATAGCTAACTCTCAAAACCACAGTTTTGTGATTTTTACACTCATATGAATTAAATTCATAAAAGTGCTAACTAAAATAAAACCTATCAATAAACATGAATAATGAACAGGGGGATATTTGAAGAAAAATAATTGAAAAAAATCCCAAAGCAATCAAACCAAAAACCCCAACCAAACAAACAAAACCAAACAAGAAAAAAAACCCCCACAACTGCTTATTGAGTGAACACTTTCATCTAGTGGGGGAAAGCCTGACCCATATTTAGGCTGAATGGTACAAAGTTAGGTTTACGTTATTCTTCAAGTACAGTTGCTTACAAAGTTTTTTTTGCTCTGCATTTTGAATAAAACTTTAATATGAAATAGTAATTAACTATTCAAAAACAAGGGGAACTTGTTGACAGTTCTGAACCTTACACTCTAAACCAAAATACGTATTTTTGAACTTTTGAAAGCAAATACCTCAATGATGGTTGGCTTGCCCACATTTTCTACAGTTGGTGAGCCATACAGCACCCCATCACTGTACGGTGTCCTTTGTATATAGCGCAGCCATCCAGGTCTGTCAGGGTAACCCATTAAATTCGTATTAAATGTTATAGGATCATTACTTATTTCACCTAGATAAGAGAAATTATATTAGAATATTAACAAGAAAATGTTAAATTCTTTGATTTTAATTTTTCAACTAGGAAGTCATATTCTGTTTTCACTTGTTTTCCTTTTTAACATTTTTTAACAAGAATTAAAATTCTTTGATTTTAATTTTTCAACTAGGAAGTCATATTCTGTTTTCACTTGTTTTCTAAATCTTTCTAAGAAGAAAAATTAAAATTTGCTAACCTTTACCATATCAGAAATAAATGAACTATTACTTAGCACTTCTAGGTATTAAGAAATTCATATCTGGAAAGTGTAACCAACTGCAGACATAATGTGCAGGTACTTCCTAGAGTTTTGGTTAACTGAATGCTTATGTTCAGTAACTAGTGGGTCTGGCTTTTAGAGCTCAGTTCCACCTCAAATTGAAGCATCTAACCTCCTTACAGACAAAAGCACAAAGGTTTCAGTCCTTTAATTCCCCCTCCCAACTTACTTTTATTGATGGATCCAGGTACTCAATGTACTGTAAAGAGTACTCTGTAATCAATAATGCCTGAAAGCTTCTGTTAGCATTAGGATATGCATACAGGTCTTTGGCACCCACAGCCTGGCAATCATTTTAATTAGAGAACAAATTAATTCAAAAAAGGATCAGACATTCCTGTGAAGTGGAGCCACTGATGGCTACCAAATACAGTGGTCCAGCTGTAAAAGCCCCTCAAGTCGAACCAGCACATTGATTCTTGTGGTTCTTATTGATACTCTTATAAATGTCTGGATTTTACTTCAGCTTATTTTAGCTTTTGTAAATGACATCAGGCCTGAACACTACCAAATCTCACCACCAAGGCAGTGTCCAGCTGAGGCACAGAACTCAAGTCAGATCCATTCTGAGCCTGCATGGACACCTCTGCCCTGCACTCCAACTTGGCTTTGAGAGGGCAACTGCATTATAGGACAGGTGATGAAAGGAGATACCAGCCAGGCTGGCCCAGACAGCAGAAACTGAGCACAGTGAAGAATGAACAGTTCTCATCTCCTCCAGAGAGGGACAAAGAGACTGAGATGAGTTGCCCAAGGGTCTAGTCTTCAGGTATAGATTTCCACATCTGGTTGAGTAAAATTAACCAGGACCAGACCAACTTCCCTCCCAATTCTCTCAGGACGTCCCAGTAATCTAATCTATCGCAGTCAGAATCACAGAATCCACAATTACAGAATATTCTGAGTTGGAAGGGACCCACAAGGATCACAGAGCCCAACACTTAAGTGAATGGCACGTAGACAGCTTGAACTCATAACCTGGAATTACTAGCACCCTGGTCCGAACAAATTCCCAGCACCACAAATGATTTGGGGAAAATTCTGAAAAGGGACCTGTAACACATTCTGGTTTGCCCTTCCTTTGTCAAAGTAGGCCATGGCAATGATCCAGCTCAGTAGACAAATGTAAGAGTACCATCACAACACCTGGCCTCACAGTGAATTTCTGACATAATCACAATTGTCTGTGGGAACAGCAGTTTAAAAGGATCTGAAACCACATTCCTATTGCCTTGGAATCACATGAATGTCAAGAGGCTGCAGCTGTAAGACAATCCATTGTTAGAAAAATTTCCAAGCTCCTACCACCTATGTGCCAAAACTGAGAGAAAACTGGAACAGAGGCAAACTTCACTCTGCCAGTCACCATGGCATAAATGAAGACTCAGGTATCCAAGTCAGGAAAAACACCCATTTTACAAAGAGATGAAATTTTAAAAACATTTGGGTTTACTCAGAATTTAACCAATGCTAACAGAAGCTTGTTTTTTCTTTAAAGTGACTCTTAGTAACAGCACTCCCAAATCAATTCAAAAGCTTATTAATGAAACAGGATTTGATTATGTGTGCATTGTACACAAATTTTTCCTATTTTCCTGTTATCGGAAATTAGTAATATTTTTATAAGCCGGATACATTTATTCCTTTTCACTGTTGATAAGCATGTGTGGCTGAATGCTCTCTCTCTTCCCACCCCTACCAGATTGCTTACACATATTCTAACCTGTGGTGACCAGTCTTTTAGCTTTAGTGTATGGCAAAACCATCCTTAGGAAATCAGCTCCTTCTCTAAACCAATCTGCTTATTAACATTAAACTGTTCCTAAATATAGGAAGAAGGCTGAAGCCAAAGGACTATTTTTAAAAATGAAAGAAAACAGTTCAGTCTCATATTTGATTAATCTTCTATTTTGTCTTACATTTACTATATGCTTTTAAATTGCTCCTTCATATAGCCTGATACATACTATGTCTCAAACAGTGACAAGATAAATAGCATTTTTAACAATTAACACATTTCCACAATTTCATTTTAATGCAAAAGTGATGAAACACTTAATATCAGATATATATAATGGATTACTACACCTTCCCAAATTTAGTAGATGTTTTCACAATACACATTTATATGCATTTTTTCACAAATAACCACAAACTGGAATATTTTAAAAGTATAGGACAACACATTTTATTTCATTTGAAGATATTTCAATAGAAACTAAAAACTTATATGTTGAACCACAAGGTATGCTAAATAGACTTCAATTTTTTATAACAATATTTTTTCTGTATCTGCATATAATATGGAAGATCTTAGCATCTCATACCAGGCTTTGGGTAAGGAGGAAATTCCCCCTTAAAGTACTCTCTCTCCAAAACATGAACAAACAGAACTCCAGCAGAAGGGTATACATTCCGATCAGAGTGCACCTTAGACAGAATTGTGTACACTGAAAAGCAGAAGGAGAGAGAAGAGACAGAAAAAAGGCAAAAATGAGACATGCTCAAGGTAACTTCATGCAGTTCAACAGCAATGCGGGCATCTGGGAGAAGGAAAGCAACAAATATTAGGCACCTGTTAATAAGATTTTTTAAAAGGTTATGTAGATTTAAGAACAGAACACAGAGCAAACCCTCTCTGCCCAACAGGATCCTTTCCAAGACTGCAATAAACAAAACTGCCTATGTCAAGATTTCAACATTTGTATAAGCTCTTTATATTTATTGTAATTTAAAAAAAATAGGAAGGCTACTGTAGTTTTATAGTTGGTTTATTTTTAATATTATGTTAATAAAAGTCCATTAAATTAATTACACAATCATGTTTTCCTGATATTTTACACAGAGAAAGCAACAGAGGAATACAGAGGAACCTTACCAATCGACGGTTCTCATTTCTCACTGAACAGAAATGGCAGATTTTTCAGTTCTTGAGCAGAAAAGGACACACTTCACTTCAGCTGATTTCTATGAGTTCTTACAGCTAGACTTTCTCAGACCACCAGGGTAAAATACAACTCAAACTTTGGTTAGAGAGCTCTTTACTGAAGAGTTTGGCTTGTATTGAAGGATAAAACAAAAGGACAAGGGTATTTATAGGCCAGTCAGGTGAAACTGATTCCAGACCAAAAAAAGTGAAGACATGTTTTACAGGACTGAATTTTTTACAAGAAAATTCAGAACAATCAGCATGTGTAAAAGCAATAACGTGGTTTTTATTTAGTAAGAAATTTGCTGACAAGGGCATAGCTTTCTTAGGTATAACACATTTGATGCAGAACTACATACACATTTTAATGAATGAGAAGAATGAAGAAATCATTACAATAAATTAGATGAATAAGAAGCCACTTTATCAACAAGTTTCAAAATATAAGTATAAACAGAGAATACTGATTTAATAGGTGTTTCTCAAGGTGTCATAATAAGATTGATTGTAGCTTGTGTTACTAATTTTATTACTACTGAACTTTAATTTAATGCCCTGAAAGAATTGATCATTGCTAATAGATTTTGTCAGTGAGATGAAGATTACAAAAGCAGTAGATAAAGATGGTAAGACACAGACAACCATACACATCTATCAGCCTTGCTTGCCAAACTGGAAGAAACTTCATGAGGAATCACATCTCCAAAAGCAAATTATAGGCCACACAGCACAGAGGTGCTGTCACTGGGAAGACAGACTCCAAAAGACACTTCTGGTAGGAATAAATTTGTAGGTCCCAGAGGTGCTAACTTCAACCTTGGATCAATAAGAGGACACATTTGAAATGTGGATAAAGCTCATGTAATTCTTCAATACTGGTATAATTTTTTTAATCCTGGTATAATTTCTTCAGCCTGATAATTATACCAACTTTTTTACTTGAGATCTGCTTAAAAAGGCACTATTAATTATGCATTAATCACAGGAATTCCAGCCCTCGCACCACGTACTCTGAGTGGAATCTCTCTCACCTAATTTTAGATGCCTACAGAAACAACATCTACCACTAAGTTAGTCAGGCTCCTTTTATAGTCAGTGGAGAAGAAACAGATGCTTCTAGGGGTTGATTTATTTGATTTCTCCTGTACAGTGAGATGAATCATGTCCTAGATTCCAGGCTACACTGACTAGATCTCCACGGACTGCAGAGGCATCCGAGAGGAGATGCAGACATCTATAATGCAGACCTCCACATTTAATTACATAGTCCCCACTCTTCAAGCTTAATGAATATATAACTCTGGATATACTACTTATCACATTGCACAGCATTTGCTTTTCTGAAAACCATTTTTAGCACAATACTGAACAGAGTACCTTTCTAATAATTTATCTTAGTGACAAAATTTAAATGATCCTGAAATTTGAATTGATACAATTGTGTGGTCAATAAAACAGTTACAGTCATTTTCATTATGTAGACTTACACACAGGAAGATCGTTACTTAAAATTAATAAATTATTATCCAAAGAAGTTAACTAATTTCCTTTAAAATATTTTCAAGAAAAAATAACATTATATTGAAAAAGTAACATTAATAGAAGAGCTGACAAAAATATGGTAGCTGGATGAAGGTGGATCAAATACCTAGAAAAGATAATTTTTCCATTTCTGATGCTTTTCCTCTATGATGAAAATCCATTTCAAGCAAGAAGAACAGTGAAAAAGAAATGTGCATTTTTTCTCAGTAAGCAATTCTTTCAAGAAGAAACAAGCATAATACAATCAGCAGTTACTGAAAAAAAACCCAAACACTAAATGTCTGTCCTTTCCTAGCAATGAGACACTCCCTGCTGCTGAAATAAGTATACCAGTAAGGATTTGATGCAAATATAAAACACAGATCTCGGTGGAAGTCTAGAAACATCTCTCAGAAGGAAAAATCCCAGAAACCTGTTCTATCTTGTAATGACAAACACATCATATTGACACAAGTACAGTGATTAAAAACTCAGAAGTTCTCACCCTTTTTGTCAGAGATGTCCTCCTTGTTTTAACCCCCAAGAAGTTTCTTCAAAACCAGAAGGAGAATTGAGTCTTCAATCTACTACAGTATCACTAACTTTTCAATAATCAAACAAGTGAAATGCTACTTTCTTCACAAGCTTTTAAAACCATGATTATTTTCATGAGACTGAGACTGGACATGAATGTGTAATCATCATCTTGGGTGATCTAGGAACAAAACTGAATATACTTAACGAATAGATACTAATCTAATACAGCAGACTGCCAGCTGTGAATTGTCTGGGCAAATTCCCTGGGGTAGATAAAAGTCTCAGGGACTGTGAAAAGCTTCTGTAAAACTAATAATGGGAAATTTAAAATCTTCATTACTTAGGATCACATCAGATCCCTGCTAGAATCAGCTACCGTTACAACACTGCTTTCCTCTTTCTTGTTTCCAGATTGCTTGGAGGACTTTCTGTAGATCCCAAGATCTCCTTATGGGTCTTGAATACAGGCACAGCCAGGAATTCAGACAGGATTTTATCAGCCTGCAGCCCAGGGCCTGTTACCAGAAACAGAAAACCCCCATCTCCAGAAATTTCAGAAGCTTCACCGTGTTGGTTGCAGCCTGTAGTTGATGATCCTCAGGAAAGAATTCAGTTGGAAGTTTTTTGGTTCTTTTCCCCTAGAAATTTCAATTGGTTCTCTCCCCACTGATATTTAGCAGATGAAGAACAATCCCAGCAACAACTTGATCTGGAGGCCAATCCAGATTGCCTGACTAGATGAGCAATCAGTGCAAAGCTTCTTCTAGCCAGTGTGTGCACTACCTACAGTATTTGATGTGTACTTGCATAAAGGGCAGTAAAATAGTCTTTTGACATTCATGTGTGAGAAGACTTTTTAAAATTGTTACAGAGAAGTTATTGGATTAAGCAAACTGCAGAGGTATCTTGAAGCAACCAGCCATGATAAGAAAATGTGCAGTATTAGGTATAAACACAGCCATTATTTCAAGCAAAGCTACAGGAACAGGAAAAGTCAGGGAAGACTAACAAGAACACGCAGGTCTGTGAATATTTGAAGACTCAAGAAATGTAAAGTTTTCCAAATTACTTACCTTAAAATAGCACCCTACTCCTAAAACAAGGACATGACTGGAAAAGCAAGAGTAATATTGAAAGCAGGTTTGCTTGAACCAACAGGGTATTTAAATTTACAACCTAAACTCACCATTCTTCTGAACAGCCTTTATTCTGCTGATAACATAACTGTGGGCTCGCTTAGTCGTCCAGTTAACAGTTCCATTATTGCCATCAGCAGAGCTTAGCAAAATAGCTTTTCACAATAAAACAAATGCAAAAAAAAAAAATTAGTCAGATCAACAGACTGCCACAAACAACCTGATCAGATGGGATCAGACACCTTCTACATCATGTTTTGGTTTTAGTCAAAATTTAGGGACCACAGATGAAAAAATAGAGGTGTTTGGTTTGAGTACATAAATATATAATAATCTTTCTGACAATTATCTTTTTGACACCCATTTTTCTAAATAAGCTAAGTTTACACTAAATACTTAAACCTCTGCAGACACTTCTGCTGACATAATTGTACTGATAACAAAGATGAAGAAGAGCATTCTTTAATAAATGTATTTGCACAGATAAAACTTCACATACAAGCAAAAATATATAAAGTAGCTTTCACTGGAGTGGCATATTTTGTTCAAAGTAGGAAAATTAAAGTAAGCAAGCTTTTCTTTTATAATGATGCTTATATAAAGACACATGGGGCTGATTGCCTTGCAGGAATAACCAATAATCAATTTTGAAAAAAGAACCTATTAAAAATGGCTGCCTACATCCCACACAACCAGAACAAAGCATGAAATCATCTGGATACATGCAGCTGAAGGTGGGAGTTTTAAATGCAGTGAGGAGCAAATGATTACTGGAGACAGAAAGGAGCTGTGGAGCTGACAGAAAGATTCCATCTCACCAGTAGCAGAGGTGCCTGAGAAAGCTCCCTTCTCACTTCCCACTTTTTGTTCTGCTCTTCTGAGATGAATAATAGGTATAACAGCTGTACAGTTACATGCCAGCTGAAAGTGCAGAGGGAAGGAACTGCAGTCAGATGCTAGGAAAGTGGCCATAATGAGTAGGTATTTTTGTTTTGAAATAGTTTGGGAGTAAGAACTCATGTCAAACCCTGGATCAAAGATGGTATTGGACTAGCATCTTAATATCCTTGTAAAAACAGCAATACCAGAAACATCAAGGAGCAGTATTTGTGTACAGATACACCAGTTTGCAGAAAGAAATGAACACTTATTGGAAAACATGCACAGTACATGAAAGAAGCCTAGACATCTGTGAAAACTTCTGTAACACCAGGCCGCTATTAAATTAGTGATAAGACATTCTTCAAACAGAATTCAGGAGGCCAAACAGATCTGCTTAAGCAGTAATAAAGAAAACACCACACTCAATCTATGGATATAAGACAGATATCTATTATTGATAATTTACACAAAACATCTAAAACGGAATTAAAGATGAAGTGTAACTAAAAGTTGCATTTTTAATGCACTTTTAATTTTATTTATTTATGAAATTTAATAATTTGTTTAATGCAATCATTACTATACCAACACAATAACATTTCTAACAACTTTTGCCCTGCTGAACTGATCTGCATATATTGCAAGTCTTAATATAATAACATCCATGGGACTATAAAATTTAGTACTGCATAGGACTTTGCGTAAATTTTAGTAATTCTTGAAAAACCCAAGAAATTCCTGAAAAGATCAAATAAAGTTGTTCCATTATTCCAACAGGATGAGCTGGGCAACCAGAGGCTTGTCATCTACCAACCAGCACCGGTACCCAACAAAACAATTAACACAAGATTAGATAACTGAATTATTACATGGAGAATAGTATTAGAGCTGTCAAAATTATTATACTTATCACAGTCCTTATTTAATCCTTATTAAGGATTTAATGCATCTTTCTTGACACTTTTGGTGAGCCCACAAGGTTTTCCTGATAAAGACAGCAATAATGACATTACCCTTAGCTATACAGCTTGTCACTTAACACTTCAGTTGAAAAAGTAGACACTAAATCATTTTAGCATATTTAAATGCAACTAAAAAAAAAAAGGAAAAAAAAAAAGAGACAAGTTCCACAATGTGTTTTTCAATATAAATGGTCAGTAAGTGTCTTCCATTTGGGTTCCAAGTTGTGCTAGGTTTGGCTGTGTGGACTGAAGAAGTTACCTGTCTACCTCTCCATGCTGCACTTCACAGGGCAATTGGAAAAGCAACCAGTATGCCTGTTTTCACATCCTAGTGTTTATAGTGTGATGTTTTCATACATATCACCACTGATTTGATTTCAAATGACAGATTGAAAAGCAAGAGAACAGGGCTGCTAAAAAGTTAATCCATTATATGAGCTTTCTAGTGGGTCTCACAAAGTTTTGGCATTAGCCTTATGTAACTGGGGTGGAGGGAAGAGAGGCAGGATAGAGACGGAGATGGGGAGGGAGACAAAGAATGACTTGTATGTATCAAATATACTCCGAGAATTTGCAGGTAAAAACAAAGGCTAGGAGACTGACAAATCATAGAGATGACAGAACAGTCTGCATTGTCTATGAAAAGGTAATCAGTGATGTGCAGTTCAAAAGAATAAAATGTAACTGCACAGCAGGAACAAAGGCAGCAGCATGCCAAACACACTGTGAGCACACAATTCAGGGATGCTCAGCTTGGGTAACAACCTAGAGATGTAAGTCAGGTTGAACAGAGCTTTCACCAGAACCTGGCTAGAACAGTTGACATGTAAACAGCAACATCAAGGAGGAACAGGCAGACTTTATTTTTGTACTTGACATAGATATGATCACTGTTCAAATGCTCTGTCTAGCAGAGCCTTCAAGAAGCAACTGACAACACGAGGAAGGCACTGGGAAGATCTGAATGTGATTAAAAGATGACAAGAGACCTTATACTACAGAATGCAGGGATTCAAACTATGCATTTTATCAAAGAGACAGTTTAGAATTAATTTAATCAGCCTTGTACCCACGATAAAAAGAATGTTAATAGTGTCAGGCTCTTCAGTCTGTTACACATGTTGCCACAGTTGCTGGAGAAGCCATCAGTGCCTTCAACAGCAGGAGCAATTCATAGCTCTGTGCCTGGGACTTGAGCATGCCCAGGTGAAGCACATCACAGTTTTTTCATCTTTCTCCAATTATGTTTCCTTTAAATTATTCTTTAATTATAATTGTATTGGTTATAAATAAAAATCACATTTATAGTAATTCATACTCTTTTTTTCCCTTTTTAAATTATATTTGCATAATATTTAACAACTGACTATTTAACAGAGTGGATACCCACAACAATTTCTGACCACGCAGCAATCAGAAAAGGACACAAGTATCATGGACCAAATCCACCTTCCCCATTCCTTTACTGCACTCTGACCTTCAAACAGTACCCTGCACCTCTACCTATCCTCTTATTCCTTCTTTGAAGTAGGATCTCAAGCCCATCTCTCCTACTATTAAAGCAGCACACAGCTCAAGCCATCAAACCTGGCCATTTCCCCTCCCTCCAACACTTCCACCTTCCCCTGGGACCTGACATAAACACACACTTGTTACTTTGATGCTGCAGATCAGGGTCTCTGGCCACGCTTACACTGCTCCTTGCTCTCTTAGGGCACAACCCTGCTTCAAGAAGCTACCCTTGCACTCCTCTGCATATCCCATCTGGCTCAGTCCTCCTTCCTCTGAATTCTGAGCTGGAGTGCAGAATCATACACAGCACATTTTTCTGAAGGACTGCTGAGAACCACACAGCAGAACAGTTAGAAATTGACACCATAAGTTAAAGTGAAACATGTGTGAAGAAAACCACCTGCAAGGTGCATAGCCCACAGCTGGAATCAGAGTTTGTAGCCAGACACTCACTGAGGATCCACTGGTGTCTGCACTGGATACTTGCCCAGTTGGTCACATCATCCATTAAAGGAGGCAGAAGTTGCAGCACCCACCTACTCTCTCTTCTCTTCCAACTTCCACACACTGTCCTCTTGCCTACTAGCTAATAAATATGTGGCAGAAATTTACTATTAATTAGAAGGGATTCTCTCAGTGGAAATACACATTGAAACTGGATATGTTCTAACCCTCTTCAACAACAGCTACTATGTAAGAAACAGGAATTAATTTGTATTAGTTCTCCATCGCAGATTGCTCAGGTTCCTCTACATTCAAACTGTTCAAAAGTCCAAATCAATCCCAGAAATGTTGCTCAGCTCTATTCTTATTAATCTTTGTTCAGTAGGCAATGGTTTTCCATCTGTTCCTGTGCTATCCACTGATTTCTGCAACATCTGAACATTTCTCCTAAATCATTCAAGTAAAGTAACGTTTATCAGTCTCGCTGTTAAACTTCAGCATTTGCATTCATGGGAATGCTACAAATTAACTACTGGGAGAACAAAACCCTCATGATTTATTAACAGTAGCATTTACCCACCACCATTCTCCCTCCTACGGCAGGCCTGACAAGAGAACCACATTAGGTTAGCATTTCCATGAAGGTGAGGAAAACATGGTTCCAGCCTGAGTGTAACCAAGGGGGTATGACCAGGCCACCCTGGTGGCCTGCTGTTCCAGGATGTCTCCTACATTTCTATCATCTTTTGATATGAACTATCAGGGTATCCCTGTAATTGCATTCCAAATTTTGGAGGTGGCAATTGTTCTAAAAGACTAAGGAATTCAGAAAAGTCATTGATTTCAATATGCTAAGATTTTGCTCAGTAGGTTGTTCTTTCTAACTTCTCATTTTCATAGCTTGGACTGTCACTAAAATAACCTACATTTAAAAGACATTTTGGCTGTTTGTGTTGCAATTGTAACAACATTTAGACACAGATTCAAATTACTATGGAAGTAATCAAAACTAGCAACTCTCTTCTTTCATCTAGAAGTCTGCCAAGGAAGAAACTCTACACTCATAGTGACTGCTGTAAATTTATCACTTTCTATTCAAGAAGAATTCAAAAGCTCTGCAGATACTGAAAAAAACCAGATACTCTTGCCTAGGTTTTAAATAATTTTTTCTTTGATTAGAAATAATCTTTCTTCTAAAGAAAGGGTTCTACTTCAGTGACTGCAATTCCTGAAGTACTTTAATGAACTTCCAACCAAATCTAAAAGCATTAAGGAGCAAAAATAACCCTCTCTACACATTGAACAGTTACATCTTCTGCCATAAAGCTGACTTCTTATTGTCTGGCTTTAGGACCTCTAAGATGACTCCATGTACTGCCTATCAATAATGTGTTTCTGTAATGAAAAGCATATTAATGGAACAGCTACTTTTCCCCCTTCTGTAATTACTTATTCAAGTAAGTACCTATTGACAGTAGATTGTATTGACCTGGCTCAGATTAGGAGTACAGGCAGCATCTTCATAGGCAGGCAGACATCCAGAGGCTCTCTGAAGGAAACCTGCTTCTCTGCCCTTATGATCACACCCACAACAGGAACAAGGGCACGTGTGCTGTGGTGTTAGCTTGAAATCACCAGACCATCTGTGAAATGTTCTGCCTCCTTGCACAGGGCGCGGCTCAGCAGAGGAGTGCTGCCAACACCACTTCTGCTGTCAACAGCAGGACAAGTGCAGGGATCTGGTTCAGCCTCCTGGATCCCTGCCCCAGCCAGTGACTTCCCAGCTGTTTTAAATGGGCATGTCTGCAGCCCTGCTCAAAAGGGGCATTCCCAGCACATTCTTCATCACCTAGCACACACCAGTGGAAACAATCCCATACCACTCCTGGGCAGTACACACACTTCAGTGAACTATTTCTGTGGGTCGACTAGTTTTGAGCCAGGTGATCCAATCCACACTATCACTGTACTAGTTATTTGTCACCAGGGAAAGCAGCAAATAATCCCTAGCTGTGCAAGGGCTGGAGAATGCTTTCTGGCAGCAGTGCAGCCTTATGACAAATTAATGTGACCACATAACCACAGCTTGCAAAGTGAGAACTAATGAGCTCCTTCCTCATTTTGACCCCTTTACAGGGAAAGGAGAATGCAACCCCATTGCTCTACAACTCCCTATTCCTGGGATGAAAAAGGGGTTCCAGGGACAACATGGGCACTGACAACTAATTTTAAGTTCAGAAACACCAGGCAAAATCACTGGCCACAGTCACTCAAACAAAGTTTTGATAACTGCTTCTCTGCAGATATACAATATGGGTGCAACTCATTGCTCTGCCAAACTAATATGACAGACAGCTCTACCAGAGTAATTGAGCAAACTTCTAGGAAGTCTGTTACTATAAAGCTAGAGTCAAAGAACACCTAACTATTTTCTAGTAGAAATGCTTAATCCTATATATCACTTCTCACAATGAAGTCCCGTGTTTTCCTAGCAGTGGAGTATCATCAGCTTGCATTTGGGAGTCCACACCTTCAGTTTGAGTACTATACCAGACTCCTAGGAGCATCTAAAATCAGTCTTACAACCTTTAAATTCTTCATTCTCCTGACATTCCCAGATGATGGAATAATGTTTTGCCTCAAGGAGGACAGGGAGAAGTGAAAGGCAGACAACCCTTCTGGCTTCTGACAGCAATTCTCTTCCTCCAGAAAGCCTTTTTTATACATTTTTAAGAAAAGCAAAAATCGTAAGTCAACTTTCTTCTGTATATCAAGTGCTACAACACAAATGGGAAAAACTAATCCATATTAGTTGAGGAGAACTAAAAGAAATCTATTCACAAGTCCTGTACTACTTCTCACATGCCATTGTTTCTGTCAGATGTCTCTTGCCTTGTTAAGTAATGCTGCAGTCCTGTAGAGTTTACTTAAGATCAGGATTCAAAAGAATGGATTTTCATGCTGGGCAATGCATCTTGGAGCCAGCAGACAAGGTTGGAACTTCTTTACTTAGGGAGAATGGAGGAGAGCTCAGGTGAGCTCCTAGGACAGCTTCATTCAGACCAGGAACATACTACAAATCTCCACATTGTCAAATAATAAACTTTATATAGATATCTCTTAAAAGAATGTAACTGAACTAAAGTTCATGCCCCCTTTTTTATATCAGTTTCAAACCATGTATTCTTCTGTTTTAACTAAAGAAATCTCTCTGAACCAACCTTAGAAAGGTCTAAGTGGAAAAGTTGTAATGAAAAAACTTTAAGACCTCTTCCCTTACCACATAGCCTGGAAAGGACTTGTGGATTAAGCTCACAACTCAGTTTCTAAAAGGTTATTTTGTAGACCTTTATAAAATACATTATTTCAGTTAATACTGAAAGCTTATTCTCAATTGTCCTAGTTCTTCCTTGGTTGCTATCCCACAAGCAGTCATGAAGTGGAAGGCAGAAGAGGTAGGAAAAATTTCCACGTGAGGGAAAAGCAGCGTCTTGCATCTTACAAATGAAGTTTTATCCTCACGTTGAACAACTTCACACTGAAGTTCTTACCACATCTTTAACATATCCAGTGCCTCATGTCAATTCTGCTGCTAATAACCTATGACAAGTATGGTCGTAAGTAAAAGAAGTATTAGGAAGGTACCTAGACATTGTTCAAGAGGATACAGAGCAGACTGCTTGCAGATAACTCACCACTGACCTCTCAGAAATCAAAAAAACCCAAATAGATTTCCTGCTGTTAACTTGTGGTGTAACAAGTCTCACAAAGGCAGTCCTGTGGCTGGGCTGTGATTAAGTGTTAGCTGTTTGATGTATTTCACTGTGAAGAACCTTGTAGGTGAAAAACCTGCCTACTGCATGAAAGCTATTATTTAGCTTTTAGGGACCAGGATTAAGACTTTTTCTGAATTCCTAATTCTGGCTCGGTTGGACTAAGTGGTCAAGATGGGAAATAACGGAGAAGAAGGGTAACACAAAAGACACCCCCGTACACACAGCAGCCAGGCACCAGGTCGAGGGAGCGGAGGAGCGCAGCGGGCCCGGCCCAGCCCCCGGGAGCGGAGGCTCCCGCGCCATCCAGCGGCTCTGAGCCAGGCCCGGCTGCCGCGGCACGCCGGCAGTCCCGCTCCGGCCTCACCCACCGCCCCCGGGCTCCCTCAGCCCGGGCCCCGCCGCGCCGGGAGGGGCTGCGGCGGTCCTGGGGCGGGGGCGCGCAGGCCGCCATCCCCGCGCCGCCTGGGCAGCGTCCTCCGGGAGCCGCCGGAGCCGCGGCATGGGGGGATGCTGGGACAGCCCGGCCCCCGCCCTGACAGGGGGCACGGAGCGGCGGCAGTGGGGCGCGCAGCGAGCCGCAGCCGGAGGGCGAGGCGGGGGGCGGTTCCGCCGGGAGGGGACGCGAAGCCCGAGCAGCGGCAGCTCCGCGGCGCAGGCCGGCCGCTGCCGGCGGGGCCCGCCACCGCTCGCCGCGGGGAGACGCGCCGTGACCGACCTGTCAGCAGGAGCGTGGTGAGGGCGCTGTGCGGCCACGGCCCCGCCGCGCAGCACCGCATCGCTCCCCGCTCCTCCGCCTGCTGCTGCCGACACCACCGCCGCCGCATCCTCTACGCCGCCAAGTACCGCTAGTACCGCTACTCCCGCCGCCGCTGCCGCCGCCTCGCCCCGCGGCGGCCGCAGCATCCTCCCCTTCCCGCCCCGCTCCTCCCCGCCCCGCCCCGGCGGCCGTCTCCAGGCGGCGCGGTCGGGAAGTGCCGGGAATGCCGGGAGGAGCCTGTGGCCGCCATGGCGGGGAGGGCACGGCGAGCGGGGCTGCTCGGTGCGGGCTCCGCAGGGAGCGGGCTCGGCGGGACAGGGTTCCCCTCAGGGCGGGCGCAGAGCGGCTGTGGCCCCGGCGGAGGCAGGGGCTGCCCCGAGCCGCCCCGCGGTGCAGATGTGGCGGGACGAAGCCGTGGTGCCCCGGGTGGAGGGGAAGGCATAGGCTGAGGTGCCGTGCCCAGCCCAGCCTTGTCCCGCGCTCTGCCTTGGAGCCCGGCAGGGGAGGGCGGCCTCCCACACCCCACAGGCTTGCCTGCTGCACACGAGGGTGCTGTGCTCTTGGAAAACATCGCAGCGAAACCTCCCAACAGCAGCTTTTTGAAAACACCCTACCCTATCATACTGGAGGGGGTCCACCAGAGGGTCATAAAGATGATTAGGTCTGGATGCATCTCTTATGAGAAGAGACTGCAGGAACTGGGCCTCTTCAGTCTGGAGAAGACTGAGGGGAATCTCATCAAAGCATATAAATATCGCAAAGGTGCGTGCCAAGAGGATGGTGCCAGGCTATTTCCACTGGTGCCCAGCCATAGGATGAGGAGCAATGACCATAAATTAAAACAAGAAGTTCTACCTCAACACAAGGAAGAACTTCACACTGAGGGCAGCAAAGCACTAGAACAGGCTGCACGAGGAGATTGTGGACTCTCCCTCTCTGGAGATGTTCAGAATCCACCTTGACACACTCCTGTATGATCTGCCCTGGGTGACTTTGCCTTGGCAGGGGGTTGGACTGGACAATCCCCCGAGGTCTCTTCCAATATTAACAATTCAGTGATTCTGTGACACCAGCAGTTGGGCACCTGGCAGGCTTGCCTAGTGCACACAGATATGGCATGCTCTTAGAGGAGGACATCATAGCAAAAACCCTTGCAACTGCAGCTTTCTGAACAACTTACCCTATTTTAAGTCTATATCCTCATTCCACACAAAGCTGGTTTGTTTTTTCCAGTGTTCAGCAGCTGTTCCTGCAGCTGGTGGAGTTGTGAGAGGACTGTCTGGAAGGGTTGGTCGGGGTCCCAGCTCCAGGCCAACTTGTGTGTGGAGGCTTGCATCTAATTTCTGTGACAGCATTCACTTTCACTGTTTGCATTATGCTTTCTGGACTCATTACTGATTTTTGACTGTCATTTAATGTCTGTGGCATAGCTCAAAAGCTATGGCAGTCTTTGCTGAGCTATGAAAGCAAATCTCCCTGTGGAGGATGGAAGAATATTGTCAAAAGTAGTTCTTGGCAATGATGATATATTTTGAGAGTAGGTCTACATATATGTCATGTATAACTGCTTAAGACACAGTGCTATGTAAATACTGCATTTTCTTCTGGGGAGCTACTCTCTCAGCTTTCTGAATGATTCATATAAGAGTAGTCCCTGTACTAGAACTACATACTCCACAACGAAAGGCCCATCTCAACAAATAGATCAGTTTTTACTTTTATTTTCTCACTGTAGTGGACTGTCATGTTTGCTATTTGAAAATTGCAGTAAGTCTTCCATTATCCATAAAAATAACCTTCCTTAATTTTACACAGAGAATTTTGATTTCTCATGAAATTTCATAAGCATTTCCAGTCTGGAAAGCCAAATGTATTTGCAAAAAAAGTAATAATAATGGCATGCTTTTGAGATTTGGAAGAAATAAATATAATCTGTCTTACTCAAATTGTATTGACCTTATTGAACTCTTTATAAGCCAGGGAAAAAAAGACAACTGTAGAAGCCTTTACCCTATCCATCTTTAGTCTTGTTACAGCTCTAAATTTCCATTAATCCATCTCATGAAGGGGAACTTTACATAGCAAGAGGCTTTTCAGTATAAATATTCTGCCTGACATTAAGATGCAAAATAGTCTGGTGTTTTAGTCAGCCATCTCATTATCCTAGATAAAGGACTTTTTTTCTTCTCATTCCACAGAGACTTTCAGAATATATTTAAATTTTAATTTGACTACAAAGATATTTAAGAGCAGAAATCACACTCCTTCCCTTACCTGTGCCTAGAAGTACTGTTCTGTTTCGTGACACTTTTTGATTTTGAGTAGGCCTATTTCCTCTCTGAAATTAATGTGATTTTTTTTTGCTCATTCCCTTATGTAAGTATAGAAATCCATACAGATGCAGCTGTTCCATAAGAATCTTGGATAGCCAGCTCATGCTATGATGGTAATATTTAGACTAACAAGTCTATATAATATACTGGTAGCTTTCCAACAATAATTTTTTTGCTAGTGAAGTGTCTGATTTTTGTAAATATCTGTACCATCATCAGCTTATTGATTACCATTTTCTTTCCAAGTATTGCATGTTGAAATGTTATACACTATAAAACAGTCAACATCATTTTAATGTAGTAGCAGCACTGTAATAGTGTTCAGTGCTTTGCCACCTTTGCATAGAGAGAAATGTCTGTTTATCTAAAACATGTTTGTGAGATGTCCTGCCTGAGAAGAAAAGGTTATGTGTCATGGACATGGAAAGAGGTGCCACAAAATCCTGCCTTGTCCCACTGCTTCCTTCCTGACAGCACTTGTGTGTGGGTGGGTATCTCTGTCTTTTTTTTAAGTGTATTTTGAGGCTGACATTCCAAAGCACACATCACTGACCCAGCCCTGCAAGACACCCCTGACTCACCTGGGAAACTTCAGCTAATGCAGTGCACTTAGGAATCCTACCCTTACATTCCTAAAATGAAGTGATATGAACGCAGCTTGTTTAAATCAGCCACCAGTGAATTGATATTGATCCCTCTGTAAGTATTTCTTTCTCCTGTAATTTAACAGACTACCTATATTGAAACTAATTGAAAGGGAACAGTGATGAGACATTTTTACAGAAATTGCTCTGTATTCCATATTTACTGCATTTACTTTGGCAAGGAGAAGAGCTGGCTTCTAGCACTACAGTAGTTTTTAGCTAAAGCTTTTTAATTCCAGAGTATATGTGCCTCATTTTTCAGGGATGCAAAAGTAACAATTACTGTTTTCCCATGCATTTTGCAGGACTTCAAAGGTTTATTATAGTTTTTAGCAAAAGCTCTTTAATTCCAGAGTAAATTTTTCAGGGATGCAAAAGTAACAATTACTGTTTTCCCATGCATTTTGCAGGACTTCAAAGGTTTATTTTCTTGTTCACACACATTAGGAGGCTGATTTCATGCAGAAGGAATACAGCCTAATCCATTTGCCTCTTTCTTTTAGAGCACAGGTTTTTCCAGCTCGATCTTTATAGGTACTGACTGTTTGCAAGTGTTTGGTGTTTCTGGAGATCAGCCCACCTAAACAAAAGGAGAAAAGGCAGTCTTTTTTTTCCTTCCTTTTTTTTTAATTGTTGTGAGAAAAATACTTTTATATTGTTTGTATTTTTGTGTTGAAAAATGTTGTTGTATAGCTTTCAGTAAGGTTAGCAACTAGTATACCAAGTTATTATGTAAGACATAAACAGAACAACTACAATTCTTGTTCCAGTTTGCAAGTTCTGAGGAGTTTATAATACCACCTTTCATTACATTCCAAGGATTCCTATTTCCATTTGTACTTCTGTCTTTCTAATGTTTACTGGAAGCCTTTTGGCATGTTAATGTCATAATTTGTGACTACAGTACAGTATTTGTTTTCATGCAGTACAGTATTTGTTTTCATTTAACTAAATGTTTTATGTGCAGCACTGCCACAGGATACTATATTCAACAAAAAATTCTTTAAAAATTAGGGGGTTAAGAATTTTTGTATTATGTCAACTGCATCCAACAGATGTTTATTGAAAGCACATTATTCAAAACTTCCACAGTTGAACAGACATTGATTTATAAGCTGTGTTTTTAGCTGATTTAGCCCATATGTTTTATCTTTTACTAGAATTTTAAAGTGTTAAGAGAAGATCAAAAGATCAAATTATACACTGTAGTAGTTATCTCTAGAATCTGGCATATATCTTGGAAAATACCATGTGTTTGGAAAAAGAAGGTTATATATATCCAAATATAGGAGGAATAAACAGGAATGAATTTTAAAAAATAAGAACTTGGAAGAAACAAGAAGCACACTGGAAGTTAAAACAGCCCACAAGTAACTTCAGTTTGCTGAAGCAGCACTTGTGTAGCCAGCAGCCCTATGTGACAGAAACTTTGGCCTTATTTTAGAGGTTATAGTTTCACAAGTAGTTCTTCTGGCTTTTAAGACATGCTATACTGCCTCTAAAATGCTAGTTCTTGTCAACAGTATATCAAGCTTTACACATACATATAAAGATACGTACAAATAGCCCGTATTTGCCCCCCTCTCCCTCTTCAGGGCACTGCCAGGTAGCAATGAGTAAAATAATATTGAGGTATGCTTTACTTTTATGAAAAGCTTCCATTTCAAACATACTTGCTGCTGGGTGCACACTGATAGCTCATACTATGGATAAAAAAAAAAGTACTGGCTGGTTTTCGTCACAATTTTTCCTGTGGTCAAAGATTTTAGGGAGCAAATTGGTTTAAAGCATTAATATTGCTATCTGGGATTTAAACTGCTATTCTAGAAAAATACAAAAATAGCTAGACAGTGGTAAGTTTGATTTTTCTTTTCTTGCTCTGTATTGGGAAAAGCTGCATCCTGTAAAATGGCTCAGAGAATAAATACTGTACATATAATGCTTTATCATAGGGAGGAAAATAGTACCAGAAGCATCATCTGAATCTCTTTAAATATCTGTCTGTAGTACTCAGATTAGCAGACTTCTTAGTCCAGTTTAAGTAGAGCAAAATTAATATTTTCCTCCTCTTTTCTATGAGCTCTGCCATTCCTTAACAGCTAGGTTTGGCTTAATTTCTTGTAAATTCTCCATAGAGAAGTTAGTTTGATGACTAAATTAGTTAAAAATTCTATCATTGTGTCTTCATTGTTCAACAATTTTTACAAAAATTCCTTGTTTCAGGTTTTTTTGTAATCCTCAGCAAAATTAATCTCCCCCACCTGGGAAGGTGAATGTGAGTGTCTGTTCAAAGGCATTTGTGAAATACAATTATCAGAGTTAATGGCTGAAAAATGAGAGCTTCTAAATTCTGCCTACATGTGTCTTACCAAAGTTATGCACCTTTTGTGGATAATGTAACTAAGATCCTCTGTACTTCAGAGGTCCTCTGTGTGGAAACAGGAGAATATTTATAGTTTGAATTAACTTGGTTTTGTTTTCTTTTTAACAGAGCATAGGCTCTGGAGTGCAGCTGCATGATGATACAATCCCTGGATACACAGAAATAGCTCAAAAAGAATTATTAGAGAAAACAATGGGCTAGATGAGCACATTGACAAATGCAGAGTGAGTAAATCCTAATCTCTGGCAAAGATGTCCATCTCTTCTCCCTTGACCAAATAATTTGTGACAAAATTTACTGGAAAGGGCTGGCATTACCCTAGAACCAGTATTTGTAATGAAAGCAACATAGTGTCTGTGAAAAAACTAAACTGAAGGTTGCACATTCTTGTTAGGGGTTTCTTGTGCATCGTCATAGGTGGGACTGTGTATGTCTGTGAGCTTAAATCTTCTATTATCTTTGGTGCAGTAAATCAAACTGATGTTTGGGAGAAATAGTTCCCATGTCAAGATGGTATCTATGAATGATTTGGGGAATGGAACACACCTAGCAGGAGCTCTTGTAAATGCCAAACCTTGGATGTGAGTATCATGTTGGCCAGGTTACATAACACATAGATCCAGCTTCATTAGGGATTCTCAGCCCAAAGAAGTGGAAACATGGGCTAACACTGAACAAGGTGTAGTTCCTTCCATGGGAGTAGTCAACACCCAGAGCTTAAGGCAACATCTTTGAAAAAAACAAGTTAATCATACATCCTAGATGATGAATAAAGGAGGGTGTTGGATTTTTACCTAGAGTAAGCTCTTGCCAAGAGTGTGGGAGTTGCAGAAACACCTCAAAGGAGCAGAGCAAAAGTTTGTGACAGGTGTGTTATGTGCAGATTTAAGAAAACAGTTTGATGAAAAATAGGATATTTTCAGCCTGAAGGCATGAAATTTGAAAGTCATGTTAGGAGGAAGGGCCAAGGTTCACACAGAACAAAGAACAAGTTTTTTTCTCTGTTCCAGAACAAGCTTTGCTTGGAGGAAAAGTGAAATACTTGTATGTTTTCTTTTAAATAAGTATCATGTGCTCTCCAATGTGTTTATGTGAGGTATTACCTTATATGGAGAAATCCAGGCTGAAAGTGCCTCTTTGAGAGTAGCTGTTAAGAAAGACTAAAAAAATAAAGAGCATACCACAGAGTACAGTAATCAGATTTACATCCAGGAGAACGTGGAGGCTGGAAGGGTGGAATGCAGCTGTAGTTTCAGGATTGTTGAATGTGGTTCTGTCTAAACTGGGATCTGAAGGCGTGCCTTATCTAAACATATCAGAACTAGTCTTGAGTAGTGTGGAGTTCATACAATCTTAGCCTACTTTGTGTCTTGTATAGATGTGATTTTGTGAGATGTGTATTGACTGAGAGCAGCAAACAATATCACTTTTCCCCCAGATAATAAGTACCAAAAGAGACAGATGTTTTCAGTTTTCAAAAAATATAAACATATAAACACGGTTATGCTCAGGTGGCTGTTAACTGCCATGTCTTCACACATGGAGTGCTTACGTCTTTTGGCAAGTAAGATGTGTTTTGTTTAGGAGAAGCTAATCCTCTATCACTGTGTTTTGGCTTTCAAATCAGCTAGCTAGCAGCTGCCAGATGTCTCAGTTTATGAAATATTACAGATCCTGAGGGGGAAATGTAACAGAGAGTTACTGAATTGCAGTGTTTCATCTGGAGAGGTGGAGAACCAGCCAGCTAAAGGCAGGTGATCAGAGAAACTAGAAATTAATCTGGGAAGGAACAGCCCAGAGAGGGTCCTGCCCTTTGTGACTCTCATTAACTTCAGAAGGAATTGAGAATTTGGCATCCTGGAAAATTAGATAATTTTAAATTTGGGTGCCCAAAGAGTTAATGCATTAGTCTTTTTCTGAGCATTCACCTTTCAAGATTTTCACTTACCAGTCTTGGACAGGTTTTTAATTTTCTCTCGGTAAGGTTTCTCTATCTGATAATAGTAAATCATGTGAATATTAAAATATGCAAGGTAGATGAAGAGTGTAGTTATTGCAGTAGACTGTAAATAGTGCTTTTATCTCATGAATGAAGGGCAATACCACTGTGAACTGGGAATGCTGTTACATGTATCCCTGTAATCATGGGGAGCTGGAGAAGGAAAGGGTAATGTGGAAGTCAGAAGTCCTGTGAGCCTCACCTTTAGAAGGGTTTTGTGCAGGTCTGAAAATTTGGCAAAGCTTTCCCTAATGGCCAGATTTCTGGGTCTAGTCCCATCCATACATGCTGCTGGCATGTTTTGCTTCAGATCAGTAGGATTCAAATTTCTTCTTTTCAGCTTCTTCTGCAGTAGGAGAAGGAAGGTGATTTCTGACTCTTCTAGGTTTGCTCCTCTGTTTGTCATGTGGAAATAAACTACAGCTTTCTGGCAGCCCACTGTTTTTGCCTTCATGCAAAGTGTTTGGATTATGTGAACCTATATTATTATACACTGTTTTTCTGGATTTTTTTAATGCAAAAAGCTCTGCTCATCTGTTTGCAGTCTCTCATGCTCTCTGTGTCCACATGATGTAGTTTGGTTGCTGGGAGGAGTGAGTTGTATGCCCAGAATGATGGCAGCAGGGATTAATGCCCACGTTCTGGGGGTTCGCCCAAATTACTTGTTTGTAATTTTTATCCTTCCTACCATATATTCTCTTTCTGTATCTTCTTGTGAATACATGTTGTCACTCTGATTAGTTAGGCCTAAAGGAGGGAACTCAGTGAAGAAGAGTCTCAGGCACCTTGTATATGCCAAGACAAAAGTGTTTATTTACCTTACTGAAGGTGACAGCTCTGTTTATCTTTAAGAGAAAAGATTTTAACCAGCAAACTTGTAATAACCTTGGTAATGAAATAATGAACTGTACACAACCAGTGGAATATTCTGGAATTCAAGGAAAGCACATTGTGAATACATAATTTTATAAAGGTTAAACCACTCCAAATTATCTATCTGGAGAACAAATTTGAGTATTTTCCCTGAAAAAGTAACATTCCATTTTCAGCATGTGCCATCCCTTGAGTTGTAAAATTGTTGCCACCAGAGAAGCTAATGATACAAGTCCTTTCATTTAATTAGAGGTTTGTTCATTGGCTTTTATTTGAGGGAGAGAGAGGGAGGGTAGTTTGTATTTTTGGCAGGAAGGGAACGGCAGGGAGTTATTTTGCTTTTACAAGGAATAGATGTCCTATATTATATGAACTGAAGACGTGTGTTCTCAGCAAAGTGTCAGAACAAAGACAAAATCTCTGCATGAGAGAACTTACTGTGTAGGAGGATCTGTATGTAGCAGATCAGCTGCATTAAGGTAGAAATTACAGTATTAAATTCCCCGTGAAGTTGTAATGTGAGCCTGTCGCACAGGCAGTGTAGAAGGTTGTGTGCAAAAGTTCTTGTTTGACTCAGGCATACTCAAACCCAACTTTCCTTGGGGGAAAAAATGCCCAAAGGATGTATGTAGAATGATGATTTACATGGTAGTGATATATTCTGGAAGGAGACAATGGAAAGTGGTTGCAGGGGGTAGGATTTGACTTTGCATGAATGGAGTCAGTTTGGAAGTGCCAATACAATTGAACATAAGATTGAAAGAAGGAACAGGATAAGCACAACTGGAAATATTTGCTTGCTAGGGTGGAGGAAACTAATAAGGTAATTCATGGTTTGAAGAGGAGATGCTTTTGTGAAAGGTTTGTAGCAATTGTGGGAATACCAAGCAGGAAGTGGAAAAGGCAACAGAGGAGGTAGCAGTAGTTTAGGAACTTCAGAAGATAGGCAGTCAGAACTCAGGCAAAGGTTTCCCCCACAGGAAGTGAGAGAAAGAACTTGCTTGTTTTTCAAGGATATATTATAAAGGCGGAATCAAGGGCTTGACAATATACTCAGAGAGGTGGGAGAGAAGAATAACTACAAAATGGTAGATGTGTTGTTCTGACAAACAGGAGGATGCTGGAGCTGTGAAAGCACAGAAGAGAGGTTTTGAATGGGGCAGCTGCTGTGAGATTATAAACACAGTCAAGTATTAAGTATAGTTGAACAGATTTGAATATTCCCATTGAAATTTCCAGACTGAGGATCCTGATATTTATGTAGGTGTAACTGTAAATTATGGCTTTTAATTAGCATTTCTGTGCCTTTCCTGTTTATGCTTTTGCAACAGGTATAAACAGCCTTTGACAATCATGTAACAAAAGCTGCCTTGTAGGGAACAAACGCATATTTTTTTCATGTGTGCAGGAAGTATAGCAGATATGCTTAAGTGTGACTTAAGAGCTCACATGACCAAATTCCTGTTTGACTGATTCTGAGTGTTGGTAGTGCAACTGTCACAGTATAGCTGAGCTTTGTCTTACAGCTTTAAATATTGGAACAGGAACATTCATGGAACATAGCAGATTCTCTCTCCATAAGATCTCACTGATTCACAGACTCCTGTGATTGCTAAAGAAATAAAAACAAGCAAGTTATGTTTAGTTTTACATCAACTGTCTACTTTGAGTTCAACTAGCCATTATTCATGAGAATATTTGGTATTATACAGATACAGAACACAAGTCTTATGAGGAGCAGCTGAGGTTCCTGGGGGTGTTTAGCCTGGAGAAACCCCAAGAGGGAACTTACTGCTCTCTACAACTACCTGGAAGGTTTTTTTAACCAGCTGAGGGCTGACCTCCTATCCCTGGTATCAAGGGACAGGATAAGAGGAAATGGCCTCAGGCTGTGCCAGGAGAGGTTTAGATTGGATATTGGGAAAAATTTCTTCACTGAAAGAGTTGCCAGGCATTGGAACAGGCTGCCCGGGAACGTGGCTGAGTCACCATCCCTGCGGGTATCTAAAAGATGTGTAAATGTGGTGCTTGAGGACATAGTTTAGTGCTGGACGTGGCAGTGCTGGGTTAAGGGTTACACTTAATGAAGTTAAAGGTCTCTTCAAGCCTAGGCAATCTTACGATTGTACAATTTTTGCCAGAGATAAAATATTTTATATCACCTCCTTTTCAATGTCTGTAACTTGAACCCTGTCTTAAACATTTTAGCAAAGCTTTGGCTTTATGAGTTCATAGCAAGAAAAACAACATAAATTATATTCAAAATTAGACAAAATTAGATTCTGTAGAATAATTCTGAGAATTGTGCTGCCAGCTAAGTTGTCCTTTGATTTTAAGATGCCATTAAATCTTGAATTGATATCTAGGTTCAAAAGCCTGTTTGATCTGTTTTTTTCTCCCTTCTACATTTTTATGAGAAATTAGATTCTCTTGTAACTACTTAAATATAAAGATAACTAATACTATTTAGTGAGTAAAATCATGCTTAGATACGAGTTAAACCTCCTGAAACCAAATCCTGCCTGCCTCTTTTTGCCCCCTGCACCCTTCCAAAAATCATAAGATCTAATGCTTGCCAATCCTGTAGTTGCATTATTATAAACTTACAAAGCACAGCAAGGTCCAAAATGTCTCCTTTAAGTAGCCCTGTAGATGACTGCTATAAATGCACAAAGTAGTTTTTGCACTGTTCCTTCTGAAATTCAAATACAACTTTAAATATTTCCAGCCCATGACCAAGATTTTGCACATTATTAAATGAATGAGTTCTTGTTGGGAATCATCACAGATACTTCTTTTTACTGAAAGAATAGTAAACACTTGTTCTCTCTCTGCATGACTGAATTTCACAACAAAGGAAAAATGTTCTCTCAATCTCTTTTACTCAAAATTGGCTTCAGATTGTGTAGGAGACTGTACAGCCTTGGTCAGATTGTTGGGGAATAAAACTCATTTTTCTCACTGGCATTTTGTAACTTAAGTTATATTGCAAAGGCAGGAATTAATTGCTTGGCTGTTAATCACATACTGCTGGAGTTCAGCATTTTCTGTATCACAACAGTCATCCGTTATTACTTTTAACAAGTCTTTTCCTCACCCAAACAGAAGTGTCAGAATACTGAATGCCATTTACAGGAGTACTGAATTACCGGAATTGTTGCAGTTAGTCTAGCACTACTTTCAGAGTCTTCAACACAACTTTAGGTTGTTGGTGCTACTTCAGTTTTATCTAAGTTGCAAAGCATTGAAGGATATTTTAGAAATGCCTAATCCAGATCTTAGGCAAGTTTAACTGAAACTGCAACAACTCAGTTGAGTGACTTTTTGTGTTTAGTAGCAGCTTTACAGACTGTGATGAGAAAAAGTTGTTTTCTCAAAAAGCAGTGTCAGTGCATAAAGAAGTAGATGCACACTGGAATGTCCTCTCAGCTTCTGCAAAGAAAGATAGCAACTAGTAAAGCATAATACTGTAACTAAATCGTATGAATGATGTGTTATAAGAGATCTTGTATTACTCTTTGACATTTGGGGGGAGAAACAAAGGTGAGATTTTGTTCAGGTCATCTGAGTAAACATTTTCAAAGCTACATTTTTGCTGATGAGTGTGTAGATTTAGTCTAGTCAAAAGAATGCGTTTTTGCGTAAACTCAGCTGGCTGAATTTTATGTCTCTATGCTCACTTACTAATAAATAAAGAGAGAGGCAGGATTACACCAGGCTGAGACAAGTCTCCTGAGGTGAGATGAATGCCTTTCTGATGGTGCTTTTCTGTCTTTCCATGAGGTCTCTGACAGTTAAATGGCTAAACTTAAGTGAAATTAATGTCTTCCACAATGAAAACCTTCTTGACCAAGTATCTAAAATTGAAAGTGATAGATAATGTACTCTCTTAAACTTACAGCAACAGATCAATATTTTACTGCTTGCTTTTACGATAGCATCAAGAAACACTAGGTATGCATAAGGTGCTTGAGGTTGCATATTCACAGAGTAAAAAGCCAGTCTTAACTCTCAGAGTTTACACACTAAATATAAAACAACATGACAGAAGAGCACAGAAAACAGAAGGAGCAAAAAGGGTAGTGAGAGTGCCTGGGTCAGTAGTAATCACCACCTATCAGCAACCCAATAGCTGAAAATTTTGCAGGCTTTGTAAAAAGAGCATTACCATGTGGCTTGGAGGTTGATAGGATTGTAACTGTGAGGATGTTTCACAGGAAAGCCTTTGAGGGAAAAGGATTTCATGGAGACATTTATGGGAAGTAAATACATGGTCATTGTGAACTGATGGAAAGTTTAGACCCTAGTTTAGAGCAGAGTTCCAGTGTTTGGCACCCTCACTGTCAAAAAATATTTTCTTACATGTGAGTGTAATTTCTTATATTTTAATTTGTGTCCATTGCTTTTATCCTGTTACTGGGAAGTACTGAAGAGAGCCTGGCTCCGTCTTCTTTACACACTCCCATCCAATATTTGTACACACTGACAAGAGGCCCTGGGCTTTCTGTTCTCCAGTCTGTTCTCCAAGAACAGCCCTAGCTTTCCCAGCCTCTTCTATATGTTTCAGTCACTCAGTCATCTTCCTTGCACTTCACTGGAATTCTTCCAGTTTATTGTTTATGTCACACTGAGGGGGCCAGACCTTGACTCAGTACTCCAGGAGTGTTTTATCAGTTCTGAGTGGAGGGAGGGGGGCTTGTCAACCTGCTGGCAACATTTTTCTTAATATAGCCCAGAAGGATGCTGGCCATCTTTGCCAACACCCTACAAAATTTGGCTTGACAGAAGCCAGAGAGTTGAAGTAAGAGTATAGTGAACTTTAGATGGTATAGTCCCCATGTCATTCATAATCCAGTTTTCTTAGTCACCAGCTGTACCAGGCATATCCACCATGAAGTCACCATGAGGTATTGGTAGGAAAAGTTGCTTTATACAGAGCTATTTCCATCACTGGAGTGGTGTGTATGACTTTTGTAAATGAAAATTTCATTAGGCTCGAGAGCAACTCCTGTTGAAGCTGAGGATACTAACTGAATCTCGTGATTCTGGAAAACTCCTTAATCTGCTGACATTTTCTGGATCCTTGAGCTGGAAAGGAAGCATCTTGGCCAAGAGAGGAATACAGGCTGCCTCTTGTCCTGTCTCCTGCACACTGGATGAAGGAGAGCAAAGATGTCATCTTCTAGGAGAACAACCCAAGTTGCATGATATGGGGTGGCTGGAGTGCAGAGTGGGACATGGAAGGGAAGGAGTAAGCAACTCCATACCAGAAGGAGATGGGAAAGCTCCTGTGTAAACCCTGGGCCAGCTTTCATCCAGGATGAGGAGGAAGACACTTTAAATGAGCATGGGGACAAGGCAGGGGAACTGGGTGGAGGTTAAAATATGTTCCCTTCAAATGTAGATTCAGTGTCATTTCCATGGAAGATGGAGGTGGATTTGGGTGTGTTTCACACTGAACCTGTGTAGTGCCATTATTAAACTTACCTAGGTGATGTGAGAACTGATGACAAGCGTGGAAATTTCTTCAGAAGTTGGATGCTACTAGTGATTAAAACACTTTGAGGTAAAGACTTTTTAGCAGTATAGACAATTTGTCTGATCCAAAATTTTGTTCACTAAGCTACTGCTGTTTCCTGACCTCATGAAATAGCACTGCATGGGAGCTACACAATTCACATGTAATTCCAAAAGATGGCAACCTTAGGCTTCCAAACTGGGACTTCTGCTAAACAGCTCTACAGCTCCTAATAGTTCACAGTGGTGAATGTTTGAAAATTCTCTTTTCCCAGACTGAGCTTATTTTTATCCATCTATTCTATTTTTCATATATTTCTACATATAAGACAAAATATATGTGATCCAGTTGAAAAATGGGCAACTTCTGAAATGAATTTCTGTGCCTGAAGGAAGGGGAGGTTAGGAAACCTTAGATCTACAATCTCTGTCTCAGACTGTGACTTTGATTATATACAGGAGTGAGGCTCTGCTATCAATCTGTGCAGAAACTCCTGTGGCACAATGACAAAGCAGAGACAGATTGGAAAAAAATGAGAAAAGAACTATTTAATCTGATGAATTTTAGCATACTTGCTCTTGCTTTACAGAATTATTAAGGCTTTATTCACACAGACCGCTAGTCTTGCCCATGTCAGTGTACTTTTAATGGCAGTCATTACCATTGTGAAACTCTGCATAACTTTGGATAGATACACTGCTGAGACAAGATAAGGTAAATAGCCTTCATACTACATTCATTCTCATGCCTTAAAAGATTCATCCTTTCTCTTGGTTCGTACTTATTTTCTGACTTGGTTTTTGTGTCCAGTTCCTGCCTTTTTTGTGGTTCTGTGTTGACCATCATTCTTGTGAATAGTTAATGACAGAAACTTCACAGAGAAATTCATCAAGAAAGTCAGTTATTTTAGAAATTTTTATTAAATCATGTAGTTACAACTGAAGCTGCATTGACAAAAACAAAAAATTCTGATGCTGAAGTCTAAATTCTGTGGTTTTATGACAAATGCTGCTTTTGCATTACAGGATCATTGCTGGATGGAAAATCAAGCATCTTGCTTATTTTCCAAAAGTCATGTTTGGAAACCATCAGCTTGGAAAAATCTATCTTGGTTTGGCGTAAAGCCAGATTTTGAAATATCAGCTTTCATGAAGCAGAAATGTCTTTCATCAAGCAGCCCTAGCAGCAGGGTCAAAATCTGAGCCCTACTCCATTTTATGCAAAGCTTTTCACTTCTGCAGTCATTCATCCTTCCCCAGTCCAGGGATAAAAAATTCTGTCTTTTTTTGGTTGTGCCAGTTCCTTATGATTTTGCCTCTCCCCAGTCCAGGGATAAAAAATTCTGCCTTTTTTTTTGGTTGTGCCAGTTCCTTATGATTTTGCCTTCCTTACTTATCCTGTGTTGCTGTGAAGGGATCAGTATTGGCCTAAGCTATTACTGTCGTTCCTTCACATATGTAGAGAATTTTGAAGGCAGTTTTGCTGCTTTTGTGCAGAAAGCTTGTGATTTTAGCATTGCCCACAGGGCTGTTTTCCTCCCACAATGTTGGTTGATCATTCTATTTTAACCAACTCAATATTCCAATAGTTTTGTATCACATTCATATTACTCTTCTTGGTTATGTTTATTGCTTTCATAGGTAAGATTTCAGACAGGGATCTCATTTCTACAAGGTTTATCCTGTGCTACATCTCTCATTACTGAATGCCTGAGCACTTCAACATTCACTACATTTATCCTTGCCAACCCAGTGGAATATAAAGCTTATTTTTTATCTGTTTTTAACAAAGGGAAAACAGTGGTTTGTAGAGGCTAGAATTTAATCTAGCCTTCAAAGGGAAGAAATAGCAGGCTCCTGCGCATAATTTCCAGGTGTTTGGCACCCTAATTACCTCTATTAAACAGTTGGGGTGATGGATGTTGCATATGGGGAAGAGTGAGCAGAAAGCGTTGGCATTCTCAGCAGGAAGCTGCTCTGAGCCAATTAGCAAGAACAGGGATGTTTCAGGACTTCCACCTCCTTCTGCAGCTTTGGCATTTAGCTCTCTGTGGCACTCCTTCCTTTGGCACACTGCCTCTCCTGCCAGTGCATGCAAGCTCTGAGCTTTGGTACATTTACTTTATCCTTCTATGTCTTTTATTTAAAAACCAAAGAAAAAACCAAACCAGCATACAAACCCCCACCAAACCCACAGTGATTTCCCTCTTCCTCACAACCCTTATACATGAATCAGTAGCATAAGCATGGCTGAGAAGGCTTTACTGCTCACTTGGGCATGTTGAAGTTGCATCTCCCAGATGCTGGGGGAATGCCCAAGTTAGCAGGCTGCCTGGGAGGCTGGAGCTAGGGAGGGAGCTGTGCTGCAAGGCTCTGTGAGTAAGCTGGGAGTCCTGGGGCCTGGAGGAGGATGACTCTTGACTTGGCTCTCGTGGCAGGGAGGGGAGCAGAGTTCCATCTTCCAGACTTGTTTGTGCATTTTAAACACAACTCCAAAACAAGTCCAAGGGGTCCAGTCTGTATTTTTGTTATTCAGGTGACAGCCCAAACTACTCAGTGGTGAATGTGTACTCTTTCATGTCTTCTGCTCCCCTCCCTCTCTGCTGTGTCTGCCCTCCATTTAAAAATGTTTTTAAGGCAGAAGAAAGAGGGGAGGTGAGAGGAACATCCTCATGGTGCAGAGGCCTTTAACCCAGCTGTCTCATGTTTTCTTCCAGTGAGTGCTCTAACCAGCAGGACACTGTATAAAAATAAACACTTGCAACAATTTTGTCCACTCTGGCTGTGTTTTAAAAGAAAATGTTTACTTGATAATTTTGCAAAGTACTCTGAGCTCCAGCTGTAGGCTAGGTGTGTTTGGAGTACAGATATTGGTTCCTTAGGGGCCAGTGTCACCTGGGATTTTTGGGTCTTCAGTTAGAATAGGCAAGTGACACAACTGCCAAGATGTTTCATTTTCAGCTTGTAAAAAACCAAATATTTAAGAAAACTTCCAGGTTTAAGTGAGAGGTGCCCTTTGGAGTAGGCACTTGTAGATGCTTGGTTTATGGTTTTGGAATTGCTATATAATTATAGAAGTGTTTAATTTATCTGTTGAATGTAATCTTAACTGAGTAGGTCCCCATGTTAGTTTCCTTCCTCCTCTTCCAAAACTTAAAAAAAAATATATATATATCTATATAACAGTTAATAATCCTGATTTCTTTGATACATTACCTGATAGTCACGTCTCTGTAATATTGTTCATTATTACAGCTTCTTCTTTCTAACATCCATCTTGTTTTAAATCTGTGTTATTTCTTTCTACAGAACATAATTAGATTCATTTATAAGCATATGGTTTTTTAGGAAATATTGTTGTTATTGAATCTACTGCTTTC
The DNA here is from genome assembly GCF_014805655.1 of Passer montanus. Taxonomy (NCBI): domain Eukaryota; kingdom Metazoa; phylum Chordata; class Aves; order Passeriformes; family Passeridae; genus Passer; species Passer montanus. The sequence goes on along the minus strand of NW_024356505.1, from coordinate 20,142,328 downwards.
ATTCATCAAGGAATACATCTTATAAAAATTTGTATTTAAGTCAACCCTTTTTTCCCTCCCATTTTTTTACTGTAATCTCTTACCTCTGTATTTTTCTGTTGAAGATGCAGGCCAGTTTACTTCTTGCTCCATCAAATTAATTTATAGTAGAGGTACAGTGAAACAGTATCACTGTTTCAAGGGAGATGGTAGATATAACTCTCACAACAGAAATTTATCCATAAATTTAGCTAGAGCTTCTCTCAGAAAACACTGTTGGACTAATTTCAGCCTGACAGTGTACTCTTTATTTTATGCTGATCACATTGGTCTCTGTTCAGATAAATACTTCTTCATTCTTGTAGGTTTTTTTTTTTCCCTAAGAAACCTCATGAACTAAAAATCAACATGGCAGAATACTCATTAATACTTTATTATGTGGCCAAAGTGAAGCTAGTGGATGATTTGCTGTCTAAGGTCTGGACAAAAATTGAAAATTATTTAAGATTTTCCCCTTCAGAAACCTAATCCTCTACTTAATTATTGTCATTTCTGCTGCACACAAAGCCCCTCTCAAACTTCACTGGGGATAGTTTCCATGGGAACCGGAGAGTGAGAACTGATGAGTCTTGAAACAGTCAAATAATAATCTTCCTTTTTACCAGTGGGCAAAGATTTACTTCTCCACTGTTTAATGGAAGGCACTAGAGTTTATGTTTTGAGTGGGAGGGGAAAAAAAGATATGTGAAAGGAGACCAAGTGTGCTTTGTATACCTGAAGTGTTCATTCTTGCTGTATTGAAAGTGAAAATTACTATGTTCTCCTTGCAGGGCTGCATTCCTCGTATTCTGCTCGCAGACTCCTGAATGGTAGAAAGGGAAACTCTCTGTAGTGGTCATGAGAAGGTGAGTTAATTGTATATGTGCCAGAGATACAGTCACCTCATGAATGCAAAATTTTAGAGGCAGTTGGATGATCCTGCAGAAAGCATCCCTGGGAGGATGCTTTCTGCAGGATCCCAGGAGCTGACATTGACCTGTCTCCAGAACTGAACTGTGCTGGTTTTTGCACAGTGTTGAGTGCCCTCTTACCATGCCTGGTATTAGCTACAGAGGGGGCTGTTTATTGCAACTTCATGGGAGGGAGAAGAGTCCCTCAGGAGTGACGTGAGGTAATTAATAAAGTCACTCTGAAGTCTAATGAGGTGCTCTGCTAAACTGGCCATTATTTGGTTGCCACAGTTATAGTCATTGGGATTATTTTCCTGAAATACTGCATTTCATTCTTGTGAGGAAAAAAATATGGAAAAGATAGAGAAATGTCTGCCCTCTTCTAGAACTGTGATATTGTTATGAAAGATGACCTCCAAAAGGAGAAGAAAGCAGGTTCCAGAAATCTTACAGCCAAGTTGCTGTTCTCTAAAATTGCTGATGCACAGAAAAGACCAGAAGTGTTTCCTTACAGAGAATTAAATTTGGCCAATAATCTGAGTTTTAATATAGCACAATTTAAACTTGAATTAGAGAAGGGTAAATGTCAAGGTATGTTTTTAAAAAAATTATTTTATCTTAAACTATTTTTTATATTCTTTACCATCATTTGGTTTTCCACTGATTTTGGGTTTGACTATTTAATATAGGCCTTTGTGTAATTATTTTGATCTCCATTTCACAAACATAAAGAGAGAAAAAGGAAAAGTGCATATAGATTATCATCACAGTGCTTGGAAGTTTTTTTTTCTCTTTTGCAATTAATTGAAATAATAGAACCTGAGGGAGAAAATTGTTATTTTTATATTGTGTAATATATCAGATATAGATGTGATTAATGATCTAATCCAGCGATTAAAATCAAGAAATTCCATTTCTGTCTCTTACCAGTAATTATTGTGTTGGAAACACTGATGGCTGTTACTGTATTGAAAAATGAAGACTTGAATTCTAAAATATTTTTTCTTAGCTTGTGCTTGAAGCTAAGATAAAACAAGATACTTGTATTAATAAAAAAAGCATGAAAATTATTTTTTACATTAAAGACATATTTTGCTAGGCTTCTGAGATAAAAACTCAGGTATACTACTGGTAGTATTGAAGAATACAGGAGGAGGATGGGGTGGCAGATGAAGCACAGTCATGCTCTCTTTGGGTCACTTTATTTTGGCCCTCTTCGCCATGCACAGAGACCCTGCAAGCAAGAGCTGTGCAGTTTGAATGTGCAAAGTAGTGTTCAGTTTGTCCTTGAATTCTAATATCAGATTTCCTAATGTAAACATACAGTAGGAAAATCAATTGAACACTACTTTATAATGTCTTCATGTTAAATACTGCCCTGTACAGCTCTGGTGATCAAAGGTAAACACAAATAAAGACTATTTCATGTTTTAATGCCTAGAAGAGTTGATTCATTCTTATTGCTTGTGTTTACTCAGTTCTATGCCTGTCTCAACTTCGAGGAGAGACGAACAGCACAAAAATTCTTTATTCCTGTGACCAGGTGACCTAATTGAAGTTAGGCTGGGAAAGAGACTGCTTCTCTTTCCTACAGTCTGTAAAACAGGGGTTTTGTGGATGAGGTGTGTAACAGGCCACCACATGCTAGTATTGGTAGGCTGCTTAATGCTGTTCCCTGCTGTTCTCTGAGCTGGATCCCCAGTTGCTGACCACAGACAGTAGGCAAGATGATTATTAGAGGAGAAACTGAAGACTATTAGCACTGATGAATAATAAATTTCAATAACTTATTCTTCTGGAGGAAAAGACCTCAAGGCTGCTGCTTATTCTGAAGGTCTGCTTGATGTGGTGAGGAAGAATGTGATGATATTTATCTGGGAACAGCAGAAGTGGTGGCGGTTCCCAAACATCTGATAGGAGACAGTGGAACAAAGGACAGGGCTGACACAAGTGCCATTTCATCACAGCATGCCCCAATCCAACAGCACTGTTTCCTGGGAGATGGAACAACACTGCGTGCCTATTAATCATGAGAAGCTCTCTGCTGTTCTCACAAGTCCTCCAAAACCTGTCTAACTCGAGTGGGCGAGGATCAGCCCATCCATGACAAAGTACTGCAGCTTTATCTTACATACTGTATATTATCAAAAATGTTATGTCTGCTCTGAACAAAATGTCCAAGTGTGAGAAATGTGGGCAATGTTCCAAGAAATTTGGCTTGTCTTAATGAGAAAATTGTACTTAAAATCAAACTTTAAGTTAATTCATTGTAATCAGCCTAATCTACAGACCTGCACAAGACACTCTTTTTTTTGTAAATATTGCTGTCACGCTCACTGAAATTAATGTTTTGTGCAGATTAGTGTGCAGCTAACTAAATTGCTTTGAAACCTTATCAAATTTACTGTGACTTTCTCCTGTAGCTATGGTTATATGCTGTGATCTTCTTCATATTGAACCCATTCAGTTCCCTCTGTTATTATAAAAATGTAGGTGCTTTAGGAAAGCTTTCAGCGAAGCAACAGGCCTCTTCTCCCCTCCCAGGAGAGCCTACATTTCTAGAGGTTACAGAAGGATTTGTGTAGTCCTGACTGTGAAAAGTACAGCCATACTCTGTTCAAACTGCATAAGATAGGCCTCACTGCTGGAATTAATCTAAGTTTGACATGGTACAAGCCAGAGTTCATGATATAGCTCTTTTCATTGTTGAGAATCTTGGTAGAGCAATGCTAATGGGTAATTCACTCTTTTGTAAAGTGTACAATTCCAGCAGAAGGCAAAACTGTCAGATCTACATTTTTTTCTCATACATCCAAGGAAATAATGAAAGTTTTCTTGGTAAGTAAGCCTTTCATTGAGGAAATACAAGCATCAAATACTTTAAAATCATTAAAAATCTGTCCACTGTGTGCTTATTCTCTGATATTATGTTTGATCATCAGTGATCTACATTTTATTGTGTTTTACTATTTGAACTGCATTATGAGATGAAAAGCTAAGGCACTTTTAAAATGTACGTTAGGTTAGAAAAAGCACTGTTCAGAATGTCACAAGAGTAATTTAAAAGAAGCTTGTTACTGTGACATTCATATCTAACATCAGTGTTCTGGGCTAAGTTTTTATCTCCAAGGATAATGGTAGTAATTTTAAATTTAAAAAAAGAAAGAAAAATCTCATTCCCAGGGAAGGGCCGAAGTATGAAAGCAGAATTATTTCAGTGACCCAGTGAGAAAATTCTGCCAGCAAAGTCTTTGTTACTTGTTTATGTAGTCTTGTGTAAACCAAAAATATGTTGTTTATTTAAAAGATGCAATGTATGTTTTATGTTGTCTCTTCCAACTATGTATGTTGAATATATTTTACTTTACAGAAACCTTTGAGGCAATTATTCAATAATTTGGCAGGAAGTAACTTAGTGACCATTAAGTAGTCCTCCAAACAAGATGTATCTTTTTCTGCAAGTTGTTAAATTTATGAAAGGTAAACCTAAAAGTGTAAGTAAGTACAGTTAAGTAAGAGACAAAAAGAGTGTGCTATGTTTCAAAAGAGCTTCTCTTCTACTTTTCCAATTGTGAGGAGCAGTTCAAGGATTACAATCCATTTATCATTACATCCATCTACTGCTTGAACTGCTACATTTCTTTTTTATTTCTTAGGCAGATATTACAGCATGTATGACATAGCCTACGATTATTTTTACTACATAAGCGTCATACTGTTTGTGTCTGAAATAACATCATACCCTTTACCATACCACTTCTTGACTTAAACTTACTGAAGTCACTTTTTTTTTTTAACAAAAGAAAGGGCTGCTAGATCAGAAGATCCCAGAGCAATTGGTAAGGAATTTGTCCAGTACCAGGTAAAAGCAGCACCTAAGAAACAGCTATAATTCAGTATGTTGGAAACATAACCTTTCCCAGGACTGATCTGTTCCTGATTTCACTGAAATTAAAGGCTGTCTTCTGCCCAGTTTTTGTAGCAGAGGAGTTAGGCTCACAAGAACTCAGTAAATGCCCTGGTGATGCACGAATTAGGCTGTTGCAGCGTGACTCAAGCAACGCTGACTTAGGCTAAAAGAGGATCTACTCTAATAAGCAGGGTTATGTTTTTGTCCTTGGTAACATGACTGTGACTTACACAGCAATGTGACAGAGATTTACACTGTGCTCTTTTCAAGAGGCAAAACTTTCCCACAATGTATTTGGTTTGTGTGGCAAGGTTTTGGTAGCAGAGGGCTACAATTGTGACTTCAATGTGAAGCTGATAGGAGATTTTCCTGTATTGGACAGAGCCAATGTCAGCTGGATCCAGGATGGACTCACCACTGGCCAAGGCTGAGCCCATCACTTGTGGTGGTAGAACCACCAGGATAACACAGTTAAGAAGGGGGTAAAAGTTATTGGTGGAAGCAATTGCAGCCAGATAAGACAGGAGTGAGAATGTGTGAGAAAAACATCCCTGCTGACAGCAAGGCCAGAGAAAAAGGAGGTAGAAGAGGTGCATCAGGCACTGGAGCAGAGATTCATTCCCCTGCAGCCCATGGTGAGGCAGATGTTCCCCTGCAGCCCATGGAGATCCACAGTGGAGCAGAGATCCACCTGCAGACTGTGGAGGACCCCATGCCAAGCAGGTGGATGGCCAAAGGAGGCTGTGACCTTGTGGGAGGCCCATGCTGGTGCAGGCTCCTGGCAGGACCTGTGGCCCCAAGAAGAGAGGAGCCCACACTGGAGCAGTTTTGCTAGCAGGGAAATCCCATGGGGGTCCCACAGTGGAGCAGGCTGCTCAGGAGTGACTGCACCCTGTGGAAGGGCTGCACTCTGGAGCTGGGAAAGGGTGTCAGGAGTCCTCTCCCAGAGGAGAAAGGAGTGTCAGAGACAATGTGTGATTAACTGACTACAAACCCTATCCCCTGTCCCACTGTGCTGATAATTCAGGAGTCAAGTTGAACCCAGGAAGAAGGGAGGAGTGGAAGAAGGTCTTCTAAGATTTCTTTTTTAAAAATTTTTCATTATCCTACTCTGATTAGATTGGTAATAAATTAAACTTATTTCCCCAAGTCGAGTCTGTTTTGCCCATGACTGTAACTCCTGTGATTTCTCCCTGCTCTTATTTCAACCCACAAGCCTTTTGTTATATTGTCTCTCCTCTGTCCAGCTGAGGAGGGGAGGGATAGGGTGGCTTTGAGGGGCATCTGGTGTCCAGCCAGGGTCAATCACCAGCACTCCCAGGCAAGCTCTCAAAAGACTGAATTTGGAGCAGTATTTTGGGAGACTTGCACCACTATGTTTCAGGCCTTCCTGACCTCTCAAAACAATGGCTCCAGGGAACAATGGCTCCAGGGAACAATGGCTCCAGGGAACAATGGCTCCAGGGAACAATGGCTCCAGGGAACAATGGCTCCAGGGAACAATGCTCTGCTTGCTTGCCCTCCCTCAGTGGCCCTATGTACCTATGTATGTAACCCTTGCCTGTGTGCATGGGTAAAGAGAACAATACTGGGAGCTCTGCTCTGCCTTGCTTGGGCAAGCAAAGCTATAGACTCTGTAGTTAAGGGGGGTGGAGATGCCTTCTTGTTTTCTGTATTTAAACATGGCATTCTAATGTGGGAGGTGCAGAAACCTTTTGCATGCTGCTCTCCACTCTGTAACATGTAGAGAAATGACCACAGCTTGTGTGGTAGGATAAGATCATGCCACAGGAAGAGCTTAGTTGTCTTTCCCCTGTGTGTTTATTATGGACTGTGACTGACTCAGCTAAGAAGCAGGGGAAAAGGAGACTGTCTACATCTACCTACTGTGAAGAAGGTTATGTCTTCTGTTTTTCTGTTTTGTTATTGATGGGGGGGTTTCAGTATACTGTAGCAATCTACATGGCCACAACCCTCCAGCAGAACTCCTGATTTTGGTCTATAACCTTTTCAGTAAGTTTGAAAAGAATTTAAAAAGTATGTAGGACTTTGATCTGGACTTCATTGAATTTGTTTGTACAGGCTTGGCTAAACAATGGAATAAGAACATAAAAATAAGCATAATCACAATAATTTCCTACTGTGTGGTATTGGTTAAATATATACAATCAGCTTTCAAAGTATACAGAGAAACAATTAGGGCATAGCTCAATATTTAAGACTTCTGCTTTTTGCTTTTTTTAGGAAATACTACCTCACTACCTTATATATGTAATTCTGTACATATTTGAAATAACAGAATCAATTACACCTACATAAGTATGTAAAATAAATAAATAGAACAATTCCCCTTCTCAAAAAGCAACACAGAACAAGTGGTACTTCATGAGATACGAACAACTTTCTAATTAACATGAATTGCTGCTATTAGAACATTTTAAGGCAGTATAGCCTGCAACAATTACTCTTTGAAAACAGTCTGGTTTGTGATGAGTTATGCTCAGCCCTCAAAAGTCAAAAAGTTAAATAAACATTGTCATAATCATGCCCAAGATAGCATGCTAATTAAAAAAATTAAGTTCTCTTCTGGAGCATCTATTTTTCTTCTCCAATTTTGAGCCTTCCATGAAAAACACAGGCTGCTCTGTGTGCCTCCTCTTTAAAATTTCTTGTGTTACAGATGAATCAGTTAGTGAAAAATTTATGATTCATTTCTAGAAAAAAATTTCTTGAACTTCCCCACCTATGTGGCCTGAGGGTCATACCCCTACTGACTTATGTCCTAGCAAGCTTTCTCATTTCATCAGCAAGAAGTTCTTTATTTTTGATTGCATGCACAAGGATCTTGTTATTCAGTTATTGCTGAAATGGAAGGCATGATCAGACTCAAGATTTCTGGCATTGCAAACTGACTACAAGCACAGCTGGTAAGTATCATGGTTAATCACATATTCTGTGGTACAAAATATTACAGGGAGTTTTAGTCTGAGAAATACTGTGTATTATAGTAATGGTATTAATTGCAGATGGTTGGATATTTGATTTCAAGTTTATGCTTTTCAAACTCACTACAAATGAAAGGGAAAAGGCAAAATGTTATACGAGGCTACATGGTCAGTGATTTCCATCAGTGTTGAATCAAATGGTTTACATCTACCAAGACAGTTTGACTAGGAAGGAGAAAGAACAGAAGTGGGCAGGAGGCTGATTTTCTCAAAGAGCAATGTAGCAGAAGTCATTGCTTGCAATTAGATGTTTTGGTAGAGCAAAGCCTTGAGTGAAAGAAGGCAGAAAAAAATAAAGGTGTAAACTCTGAGATTCTGAATCCTTGAACTTCTTCTAGTATTGTTTGTTAGACTTCAGACCACAAGGGCAGAAAGAGTGCTACGTATAAATGGGGAAAATAGTATAGACATTTTTTCTAAAACTTATCTGTATGAACAGGCCCATAAAAATTAAGGGGGTGAGGGGAGCTGATTAGTTGCACTGAGATCCTAAAGTGACTTGTCCAGCCTGTCTTTTGATCATAATAGAGTTTTTTCTTTTTTCTTTAGTAACTTGAGATACAGTGTCCTTGGAAGGATGCTTTACTTACCCTTTTGTATCACTACTGAGTCCCAGTTTTACCCAGCACACAAAAAGAAAGGTCTAAGTGACAATATATACATTTACATTTCCCTAAAATATCTTTTCCTTCTTTTGCCTTGCCTCCCCCACTGTTCAATATATTTCCCAATTTTTGTTCTGTTGCCAACATGTAGTTCTGCTGACTATTTAGTGAGCTTACTGTTATAGCAGTACTGAATGCAAGCTTCAGCAAATCTGTTAAAAAGGTAAATAAGAAGTGTTTGGGGCATTTAAGAGTAGTAGCACATGCTCTGGACAACAATCAGAAGGCCTGCCTAAAAATAAGTATTTTAGCCTTATGCATGTATTGTCCATATTTCTACCTTTACAGTACAGGTTCAAAGTCCTAAACTGAACTTTCAAACAAGCCAGTGCTTTCTGCAGTTTGGGAGTTTTGCAGACATTTCCTCTTCTAGTAATCAGTACCTCAGTATAATCAGAAGGACATTTGCCATTCTCTTTAGTGATTCACAGTGTTATTGAGTGGCCCCTAATTTTTAAACATAATGAATTTAAAAAAGCTGTAGCATAATTTGATGATTTAAGTATCTTCACCCTGATAAAAAAAAACAAAACCAAAAAACAAACAGGATTTGGTGTCTTGATACAATATAAATTTGTAGTAGTTAAGCCAGCAGAATTTCATTCAGTGTTTTCTCTTTGCAATGGAAAAGATTTTTTTTCCCACATTTTTTTTTTCTATTAAGTTGTTTCAGTTGTCCTTTTAAACTTAAAACAGGTAATACACTAGTGTGCCCTGTGTTCTGATACTGAGATGATTTTTATATTGAGAAGTCATGAGAAGTTTCTTCTTAACAAATGATCCATTCATGATAATGCCACCATCTACTGTCCAGGGAGGATGAAGAGCAATGAAAATGAAAAACAGCAAAATTTCAAACTCACTTACTAGGTGCAGACTCCCTCCAGCAATCCACAAATCTTCAGGCATCTGGCATGGGCTTGGCAGCTTTGTAATTGTGGGAAGTGAAAAATGATCATACTTAAACTTATGCCTAACATTCTCTTATTTTTTAGAAAGATAGTGAAATAGTAATGTGGTACCCATTTGCAGGCATGCATCTATGTTTAGCTTCAGATGGCCTCCCCAAAGCACTTAAACTGCTGAGAACACCATGCATGGGCGAATTGTAGTGTTAGTGAATTTGGGATTTATTAAACTCCCACTCTCTCAGCTGTTTTGGAAGATTTGGTGCACTGTGTTCTTTTTCCTTCTCTGAATGGCACTGAGTATAACCAGTAGTAGCACCATGAGTTACTACTACCTCATGCTATATTAAATATCCACTTTCTTTCTTTCCTTGCACTGAAATAATTTCTTTTTCTAATGAGATATGTCTCTTCACTGCCTATAAATGCTCTTGTAGAGCAGTTGTGCAAAGCTAATTGAGTAAGTTCTCAAGTATAGGGTACGAGGAAAATGTTTTCTTGTTCTCCCCTTCTCCCAGCCCAGTTGCTTGCCTGTTGTTTCTGGGCTTCTAGTGACTCCTCCACACAGTCTGGGAGGAGCACTGCCATGCAAGCTAATCATTCCCTTGATCCTCTGCCTGAGCTGCTTCCTTCCTTTTTATTTTAAAAAACTTCTTTTCCTGTTCCAATTACAGGATAAGCTGGAGTTACTGAAATGCAATGCAAAACTGTTCACCTACAGCTGAGATTATTTGGGACTGATTAGATGGTGTCTCTGCCATACAGCCTACATGAAGCAAAGCCAGTGGTTTCATGCCTGATAGGCATCACAGCAAGGCACTGGTGGGTCACTCAAAGATGCCTATATAGAGGTGTGGGCACATGCAGCTAACTTCTCTTTTGTTTCTGTCCTTTTATTCCCTATCTGAAAATTCCACTACATCCAAAATAAATAAATAATAAGAGTCAAGTACTTTTGCTCCTCATGCACTCTTTGTGACTTCCCTCTCATATCTGACAGGTTGTTGGCAGTTCTTTACCCACCTGTATTTCCCCTCTGCCTCTCCCTCCTCCCTCCTTACCATCCATTCCTAAATGTGATTTTTATTTCACACTGCATGATGTGAAACTAATGCAGAGCACTGGGTAGAAGGTCTAAACTAGTTTAGACCTCTGTAATCTCACTTCCCTTCATTCACCCTTCAGTCCAGTCCTCTCCCCAGCTTTCTTTACAGCCATTTTTCTTAGATGACAAGATACTGCATAGAAGAGAGGTTGGGCATTTGTACGAGGTCTGTTATGTGGAGCAATGCCACACAACACAGAGGAAAAACTAGCAACATGACCTCACTACACAGAATTTTCCCATAAATTGAATCTATGTAAAGTCCTTGGTAAAACAGTTGAAATCCTATTTCTTCTTGATTCTGCATCCCCTCCCGTTCACTTGTTGCAGACTCTTGATTTTGGTATGTTTGCTTCTACTGAGCTATGAGGCAACCTGCTTGCAGTATTTGCTTTTTCTGTTCAGATACTAGCACATAAAAGTATTTATGTCCAAACCCTACTATCAGCTTATTTACTAAGTGATCTTATTTACTAAGTGATCTTATTCTGCTAAAGTGTGCATGACTCTACAAGTGAATAAATGAAAACACCCACCCTTAAAAGGGGGCAATGGAATAATCCCTCAGGCCCGAGTGCCATTCAACAGATGCACCCCGGAGCTCTTAGGTCTCTTTGTCATTTCACAGTTAAGATACAAATGACCAAATCAGACATTATTTGTTAAGTGAAAATGGATGGGCAGGTTTGTATGTAAATATACCCTGCCTTGGTAGCAAGACTTCTGTTCGCCTCTGGTTTCACCAGAACCTTCTCCTCCTGGTGACCAGGATCCATATACCAAAACCCACCGTGTGGGTCTAGGCAAACACTTGCCAATACAGGTTACAGCTTCTCAGGGGCTGCTTCTCTTCTGAGAGAGTGTGCATCTATTTTGTTCCTACCAGCAATATGTGTTGCATCAGAGTATTCCTAACCTAACACAGCTTTCCAGAATGCAGCCCTTTTCTCCAAGGACAGGAAGTGGAGCTTTCAAAAAGTGGAAGCTTTCATTTTTCAGCTGCTTGTGTGGATTCAGCCATTGACTTGACAGTGAAATGACAAGAGGTATCCCTCGTCTAAAGATGCATGATGTACTTGCAGAGCTAACGGAACATAAGCTTGCCAAGCAATAGAGAAACCCCATACTTTTCCCACCTTTTTCCCGGCTTTTTTCCCCGTTGGCGTCTCCAGGAGGCTCGGACCGCGCTGTGCCGGGGGTGGCACCGCCCCTTTCAGTCGACGGGAGGCGCCAAAGAGCCGCGGTCAGCGCCGCCTTTGGGCTCGGGTGTAAAACCTCGGGTTCTTGTAAAACATCCCGAGTTCAGTGTCAGACCCGCTATTCAACACCGCCTTTGGGCTCGGGTGTAAAACCTCGGGTTCTTGTAAAACATCCCGAGTTCAGTGTCAGACCCGCTATTCAACACCGCCTTTGGGCTCGGGTGTAAAACCTCGGGTTCTTGTAAAACATCCCCAGAGCTCAGTGTCAGACCCGCTATTCAGCACCTGGGCTCCTGGGCTTGCTTTTCTGTCACCTTTGCGGCTTGATGGCTCTGCCTGTGCAAAACTGGCTACCTTAGAGCAGCTGTTCCTGGGTGGTTTTGTCCTGCGCAATGGCCCAGACCCTTGAAAAGCTTTTCTGTATCGTGCAATTGCTTGTTCTGTTTCATGCAAATGTTTATGTAAACCTTTCCCTCTATAATTCTATACTGGTTAACGGAGTTCTCCTTCCTTTCTTAAACATAGTGTAGTTAAATTTGTAGACTTTGATTCATTAATTATTACATTTTGTGTTTCAACCTGATGGCAGTGTTCTCATTTTTCTTTTCCAGTAGTGTGATCCCTTCTTGATTTCTCTTTCTCTTATTCCAGTGCTTTAGTGTTAGCACAGAACTAATGTAACCTCTATTTCTGCAGTGACTGGAGCACTGTGATATTGTTTCTATGCTTTGGCAAAGAACACAGCTTTTCCAAAATAATGGAATATTTTTGGCTGGCCTATTTTCACTATCTGATGCCATACAGAACACAACAATCAAGTATTTAATGCTTTTATGCACTAAATTAAATTGACTACCAGCTTTAAGAGAGAACTTTCACTTGATGGTGTGTTAGCAAGGCAGTACCTGTAAGGTAAGAGAAAAGAGAATCAAAGTACATGACAGGTAACCAAGACATGGCAAACAATATCTGGGGTTACATTCTATAAGTGAAAGATAGCTGTTTTGAGATAAACAGCTGTTTTCTCATTTTTTATTTGTTTAAATTACTAGATTTTCGTAAAGGAAAAAGGAGAAACAAATTACACTAATCCAATTGTAACAAGCCTATGTTCATGTTACCAAAAGGGTGTGGAACACAGACTATTAAAATGTGAGCTCAAATAGAGGCATAAGCATCAGCTTCAGGGTGGAGCAATCCAGACAAATTTTTCCGACTTGGCAATAGATTGCACGCTGCAAAGCAGCAGTGGTGTGGTGTATTTTGTGAACTCTGGGCTCTGTTTCTCTCTCCAAGAAGTCATCTTCTGCTCTCCCTAGAATGTCAGTAGAGGCTCCAAAGTGTCACTGAATTTGAGCAGTGAGCTGGAAAACTGAACTTGCTGTCTTCTTCGTGGCCCAAAATGTTACCTGATTTGCCAAGGTAGTGATTCCTGAACTCAGTAATCAGATTTGCTTTGTATTATTTACTGACAGTGTCAAGTACACTCATAAGCTCTGATCATCAAGTATATTTGTCCCTCCTAGTACACTTCTCTCTCTTCTCCCAGTTTGGCTCACTAATTGAGCTTTAAGATTAACAGTGGATATCTGCTGCACTATCTTGCAATGGATAAGAACACTGCACTATCTTACTCTACTATGTATCTTACAATGGATAAGAAATATTCTAAGATAATGCTTTTCCACAGACTGCCAAACCCCATTATTTTCTGTATTCTAGATTCAGACTAGGATCTAGAATAAAGAAAACTGCCTTTTCAATAAAATTAATGTTACAATAAGAAAATATTTCTATGAATAGATAATTATTGAATTATGGTGAGGCTCTCAACTATCTCTTATTTCTGCTCTTCTGGTTTGAAATCGTTGATTTAGTAACATTGCCAAGTCTGAATCTTTCCCAATGATAGTGAAAAGGAGAGTTTTCTATACCATATATCTACATATGATACCTGATGAATCAAGGTATGAGACAGGTACCACTCACCTGGAGGATGTTACTCACATTGTCAATTAATCTCTTTTATGTGATACTTCCTAACAGTTTTCTTGCCCAAATAGTTTAACATGAAATGAGTTTTTCCAGGACTGATTCTTGGAAATCCTAGCAGGTAAAACATTTTTTCTTTTCCATGAAATCATGTTTTCTTAGCAACTACCTGCCATCGTACTAGTTATGCTGGTAACTAATAGTTGTCTGTGTTGTTACGTAAATGCAGAGTTCAATATTGAGGACTCATGAGGGAACGTTGTGTGAAATACAGGTCTTTTGACCATTCTTAAGATTTCTTAAGCTTTTAATGAAGGCACAACTACCATTTCAAAGTAAGCAGTTGTACGCAGTGTATAATTCATGTTTTCCCCTCTTGAAAATTTGATTTTATTCTAGCCATAGCTGTGCATTTCTTAAATAATTTAAAAGCAGGATGTTTAAGAATGGATGTGAAAGTCTCCTCAGAGTAACTGAGAAAAGGCTTTGCTAGTCTTAGTTTAGGCCTTCATATGCTAATATTTGCCTTTTTGATAAACTGCTGGAATACGCAGTTTTGTTATCATTAGCAGATTTTCTTCAGATCTTTCAAAGTTCTTTTTTTGATGCTATTCTTGATCTTTCAAGTAGTTTGACATGTTCTATGTAAAAACAGCACAATCTTCTGAAGCTGCCAAATTAGTGATATTAATGAGCTCCCATTTTTAACTATTAATGGCTTCCTATATAAAACAATTACACTTATGGCAATCACAGATTGCTCATGCTTGAAACTACAGGTTATCAACCTATTATTATAGCTGCTTGTTGTATATTTTAGTCTCTGCTACTCTGGTTATGGGGAACCCTGACTTGAATGTACCTTATCTGCCAAAATGTAAGTATTGGATTCAGACCAGATACTTTTCTTTAAGGTGGATTACATAATAAGAATTCATGGGAACTGTGAAAAAATATAACCCAATTCTGTTTATGTTGTGATATGTATAAGGAAGAAAAACCTCCTCCCCACTAATGGTTTGGCAGGATTGCAGAGAGAGGATTTCTTGGCCAAAGATCAGATTAAATAAGTAGTTTCCATTTCTACGTGAACAGACAGACATTGTCTTGTAGGACTTGAAAGACAATGACAGGAGACAAAAGATGGAATGACTTATTTCTTTTGCCTGAGCCATGTGGAAAAACTTGCATTGCTGCTCTGCTGCAAATCACAATCACAAAAAAACCCCTGAGCGGCTTAAAAGCAGAGAAGTGACTTGAAACATCCCATCAGTGACATCCAAAGTAACTACAGCAAGTAAAAGTAAGTAAATATAATTCACACATATAGAGTAAACAGAAAATCAGCCGTTTTCAGTATTGTGAGACTGCACCAAAACTGGTTTTAAAAGATACTGGGTATAATTTAAAGTCATGCCAATAAGGTTAAACAGCTTGGGTCTCTCCCTGCCAGATGTGAGAATTCAGAATCATTTGACTGGAGTTGTTACTGCATTGCAAGTAAAATGATAGTCATACTCTATCATATGTAAATACTAAACTGAACAGATTTGAAATTTCCATTGGTTGGGAAATGGAGTAATTCTATAATTCTAGTGAAGTTACTATGATTTTATACTAACATAGTAAGGAGGCCCTTGATCTCTTATCTTCTCTAAAGTATACTGTGCAGCATTTTAATATTGCTCAGGAATTAAGAGAAGTATCAATCATACTTTAGCAAAGCCTAAAAATACTTTCTAGTCAAATGGATTATCACAAAAGTACTGAAAATGTGAAAAGACACAATTCTGATATTTATAGTTAGATGGATGGCCATGTTAAGGGATTGTCTTAAAAGTCAACATAACAATTGAAATAAAATACAATTCATTATTCTAGACATCAAATAGTAATATTGTTTCACTGTGTAAATAAGGATGTAAATTGAAAATTTTTTGTAAGTGATTATAATGTAAGTTTGAATAACTTAGATGTCAGTGACCAAAGCTGAAAATCTTGGCTGTAATGAACCTGAGGTGGTATTGAAGGAACATGACATTACTTAAAATAATTTGGTCTTAGATTCTGTTTCAAAGCTGAAAACATTTATGTTTTCTACCAACAGCATATTTAAGGAAAAAATAAATGTAATATATTATCTCTCATTGTGGAAAACTTGAGATTTAATGTGCATTGCTTCTATGTGTATCAGTGAGTTGTCTTATTTCCTTATTTTCTACTAAAGTATAATATAGAGGTAATTTGCACTATTCTGCCATGAAATAATACAACTTTTCTCTTGGGTACATTATTTCATGTGTATATTATGGGTAAGAAGTGACCATCTTGTTTGCACAGCTTCTGTTAGAAATGAATTTAAAGGACTTTACTTATGCAGATAAGGTAGTGGATATTTTTCTAATTATCTTAATATTAGATAAAGATATATATATCTTTATATTAGATAAGATATATTCTATATTCTATATTCTATATCTTAGATTATAAGATATATCTTATTATTAGATGTGAATTAGTCTCTTTAAGATTGTCTCAACTGTTTAATTGATTTTTTTAATGTTTGCTTGTGTCCCTTTTTTTCGTTGTGTATGGGAATTATAAAACTCTAAAGATATATATCTGGTACATGCTAAGGTCTTCAACCACCCCACATCCTTAGTAAAAATCACAAAGGAAATAAAACGTTTAAATTTCTGCCTTATGTCTCTAATCTTCTTCAATAACATCTGAAGTTCTGGTAACATATTTTTATCTCCAAAAGTCAAGCGGCTCTCTAGGTGTTCCTGCAGCTTTATGTCTACAAAGTCATACCAAGAGAAAGACACTGACAGAAAGGCTGTGTTGGTTTTCAGTTGGATCCAGGACTCCAACAAGGCTGGGCCTCAGATTTGTTGTAATATCTGATGTTTAGAATTTAATAGGTGATCTCTTGCTTAGTTGCAATATTTCAGTCCTTGTGCAGTGAATCACCTGTAGGACTTCCTATTGCAAGCAGCTGGGAAAAAGTAATTCCTTCATTCTTCTGCTTTGGAACACAGTCTTGGAAGCAGAGCTTTTTGTGACTGCTTTGGAAGCTCAGGGGCTGCCTGTATCTTGGTTATTACTTATTTCATCAGATCTCCTTTTCTCCCTGCTGTGTGGGGTGCTCTGGCACGGCCTCGCTCAGCAGCCCACAGGGTGTCCAGAATCCCCCACCTCCTCCCGAGGCTCTGGGAGGCTGAGCCGGGGCCATGCAGGGTGCCAGGACAGGCTACTGCCAGCAGCAGGGACAATTCTGAAACGGCCTAGCTCCTTCTCCTGGCCTCTGGCATATATATTTATCAAAATGTTGGTTTTCAATCTGTAGGTTTGTTGTTTGCCTGTCAATATTCATGCTGGTTATTTAAGCTTTATTGAGGCAACAAGTTATGTGCTGCATGCCCTTGGTACAAATTAGCTAGAGATCGACACCTGTGAACGCTTCAACGGTATATAGTACCAATGCCTCAGTCTCATTAAAAGTAAAATAAAGTTTGTGGATTTATATACCTCATTTTTTTAATCTCCAGTCACCACTGTCTTGCTTCTGTGTACATAATAATTAGTTTTCAGACTTCGCATTGTACATCCCCAGGCCATTTTCTGGATATTTATGCAGTTAGTTCAATGAACTTTGCTTAGGAGTTGCTATGTGATTAACAGTCATTACTTTCCCGGATTGCCCATTTTACAAATTACCTAGAGATTTCACGTTCTGCAATTAAGTTTTCTTATTACCTTTATAAAGCCAAAACATTTTTGTGGTGAAATCGCCTAGCTTACAAACAACAAAGGCTTTGTGGTTGTGCTCCAAAGATGATCCTCCGTCCCTGTCAGCAGCTGCCAGACCAAGCCATGCCCACGGAGCTGTGAGCGGGTTGCCGGGGTTTGTCACCAGCACGGGCAGCCTGGCTGAGTGGATCGACAGCGAGGGAAGGAACACGCCGGCTCCCGATCTGTAGGGGGTTCTCCGAGCGCCCGGTGCCACCCGCGCCCCGCGGGTTTCCTGCAGCGGGAAGGAGCGGGGGCTTTCCCGGGACCCGGGACGCTGCCCCTCCCGCGCGGGGGCGGGCACGCTGCCTCCTCCGAAACCGGCGGGGGTCAGGCTGGAAACGAGCGCTCCAGGGCAGAGAAGAAGGGGATAAACCGGGCCGGGGCCAGCCAGCGGGACTCGGCGCTGGCGGCGTGGCCGCGGCCGGGCCCGCACTCCGCCTCTCGGCAGTCACCGCCCCGCGGGTGTGCGCGCGGAGCCGTGTCCGTGCCCCCGCCGCCGCCGCCGCTGCCTGCAATGGCGTTGAGGCGACGCGGCGGCTGCTGCCTCCTGTCAGGCGGGCGGCGGCAGCGGCCGCTCTGCGCAGAGGAGGCGCGGGGGCAGCGCTGACTCGGGCGGCCGGGGGAGTCCGTCGCGGCTGTCGGCTGGGTAAGGCAGCGTGCGCGCTCGGCGGCACGGGCGCCGGGCTCCGCGGGGACCAGCGCTGGCACCGGGCTTTTGTTTCGCGGGGGCGGCGGGCGCCTGCCCGGGCACTGCCCCGCCGCAAGGTGCTGCCGCCCCGAGCCCCGCGGCTCCAGCCCGCCGCGGCGGCACGGCCGCCCGAGGAGGAGCCGCCGCGGGAGATCCAACGCTGCCCTCTCGGGTTGAGTTTATTGCCTTCTGCGAGGGCTGCACGGCTCGCCGAGGGTCTCTGCCGTGTGGCCTTTCCAGTGTGGCGATCGGCGGGAGCGGAGCGGGAGGTGCGCGGGGACGGGCGCGTCCCTCTCGGCGCGGCGGCCGCGGGCTCCCGGCACCGGCACCGTGTGAGCAGCGGCCAGAGTGAGGCGTCCCCGCCTCGGCAGCGGCGGCGCGGGAGGGCTGGGGAGCAGGAGCGGAGGGGAAGGGAGGGGGGCTTGGCTCGGAAGACCCCCGGGTGCCCTTCGCTGGGCTGCGGGGCCGGGGATGAGCCTCTGGGCAGGGGCGTGCGAGCGGTCCAACCCTTGGCTCCGTTTCTGCGTGTCCTCGTTGGTACCTCCGGGGTCTTCCAGACGACAAAACCTCTGCCCGTGACAAGGGGCAACTTTCTCTAACGGGATTTCACTTCGTTTATCCTGTCAGCTGGAGATGTTAACTTCGGGTGCAGTTTTTTGTATTCCCTCGAGCTGATGTTTCATTTGCGTTTCTAAGCGTATTATCTTTGATCGCATTTCTACCATTATGTTTCTCTGAGAGAGCAAGGATTGTCTTGCAGTGCCTCGTATTTCATGTCACATTGCCTTTCCTTTGCGCGCATATTTGTGCCATGATACTATACTTGTGAATGGAAAGCTATGATTATTTGCTTTCACTATGATGTTATAGATTATAAATGATCCAACAGTCAATTTGCAGAAGTTTGTAATGGCAAGTTTTCACGTGTCTGTGCGGTGTTGGTTTGTATATTTTTTTTTTTTTGCTATTTTTTTTGTAAACATGTCAGAAAATGGTAAATGGAAATTGTGACAGACTTAAAGTACCTGACATAGTTTCAGAAAACCCTCCTTTCTATTGCAGGTTAAATCAGCCCTTGTTCTTGAGAGTCCTCAGTCGTGCAGCTTTGTCAAAATTGACTGTGTGCATTAAGATATTTGCCTCCAGATGTGTCAGGTATGGTCCTGCTGAAGGGCAGTGGCCCCTGAGGAAAAACACTCCTCAAGCAGAATCTCTGCTTTGGCAAACTACTGAAAGTGGTACTGCAGAAACTATGCAAGCAGGTTTCACGCTCCTGAAGTAAACATGATGAAAACAGAGTCTTCAGGAGAAAGATCCACCCTCCGAAGTGCCTCTCCTCACAGAAATGCTTACAGAACTGAGTTCCAGGCGCTGAAAAGCACCTTTGACAAACCGAAATCAGATGGAGACCAAAAAGCGAAAGAGGAAGGAGAGGCCTCACAGAGCAGGGGAAGGAAATATGGCTCAAATGTCAATAGGATCAAGAACTTATTTATGCAGATGGGCATGGAGCCCACTGAAAGTGCTGGAGTTGCCCCTAAAACCAGGGGAAAGGGTGGCCCTCCATCACCTCAAAGACGAAATAGGCCCAAAGAATTTGTAGAAAAAGCAGATGGTTCAATCGTAAAGTTGGAATCGTCCGTGTCTGAAAGGATAAGTAGATTTGACACTATCCATGATGGTCCTTCCTATTCCAAGTTTACCGAAACTCGCAAGATGTTTGAGCGAAATGCTCATGAAACAGGACATTCAAATCGCTATTCCCCAAAGAAAGATAAAATCATTTCTAATGAGCTTCCAGATGAGTGGTGCAGCTCTAAGTCTCACAGAGGCAGCACTGATTCACTGGACAGTCTTAGCCCAAGGACAGAGACTGTCTCTCCAACTGTGAGTCAGCTCAGCGCAGTGTTTGAAAACACTGACTCGCACAACGTAAACTTAGAAAAGTCGGAAAACAACGAAGAGTACTCTGTAACTGGTCACTATCCACTAAACCTCTCATCTACTGTCACAAATATCTCCTCCCCAGTTGCAAACCTTGAGGGTTTCAGTCCTTTGAAGGAGGCCAGCACGTGGTCTCCCCCCGCCAAACAGAGTACAGGCGTGATGTCTGTTGAGAACTCTCAGCAGACTAACGCTCCTTCAGCACCGAGACAGAAAGTGTCCACAGGCACTTTGGCAGGTTCAAAAACAACTGAAGAAATAAAAAAGAGCACAGAGGCAAGTGCTGATTCTGTTGAGAGTTCTGCAACAGGTCAACAGGATTTGGTTGGTGTGCCTGACAGCGAAAGATCTGTGGAGAGCTGTGCTAGGAGTAAGTCAAAAGCAGAGACAGGAGTTTTGGTGCAACAGAAGGAACAGTCAGAACATACAGAAGATATCTTTGATCGGCCTGAAGCTGCAGAGTTAACAAGAAATGTAGCTTCAGGTGGTGATTTTGCCACAGATGCTACTGAGTCCCATTATGATGAGGAAAGTGAAAAAGATGGGCATGAAGATGTGAATAATTTTCAGAGTTCCCATGTGTACATGCATTCTGACTACAACGTGTATCGGGTACGATCCAGGTACAATTCTGACTGGGGAGAGACAGGTACAGAACAGGATGATCTGGATGACAGTGATGAAAATAACTGTTACGAACCTGATATGGAATATTCTGAAATTAATGGATTGCCAGATGAAGATGAAATCCCAGCTAACAGAAAAATACAGTTTAGCCGGGCTCCAATTAAGGTAAAGTTTCTTATGTTCCTTTTTCTTACAGTTTGGTTTGTTTTCAAATGCAGCTTTATTTGAAGGAGATTTTGACATTTGATCTTGCCTCCAAAAGGATTTCAGAGGATCTTTTCATACATGTCTTTATTGCAGTCAGTGAATGTAATCTTAAATGAAGTAAGGCAGCTGAGCTCTGATGAGCTTGTCTCATTTCCTAGATTTTCTGATGGCTGACTAAACCAGCAGAATTTGAGCATGACAGCTGGGCTTGTGAAGTTCAAGAATTTTGCCATGCACATTTTGACTTCTATGATTGCACCGTAACCACATTGTGAAATGTCATTGTGGGTATTTGGTGACTTTTGTGCTGCTTCTTTGATTTCATGTGAAATCACAGATTCTTGAGATTGAAAGGCTTTTCCTCAGCTCTCAGCAGATTCTTAAAGTACCTGTATTTAAAGACTGTCCTGAAGTACAATGTGATCCTGTAGTAGTGGACTGTTAATATTCCACATATCAGTTAGTATCATCTTTTGTAGTAGCACTTATTTAAAATTTTAAAGCATATATATATATATATAGGGAGAGAGAGAGAGAGAGAGAGAGTATATCTTAGTGCTACAGAAGTGTGAAATCAATTCACTGAAATACCTAGAGAAGGGTGTGCTTTTTGCATAGCTGTTATGGTTTGTTTTTAAGTGCCTTGAAATTACCACTAAGGATGTTGTTTCCAGTACTTTTCAGTTCAAGAAGGAATAGCTAGTTAATGGCTTGTTTTGTTGTACCAGCTTTTCACTGCTGTCTTGGGGTTAAATATAAAAGCATTTTACTTCCAAGTTGGCTTTAGTGCATGTGTGTGATGGTTTAACCCTGGAGATGACATATGTCTGTAATGGACAATTCAAAACCATAGCAATTATTGCGGAAATGGCTTCTTGAAACAGAAATATATTGTGGAGTACTTGAAATGTAAGCATTTTAAAATTAAAAATGTGTAATTGAAGTTGACTGTTTTTCTTGTGTGATTTTAGCAATGAAAATTACTAAGTCAATGAACAGAAGTGCCAGTGTTAAAGTAATGTGATTTAAAAAATCTGCATTCACACTGCCTGTAGTTTCAAGTAGGGTGGGATGGGTGTTGTAATACAAAGTTTTCATCTGAATAAAGCAACCAGATTTTCATATCTGTTTATTATGGGGTGGAGTCAAGAACAGTCTTGCTTCATGCTTTGAAAAGGGGATTTTTACATTGAAAGAAAGAAAATATTCCAAGACAAAATAATTTATTTTTCTTATAATTTTAGTTTGTTAGTGTTCTATTCAGGCTTGCATCATGAGCCAGAAATTCTAAGTATTTTTGTTCCCTCTTGATTGTTCCCATAATTAAAGTACCTGGTTTTCTTGAATTCCTGGGGGGAGGTGAAGTGGGGAAAACCTTGATTACAAAGGAAGTTGTTCCCTTCACTGCTTTCCAGCTCAAGCCAATAGGCAAGATGTACTAATAGGCCAGATGATGTTCTCTCTTCTGAAGGATCTACCAGTTGTTTGTGATGGTTCTAACAGATGAAAATCCAGAAAGTGACTCCACTGATTTTATTCTTGAGATGGTCAGACTTTTCTGCTGATTCTAAAAGAGCTAACAGTGGCATTTTTACTTCAGTGTATTGCTGTTTGAATCATGCTGTCATGCCAAGTGTTCTAAGAGTATTTTCTCAGTTATTTGTATTTTTTCTTTTCAAGTTTTTCATGCTATGTTCATTTCAGATTACATATTGTGCAGTAATAATAATAGTCCATCAGGAAAATGCTCTAAAAGTAATTTTTGTATATAATTGTAAGAGCGCATTTGTCATGGATTTAAGCACAAAGCACTCTTAAAAAGCTTATCCAAAGTAAAACAATCATTGCTTTAATTATTCTGGCATCTTTATTGTAGACAGGAAGAAAAAGGAATAAAAGCTGTGCTGGGAGAGAACATTGTAGGAGGGTTTGGGAGATCCCCTGCTTTTTGTCCTGGGTGCCTCCGGTGCATGCAATCTGTTAGTCATGTGGGGGAGCACAAGTGAGACCATGTGCAAGGCTGGCCCTAGCAGGGGGAACTGCAGCAAGAGATGTGGAAAATGAAAAGCTGCCTCTGGAGTGGTGCTCCCTTGTCAGTGCAGCTCCCTGGGCAGTGTGACACTGTGTGAGCCAGGGCAGGCTGCCAGGGCCAGCAGGTCACCGCCCGGCCACGCCACCACGGGCAGGGACCCAGGAGGGGCAGCGGGAGAAGCCCCTGGAGGGTCCTTGTGGCTCCTGCAGTGCTGCCCATGGGACACGCTGCTGGGAGGCTGGAGCTGGCCTGGCAGGAGCTTTCTGTGCAGCTCAGCTAGCAGGGAGCAGAGCAGGCGGCGAGAGGGACTTGTGTTCTGTCCCCTCTCACAGTGCCAGCACATGAACTTACCCAGGCACTCCCTGTGCCCCATCTGT
This sequence comes from Passer montanus, assembly GCF_014805655.1. NCBI lineage: Eukaryota > Metazoa > Chordata > Aves > Passeriformes > Passeridae > Passer > Passer montanus. Next base: position 20,118,945 of record NW_024356505.1, on the reverse strand, counting down.
TACACAGGGATGTTGCATCTGACTGAATAGGCAGCAACTGTTTAGGGATTTTTCTGTTCTACACAATTTTTTGTGTTAGTGGGCATGACTGGTTTCATTAATACTTAGCTGAACATCATCTCATGCATGGCATGGTTGCAAGAGAGGAAAATACAAAGCAATACAGGAGTATTTTCTGAACTGTTGGAAACTGATTTGTCTTTATGAAAGTGATGCAGTTTGTATGTGACTATTTTGCTAGATAGTGGTGTGCAAAGTCCAACCCAAACTCTGGATGTTTAGCGTTGGTTTCAGTATTGTATACCTTCACTCTCCTCCTACAGGAGAACTGAAATAATTAACAAAGTTGGCATTTGAATGTGTGAACTGTGGAATCAGTGGGTAGTTACTGCCATAAAGTTGTTACTTGAAGATCTCAACAGGTTTAGGTAGATATCTTTGGACCATTTTTCTATGTGATTTCTACAGAAAGATATGTAAAAGACTTTTTTGTCGCTTTAAGGGTAATGCTGAGGACTATGAGAAGCAGTGAAGTATAGGCAGAAGGATAAATAAATAAAATCTTACCAGGCTGATAAAGACTGAATTCTGCTTGTCTCCCAAGTAGAAAAAAGACTAATTTATTGAGAAACTCACTGTCAAGTGGAAGACTCAAGTCAACGCATGCAGGAAATTCTACTGTGTTACAGTCCGTAATTTTGCTATCACAGATCCCATGCCCCATGGGCCATTTGCTCTGCTCTAGGATGATGGGATATATTTGCTGATTTAATCTCTGCTGAAAGTCCCTTTAGGAGTAGGTGACTCCTAAAGGCCACTGTAGGCTTGGAGAGTTTCTAGGTATTTGGAGTGTGGTATTGCTGACGTGAGCAGTTGTGTGTGTGTGAGCTTAAATCAGCTTGGTGCTGTTAATAAAAAGGAGCACAAAAGGGCCCAAGAGTGGCAGTGGACAGGAGTGTGTTGCTGAACAAGGGATGTGAACATTTCTGTAGCTGTTCGTATGGCTGTTTATGTAGAGATATAGAGGCCTTTATCAGCACTGGCCTGCTCTTGTGTTGAGGTATTGTGTTTGTGCTCAGGGATAGAACTGAAGCTCTCCAGAGCAAGTGTATGAGGTGAAAAAGTTAAGTAAATGGGATAAAGAAAAACATACCCGAGTTTTTCCAGGGATACTTAGCTACCAAAGAAACAAAACAACACCCCCCAGCCCACCTCCCCCAGCTCTCACTGATTTATTGGTCTTTCATTGGGTTTTGCAGGGTTTCCTAAGAGCTGGGTCATGTACTGCTTCCCAGACACACTGCGGGCTAATTGGGCAAGGTTTGCCTGTAATGCAGAATTCGTTAGCTCATGGCTTTCCACACCCTAGCAAATGGAAATGTATCAATTGTCCAAATCATAAGTCATTTTTTGAGCCGTGCTTCCTCCATCCTGGATAGAATTAGGAAGGAGAGTAATGGTCACCTTTTCCCTTTCCAAGTCCATAGTTTCTGCTGCCCTGATGGCTGCATCTTCAGTTAGTGCCTAATTTCTGGCACCAGGTACACATTAAACCATTTAAAGCTGTTAACAGCAATTTGTGTCTCCTGCTGAGCTTCCTTTTGCAACCTTCTGCTCCGCTGACTCTGTCCTACCAGCCAAGGGGTTGGGTATTATGTGATCAAACCGTATGGCAGACAGCAGGGGACTCGTGCTGCTGCAAGGGGGTTTGGCCCAAGCTGCTGCTGCAGTTTTTAGCATTCTGTAAAGCTTCCTTAGGGTGCAGTGGTGAAGGGACATCCCTGCAGACCTCTCCTGAGTTTTGGGGGTAGGTGGGAGAGAGGGTAACATGAAAGAAAATATATAGCAAATGGCTCTTCCATCCTTCAGCTAATTGTATATGAAGAGAATGTAATCATTAGTGCCCTTGCCTCCTATTGTGCTTCCTGTCTTTTGTCAGGCAGCATGACTGAATTTTATTCCCCACAATGTTTCAGTTTTCCAGATCATGTCTTGTTCAAATGGTCTTCCAGAATTGGAACTTGCACTCTTTTTCTCTCTGTCTCTCTGTCTCTGTCTCTCTGTCTCTGTCTCTCTCTCACCTTTGAAGAAAATTTACAAGTGCTGTGAACAGTGTGTAAGCTATAAAGTTTAGTGTAGAACATAAATGAAATTTGTATTTAACAGTTGCTTTGAAATTTTTTACAAACTTCTTGTAAAAAATAATTTCAAGGAATGAGTCTTTCTTCCGGTTATTCCTCATTTCTGAGGCACCTGAAAGATAATTTAGTTCCAACCCCCCTGCCATGGGCAGGGAATCCTTCCACTAGACCAGGTTGCTCAGTTCCATCCAACCTGGCCTTGAACATTTCCAGGGTTGGGGTATCCACAGCTTCTCTGGGCAACACGTTCCATTGTCTCACCACCCTCACAGTAAAGATATTTTCCTAATATGTAATTTAAACTTACTCTCTTTCAGTTTGAAGCTGTTCCCCCTTGTCCTGACACTACAAGCCCTTGTAAAATGTCTCTCTCCATCTTTCTTGTAGGCTCCCATCAGCTACTGAAAGGCTGCAATTTGGTCACCCTAAAACCTTCCTTTTTCCAGGGTAAACAATCCCAATTATCTCTACCTTTCCTCATAGGAAAGGTGTTCCGTCACTCTAATCAACTTAGTGGCCCTGCTCTGGACTTGGTCCAGCAGGTCCATGTCCTTCCTGAGCCGGGAACCCCAAAGCTGGGTGCTGTGTTCCTGGTGGGGTCTCTCTCACCAGAGCAGGGCAGAGGGACAGAATGCCCTCCCCTGCCCTGCTGCCCACGCTGCTCTGGATGCAGCTCAGGGCACGTTTGGCTCTCTGGGCTGTGAGTGCACCTGGCCGGGTCATGTCCAGCCTCTCATCCACCAGCTCCCCAGAGTCCTTGCAGGGCTGCTCCTGATCTCTTCATTCCCTCAGCTTATACTGATACTAGGGGTTGCCCCCACAAAATGTGTTTAGGAATGTAAATAGTGGCAGAGAAATAATATGAAACAATCTGGCACTAATTACGTTGGAAATACTTAATCTACAATATCATTACTCTTTATATAATAGCCATCATAATAAAGTATGCTGAAAGCACTTTCAAGTCTTAGCGTAAAAAAGAAGTATTTCTGTGCTTGATGGAATGCTCAGTATTGTATTTACCTGTTGTTAAAATGTTGATGAACTATTTTGGAATAGGAATCATAAGAGAAGGTTACCCATCCACAGGCACTGTACAGTCCAAACTTGTCACTTCTATGTGTGTTTTACCTAAATGAATACTGAGTCGGATTTTGGTCATCTTCACATTTTCCACCCCCAGCCTATGATTCTATAAATAAAGTAGTCACAGTGCATGTAGGACACTTGTTGTTTAAGGCCAGTATGGAAGACAGGAGTTGCAGAAAGACGCTGAGGCTTTGTGAGATTTGAAAAGGTTACAGAATCTGAGGAATTCATCCCCTTTTTAATGGGTTAATTATGAAAGTTTACAGATAAAAAGAAGATACATATCTCTTTCTGAAATCACTGAAAGAATATTTTGTTTTCCTTAAATTTGGTTCACTACTTCAGCTCCTGTGTTCATGTAGAAGCCTAGAAGATAAGAGAACTAATATGTATCCTCAAACACCAACAGCTGGATAGCTGTGGAGCCAGCCAAGGATTGTTGGTAATAACATTCTGTGAAAAAGATAAGGATGTTTCTGAAGAAGGGGCCATACAAAGGAAGGACAGCACTTTGCTGAGGCTAATGTTCTGGTTTGGGGTCCTGGAGATAAGCACAACACTGTACAGCACAAGTGCAGGAATGAAGTTGAGAATTGGGCCTGAAATGTTGACCAAAGGCCAGCCCAGTCATCAAGACTGGTCATCATTTGATGATCATAAAGACCAGCAAGGACTGGTAAAGCCCTCCAACCATTTCCAGAAGGGTCTAGAAGATCAGACTGCCCATGATAGCTATTTGGCATTGAAAGTGAGAAATGTATCTCCAGGATGGGCATAATTTACTAATAAAATTTTGTAAGCTCTTGCAGACTCTCTGACATTTGTTGTTCCTTTTGACCACGAGTATCTCTGAGGCTTGGGTGCTCCCTTCCTCATAAGGGCTCATGCTTTGTTTACAACATTAGGAGTGGATAGTAGTTTTGGCTAAAGTTTGAAACTAAGTATTAGGTAGGCTTAGTCTCTGACTCCTGTAATATTGACTATATCACTGAACTTTTATGCTCATGTTCAAATTTCATAAAATGGACAGCAAGCTGGTAATTAATTTCATTCCTCTTGATCTGTGAAGTAGTTTGGCATGCAGAGCTGTTGGCTGGGTAGCTTAGAACATGTCTATTCTGCTGCATAAAATGAACTTACACTTTTTTCCAGGTATTTCAAGTATGGGGAATTCTACTGACTTCAATATTAAAATGTGTTGTACTGCAGGGATTGTTCTGCTAACTTGGATTATTTGTAAAAAATAACAGTGAAAAAAACCAGATTCTTTGCTCTGGTAATATGCTCTTAGGGAAGATCTCTTTATGAAAGGCAGAACCTTTTATATGTATTTTTCAAGGAAAGGAATGAGAAGTAAATATTAAGGATTCAGAGAGTGATGCATTCTGATAACAAATAGTGAAGGGATAAAGCATTGCAGAAGTTACTATTTTGATTCAGTCACTGTGGTGAATAAAGATACCTCAATATTGCTGTGGAATTTTATGCCTTCTGTGATGAGTCTTTTGCACACAATTTCAGGTGCAAAAGGGTTTTCTTGTATTAAGTACATATGGAATTATTGGACTACAGTAAATGACATAAAGTTATTTCCCTGTTACAATATGCTGTGGAGTCTTTAACTCTTATGTAAAAGTAATAATTTCACTACTAATTCTAGGGATCAGCAGTTCCTGGGTGCAGTGTTCACAGATGTAGCTCTTGAACTAAACACAAATGATGTTGCCTAGAACCTGGGTTTCATAATTATTGATGGCATTCTAGAAGGACTGTGTGTAGAAACAGAATTTATTAAATGATTTGCATCAGAGGTTTATGTGGTTTAAATTGAAAGAGGTTTCTAGTTAAAGGTTTTGAATTTCAAAAATGCAGACTGAGAAACTGTAGGGAAATGGTTTGAAATTAGCTGAACCAAAGAGCAAAGGGAACTCTTTGATTCAGAATTAGAAAGAGTGCGTAGGATTTTCATCCCAAGAAAAAGCAGACTATACAAGCAGAATGATTGCAGACCTAATCAGAAGAAAAGTCAGCCAAAGAGAACATCATAAGTTAGCCAAGAACTTGGAAGGAGTGGCAGAAGTGGTTGTTGAAAAAATGAAGAATGTTATAAGAGTTCAAAAGTCTTAAATGTGACTAAGAAGTTGCCAGAAGTCAAGCTGAGTTTGACCTTGTAAAGGAAAATAGTCCAAGTTGTAAAAAGCTATTAATCCATTAAAATTCAACAAGAAAGGAGGGTGGGTGTTGTGCAGTGAGTATGAAGTTTTGGTCAGAGTTATCACCCCCAGTTTATTGTGGAAATTCATATAGTGAAATGAAGAAGAAACCTACAGGTTCCTAGTGCTCAGGTTTGTGTGGGGCTTGGTCAAAGAAGCTGTGTTTTAGAAAATCTTGTAGCATACATTTCAAAACTAAAAGGGCACTATCAAAGTAGAAATGGTATTTAACTGCAGAAGAGCAAATTTAATGGCTGTTTTTCAGAAAGTAGAAAAAAGAGGGTTCTGGCTGCCTGAAAATTATTAAATTTTTTTTCCCCATAGCAAAGCAATAGAGAACGCTTTTTAAAGAATCAAAGGCAGAGAGGCAAATGAAATACATGTAAATGGATTTATCAGAGGTAGTATATGCCAGACTAAATTAGGATCTGCCTTTGATAAGATAAAAGACCTTGTTAAAAATTTCAGTAGTTCTGTCTCAGGAAGTTGGAGCACGCTAATGACACTTGCCTTTAACAGGAAGTGGGGAAGCCTTATCATTGCACAGGATTACAGTAAAATATGGGTGACTGTGAGGACTTGAGCAGTGGGGATGGATTTATGAGCTGAGAACTTTCACAGTGAACTAGTGACTCATTTGTAGGGGATGACAGCTAAGGAGAAAGCCACTCTGACTTGCTCCCACAGAATGACGGCAGCAACCTGTGATGTGATGCAGCTGTGAGGAAGGCAAATGGCATCCGAGATAACGTGAAGCAAAATATTTTGGAAGCAGTAGGGAATTATGGGTGTCATTTTATAACTCACCAAGGAGACTTCATCTGGACCGTGTCTGATGGATTCTGCTTAAGGCATGTGGGTTTGCAGGAAGAGCTGTAGCAACGTAATGCGCTTATGTGTCTTCTTCTTGTTTAATTCTATCCTAAAACAGGGGCTTTAAGTAACTTATCTTGCTCATTGAGAGATGCACAAGGCCTGAGAAGGACCATTATTGCATTTCTGTATTCAAATGAAAAGACACCTGAAAAATAAGTGGCAGCATTCCACTTTTAAGATGGAATTAAATGTTTTCCAGCTAAGATTAAAGAATTTTAATAGAAGGCAATTTTCCTACATTCCTGATAGACAATTGTGTTGTGTAGTAGTGTCTGTTAATTTTTTTAAGTATTACAATTGCCTTTAGCCCTGTCAACCTTGAAGGCCACAAATAATCTATTAAAAAGAGTACCAGACATTCCTGTAATTAAATGGTACAAAGTAATGGATATTATTCTGTGGTGTATTTTTTTGTATAGAAAGTGTTCTATTGGGAGAAGCTAATTTTACTCAAGTTACTTAGGAGAGTTGATTCAAGAGACCCATCAGATCCCTCAGATAATTCCATATGATAAAGTTAGCGGAAGGTGTGAATGCAGAATTTATCTCCAAGACCTGTTTGCCTTGTGCTACTATACATAAAGCTGCACTTCTTAGTCTGTGCACATCTGTAACTCCTGATGTTCCACTCTGCAGTTTCCATCTGCCTTAATATTCTGTGAATAATCTCAAGGGCATAAGATGCTGGTTCACATTGAAAGGATATCGTCCAGTATTCAATCTATGATGCATGTAGACCTAGGGACTTCCATTTGATAAAATCACTGTATTTCGCATTAGTTACTTGAAAGCAATAAACTATAGAGGCTTTTAAAAGTCATGCTGTCAAACTCCTCTCTAATTCATCTAATTCATGGCCTTTATGATAAGGCATTAGGATTTTTTTTTATCTAGCTTGTAATCATCTTTACATCTTTATAAGCTTGCCATCATCTTTAAGATGGATGGTGATGTATTTAGGTACTGACATACTCTAGATTCCTTAGATGTGTAGAAACTGACATACTATTAATTCTGCCTTCTTAAAAGCCAAAGATACTTTCTTATTAGTGTTAGCTTGAGTGATTGCCCAGTATATTTCATTGTGCATGGACCGTTGAAATAGAATATTCAAAATATGTTAGTATTGTATTTTTTTGCAAGGGCAAACTAGAGAGAACACATTAATCCAGAGGTTTAGAGCACTCTTGAAAAAAGCTGGTAATTTAGCGGTGTGGCAAAGTGCACTAACACAAATGAGAATGTTTCAGTATGACATTTGATAGGAAGAGACTAGCAGACCATGTAGCTCTTTATTCCCCTTTGCCCAGCCATTTTCCTCTGAAGTAGTTGTACAGTTTTATCTTTCTTAATTTAGTAGGTTGACTGAAAAATACTTCCTTGAAGTTTTGCACTTTCTTTCGTGTTAATGTTTGAGTTGGGGGAGGGAAATACCATTAAAAAGAGGGGCTCTTTCTTTCTTCCTCTTTTTTTTTTCCTTTTCTCTCTTTCTTTGTGTATGGTCAGTTAAAAATTCTCCAAGCTTAACAGCTGTAGATCCAAAATAACTGCTGAGACTTACTGTGGTTTACTGCAATGCATGACACGGTCATTACCAGTAAGTCTTGACCATTAAAAAGGGGAAGTTGTGCCTAATCAACCTCATAACCATCTACAAAGAAATGACTGGCTTAATAGGTGAGGGGAGAGCAGTGGCTGTTGTGTACATTCACTTCAGTAAGGCTTTTGACACAACATATTCACAGAGAAGCTTGTTAAGTAGGGGCTAGATGAGCAGACAGTGAGGTAGGTTGGAAACTGGCTGAACAGAGAGGTGAGAAGCCACAAACCTCTTCAAGTTCAACAGGGAGCGGTACAAAGTCCTGTGCCTGGCCCCATGCATCATTGTGTTCTCGGGGATCATCTAGAGAGGGTGGATCCTCTTCAGCTTTGCAGAAGAGGCTCCAGGGTGTTGGACAACATCAAGTGGAACATGAGTCAGCCATGTGCTCATGTAGCGAGGAAGGCTGGTTGTGTTCTCGGCTGTGTTAGCAGGAGTGCTGCCATCACGTCAAGGGACATGATCCCTCCTTGATGCCACTGAGGCCACGTGTGGAGTTCTGGCCCCTATTCTAAGCTCCCCAGCACAGGAGACTGGAGAAAGTCCAGTGAAGGCCCGTTAAGATGATTACAGGTCTGGAGCATCTCTCCTGTGAGGAAAGGCTGAGAGAACTGGGATTGCTGAGCCTGGAGAAGTGAAGAATTATACATTAATAAGGTGGTCTTATTAATGTATAATAATACCGGAAGGGAATAATAATTAATGTATAATAAATACTGGAAGGGAAGGTGCAAGGAAAACAGAGCCAGGCTCTTTCCAGTTATGCCCAGTGGCAGGGTGGGCTCCAGCTGAAACACAGGAAGTTTCTGTGAACATCAGGAAACTCTTTCTTTCCCTGTGAGGGTGAATGAGCACTGACACAGGTTACCAGAGGCTATGGATACTCCATCTTTGGAGGTACTCAAAAGCTGTCTAGACATGGTCCTGGGCAAGGGGTGCTATGCTTTAGCTGGGGAGCTGGACCAGGTGACCTTGGTGGATCACTTCCAGTTTGAGCCATCATGTGGTGTTTTTCATTTAGATCAGAGAAAAGCTATTTTTCTAATAGTGAATTTTGTTGAAGGAAGCAGCTAAATTGCATCCAAGATAAATTATCTTAATTTTATTATTTGTAAAATACACTAAATGACTTCTTGTATTATTTATCAGGTTTTAAGACTGCACGGTTTTGCAAATCCAAAGGTGGTGTAGCAGCTCCAATAGGTTTGATTGTAATAGTTAATATTGTTTAAATCTATATGAGTATTTTAGTAAGAGTTCATTGCATAAAGCTTAAATTCTTACTTTGTCATTTCAGATAGTTAAGGATTGATACTAGGCTTTTAATGTTTCTTCTTAATGAGAAGCTAGGCCCAGCATTGCTAATTGAAACAGCTAGGAAAGGATTTTAGGGTTTTTTTTGGTACATATTTTGTTGTATACATAAGCAGATCGACCTAACCTTTTAAGTAACATTTAATAAGGCAAAAGATTTTGGGGAAATATTTAAACAAATATTATGAGTTTAACTTTTGTGAGAAAAAGGAAAAATTTAAAACTGCCTATACAAAAATAAAACTGTTGAGGAGTAGCGTTCGTTTGCAGCACAGGGAAAGCCCACAACATTTTGCATGGAGTAGTAGCTGAGGTCTGGATGGCTGGGGTAAGCCTTGTTTGTAGTGGGAATTCCTTTATTGGAATGGGAATGTGATCTGATGCCCACTTGAGTCCAACTACTCAAAAGCTGTGGTTAAACAAATAAATAATCTCATCCTGGGCTGTACACTTTAAGTGAAATCTTTGAATTACTCGCTTTGTAAAATGTACTAAGTTGCTGATTTTGTCTAGTGTATCTAGTTTATCTCTTCAGTAGTGAAGGAGAGAGGCATTTTGCTGCTCTTTGTAAAGCCTAACAACTCCCAGAAGAGAGATCAGTGTGTATGTCTGGAGATGACCAAGAGACATTTCTGAAACGTAAGAGAGGTTAGTGAGAAGTTTTTCGAATACTTCCTTGAAAAAAGGGTGTAAAAGATAACAAATAGTATAAATTGTTTTCACTCATTTGGCTTAAAAGCGATTCTACTAAAGCAAGCCTCTTGTGCCCGTATATAATTTACTTTATCATTTTATTTTCCTAGTGCAAAGCGTCACTTGTGTCTCTAAGCGCCAAAGAACCACTGTAGTTAATCTGTTCCATTAAGAGCTCCAAGTTTCTGAGTTTGGAAAGCTGGATTTAGCTTGAGAATGCAGTGCTGCTGGAAGCTGAATCCAGCAGTGAGAAGCTGGGGGCTTGCAGGGGTGGTCTCGTGCCCCAGCTGGGCGGTGGGGTGCGGGCTCAGGCTGGGTTGGGGCTGGGTCAGTTCCTGGCACTGTGCCCCAGCAGGGTCCTGCTCCAGCTTTCCTAAGCCAGTGGTTCTTGGCAGCACTTCACTCGCAGCCTTTAGGACTCAAAGAAGCCACAGGGCAGGTTTTTGGCCTTTTTTAAAGAGCTGGTTGCTTCCTGCTGCATCAGTAGTTCTTCAGTGTAGCATTATCCAAAACACACCGTTGAACTCTTATTTCACCATTTTGCCTCACTTGATTACCTGTTGCTACCTGAGCATTGAAGAGATCTTTTGGTTTTGAAATGTAGTCTCTGGTTTTTTCTCTTTTTCCTCATTCCTCCCCAGGCCCCCCACCCCTTCCACTGCCACTGATTCTGGACACTTTCAGAGCTGCAGTTTTGTGATGGCCTAAGACAGAGTTTCCCCTTCTGTCCTCAGTTTGCTTGTTTTCTAGGATTACACACTTGACATTTTGCATTGCATTAAAAAATTGAAAAGACAACAAAGAAGCTTTTCTAAATAATTTAGTTTATAATTTTTTCATTGTTCTGTGCAGATCATGTTCATTATTTGAGTCAAGAATTTACTGTGGTACCTTGTCCACCAAGTTTTTGTTCCAGTATTATATGTAGATTTTGATTATTGTATTTTATTATTTATAATGAGTAAATAATATGTGAAATATATAGCTTAATAGCCATAGAGGCTCAATGAATGCTGTTCATTTTTTGGTTCTTTTGCTGCCCATGGATTATTCTGATCTCATGCTCTGCTTTTGATAGCTTGATTCTTTATTGTGTGAGAGACAACAAAATCTAGATGTGCCATACGTTCTATCACAGTTCTACTTAAAACTGTCCTGAGACCTGAGAGGAGAAAAAGTGTTTTCTCTGGTCTGTGTTGCATGGAGTATCTGCTTCATCTGACCAATTTACAGGCAAATCTACTGCCTCCGCTTTTTAGAGTACACCTAGAAAAATAAGGATTGAAAGAACAAACTTTCTTGTGTGTATGCAGATACTTGACTAATAAAATATTGTAGTGGTAATTCATCAGAATGTTTTGAAAGATACATTTTTGTCTTAAAAACTCTATAATTTATTCTTACATGACAAACATAATGCTCCCAAGGGTGTGTGGCTTGCTTTAGCTGCAAGAATTTTTGCAGTGCTGGGTAAACCTGCCAGGATGATGTAGCAAAAGTCTGTTAAAGGTAAGTATGTCATGACTTCTCTCTGGTGTTAGGTATTTTTTTGTTCTCTTTTAAACAAGAGTGGTACTGTAATCATGAAATACTAGATGAAATTCTTTGTCTTTTATTAGCACTGGAATTCCAAGATACAACACCACTTGGTGACTTGATGAATAATCGGTGTAATTTAATGACTGGCTAGGATTACTTTGAAAATAAAGGTCAAAATTTTATCTTTTGTCTCACTACTTGAAAAAACCACTAGCAGTAGATGAAAAGGAGGACTGCCTCTCATACTCCTTTTGGGGTTTCAGATTTTTTTCAGGGTTTCAGATTTTATTACTTTTCTAAAGTGAAAAAAAATGCAATCATGTAATAAATTACATTTGAAACATCTCACTTTGAAAGAACTGCTTCTGCTTACATCCGTATTTGTATATATGGTGTAGACGTCAGTGTCACCACCAGAAATAAGATATTTTTGGGACTCCTAGACATTGTGCAGCCCTTCATCATGCTGCTGTCAGGAACTTAATCAGTAAATTAGTTCAGTGGTACTGGTAATGGGTTTCCGGGGATTACGCCACCGACTCTGATTGAGAACACTGAGCTTGCAAGCAGGGATTCCTGAGCACCCCTGTACTACAGAATGCAAACCATGCTGCATAATAAGAATGGCAGACAATGGTGCTGGAAGCCATCATTACAACATCACTGAGTCCTGTGTCATTTTCTGCACCATATGGAATAAAAAATAAGTTATCTGTGTGCATTTGTAACAGGACACCTGGATAGACGTGATGATGGCAGTGACCTAAAGAAATGCACAGCTACTAATTGTTTTATCTTTTGATGCACTCAGCAATGTTGAACAGAGTGGGCATTAGGAGAGTTGCAAAACAGGCAGTGCTTCCTTTTCTCATGGATATGTGACAGCAAGTAAACTTAACAGAATGGGAAAGTTTGGAACAAACAGAACTTTAGAGAGTGGTGTAATACAGCAAAATAAGGTGACAATGTAAAAAACCTTTTCAAATTGAGATGACTTAGGGGAGTTTTTCTTAAAACTGGAAACATGATTATGGTTATTAGAGGTGGGCTGAACCATTGCACAAATTGCCAGTGGACTTGCCATCTATGAGACTGTAGGATATTTTTTAGCTATGATAATAACAGCAATTGTGGGCCTTTTATTCTGTGCTTTGACTTCATTTTCCCCAAGCAGCTAGCCCTGGGAATTGTAGTCTGTTATGCAAGGAGCCTAAAAGAGTGCACTGAACATGTAGTCTACTGTCTAATTATACTAAGTACTGGTGGGATAGTCTCTTCATCTGCTTACAAGAATTATGTCTGAAAATGTCTGCTTCAGGTAGATCGCTAATGAAACCATGAATGATGCTTTGCAATAGTTTCAATATCTGTTAATATTCAAAGAGATGCAAAGCTGTTTTATTAATAAAGGAAATTACTTATAATTCATAGTTATCTTGCATGGATAACAAAAAAAAATCCTGTAGTTTTTAACAAGTGGCACAGATTCATGGAAGAGGCTTAGTGCCTTCAGTTGAAAGCAGTTTTTTTAGTTTAATTAGTAGCCAGTGAGTCTCCTTTGTGTGATCACATCACACCTCTAAGCTGATCAATATTATGTTTAGCTATTTGCTAGCACTTAATGAGATTTCTTACTGATCTTAGAGTGCAGTATACATCATCTAATGAAGGCTAGCAGCTTCTCAGGTGTGTTGAAAATCTGCAATAACATTTTTGTAAAAAAACTTTTGCTGGTCTATACAATTAATAAAAGAGCAGACAGAAGGGGTAACCATCTTTGGAAGATGTGCATAGGAAGGGGACTTGGACCTCCATAATTTTCTAGAAGAGCATCTGCCTAAACACTGCACCATAGTTACGTTGTGTTCTTCCATCATTTGAGTTCAGCCTGGGACCAAAGGAACTGTCTGTACTGGATGATTTTGCAGGTCCTGGCACTAGAAGGAACACAAGGGCAAACACAACTCTGTATCTTAATATTTAGACTGTTTCCTTTAGGCGCTGAGGAGGCAGCTTTGGGATCTGAGATGTGCTGAATGACTGATAAGGAGCTGTTAGTTTTAAGAAGAGATTATTTGATGTAAGGGGAATTAAATCTTAACTCCCATGTAGTGGATGAGCATTACAGGCACTTGGCCTTTTATATGATGATCACTACTGTCATCTTTATCTCCTGGTTAGGCTTTCACAAAGAGAGTTAGATCTTTCTTGGGTTTTTGATCAAATGCAACAGTCACCTGCCTTCAGGAGGCAATTTTTGGTCTTGAGCCCTGAATAAAGGAGGCATCTGTTTGCAGCTTTTACTTGGGCTTTGAGCTAGAAGAAGTCGTAGAGACTGTAGTACTCAATAGATTGATTCTTGACCCTAAGCAGGGCCTTGATCAATGTTTGTGCTTACTTTGTGTAGCACCACCCCATCACAACTTCATTTCCCTTTAGATTTTATGGGGGGATTTAAGTGATCAACCTCAGGTTTTTGATTCAGTCTGTACATAAATATTGTGTTTTTCTTTGACCAGCTGATAAGAATATAAGTACTCTACTGAACTGAAGTCCCCAGTTAGTGATACAAGATACTATTTGTGCCTCAAACCAGAGTCCTCTTCTGGATACTTCTCCATCCTGTTTTTTTCAGTCACTATATGAGTTGAAACCTGCCCTTTTTTTTTTTTTTTTTTTTTTGTCTCTCCCATTATGCTCTTTGAAAGTGGTGGCTGGGAGGTGAGAAAGGCTAACATTTAACTCCACTACTCTAAAGCAGTTTCAGCGTGGAGCATTCCCCCAGGGCTAGGATGGGGGAAGAGATAAATAAAACATCAATGAATAAAGAAGCTAGAATAATTTTAAAACCAGGCTAACCAGGATAGGCTTTCTTATTTGTGTCTTGAAGACGCAGTCAGGGCCTTATCGAGATAGTCACTTCGTGGCTAGAATGTCTCTTTGTCTGCATAATGAATATAAATGAGCACAACAGATAGTAGGGAGAGAAACAGAGCAAGATGAAATAGTGCTCAGTTATGCAACAGGAAGAGGGAGGAGTAGAATTAAGACCTTCAAGTTTTAATAGAAAATAAAAACTGTAAAACAACTTTGGGGGAGTCTTGTGATACTGATGAATGGATATCACAATACTACAGTTCAGAAGGAAGATACTACTCACTGTTTACAACATGTGCTCACAGACCTAAAAATAAACAAAGTACAGGTGAAATCTGAGGAAGGAGCCTGGACCTGCAGCCCCCTGTGTGGAGCCCTTTCCTCCTGCCTGCACTGCTGCTCTCTCCTACCCCACTGTGATTTGAGAGAACTTCTGTGCAGTCCTCAACATCCCCAAACACCGCTTCCACTTTCTTGTAGCTCTTTACTACCTGTGAAACCAGGTTTCAGAAAAGACAAAAAGGTAGGTAATGTAGTGTGGACAGAATTGTACATCACATGTAACTGAGTGACAAGAATGGGCTTGTTGGCCATGGTATCTTCAGCAGAACTGAAACTGAAATTAATGTAGAGGAAGTGAAAGAAAGTGGCTTCAACCCGTGCTTTGAGTTCCTAGTGTTTTTATGATAGTGCTGACTTTCTTCTCTGCAGCAGTCCAATGTGACTCGATACTTCCCTGAAAATACTGTCTTTCATGTAATTATATGCTTGGCCAATGAAAGTTGGCAACAAATTACAGTTCCCACAATCTGTTCTCCTTTCATTGCTATAATGCTATCAAGTTATGATCTGGGAACAAGAGATTTAAGATGTGGGGGACAGTCATGAGGAGTATGTGTATATACTGCTGCAGGCAGCAGTATAAATTAGGTGTACCTGGATTAAAATTAAATAAGACAGGTTGGTACCAAAAGCAGTCTAGTTGTAGCTGTTTGGTGCCCAATAAAAGACTAATTTATTTCACAGTGTAGTAATGTATTTTTTCTTAGTTTATGTGTTAAATAAAATAAGCCAAGTAAATTTTCCTTACTGAGCCTGCCTCTCCAAACGCTAATTGCTGATGGATGATTATGGAATTTGCTTATAATTATGTACTACTCACAACAAGAGATGTGAACTTATTTGATGCTTTCCCAGAATTTTATTTATGGTAGTTCAAGGATGTGGTTCATAAGCTTCCAATTTGAAGACAAAATCCCTTTCATGATTAGATTGAGTATCTAGGGTCCTGCATGCAACTAAATAAATGCCTGTTCTCTCTGTATCACTGGATACAAGTGCAGGTTTCTGGTAAGCTGGTTTTCAGAATGTAACATTTGAAGAATCAGAGATTTTGCTTTTAAATTTGGAGGTGATGGCTGTTTCACTTTTATGTCCTTCTGTAGAGGCAGCTATATTTGTTTTATGTCATTTAGAGATAGTAGCCTTTTCTTTTCCTGTGGTGGTTTGAAGCATGTTCACACAGCATGTGTGATGACTCTTCCTGTGTTAACCTAAGACTGAGGCTTGATGCAGAGATGTTAAACTGACATAATAATTCCATCCCATCATGAACCCCTTTGGACTGCCAGTCTTTTAAGTGCCTTACAGGATGATATGACCTAGAGTTTTGGGTTTTTTTTTGTGCTGCTGTGTTCCACAGGCTTTGATTTGAGTTTTTTTTGTTTTGCAAAATTGTGGGCAGGTAGAGGATAGCAGCATCCTGCTGTTAGTGAGATGCACAAATTACCAACTCTTCCTCAGTGCAGTGAATTCTCCCTAGTCAAGCTAAAACTTTGAGGGTTGGTGTGGCCCTTTTTTTTCCCCTCTGCGTAGATATCTTAAGAAAGTGTATTCTGTGTTGTTTTCTGTGAGTAGTTTTCAGAGGCATTATATAATGTGGAGGATTTTCTCTTTGAATCTGCACAAGATATTTTTTCCGATTATGTGGAGTTATGGTACTGCTCTATCAAACTTTTTTCTGGTACTGCAAATTAAGAAATTAGTACACAAGAAGCATATGAGAACTTTGTGTGATCTAAGACTATCTGCACTGAGTGTAAATCTTTTTTCAGTTTCTATTCTTACAGAAGCCCCCTGGATTTGTGCAGTAGGTGATGGTGTTTCCAGCTGAGAAGCAGCTTACAGGATTGAGCTCTGAAAAGTATTTCAGTTATTATGAGCTGGTCTTTCCTCTCCCAGATTTTTTCAAAAGCTTTCAGAAATGCTATTTGGAGCACTGAAAAAGAAAACATTTTCCCACAGTATAGAGTAACAAAAGTGAATCCAAGTGAATCCATTGCACATAAGATGTCACAGTGTTGTATTTAACATAAATGAAATTAAATTAACTTCCCAGTCTAGGTCTTGACACAGACTGTCCCTCACAGGTCCACTCTGTTGTGTCCTTGGGCTCTGGCTGCACATCAAGAGTTTCTGCCCCATCTGGGAGGCAGCAGATGCTTAGCAGCAACTCAGCATATTTTCCAGAAAGCCTCTCTTCCACCTTCACTGAAGAAAATTGTCATCTCCTCCCTGTGCAGACTGGGAGTAACTTGCCTGTTTTGCATACAAAATCTTTTTTTTTTTTCAGTCTGCTTGTGTGCATATCTGAATGCCCTCAGATAAAAACCTTGCCTACAAGTGTATATTGATTATGTTTTGCCTTGAGTTCAAATTGCAGTGTGGATTGATAATATAAATGGATGTATGTTGTGCAGTTTGTGCAGGAGGAAAAAGCAAACAACATATAGAAGGTACCATGTGAGGCCAATTATTTCTATTTCCTAGGTTATGTTTCAGTTTGCTCTTAATTATGGGTTTCTCTATGGTTGAAACACTTGCACCTTCTAGTTTTCACAGATTTGCTGAATCATGACATCCAGATAAAAGAATGGCAAATATCAAGTACTGTATCTAAGTATTTAGTGATAATTAGGTTTGCATATAATAACAATAAACACAATTTAAATAACAGAGGTAATCATAAATATAAACAACATAAAGAAATAATAACAACAGTAATAAACATAATTTTTTTTTGCATTGTTGCCTAACTGTATTTCTAGAAATGGAATTGCCTAAATCTCTGAAACCTAAAAAAAAAAAAAAAAAGCCTTAACAGGCTTCTTAAGTTCAATTCTGTTGAGCTTACCTATTTTCAGTGGCATTTGTAGTGGAACTAAACTGCAGAACATGTGGAGACCTAAATCCCATACTTGATCCATCTCAGTTGTTTTAAACACTGTCCAGCTTTCCTGCTGCTGCTGGGATCTGTGTCCCTGGTTTCCTGTACCCGACAGCCATGCAGCAGGAACGTGGGAGGCAGCCTGGGCTGCATGGGCACTGAGGAGCTTGATCTGCTCATGCTTGTGGTGTTCAGGGAGAGCATCATCTCCTCTGCTCCCACATCAGCTGTTCAGGCACTGCTAATGAACTTGCAGTTTAAACATTAGAAACACTGTGCTAATCTATCCTATTTCACTTGTGTAAAATAAGTACATTTTAGGCTTATCTAAATAGGTACAGTTCATCAGGTTCTCTTCAGTTTCCATGTGGTACCCCCTAAATGTTCTGAGTTCCTTATCACCCTGGTGCCTTCCCCATGGTTGGCCCAGTTACCTTGGAAACCGGTTCACCCGCACATCTAATCTCTCAACTGATGCAATAATATGTAGAGCTTGCAAATGAATTTGAAGAAAGCTTTCTCCTTTTTTAATTGGAGAATGTTAATCTCTTTGTTGCACAAGTATCAGAATTTCAGAGGGTTTTTTTCAGGTTCGAGTAAAATGTACTTGTTTTTATTTGTAGTCCTTGAAAACCTGGAGAAAGGAATTAACCTTGTCTTGTATTTTGAAGAAGTAGGTATCTCTTGAAACCAACTATTTGCTAGTAAAAGCTAAAAAAATATGAAGAGGCAGAAAGCTGTTTACTAATGGGTGAGGCTAATTTGTGCAGCTGTTGAATCAGTGTAGCAGCAGCACTTAACTGCTTGGTGATGGTTCAAAAATGTCTCCTTGTACAGTTGTGCATAGCTGCTGCTTAGTCACAAAAAGAAGATTAAAAAAAGTAACAAAAAGATAGTACTTTTTCCCTTTAGCTCCTTCTTTAGTTTTCCACGTTATTGCTGGTATTGTGTTCATCTCTGTACTATTAAAGTTTCAATTTATAACTTACATAACAAGCACTAGTTGTATCCAGTTTTGTGATCACAACATAAAACCACAGATTTTTCTCATTATCTTCTGAAAATTTATTGTAATGATCAAGACTATTTTTTAGGATTTTATCTGGGATGTGGAAATTAAATAATTTTATTCTGAAAAAAAAAAAAAAGCAGAACACCTATTTTATTTTCAGTATAAATTTACTTACTAATTATTTCTGGGGACTTTTCCTGAAAATTAAACTATTCATAAGAGAAAGCACAATCTGACACCAGAGTTCATTGTGGTTGTCATGTTTTCAAAGCAGAACTCAATGCTTTTGTTTTCCAGTGTATTTCAGATTTTGACAAGTTATATAGCAAAATCATACATGGTGTTTCATGAATGATTTTTTAGAAAGTAATTTAATTTTAAGCATATACTGAATTGTGGTAAAATACTCTCTTTGCAGTGATACTGTAAGTAGTGGATCTACTGTTTCTCATTCATGCCTTTTTTTGTCAGTATGGTCATCTGCTTCTCCCTCTTTTTGACACATTCAGGTCATTTAAGAATTTCCTGAGGGTGCTGAGGGCTTTCATATTAGATATGTTTATTCCAGAATTCAGGTAACAAGTTTTCATCCTGAAAAATCTGTGTAGACTCAAAGAGTTCTAGAATTTTTAGTAGGGTGTTTTTTTCCCCCCAAAGCTTTATCGAGTTTGCAGACTGCTTAATTGGGAGGAAAAACATGAGAGAGCGGGATTTATATGCTTAGCTGAAAAGAAATGCAGTTTTTCTTGTTTGATTAGTCTACTTATGGTTACATGCTAAGATTCTAATAATTAGAGACCAAAGATTTGGGGTCAGGATTTTGGAGGGAATTTTGTTAGGGTTCATAGAAAATCTCTCAAAAACTTAGGAACTTGATGGCAAGTGTGCATGGATTCTTTTTCTACACATAGTTCTGGGAGAAAATGTGTGTGGATTGTAAGACTTATTCTGTCACTTGAGAAAAAAAACAGGATGTCTGAAATCAGAAGACATACTGTACACTGAAATGATAGATTTTCAGTTGGTGTGGATTTACACTAAAGCAGATTTAACTGTGCTCATTTTTAACTACTAAAGTACTGAATATGAATGGTGTGTTTTCAAAGCAGTTAAAATAAGCAAGAAGGTCCTCAGGAGCAGTTAGCATGGATTCACCAGGAGAGCATCATGCTCAGCTGGCCAGGTGCTGCCAGTGATGAAATTACTCTTTTGGTGGGTCAGGGGAGGGCAGTGTATTTTGTCCACCTTGACTTCATTAAGGCTTCCAACAGTCTCCTGTAACATCTTCACAAAGAAGCTGACAATGTGTGGGCTGAAAACTGACTGACTGAACTCAAAGCCTGACCTGAGAACAGCAGCCAGCAGTCAGTATTCCCGTGCAACATCTTCAGTAGTGATTGGGATTGTGGAGCAGAGTGTACCCTCAGGAAATTTGCTGATGGCACCGGTCTGGGAGGAGTGAGTGATGTGCCAGACGGTCATGCTGCTGTCCAGAGGAGCCTCAGCAGGACAGAAACTTCAGGAAGCTTAAAAAGGAAAAATGCTGAGTCCTGCACCCATGGTGAACAACCTCGTGTAGCAGTTTATGCTGGAAAGCAGCTTTGTGGAAGGGGACCTGGAAAGCACAGATTTGACATGAGCCAGTGATGTGTCATTTGTGTGTACCTAAGGAAAAAGCTGTTTTACTGTGAGGGTCACTGAACATTGGTACAGGCTGCCCAGAGAGATTGTGAAGTCTCTGTCCTTGGAGATCTTCAATTTGGGATTAAATCAGCCTTTTTAGTGTCCCAAGGCTGCTTTAGTTAGATTGTTCGTGTCTTTCTCTTCCATTATGGCTTGAGCTACACAGCTGGACAAAATGTAAAATAATTCACTGCTGCCAAATGATCCCATGTTTGTTGTAGCAAGTCAGGAAGTAGGAAGACCGAAGTACCACAGGAGATCTTCTGCCAAGGAATATAAAATCACGTTATGTTTTTGAATTTTACATATGAATTGTTATATATAGGTGAAAGTAAATTTTTATGGCTGTATTTTGCATGATCTTCACTAAGGAAACTTGTCTATTTATTCCTTTTTCCAGTGCTCAAGATTCAAACACTGTCAAATAGTCGAAACTATTGTTTGTTGACCTCTGTTACTGATTAGGGTTAAACTAAGCTAGTGTGGACATGCTACTTTGCTTTCAGGAACAGGCACTGAATGAACATTGGGAAGAGAAAATGTCAGGCACCAATTTGGATATTTTTTGGGAGACCTTGGTGGTGCATCCTTGCCTGTAGTTTTGTGTGTATTTTGTGAAATTCCCTGTGCAGCATACTTCAACAAGCCATGTATCAATGTTCAGTGTCTTCAGTGCCTTTTAATTTAAGGAGATAATCCTCAAATCAGCTTTCTGACTGCTGCTCTATGCTTATCATGCCTGTGGATGAAAAGACTTGTGTCCCCCACTGTACAGGTTTCTCTCCTGTTACACTGCCAATTTCCTAAGATTCAGGAGTTTTTAAATATTAGTTTAGGTTGAATTCCTTCTGTATTCTGGCAGGTACTTTACATTTCTCTGACAACATAAAAGACTCAACAGAGCTGGCAGAAATGACCTGGCTTTGTAGACTGAGTGTGTCAGGTTCTTGCTGATGTAACTACATTTGCAGCAATTCACATATGAACTTTTTATTGCTACGAGTATTTTTTTTTCAGATTTTAGCAATGGACCCAGCTCTCAAATTCAGGTGCTAGCCTGGGGAAGGTCTTCAGTTCATCTGGTTAATTTTATATATCTGAGCTGAACATAACCTGTTTTTCTTACCCTGTAATTTTAGTTCATTCTTCATTCAGGCATTTCACAGTAACTTTTCCTAACAAATTACCTCATTAAATTTAGTAAATAAGACCTGTTCCACTTGGCTGCTTGTACCATTGGTTGTATTAAATAACTAATTAGATGCACAAGCCATTTAATAAAAAAATTACACTCTCTGTGTTCTATAACCCAAACAATCTGACAGTTTCTTCAGCAGCTGTGAAGCGAAAGTAGCTCCAATCACCAGGAAGAAACTGTATTTGCTATATGGTAGATTTTAATGGTTTTGTCAGTGAAATATTTTGAAGCTGGGAATCCATCAGCATTTTAATATCTGCATATTATTTTGTCTCTCTGCAGTTATTTGAAAAATGCACAGTGTTTTTCAGTTAATAAAAATTACAGCCTCATCATTTGAATTCTCGTCATTTTGCTCAACTAAGCTTTTGTTTGCATCATTTTCCTGATGGATTAAGAAAGCAGCTGCTCTTTGATCATAGCATCTGTTCCCCTTATTTTGATTTGAAATTTCCAAATGTGCAGTTTTTTAAAAGTCTAAGCAAATGTATTTCTTTTGTTTGTCTTGTTCAAAAGAAAGCAGTTTGAAGACTATTATTGATAATTCTGTATTACTGATCTACTGTCAATGTTGTTACTGTTTAGGATGTATCATTGTTTTCCCCTTTTTTGTACATGGATGCAGGGCTCTTGGGAATTGCCAAGGAGCATGACTACCTGAGAGAAATGGTTATTTGGTTGTCCATTAATGAAAGGGCTTTGGAGTAATTTTGCTAACTGAAATGCCAGTATAGATTTGTCTGACCACTAGCTGAGAGGGACAGAAAATACAGGCAGATTGTGATGATGACATTCTTTTGATACTGACAGAAGAAACAAAAAGCAGAAGAAAAATAGCAGCCATCTACACACAGTCAAGTCTTGAGGGTAATGAAGACTTTGTAGGCCAACTGTTATAAACCTATATGCCATTACTTGTTTTTATGTTGTTTTAAATGGTTCTAGACTCATGTCCTACAGGGATACAGTTTGTGGTTTGGCACATTAAATTGTAACCCAAAGAAGCAGACAGAAGCAAATTTAGTTGCTGATGTTTAAATTGCACAATACACAAGTCACTAGCTTTTAGAATAAGTACTGTAGTTCTCAGTACCTGTTAACATATAGGGGTTTAGGTTTTCAAACTCCTGGATTTGGTTTTATTTGCCATTTATTATTGCCATAATTTTTAAACAAAGCAGAATGTTGTAGCCTTCATGTCTTTTCCAAAGCTCTATGTACCTCATACACAGGGGTAAATAAAAATTAATTATTCTTGGTTCATCCTGCAATTACTGAATTCTGCTGCTCTCAAAATCAGCATGAAGAGAATGGTGTCAGTGACCTCTCTGTCCTTTTTTTCCCCGAAAAGGGAAGAGGAAGATCTGAAGTGACAGATAGAGGTTTCTATTCCTCTTTCCTTAGAAACAGAATAATTGAGAGGTGTTAGGCAACCATTCAACAGCTACCAAGGGTGGAACTGGGGAAGACCCAGGATATCCTGGAGCTTACAGGGACCAAGCTGGCCCTGTGAGAAGAAAAGGGTGAGTCAAAACAATCCTGATTTATTCTCTGTGTGTAAACCAAATATTGTCTTTCTTGTATTCAGAGTTCCTCTCAGTGGTCACTCCCGTTCCTTAAAACCCTTTGCTAACTGTCCAGCATATTTTGCTTATGTTGCTTCATAATTCACTATGTAGCATTTATTAAGTAGACATTTTCATCGACGAGTAGAAATTTCTTTATGTTCCTTCCCTTGCATCTGTTAAGAGAACAGTGCTGGTGAGGAGAAGCAGCAGGAAGCATGGCTAACCACCCACAAAACAGAGTATTTAGTTTTACAGTGAAGATTCACATTTGCCCTCTCCATTTCTAACCTTGATGCCAGTTCAAGTCAAATCAAGCCTGCCTTTATTGACTTGCCAGCGTTTCCTGACAGAAAACATTACTCTTGGCAAATTACAGGACGGCTAGGAGTATCAGACGAAATAATTGACGCTTCACTGCAGTAATATAAATGACCTAAATACCCAGTTCTAGTGGAGCCTTTGGGTGTGTTAAAATTTTAGACCTTGTGTGGAGTACAAATTGCACACAATGTAAAAATGTTACCATAACAAAATATCTAACAGTCTTTTAAGGAACTCTTTTAGTTAAAAAATATTCTCAAATAAATATAAAGCTGTTTTAATTACTGTTTTGTTGATGGCTAGTGGCATGTCATCTGTGTAACCCTTTTGGAAGAATGTTAACTTTCATCTTTTCAGCATGCTGGCACATTCCCAAGGCTATGAAAAATCGAGAGTCTGGGGATGCAGGAATTCAATGCATTTTCAAATGCTGCTTTTTTCACTACATCTTTTGAATTAATTTTTCTTTCTCTTTTTTTTTCTACTTAAAAAGCTTATTTTTTTACATGGTTTCTAAAACTGAATAGCACCTCCTAATTGTAGGTGATTCAGGTTTAACATTTTTCCTTTGCAAAAGTACTGCGATGGCTTGTTGAGATGTTGAGCACCCACCTCACTTGCTAATTTCCATGGGAGCTGGAAGCATTCAGCTTTCATGGAAATAGCAGTCAAGATGTCTCAAGCAGAGGACTTAAAAGCTGTTGCTCTAAAAATGGAAGGCTGCTTTTGGAAAGGCAGTCCTATATTTGAAGTGGGTTTTTTAGCTGCGTTAATTTGCTCCCTTTTAGTTTGATTCTGAATCAGCTTCACTGAGAGAAGCAGGGTAGGTTTCAGGCATGGATGCATCAGGGGGAACGTGGAGGATGGGGGAGAGGAGGGCCATGGCTGCTTGCTCTGGTGTCCCCCGTGTGACTGAGTGCCCTGGCAGTGCACTGTGCCTCTGGCTGTGCACGCTGATCCATTGCAGACAGATTTTAGCAGTGGCCTTACATACAGCAAAGGTGAATATAAGGAATTGTTTAAGGTGCCATATTTTAATATGGTGATGTGCAGAGGTGATATAGGTTCAAATTAGAGGCAGCTTTGGTTTTCTTGGAGGATTGTACCTGTCAGAGCTCCTGTGTATGTTAGAACTCTGATTCTGGTAGATGAGTAGAGTAGAGCAACTACAGGGATGAGCTCCTTGGGCAGATGGATTTTGTCAGTGCAAAACAATGTTTATTGAGCACCAGAGTCTGGTAACGTTGCAAGGGAATGGCACTTCTTTAAAATCCTGCCTAGTGTTGCTGTAGCGTGCCTACCTGAGATCATCATTTAAGGTTATCAAAAGGAGGATTTCAGTAATGGAGAAAAAAAAGTAAATAAAAAGCTGATGTCCAGGACTTCCTGCTTTTACTTAACAGATTTTCAATTATTAATTGTACAGAAGAGTTACTAGACAAGAGCATGTATCTGCTAATTTTGCTTTGGCACTTAAATAATGTATTTAGATGTCATTTGAAATAAAGTGCTGAGAAGAGAAGGAACAAAAGGAGTGTAGTGAATGTAGAACTGAGAAATGTGAGGTTGGTGAGCAAGTTGAGGTCAGGGCAGTTGGTCTGACGTTGGTCTGCCTTCTTTCCTGGTTGAAGGTGAGTGGAGAGAAGGTAATAGGACTAGTAGAGCATCATGCTTAGAGCATTATCTGAGTGATAAACTGCAATACTAGCCATCTGTCAATTTTGAAGTAATGGAACAGGAATTTTTTTCCACAAAGGTTTCACATGGTTATTCTTTTTATCAGTTACTCCAGGTTTCAGGGCTTTTTCATTCAAACTTACTCTTTTATGTCTGGAATTAATGTATATATTTTAACTTGGATTTATAACCTCTCTTGATGCTTGTTTAGCCATACATTGTATGGAAATTCCTATCTCATTACTTGTATGGAGTCATATATATGCCACTGCAATGGGATTTTTAATTTCTGTTTCCTCCTGCTCTGCTCAGCCAACCATAATACCTTGGAGAAATGTTCTTGTCTTGAGGGAAGGAATAAAATTTATGAAATAAAATTGATATCTGAGGTCTATTCTTGAAGGTCATCTCCTCTTACATCTGCCCTGTTTGCTGCCATGACAGGGACGTGTATAGATGAAAAGGAGGGTGCAACTCTGATTAAATCCTTTCCTTTCCTCACACATCCTATTTAGCAGCCTGTGCCTGAACATTTTAAAGGCCTGCTGTGCTGCATTACTGAAACTACAGGTCATAACGAACAATTATGCAAGTTAATTACTCTTTCCTCAATTGTGAAAGGCTTATATAAGGGTTTCTTTTTAAAACATGTATAGTTGGTTGCCTTGAAGAAAAAACTGCTATTGTTTGCAAGAGAACACATTGTATAATAGAAGTCAAAGCAAAACTCTACCCTGAAGCTTGCTCTCAAAGATAGTTTAGCCCAGATCCCCTAAAAATAAAGTCCTCTAGGGCAGCTTCATGCATATTTGGAACTCAGCTGCATGACGAGGAACTGCATTTTCAGACATTCAAACATTTCAGGGACCTATGGTATTTGATGTTAAAAAAAAGGTGGGGGGGGAAATGAGTTATTTAGATATCTTCAAGCACTAATCTTCAACCAAAAATAGTATTACTCATGTAGAGCATTTGGAAAAACTGGATCCAGAATAACTTGGAAAATTAAAACCATTTTAATTTGGCTGCAGTGAAACATCTATTCTAATACAGCACAGATAATTAAAAATACAGTTGTTTCTAGGTTCAGTTTTGAAAATGTAAAGTGATTAAAAAAAACCCCACTAAATTCAGTACAAAACCATTAATTCCGTTCTCTCTGGAGCCAATCTGGTGTGTAACACAGCTCCTTTTGACTTTTACTATCTGTGGGTTTTAATGTAGGTGGAAAACTTGCCACAAAATAATAATCTGATAGTAGTCGACATTTTTAAAAAATGTTTTTTCCCCCACCAGATTTGCAGCCTACACAGTGAAGTTATGTACTTGAATCATGAGAAAATGTAATTTAGGAAAGCAGGAATTTACTGAGTATAAGGTCTCAAATAGCAGAGAGGAATAATTCTCAATATTGGGCCTTTATATAAAAGGGAAAAAAAAGTTAGTAATCGCTTATTCAGTTATTTCTCGAATGTTTGCAAATTCAAATAAAACAGAAAGTGGTATGTGGATGTATTTTTCAGTAAAAATCAGTAGGTACCAAATTTACGGATGAAGCAGTATAGAAGTAGAAGCTTTGCTGATCTACATAGAGAAAAGTCATTTTTAGGACCACTGATAATAAATGGGATCCAAAACAGGCAGTGGTACAAAATTGGTGTAATACTAATGGCACAAAAATTTTCACTCCCCTCTCTATAATGACTGCAGTGCTCAAGATATTTTTAAGTGTGAAACAAAACAAGAATAATCCAATTTAGAAAGATAGAGTTGTATTTAAATGTGAGGTCTTAAAGCAGTATTTTGAGGGAGGGTATTTTTTATTTAGCAAACAGCATTATTTAAAAAAATTACCAAGACTTCTTTCTTTGGAGTATCCAGCTGGTTCTAGTTTGGGTTTGCATGTGTTTTAGCTCAGATTCTCCCTTCTTGACTGTGTATGGAAAAAGTTTCAGTTGTTTTATTAAACTTCAGGCTGACTATTCTGTTCATAGGGCAATGGGGATACCCTTAAGCTTGTGCAAGAAAAATAGATTTACTGTAGCCATTATAAAGTTTTTTTTAGGTGTAACGGATGAGGATGAGGAGTCTGTGATGATGGTTTCTGAATCTGCATGCTTCTGCAGACCTAGTTTAATGGCACTTTGTCTCATTAGGCCAGCATGCTGACAAGCTATCTGCATGGAATATGAAATAGTTCTTGAATTATGAGTACATGTAAATAGAAAACTGGTTATAAGATGTTATATCATGATTTGGTTGCCTCAAGGAGTTCAAAGCAACTTGTGCAGACACTATGAGGAGTGGAGTGTGTCGCTACATCTTGTTACTGTTTCATCCTTGTTTGAAGGTAACATGGAGTAAAGTTTATTAAATTCATTATTGCTCAAAAGCCCTGAAGTTTACCTCACGTGTTGTGGTAGAAAATGCTATGAGAAGCAGCTATGTAGACACAGGTTGCATGTGTCAGTAATTATTACTTAGCATCTATCACACTCCATGAGAACTGGCTGCTCTCAGAACTCCAGAGTGCAGTGACAGCAGCAGTTTTTTACAGTTGCTGATACCAGGGGTTTCTGTTAGCAGAAAATGGGTGCATCTCCCACTGCTACTGCTAGTAGTATAGACTGGCCAAGTTGCATGAATTCAACTCCCAGATATTGCCAAAAAGAGCAGAGTAGAAATAAATTTTCATAATATTCTTGAGCTTATCTTGGGAACTGAATTTAAAATGTTTCATTAAAACTCTTGTTGCCATATCTGTTGGGATCTCTTCAGGTTTATTTTCAATTCAAAGTGTTCTAATACAATGAGTTTGAGTTTTTGGGAATAGTTTGTTCTTTCTTGCAAGGACACCTTGCTAATTCCTTGGAATATATTTTTTTTGGTATTATTTTAGACAGCACAGTGCTATCTGGTTTGTATTTCAACTGCCACATATGCCTAACATATTTGTCAGTTCTTCGGTTTGTTTGAACTGCATTGGTATCAGACTTGATAAAAGTTGCTTACAAGAACTGTAAGGCCACGTTTTCTGTCTTGAACCCTCCCTGGAGTCAAGCTGGAGTACAGGTTTGAAGACAGGTTGGTGACAACTCTTGGTGTTAAACAGTGCAGCTGTCATTTGCCAGAAATGATAGTAGACAAGTAGACAAGCACTTGTTCTTTTGTCCCCTAGAAGTGTTAAAGCAAGCAAGCCTCCAAGAGAGAACTTTCTGGGAAAAATGGGAAGAGTAACTAAGAAAAGGAGAAGTATATTCAGTATATTCAGCTCCAAAGTTACAGCTCAGCAGGAGGAACTAACTGGAGGTGCTAAAACCAGCTCAGCTTCCTAAATGGCAGTAGATCAGGACCTTGAAAGAGAATTGGCTGTTTGTCAAGCACTGTAATTTCTCCCCTTGTAAAGTCATACTTCTTTCTGAATTGTTGGTAACTGATCACACAATTCCATGGTTGCCAGTCTGAATGCAATGGAAGCAGTGAGACAAACACAGCCCCAGGAAAGATAGCAGCATCCTCTTGGCAGCAACCTGCAAGCTTCAGCAGGTCTTCATCAAGGTTGTCTGGAAGCATCACACAAGCCTCAGCCTCATTCCTCTGCAGAAGGAATTTGGGGAGTTTGTTGCATTTTGTTGGTTTGTTGTATGTGTCTTAAGTTTTCAAGAAAGAATATTTCTCTGACAGGGAAAACAATTTTGGAGAGAAGAATTTGCTGTCAGAAGTTCCTCACTGAGTTTGTTGAAAAAAACAGCAAAACCAAAACGAAGTTGTTTTACTTTCTTTTTTCCTTCCCAAACTGACTTCTGCTGTTCCTATGTATTGGTTTAAAATAAATAAGGTAGCTCTGAAGCAAACTTTCCATTTAAAAAGAAGGAAGGCATTAGTAAACAATGAAGAATATGTCTAGCTTGGTTTCACCATGGGAGATAAATAGATACTAAGTAGAATGCAAAATTATCCCAATGAGTGCAGCTACTCATCATTCTTCAGGTTTTACAGCTGGCTTAGTAAGTGACAGTTCAGATAAACAAAATCAGTTCTTCAGTATTCTTTAAGCATTTGAGAAGCACATCCCTTTCTTTTGGAATATCTATCCCTCTTGTAATTGAAAAAGCAAAAATGGATCTGGCTGTTTATTTTTGCCCAGAGTTTCTCTTTTAAATCAAATGAAGGTACATCTTCTGCTCTTTCTCTGGAAAAAAATTGTATGAGTTCTTTAAAAAGTATATCAGAAGAAGGAAAAAATCTGAATTTCTGAATTTCTTTAGAAACAGCCAATTTTAGAATACAAGAGTGACTCTTGGTATGAATCAGATGTATTTCTCTGGCTTTTGCTGTTTGGCTGGTTCTTAATAGCTTCTAGTAGACACTGTAATGATGTACTACTACCTTGATCTTGATATCATAATTGTTTGATATGGAAAATTGCTTCAAATGCTGTGGATGGCACAGTGGGAAGCAGAAGAAGCTCTTTCACTGACATTTTTCTAAATAACATTTGGAAATTTCCAAATAACAGCACCGCTCTTTTCTACATGCTGTATTGAAAAGTATATAATGCTCTTTTGAACCTTTTCCTGCCAAAGAAAACCTCCAGGGAGACCTTTTGTGTTGAGAGTTGGCGTTGGGGCCCCTTGGCTCTGGATGTGGTGAGGGCTGGAGGGAGGCTGATCAGCCGTCAGTGGTGCCGGGATGGGCCGGCATCCAAGAGCTGTGGCAGAGTTATCCCATGATCCAGGTGTGCTGAGCTCCTGGCATCAAAGAGGTACAGGTAAAATGTTTCCTCCAAGGAGAGAATGAGGATTTGTTCTATTCCCTGATCCATTTTATTTGGAGATGGAGAAATGAACACAAACAGCCTGTAGCGGAGAAAGTAGTGTCAAAGGAAAGTAATAATGCAGTCATTGAAGAGAGATAAGTGAAGTTCATTGTTGGAAAGCTTCCAGGAATTTTTGAAAATAGTAATTTCAAGAAATAATTCTTACATTTTTAGGTAGGAGAAAAAGCACTAAATAACTCTTTGAGGTCATTGGAAAGAGTACTGCATGAAACAATAGAAGTTTTTCTCTTTAATTTAAGACCTTAGTTAGAACGATAAGAATTTCATTGCATAATTAAGGATAGGGAGCATGTACATGCTCATGCACACAGATAGTTGTGTATTATACATAAATACCTGGAAGGCACTGTAGAATAAGTGTGTATATATGGATTTATTGAAGCATTAAGTGAAACCTAAATAACAACAATTTGTGATGGCATCCTTTGGGCAAATGCGTCTGCTAGTAGAGAACTTCATGCAGTTTATGCTTTAAAACAGGTGGAAAATCTCTGTATAGATCATATAGAATTCTCTGCATTAGACTGAAGGCTGAATGTTTACTTGTGTTTGTTTGGAATTCAACCATGATGAATACCTGACTGTTCTGTTCTTAAGGATTTTACATGGAAGTGCATGGAGAGAAAATGTCTTTGGGTAAACCCAGTGGGTATTAAATAATACTTAAATAATGTGATCTTGCTTGAGTTAAAACTCTCCTATATACTCAAGATAATTATATTCACCACAAGGTAACATTTTATCACTTTTTGTGGGGAGGGTGAATAGAGAAGGATTTCTCTCTAATAATTTTGTTTAGTACAGGAGAGGAGCTGGAGGAAAGTATCAGTACAGGAGGAAAATATTTTTCATTTTTATTTCTGTGTTTTGATATGTAAAAGTCGCAGTTTGTGTTGTGAAAAACTCGTCTGTGGTTGTCAATGAAGACAAAAATAGCTGTGTGAAACAATGTGCTTTTTCTTTCTGATTTTGAATTCAAGCAGATTTGCCTTTAAATGTATCAGAAGATACAAGTGATGGTAAGAGGAATGGTATTGTTAGTTTAAGAACCACTTTCATAAGAGAAAAACTGTCTAAAACTAGCACATGTGTACCAAACAGGCTTTGGAAATCACTGGGCATTAAAAAAATGGCCAAACCATTTGTGAGCAAAACCTTTGCTGAAAGCTTAGATGCTGTTAGAACTTAACCTTGGTATTTATGCTGTAGCTCATGGCAAGTTATTTTCATTTTAAGCTCTGTCCAGGAGCTATTAATTTAGTTGTGAGAAATTGCTTCAAGCTGCAAAGCTTTGGTTTTATTTTTTTAATACAGTATGTCAAGGTGAAAACCAACAGAAATTGATTCATCAGGCTTTGAGTTTCAGGAATGTTACAAAAGCCGCTGACATCAGGAAATCTGTAAAAGCCTGGTTGCAAGTCAATACAATCCAGCATGAAAAATACTTCAATTCAGACCTGTTACAAATGGACAGATGATAATTATTTTAACTAAAGAATGAGTAATATATTTTTAAATATTTCAGCTAAATCTGTGGAGTAAATGCTGTGCTACAGAAAATGTATTCTAAGGTCAAAGTGCGGGGTGCTGCAATGCTTGCTCAGCATGAGAGGGAAACAAGTAGGAAAGACAAATCAGCTTTACATTAGTAGTCCAAGAGTCCAGGTAAACTGTTCCAGTGTGCTTTACTTATGGTTTGGAGTGTCTTGCTATGGACTTGGAAGAGTATGAACTAATTTTTCTTGTGATTGCTTTATAATCAGCCTTTTAACTTGTTCTGAATCAATTTCCCCCCCAATCACTTACTTTACAGATGGATGAGTTTTAGGAGCATATGGGTTGATCAGAATTTTTTCCCCTCGTAAAAAATAAATAGTATTTTCCTTGGACTCATTTTCCATATCTATGCCTATGGTCTGCTTTCTTTAGCTATGATTTTCAGCTGTAGTGTATGTTTTATCCTGCCTTCTTGCCCTGTGGAACAAACAGGAACATGTTAAGCACACAGTATTCATGTCTGCATAGAAATCCCTCATCTTGGTTGTAGTTCCTGCCAGCAGCACAGCCCCCTACAGTTCCATACAGAGCTTTCCTCCTGTTTGCCCCACAGCTCTCTTTGCTCTTTGTTGCACCAGGATGATTTTCACATGTTTAGTGCATTTTCACTGTTTCAGTGCAGCCAGTGGAGAATGGCATAATATCTTCCCTGTATAATATCCTCATTTGTATACAGGGCTCATGCCATAAGGAAAGCAAGTGCTTGTTCAGCCATTCTCCACTGCTGGGTGGTAGAAGGAGTCCTTTGTTTGAAGTCTCATACAGTAGTTTAAAAAATGTATATTTCAATGGTTTTTCCTTTTTTAGGTTTTATTTGTTCGAGAAGATTTCAGTCCTGCTCCAAGAGTGGGCTTGAAGTGTGGGAGGTTGCCTTGCCTGCCTTCAGGTGTCAGAAAGTGGGTTTGTGTGCCTGCAGGGCTGGGGCTGCCTGGCAGCCTCCTCTGGCACCTGCGTGGGTTCCCTGCACTGCTCCTGGGGGGTTCTCAGCTGTGGGGTGGAGATGCTACAGCCATTGTTCAAAGAGCAAAGTCAGCTTCCTACCTGAAATGATGTGCTGTGAGCACTCCTCCTCTGTCATGTCATATAAGGAAAGGGGAAAATGTAGAATAAAAGAGAAGAGCCATGAGGAATTCAGCAAGGCTGAGTGGTGGAGGGGATTGCAGGGTCAGTACAGGTAATGCAGATGAAAGCATATGAGAGAAGACAGGAGCAGAAAGGAAGCAAAGCAGTTTTCACAAGGGTCTCTCTTTCTCTGGTCCCACCACACTAACATCCAAAAACATCTTCATAATCTTATGTGCAACCTCAGTTGTCAAAAATAGTCAGTCGTAATACTAGTTCACAGTTGGAGTTTTGAAAGACCACCTGAGCTGGATACTCAGGGTTTTTTTAACACCATATTTAAACAGCCAAGAAAATTGATACCTTCTGAAGGATTGATATCTTAATGAGAGGTGAAGTGGGTAACCTGTGCATGAACTTACGAATGCCACTCAATGCTGCAGTGTTTTTTCTTTTGGATGGTGCTGTTTGTATCAAGTCATATAAGTCAGTTTAACATTGATTTTCTAAATCCTTTTTACAAAAGGGTTCGGATAAATTCGTCATCATCTCTGTGTTGCCTTTGTCACTATTTTTTAGGCCTGGGCACCGTGTTGACTCATAGTCCCAGCTGCAGCATGCCCCTTAAGGTTTATGCTGTGCTATAAAAAGCATTTTCCCTGTTTCTCCAAGTGTGCTGTAGTGCACAGTGTTACAGTTTCTGAAGCAGATAACACAACTGGTGAGGGGTGTTGTGTAAGACTTTAGTAAGTATTCCAGAAATAGCAATTCTTTTAAAGCAGATAGGTCTTCCCAGTGGGACCCTGGAGCTCTGGAGGCACTGCTTGGGTTGCTCTTGCAGATGCTGTTCATCTGGCATGGCTGGAAGGAGCTGCTTCTTCTCTCCCTTCACTTTGGCAGTGCTTTCAGTCCATCATTTTAGAGCTGCAGCTGCATTGCTCTTAGCTACCCAGGCAGACCTGAGGCACTGAACTCACCTGAATAAAAAGTAACCTTGCAAAAACAAGAGTTAGTTATTACAGACACTTGCAGTTTGGTTTGCCTGGCACAAAGCAGCAAATTCCTGCTCTCTTAGGTTTTTGGACGATTCTTAACATCCAGAGCACAACTGCAGAAATCAGGTGGTGTTTCTGCTCTATCTGCCGGAAACACACAGGATCAGATGCTGCCGATATTAAAATCACAGTCCCTTTTCAGGAAATCTGACTCGGTATCTTTCCAGGCCACCAAATGCTATTTAAAGAACAAGCAGATAGGAAACAGAAAAAGACCAAAATACTACAGAAATTAACAATGTCCTGACTTAAAAGTAAAGCTAGCAAACTTCAAGCTGGTTGGCATTAGAATCAAACAGTGATTCTGAAAGCTGTGCTAGAATTCATTCCCTCAAGATGTGTCTGTGGGTTTTTTTTCATTAACGTTTCTATGTAGTAGATAATTTCTGCAGCATCACATTTTTTTGTTAAGTCCTCAGAAGGTAAGAGTGATATCAGTATAACTGAAGATGTTAAGGGATTCCTCTGTAGAATTTCCTTTTATCTATAAGCCCCCTCTACCTCAGAAGATGGTTTGGTAGCTTTAATTGTTCTTTACAGTCTTTCCATGAGATCTATGGACTTTGCAAAACTGTTAGGGAAGAGGAGTGTTGGATGTATACATTGATATGTTATCTGTATGGAGAATCGTGTTTTGTTTTGCTTTTCTGCAGTAACTGCCTCTTTTCACAAACATCAGAGCAGAAACCACACAGAGGATGTACAGGAAGCACAAAAAAAAATAGTTCCGTTTTGTTAGAGATTGCCTCTAGTAAATTTTCACTATGAGTTTTCCTAGTTGCTTTTGCAATGAGGTTTAACTACTCAGTAAGACTCTTAGATGTCCAAACACGAAATTTTAATGCATTCTATAACAATTACCTTGTAAAAAATGCCTTTCAAGAGCAGCAGCTGAGGCTTTGGCATGCTACTTTGCTGTGTGTGGTAAGGAAGAACATCAAATGTATGTAAAATTCATGTAATATTTTCAAATAAGTAAAAAAGAATCCACTCTGCTTGGGAAAATACAGGACTTGTGTGTGTAGCCAAAGCCAGATACATAAGATCTTGAAGGTACTTTGTATGGGAAGTAAACTCCCCCAAATGATTAATTTTTTTTTTTCCTGGAAATTTATTTTCTAAATTAGCTTTTAAGTGTGTTGCTGTTATTTCATTGACATAATGAGAGATGTGAGATTTGCCTGCACTGAAGTATGCATAGCTCAGAATTGTAATTAATTTAGGAATGGACATAAGCAGCTCCCAAAACTGGTATGTTAATTAAAATATTTGAAAAATAAAGGCCATTTTTGTGACTGTTTTCATAGTTTTGCTTCTGAGTGCTAATGTGATTGCTATAATCTAGCAACAGCTGTCACAAAGAATTAATTATTATTTGTCTTTATTCAGTATTTCTAGTGTGTAAGTTGCTTGTTAGTACAATTACTCTTGTTCATAGATTTCATTTGCCTTCCTGCCAAAGATTTAGTGGCATATTTTATTTTGGCAATTTTATATCAGTCTTTTACATCTTTACCTGATATCTTGGCTGTCTTATTGTCTCTTTAAATACACATACAGTTCATTGTTAAAGATTTTGAGATGTCTTTGGTGGTTTGCTTCCTTCTGTTGTGCATTAGGCTTCCTTGTTCTTTTTTTATCTACCTTAAAAGCCCAGTTATATCCTTTATCCTTCTCTGGCATGTGTTACTGGGGTTTTTTTCTTTTTTTTTTAATGGCTGACAATAGAAGGAAAGAAAATGTGGGGCGTGTAGCCTTGCCTCAGCCAGCCAACCCTTCAGCAGTTTTGCAGCAATTACAGCGATACAAATGTGGGTTGCTTCTAGACATTTTAGCATGTCTGTCAGCCTGGGTAGTGGGATGTTTACTGCGTGACTGTACTGGCTTTAAACAACAAAGATTTTAGAAGAAGAGTGGGTAGGAGAAACGGTGACTAGAGCTATGGCACTCGTCAGCTACTTGTGCTTTACTGTGTTCATGGGAGTCATCAGGATTTTATAAATTGAAGCACTCTGCTGGGATACTGAACTGCAGGTGGAAAATTAGTCAGTAAAACAATTTTAATGGAACAAAATTAACTGCTTTTCTGACTTAAGGTATTCCTGATTGTGGAAAGCCCTTCATGGTGGCATCATTGGCTTCCTGGAGTCTAGAGGGGGGTCAGGATTACCACCTTGAAACAGGCCTTTAGTGCAACAGACACCTGCAAAATCTTTTGGTTTTTTAAATAACCTTATGCACTGCTGCTGCTGCTGCTGAGACTGAATGGCAATGTAGACTTTTGATTTAAAACCAGTTGTTTCCTACTGGAATATGAGTAAGTCTGGCCAGTATTTAAGGGACTGTAGTCAAGGTCCATCTCTAGGGTGGCAGCCAGCAGCGTGGCATCCAGACATGTTCCTCAGCAGTGTCCCTGAGAGGGAGCTGCTCTCCCTGGGTGGATAAAATCATTAAAAGAGAAAAGGCAGAAAGAAACTGGCCTGTGGGAAAGGGATGAGGAGAGGACAGAGCATAATCTAGATTATATAAAGTGAAACAATGGAGAGACTGTGGGTTGTCTTACTGAAATTGTTCTTCATAATTGTGATCCTTCCTACACTGGAGTTGAGATTGGCAGGATCGTTGCAGTCTGTGAAATGATTGCTAGTTTGGGGGATACCAAACTAGTATTGTTCAAAACCTCTTTGGTTGTTTTGAAATTAAGTGAAAAATTAAGTGAAATGTTTAGGGAAGTGTGGTTAATGTGTAGTGTTTGTAGCAAGGTTTAGTGGTTAATTACATGAGAGGTGTTTCCTTTTAACTTTGTATTTTTTAAAAATAACAAACTATCTTTCATTACATCTCTGAGGTTGAGTATCTATTACTGCCCTTGAAGAGGAATCAATGGACTTCCTTCTCGATGCTCAAGGGAGAAAAACATTGTAAAGTTGAGGTCTAATTTAGAATAAACACATTGAAAACAGAAACAAATTAAGCAAGTTTTCTGTACTGGGAAGTCTCTCACTGACTTGGAACGGAAGCTGAATTAATTCTTAGCAGGGGAGAAAATTAACTTTACAGGTGTCCTGTCTGCCTGTCTTCCCAAATTCTCTTTCATAAGGAGTTTTTCTGCCTCCTTTGGCCAGCAGCCATTCTTCTTCCACAGCCTCCCTGCCCAGGAGTGCAAGCCCTGAGCTCGCTCCACAGTTTGTAAGGATGGGCTTCCTTCTGTGTGAAAGGGTTGGTAATGCATATGGGAAATTTTCACCAAAGATTTGCTGTCAGTCATGTATATGTTATATGAAGTAGAAGCAATGCCCTTATTTTTGTTGCTCATTGCTGTGATTACTCTGTAAGTCATGACTTGCTATTGCCTTGGATTTAATTGTAATGTGATTTGTCCATTTAAAATGCCTTGACTGCTGTTTACTTCTGTACTATGAATTTTAATTGTGATGTGTAGAGCTCGCTATTGTTCCTTAAGAAGAGGAAGTGAGACCATGCAGGCTCTCCTTTGCATTCCATATGTTCAAACAATTTAAAAGAGCTTGTGATGAGCTTGCCACCACAGTGTACCACCTCAGACTACCCTCCCTTTGCTCTGCCAGGAAGGATCCTTGCAATTTTACAAGTTATTCTAGAAGTAGCTTTTATGGGTTTTTTGGGGTTTTTTTTTGTTTGGTTTTTTGGTTTTTGGTTTTTTTTTACTTTTTGTTGCAAACAAAAACTACATGAACTTTCTGTTCATGGCACAAGCTATGTAAATCTGTCTAGCAAGATTATCACAGAATTGAGAGTTTAACAGCTTGCAGTTTTGCTTTCACGTTCATTTATGTGTTTGTTGGTGCTGTGATAGCTGCTTTTATTTTGTCTTGGGCAGTTCAGCTACAGATCAGGCAGATGTTTTATTTCTCCATACATACAGTTATGACTGTGTCCATGCACTCAGTTATGCCTATATTAGTCTTAGATGAATTTGTTATTTAGATGGTAACTCCTGTTGCAAGCCTTGAGCCAAGTCTTTAGCTTGGTTGTGCAGATGTCCCTTGGTGATACTCTGCCAGGGTGATGTACACAGGATCTGTTTCACTGCCTTTAATGAAAACTATGAGAAAGATTAATTAAATAAAACCACAGATGGCATTCCATTAAACTGGATGCCACCAATTTATGATAATGGGGTTGGGGTTTTTTTTGGTTTTGTAACCTTTTGATCTCTCAAGACTGTTTCATTTAAAGTGAGAGCCTTGGCTACCCTAAATGTTGAAGCAAAATCAGAGTAGCAATACTACAAGTACAGGAAGGGGGAAGAAAATTAATCCTGCAGTGAACTCTAATTTTCAGATGTTAAACATCCCTGGGAAAATACAGCCTTGGGACAACATTTCTCAAGCTTGCTCTAGTATTAGTCATCATTTATTTGGGTTTGAATTTAGAATAAATTAATTTAACATCTTAAGAACATTTAAGAAAGTTACAAATACTGGCATTTTCATGTTATTTAAATATGCATGTAGCAATACAGATGTCAAAGCATACAGGCACTTTAGCCTGCTTGCAATGATTGTTTCAGTTTCTTTTTAACAACAAGGTGAACATAAGAATGCATATAAAATTATATAATAAATGAATAAATGAAAATTTATCATATATGAGTCTTCCAGTAGATTTTAATTGTTATTTTAAAACATAGTTTAAAAAGTTTGATGAATAAAACATTTATCATAAAAGCAGCAAAGCATTTCTGTGGTTTTTTCAACAATAACTATCTCACATATACAAAAGGAATCTGCATTAATAACCCTTTCTTAAAAGCTCATTATGGGTAGGTATCAATGTGATGTAAGTATGCCCTTGGTTGCTTTCTGGGAGATTACCTGTGCTTAGGTTATATTTGTGTATTGCACAAGATACTTATGTACTTGTCTGTAGCAGAAACTTCTGTAATATTTTTATCATGGTACCTAAGAGGTTTGCTAGATCTAGCCTTCAAAACCAAAATAATCTGATCCTGAAATGGGAGAAATGGAGGATGAGTAAGATCAAAATCAGATTTCTCTTGTATTACCACTGAGAATTTTTTTTTATGGTTAGTCTAGTTTAATGATTATGAGACTCATGCTAGCTTGAGAATTTTGTTTTAATTACAATTCCAATAAGATTTTTCATGTAAGCTTGTTTTCCTCTCACAGGTGAGTTTGTAAAGCCCTTCTCCATGTCCTGCAAGCAGCACGGACACTCGGCACAGACTTGGGTGAAGGAGAGAGAGTTCAAAGAACAGCTATTAATCTGTCTAATGAATAAAATCCTTTGTAAGAGTGAGTTCCTGCATACTCAACAGATCTGGTTACCCTGTGGCAGTTACAGTGGACTATTGTAGAGAGTAAAAAGTCCTTTAGAGACATTGAAGTGTATAATAATGCACTGGAAGTTGGCTTTAGTTTGTTTCAGTTCAAGGTTAGGTTTTATGGCACCTCTTCCTTCTGCATGTGTTCAGCTCTTCTTTCATTTTATAAAGCTTTTACGGAAGTTAATTGCATTTGATCTGACTTTCTGTCCTGCACATCTCTTGTTATTACAAGTCTTAAGTAGACTTTTGGTACATCTTTGTTTCCTTTAAATGACCATACTCTGATGTCTGCAGAAACATTTCTCCACAAAGCTGTATCTGCCCTGTGAAACTGAGCATGGTGTGAGCACTGGGATGCAGTCATTCCTACTGTTAAATTGCTAGGGTTAGTTATATACTGCTTATAGATACAGCCTGAAACTCAGGCCTTTTGTGAGTACCAGCTGTGGTAATGAACGTGGCATCTCAGGCCACCAGCCTATGTTCGCAGTGATTTTTGAGGGGTGAGAGGTAGAGGAAGAGGCTCATGTGTTGGGCCCAAAAGGGGGTATTGATAGAGAAAGGTTACAAAGGAAGCTTTTTGAGACTTGTCTTAAAGAAAGGGGGTTTCACATGACAACTGGTGAAGTGAAAATGAGCGGAGGCTGTTCTTTGTCCCATCACTGCCTTTCCTGGCAGTGTTATGTTTAGACAGAAGAGGGACCTCACAAATGTCTTCCTGTCTCCACCTTCTGTTTCCCATCCTTGCCTTGGGCTGGCCATGGTGTAGGAACACAGCATGGTCCATGCTGACTGTGGTTTCAGCACTGGTGCCAGAACTGTGCACCATGAGAAGCTTGCAGGCAGGCTTGCAGGTTTGCTTCCAGTCCTCTATTACTTTAGCAAGGACAGAATCATAAGTATACAGAATTTTGAATAAACTATCATAAGTATACGGAATGTTGGATAAAATGTGAACCTTCCACTAATGGATCTGAATCTAGTGACAGCACAAGGACTTCCACTGTGCTTTGGTTTAGCAACATGTCTGGGACAGAAGGTCACAAGATCCAGAGAAGCAGCTTTAATTAACTCTAATCTAGTTTATTTTTGTTTCTTGGTGTCTGCCCAGGACAGTAGATACTTTTTTACAAAATGAAAGAGGTTTCATTTATTCTTCTGAAATTAAGTTCAGGCGCGCAATAAATTTTGTACAAGAACTTTTTAGAAATACACTGTTTTTATAGCTTGGCAGAAAAGAACTAGGAACACTGCAAATTGGAGAATTGATAGATACAGTGTGAGGACCTGCTTTTTTTAAGAGTCTAATGTTTTGTGCTCTTCCCATTATTTTGAAAGGAGTCTTTTCTGCACAAGGGGAGGATTTTCCCCAAGAAGTAGCAGTGGGAAAAGCTGTGATAACGGAAGGAGCAGAAATATTGTGCCAAGGAGAAATTGTAAATTGTATAAGCAGTTAACCAGTCTGTGCTGTGCAATGGACTTTTCATGCTGAAATACATGCTAACACTGGAAAATTCGGAAAGGTTGCCTTTGCACTTTCGTAGATGTTTTAAGCAGAAAAGTCAGTCTGTAAGGAAAAATATTGTTCAGGGACAATCTTTTCCAATATGAGATTAAGGAGATTATTCTAAATCTGTTTTTAGAAATGCTGTATAGTGTTTTATTCTGTCCTTTTATTCAATGTCCAATTTTTATTTTATACTCTTCCCTTTCTTTTGTACTTCCCCTCACTCTTTATCCTGCTATCCACAGAGAATATCTTACTCAGGCTAGATGTGGTATTGCTAGTTTTTTTGGGGTTTTTTTGGCTTCTGAGTCATTTTTGGAATAGACCAGTGAAACAGATTAAAG
This sequence comes from Passer montanus, assembly GCF_014805655.1. Taxonomy (NCBI): domain Eukaryota; kingdom Metazoa; phylum Chordata; class Aves; order Passeriformes; family Passeridae; genus Passer; species Passer montanus. Next base: position 20,078,224 of record NW_024356505.1, on the reverse strand, counting down.
CTCATGTTTTTCTTATATGTTCCTTGGGGAAAGTGCATCAATGATGATGCAAAGTAAATGCTTAAAATTTTATGTGAAACACTTGACTCCCCCACAAGTGTCTCTTGACATCCGCCTGGGATGGCAGTAGCCAGCCACAGTAGCATTTGAAAAGGCACAGTGTTTCTGTGAGCAGTGACGATGTAAAATGCAGATGAGGAGACTGTAGAAGGGTAATCAAGAATAATGCCATCAGCCACAACCTCACATATCCCTGCTCTTCCAAACAGCCAGGGGAAAAGAGGAAGGAATACCTGCACGGGGTAATTAAGAATAACAGTGACCTGAATTCTTGTCTTTTGTCCTCTCAATATGTAAAGACACAGAAAACATGTGAGAAACTCCTTCTTTCTTTTTCTTGACAAAACTTGATCTACAGCTTCAACTTTTTACTTGAATCTGTGGTAAGAAATAGTGCTAATGAGTTGTAAACAATGTATCACTGCCCTGTGTTTAAGAAAGGAAGGCAAAACAAACAAACTTTTACTTAGTTACTGTCATTGAGCTGTCAATCTTTAATATTCCTGCAATCTACTCATCTGTTAATGTTCAGGACAGTACCTCCTAAAGAGATTATCCACTTCTTTCTGTTTATAGCTGGATTACAAATCATTAGCAATCTTTAAATTCCTGAGTGTAAGGAAGTGCAATGAGAGCTGTGTACACGATATTTGATTCTGTTTGTGGGAAGAACTAAGTTCCTAATCCACTTAGGTACTGAACAGATGGAGGGGGAGTAGGTTAAACCATTCCTGATATATCGTAGCCTTTCACTGATCAAATAGGGTTCTCTTTGCACTAAAGATAGGCTTTGTTTATTATGTGTCTGATTAGATCTAACCAAACAGTAACCTACAGGACACAATTAAAAATTTTTCTAGTGGTAATCAGTCTTCTGATTTCGGCAATATGCTGTCTGTAATGTGAAATGTGCTTTGTGTGAATCTCTAATGTGTTTTTTTTTTAACATAAAATTCCCACCGTTTCCCATGTTTTTCATTGTCATTTTTTGTTACATGTAAATATTTATACCACGCCCTGAAATTATATTTTCATTCTAGCAATACCTATACAAAACTTACAAACATATTCCAAATACTGCTTTCTTAAAAAGAATTTCCAGCAAAGAGAACCACACAAAAGAAAATTCCACGGAAGATTGTCTTTTTGTTGGTAGTCCTATTTCTGTAACCTTCAACTTAGAGATGGCACACTGAGTTTTCATACAGGCTTCAGATGTTTCAGAAACAAATCATAAAATCTTCCCTAAGACAGAGTTTAGGTTTGTTGAAGGGTTGTGCTTAACTCCTGTGTTTCAGGAACTACATGCAGGATGCTGTTCAAAAAGAGATGAGAGTCTGAGATTAGGAATCCGTCATTACATTCCATTAAAGCTCCATATCACAATAAGGGATTGTCCAAGGGCTCACAGGAGGAAAATGGGTCAAGTAATAGTTGATGAATTCCATTCATTACAGCATTAAATGTTTTTGACAGATGTGCATTTTTAGTCGCTTTAGAACAAACTGTTTTTCATCGAATGTAGTGCAGGAACTCTGCCTGGAAGTTGATGCACAGTAGTGGAGAGAGAAAATAAAATACACGTACAGGTATGAAGTTTTCTTTAAGGAGAAGTAATAACACCATTTACTTTAATGAGAAACTGTTAGAGAATTGCACTCTTCTGTGCAGAGAATGCCTCTTTTCCTGCAGCCCTTCATGAAACCTGAACTTGCTACTTATAAGAAGGACTTCCAGTGTAGACAGTATAAAATTGTTTTCTGAGTTGCACCAACATGATCTTTACAGTCTGATTGCCTCATTTCCCTCACAATTAAGGTACTTGTATATCTGAAGTTTTCTGTTTGCTGGCAAATCTGTAACTAGCATTAAGGGGTTAAAAATAAGCAGTTTCAGGAGAAGCCCCCACTGCAGAACAAGGGCCAAAATGTTTATTTGTTTTGAGGAAGGGGGCAGAGGGTCGAGCTTTGTGTCAGTCCACCACCCTGACTGCAGGGGCAGGGAAGAAGCTGAAGGGGCAGGGCAGTGGAGAGGTGATAGGGGAGGTAGGAACTGGGTGATAAAAAACTGAAGAAAGTAATTCTCCTTTACTCCAAGGAAACACTTCAGAAAAGCATTTTAAAATTGTCAGTTGGGGATTTCTTTTGATCTTGATAACCAGTGTTTTACTAAATGCTTATTACCTGATGCATTGACAGAGAATTTTCCTGTGCCCATGCACAGGAGCATGGAATGGTGTCACAGCAGATGAGTTTAGAAGGCATGTGAGAACATTTTATCCAGCCCTCACTCAGAGCAGATAGAGGCAGCCCAATTTGCTCAGGTCTCTGCCCGTTCCAATTCTGCATCTCCCCAAAGCCAGGGAGATTCTGCAATCTTTCTGGATGCCCCATTCCCACATTTGGCCATTGTCACATTGAATCTTTCTTACTTCTAATAAAAATTTCTTACATGCTGGCTCGTGTGTGTGGCTTCTTGTCCTTTCCCTTGGGAGCCCCAATCCCTGTCTAATCCCTGCTGCAGGGCAGCTGAGGGTGGTGGAGAGGTCTGCCCTGGCCTGCCGTGGTTCAGAGGTAATCCCACGCGTGGGAGGGACGCGGGGCTGGGAGACACCAGCCACCAGCTTTCGGCACAGCTGCTGGCCTGACCTGCTGGGAGCTCTCTGCTGCTTGGCGAGGTCGTTCTTTTCCATCTTGGAATCTGTATGGACATTCTGGGAAGCTCTTCAAATCATCACATTCTAAGTAAAAAAACCCATCCAAACAAACAAACAAAGCAAAACAAAACAAAAACAACAATAAAAAACTCCAACCAAAACTTAAAAAATCCCTACAGGAAATCTAATGAGTACAGTATCTTTTATTTTAGATACATCAATGATTTATTAGTTTTTTATCCAAATTTTCCTTCACTTTTATCTATATATGTATATGGGTTATTTAATACATATTAATACATAATATATATGTATGTGGCTTATTTAGTAATACATCTAATACATTATTTAGTAAATGTTTAGTAAGTATACAGTAAACATGTAAGATATTATTAGTAAATATCAATATTAAATGTTAAATATTGACACATAATATATAAATAAACAGAATTGAAGTTAAAGCGCAAAAATGAGCATACCTATACAATTTTGAACTATTCTAGAGATTGATACGAGAAACCTATATTATGTTTACATGGATTCAGAATGCTTTTTTTTGCAGTTTCATTTGTTGAGAGAGATTATTTTTAAAGTTTAACATGATTAATGTAATTGTCCTTCTTCCACTTAACAAATGTGCTGCTTCATATGTTGTAATGTGAGATAAGCGGTGAACACAAAATCGCAGTCAGAAATTGGTCAGTGCCATAAAGTTACACAGATTGCCAGAAGCTCCTCCCCAGTCTAAATGGAGGATGTGGCATTTTTAACATACCAAATAAATCAATCAGTGCACTAGGATTAGCTAATATCTGATGCCTAAGAAAGGGATATGGATAGTGCAACATTAACTTAATCCTGTGGCCTTCTTTTCTTCCATAAAAATGTGTCAAGGGAGATTTATCTAGTTTTACTGTGGGATGGATACTAGAGCTCTGAATTTTTTTCCCACATGAAGGCTGAATAACTTTTCTGTCCATAACAGGCAACGTTGAGGTTTTTTTTTCCATAATGTATGAATGTTTAATTATGTCTTGAAAAAACGTTTTTATTGAAAGTTAGTAAAGATGTAGTAATGTCATACTGGAACTATATTTTGAAGAATGTTGGTGTAGTAGAGATCATCTTAGTGTTCAGTTTGCAGTGCAGATACATGATGCTTTTTAATTAAAATTATTGCAACATCCCCTGGTTTTTGCCTGTTCTCCTAAAGTCCTTGAATAGGGAATGGAGTGTAGGACTCAGAATATGAGGGTCGTGTGCTGGTCAGCATTGAAGCTTTTGCTCTCTGAATGATTTTTAGGAATTAGTTTCCACTTATGACTGTGATAATACTGCTGTTTAAATAGTTGAGAAATTAAGTTTTTCACCTGTAATATATAAATGCATATGCAACATATATAGAATGTACAAGCATAGTTGCTTAAATGATGATCTTATAAAACCCTTTTGCATTTCATTGGTTTTGAGAATCAGAACTGTTTATATTTAAGTTATTCTTTGGTTGCTTTCAAAAGTCTGCATTACAGAATTTATCCGTGCAGGTTTTTTTACAGCTGTGTGCAATAAACCCACTTGCCAGAGTAAGTAAAAGCGAAATAACAAAGGGGAGGAATATGTGATTAAAATATAAATTCAATTCTCTGGATACTGTATGCAGCTATTTAATTAAAAGATTATCTGGATAACTGAAGAACAGAAATAGCATTTGTTCTAAATAGCATCAATGAATATTAAATTGTGTTAAGAGAGAAGAGTTAAAAAAAAGTAGAAGAGGCAAGAGTATGTTCTTGTGTCAGACTGTAGATGAGGAAATCACATGGTTCTTTATGAAAGGCTAACTTTTTCCTCTTATTGATGAAGAGAATAAGCAGTGGCATAATCTTGTTTAATTTATCTTTGTGTTAAAAATACAGAAAAAAAAATCTTTATTAGCAGTCACTGATAATTTCAGGAGCATTTTATTTGTCATGGTCCCTTTGCATGCTTGGGTCATGTGGCAAGACAGCAAAAAGTAGTTTGTTGAGGTCTTTGAATCACACCTGTTTATGTACCAACATTTTTTCCTTACCTGAGCGTCACTGCGTTTTCTTTACAGTTCATATATTAGCACTGGGAAATTAATGAGCCAGCAAAGCTCAGTTATACTTCAGAAGAGACATTCCTTGGAAGGAGGTAGAGCTGTCCCTTATCTGGAAACCTTTGAGGTAGTTTTGGGGCTGGTGATGAACCTTTGGAAGAACCTCAGAATTTTCCAATTCAGTGTTTACCCTTGATTCCAGAATAAGAAAAAAAAAATCTGCTAGTTTAGCAGGAATTTTTGGCCTCTGAATATTGGCCTGATACTGATGGTGTTGAAATGAATTGTGGAAGCCTCTGTGACATGTTTGGAAAGCAGCTCTGAGTGCCTTTAAACTTCCCTTGATGTTAGTGTTTGTGCCTTTAGTGCCTGAGTGCCTTTAAACTTCCCTTGATGTTAATGGGTTTTCAGCGGATTGAGCTTGTTTGAGTGTGTCTGCATGAGTATAGCAGTACATGAGTACTTTAGATGGAGAAAAAACTGGTAGTCTGAACATCTCCTTAGACTCTCATTGCTACTTCTGCACTAGTTTCCGTATTTTAGTCAGCTGTTGAGAACCCCAAGGGCTGTAAATAGCAGTGATTCTGTGATGTTCTGTCAAATACCTGATTCTCATTATAATTTTTTATGGACAAAGATGAGCTAAGCCTGGAATTATGTGGGTGGAAGATCCATATGGGCTGAACAGGATTTTTTAAAGCAATTGTCTGGTAGTATCACACCTCCCTGATCTATTGTTCTCATTCAATTTGTTTCCTTAGAAGGTCTATCTAGGTTGGTTAATGAATAGTCTCATTCATTCAGTTACAGTCCTTTTTTATACTTTTTGCTGGGTAAGCAAAATGAATTGAGAAGCAGCAAAAAGGCAACAAAAGGAGGTATCAGATCCATGGATCCTTGCTTGTTTTACCCATTCCTACTAACCTTTTTGTCTCTTTCCATACCAATCAGGGCACTGCTGACATCCTCTGGAGACAATTCTGTCCCCTTTGGCTAAGCCTGGAGCTCTTAAATATCTTCCAGTTTGTCCAGTTTGGCTTTCCCTCAGCAAAAGCTCCTTGATTCCAAATTCCTGTAATTTTAAAAATTTAGTATGCACCACTGAAAATTTGCTTTTAAATTTGTTTTTCTAAATTTGGACTTTGGTAATCCATTCTTTTGCCTTGTACTTCCAATGGTGTCTTCTTCATAGTCTCCTCACCTACACCTTGCATCTTCAGGCTGCCTACTTTTCTTTGAAGGGATCTGGAGAAACAAGTGAAGAAGTATTCACTTTTCACAATCATTTTTTAATGTTTGAGAGGTCCCATAGACTAAAATGGGGTATTATGTGATTTGTGCATATTTGCTTATAGTTTAAGCAGTACTTTAGGTTATGATGGAACATAGTATGTGAGTATCATCAAACCAAGAATCTCTCAGTGTGCCTTGGTGGCTTTCAAAATCCCTTTTCTTTGTAGCTGATTTTTCTTCAGTTGTCTTTATTTGAAAGAAATTTTTAGACTTAGTTCACACCAAAACTTACATAGAAGAGGTGTCTGACACTTCTAATTTTATTTTTATCAAAGCTGAACTTAAATCAACTATATATCATATAGATGATATCAACTAGATATCATATAGATCATATAATATATTACTATATTACATTCTTTTTAAGTATTTCTGATGCCATTTTACCTATTTCAGTACTTACAGTCATGGACTTGCAGGGGAATGGAGGTTCTTGGTATGCATGTCCACCAGCCTGCCTGCCTGGTTAACTTTCTGTGCAGCCCAAGGGACATTGAGCCCACAGTGTTCCTTGTGGGGTGATGGAATGCTTCTTTCCAAAAGGGAGAGACATTGGGCATTAAATTCTGATACATCTGAAGTGTAGCCACAAGGTTAGATTTGAGATCCATTTCTTTGAAAGGAGGAAAGGCTGAGCCTCAGAAGTAAGACACACTAAGAACATATATTATGTATTACAATTACTGTTCTAATAGTTATAAGGTCATAATGATCTGGCACAAATTTATAACTGTTTCATTTTACTGCTGAAGTTCTGTAGGAAAAAAACTGGTGAATATCTACTTTTGGAGTTTACCGCCTTTATCAGAATTCAGGGGTAAAAATAAAAAAAGTTTTCTCCGTTTTCAACTTTCTGTTTTTCCTCATTTCTCAAATTTGGCTTAAAATTTGACTGAAATGTGAATTTTGGGCACTTGAAATAACTACCAGGAGAGATGGGCAGCTGGCAGCTGCGATCAGCTTTCTGGGGAGTATTGCTTTCCTCCCTCTGCCATGATCTGCCAGCCCTTTCCCTCAGGAAAGAGTGCTGAGGGTCTTCAGGCAAGTAGAGGAGTGTCCTTTGGCTTTGTATGTTCTTGATCTGTGTCTTAGTTAAACCATTGCTGTTTCTTGCACCCTCTGTAACCAGTGAATATCTGGGTAAGGGTATATGGGTAACCAGTGAATAGATGGGCAAGATAGCATGTAGCACCTTGGTTTTCAAGTAGTGGGGAATATTATTGAAATATATTTACTATGAAAATAATATTTTAAAATTTATTTATATAATTATTTTTTTTTAAAAAAAACAACCTATTTTTATTTAATCTGTACAGTTTTGACCTAGAATCCAAAGTATGATTTTTCAGCTGTGTCAGGACATGTCTGATACCTTCGGTGATTTTGCTGTTAGATAATGCCCAGCATTTCCATCCGCCAGAATTTCCTGGACTTACATACTATTTTTCTGCAATTTAATTTCTCTTAGAAGTACTTCTATATCTCACCCACTGCTTTTCTTCTTTTGAAGTTGTGATTTTGATTTTCGGATTTTAAGCTTCATGCAGCAAATTGAGCTGCTATATCCCCTCTGGCCAAAACTGACTTCTGCAGCTGCAGTCTTTGCTTTTCCCTGGTACTGAGCCATCTTGCAAAAGGTGTCCCCTGTACTAAGTGTCTCTCTTCAGTCTCAGTCTCAGCTGGTACCCTGACAGACATACTGGGTCTGTCCTCACTGTAATTTGTGGTGAGGTCAGGCAGAGGTTGGATGACTTACTGAGTGTGTCACATCCCTGGACTGCTGGGATACCTCATCCTGCCTGAATAACCAAACTGCCATCCAAAAAAAAGTTGTTAAAAACACAAAGTCATGCTGTAGGGTTCTCAGCATTTTGGAGAGACCATTGCAACAATGCTCTGGAACAGATTAAGTGATCTTTTTTTCTTATAAACATAATTGACATCTTATTGAAGAGAAACAAATGGGGCTGAGTCTATATGTTGTAGGGTTCTCAGCATTTTGGAGACCATTGCAATAATGCTCTGGAACAGATTAAATTATCTTTTTTTCTTATAAACGTAATTGACATCTTATTGAAGAGAAACAAATGGGGCTGAGTCTATCAAGAATGCCAGTATTTCTCTTACTTTATTAGTCAATACCTGCAGTCTGGCAGACTTGAGGTTTCCATTTCTTTCACTGTAATTTGGTGTATGCTTTATTTTGCCATATTATTAGTAATGGATTAAAAAGTAGTGAAGAGAATAGTTCATTGTGAAACTACTGGTTGCTTTTACTACTTATTATCTTGTTGGGTTTTTCATAGCCATTATTTGAGAAGGGCTTTTTCCAATGTTCCACTTTGATTCTTGCGCTGGAGGAGCCTGCACAGGGACTGTCCTTGGGTGCATTATATGCACCACATTGGTTTAATAACAAAGTCCTCTTAAACTAAGCTGGAGCTCTTGGTTTCGTATGGTGGGATCATTAACATTTAATGAACTTCATTCATTTCAGTGTAGCTGTCAGTGGCAAGCTCTTAGGGTAGGAGGAGGACAGCAGCTTGAGGTACCTTCCATAAGGGATGGTCAACGTGGATTTAATTATTTTTCATTGCACACAGAGAGATTTTAATCTACATAGTTATCATGTAGCAATATCCTCTTGCTGACTAATTTCTGGTTCCATAAATAAATCCCCAGTTAATTAAGCATTTTTGAAAGGCAAAATGACAACCTTTACATTCTTCTTAGTATTCGATAGAAGGACTTTCATCCTCATCTGTTTTAGCAGAAATACATATAAGCTGTAAGGCAACTAGAGTTTTGGTAGAACAAAGAAAAATCTGGAGTATGAAGAGCCATTCTTGTATCTAAAATGCATTTTATCTACATGTCAGGGAACCTATTTTTTGCATCTGGCTTTCAAGCACCTACCCCGGAAAAAGCTCCAAAAAGTCTGCTGAGATAATAAAATACAAGTTGTTTCCTAAACAGAAACATGATCTTCCATAAATTTTCCTTTTCTTAGTTAGAAGTCATAATATTAAGACTCAACAATTACTGTTTGTATTTTTATTGTGCCTTTTTTATTCAGTTACATTAGGACATGTATCAGAAATAAAATTAAGCTCAGGGCATGGAAGATGGAGTATGTTCACTGGTTAAAAGCTTGAATTTAAGGCAAATTTTGACAGTGACCCTTTTTGGCAAGCTTTCCTGAACAGAAACATGATGGCTCTTCAATAAATTTTCCTCTTCTTAGTTAGTAGTCATAATATTAATACTCAGCAATTACTGTTTGTATTTTTATTGTGCCTTTTTTATTCAGTTACATTATGACATGTATCAGAAATAAAATTAAGCTGAGGGCATGGATGGATGGAGTATGTTCACTATTTAAAAGCTTGAATTTAAGGCAAATTTTGACAGTGACCCTTTTTGGCAAGTCAGGCTTTTAACCTAAAGGTAAGTAAAGTAGGAATGATTTAATACTGTTTTTATGAGGCCTGCGTGATCAGATAAAATAATTTTTAAAACTTGAATTGAAGCAGTGTCTTGTACTTTTCAGGGTAAATAGGCAATAGCATGCATGATATATTTAAGTTGCTTTTTATTCAAAGAACTGTCAGACAGTTTTCAGTTAACTGTCATAAGATTGCCACTTCTCTTAATCACTTTCTGTGACAATCACTTACTGTTGACATTCTGTATGGTACCAAAACCATTTAGACATTAGGGTTAAACTGGCATTTGCAAAGTTAGGTAAAATGTTAAAAGCTCTATATTTTCCAGAGTTGCAGTTGCAATTTAAAGCTTGACTGCCTTTTTCTCCCTCGGTATTTTCTGCACTGTTCTTTTTATGGTAATCCTGTGCTTCTTGCAGTTGGAGTGGTGCTCATACTTCCAGAGGTTTTTGAATTCTTAAGAGGCAAGATTTTCCTTTTCCTTCAGAAACAAACAAAAAAAAAAAAGTGGAGGGAATCCATTTGATATTTGCACAATCCTTGTGCCAGCACCCTGTGTTATTTGGTGCCCCAGGAGGGTTGCCTGCATGGCCCATGTGTGGCTCTCAGGCTCAGCTTTCACACCTGAGAGTGGATGGACTCCTGTGCTCGAGCTGCAGGGATGCCTTGGTGCAGCTGCCTTGTGTCTGGGGCTGGTGCAGTTGGTCATGAACAATGAACATGTTTGGAGAATTCTTCACCTTCTGGCATGCACTTTTATTGGTTTTACTCCTGACAAATCTGTGAAAGCGTTTCTTGCTGTCAGGACTAAAGTGGTTGATAGCATCCTTTTGAACATTTCACTGCAAGGAATTGAAAGCTAAAACTTTATCTGATTCTAGACAATACTGTGTTTGTGGTTATTTAGTTTACCAGTACTATAGAAAAGGCTTTCAAAATTTGTCATTTCATTCTACTTTCCAATTACTGTATTTGCAAGCAAAAGGTTTTCTTTTGTTAAGATTTTTTTTTTTTTTTTTTAGAATCTGGGAGTGTTTAATCAGTAACAGTAAAGTTAAAATTAAGTTTGTGAGATTGAAGTTTTACCAGCTTGGCTGTTTCGATGTCCAACTGTATGTTTATTTTCCCATACCACTTGTATCTAACTCCCTCATCCAGGACAGTGCTTTTATTCACCATTGGGTTTTTTAGGGGTAAAAAGCAGCCAGGAGTTACATACACTTTGTACTGATTGTCTGTCCTGCAGTTTTCCAGTGAATGTTAACATTATCATTTATGTTTTTCTTGACAGTACTAGCCTTTTGTTAGTAATATCAAAGAAGAATTTGGAAGGGCTTCTTTGAATTGTTTCCTGTTTTTCCTTAAGTTTCATCTACAGAGGGTTGATTAAGAATAATAGTCATGCCCAAGAAAACAAGCCTTTCAGTATTGATTGAAATGGTATTCTTGAAACCATAATTATAAAATACTGTTTTAGAAGATGGGCTTCTAAGAAACTTGGGTGTGTAAATTTTTTTTTAATTTAGGGATTCATAAAAATAGCTAAGGTGGTATTGTAAATATATTCCAGCAAGGTTTTGTAAGACTAATTTGCTGTCTTCCTTTAGTTGTTCATTCACAGCTCTTATTTTAGGCAAGAGTCACATCCTTGCCAGTTTCCTTAGATGATGAACACTAGCTGACTGAAAAAAAATAATTAAATGCCTTTATTTTATAGAGATATTTGGTATGTTTTCTTCATTCATTATACTAGAATGGGGTACCCATTAAAATCATGGATTATTTTATAGAGATATTGTTTTCTTCATTCATTATACTAGAATGGGGTACCCATTAAAATCATGGTAAGATAACTGAAAGGCTTACTGATGACATATATATTTATGTCATACACAGATTACACCATTTTAATCTGCTATCTGGAGCATGTCCAGCTTCTGCTAAATGGTGTCTGTTTTGCTTCTAAAAGAAATGTGCAGCTGTTTGTAGCCAAAATACAGTTACTGTGAGTGACAGCGATCCCAGCTGTGTGCTGCACACTTCAGCTGCTGGAGTGACTGAACTCAGAGATGCCCCTGCTCTCTTCCCTGCATGGACACAACATGCAGAGAGGTTCTTCTGTAGCTGTTATAGTTCTGTGTCACTGCACAGGTTAAACAGCACTTTCCCTCCTCTGCTTGGAAGACAGAAATCTGGATAGAAAGCCGTGCCCCATATTTTAGTTTTCCTCACAAAGGTGAAATGTTTGTCTCGAGCTTCACTTTTCTGTCTGAAGGAGGTCAAGAAGTTGCATCTGGAAAACAGAAAGCTCAGGGGGCTTAAGTAAGTTCTGAAAGTCTGTGAGTTTGCCAGCTTCCACAGCCATCTCTGCTGCTGGCACGTGGCAGGAACAGCATTGAGCTCACATTTAATGCCGTGTCCATCTTTGATCCAATAACAGAGGCCTAAGGACACGGTGCCCTCCCTGCCACTGCCCAAAGGCAGCGTGCAGGGACTGTTAAGGGGGTGCACAGAGAGATGTTTGGTCAATACCAGAACAATAAAGCAAAGTGTTCCTGTGGGGAAAAAATAGACCACAACTCTTTAAAACAAAACCCTAGTCCCAAAATGCACATATACAAGTGCATCCTCCCAATTTCCCATAGCAGTGGGTGTTACACTTTCCATTTGGTTCTCCAAAACTTCAAATCCATTACAGATTTGTGCATAGATAATGTCTGTAATAAATTTGAATTTATGCCGTAAATTTGGGCACAGAGAGTAGAACTGTGTAAAGTCTTCAGGTGAGCAAAACTCATTGTAGTTTCTCTGCTCATTTAATTTTTCCAGAGTACACAGGGAAGAGTGAAAACCAGCTGTACTGGAGACTTCCCTTGGGTTGATAAAATTAATTTTGCTATTATTTTCAAGGGGGTAATATCTTTGTGACTGATGTCATAGCAAATGTTGAAGTTGAAAAATATCCAAAAATAGTGTTGAATTGAGTAACTTTAGAAGTGTTTATCTTGAATCCCCACTTTGTGGCATTATTACTGTAGTCTCATCCCAAGCTAGTATTATTCATTAATACCAGCTTATCCCCATGATCCGTCATTCCCTTTGTCTATTTGTTTGGATATACTTTGTGTGCTCATTTGTAACCTTCTGTTTCTTGCTGCATTAATACCATATTTTAAATTGCACTTAGAGCTGGTGAGTTTGAACCAGTTATGCTGTCAGACCTGTGAACGCCTGGTCTTGGCTTGTGTCAGAGTCTGTTACCCCACCTACCATATTAGGAGGCATTAGGAAGGCTAAATTCCTCTGGAAATACAGACTGTCTCATTTTTGAAACAGTGGTGTGATTAACTGTAATGTAATACACTAGGTATGGATGCTTAATGGATAAACATTCTTTTGCTTACTCTAGGCAGTTTTACATCTTACTAGAATGCAATTCATTGTACTAAACAGTGTGAATGTGAAACTACCATTAGCAAAAATGCAGTCAGCCAAAATGAATTCTGCCTGCAGGTGCAATTAAGGAATTGTTAAGTCTACAGTATAAAAAGTAATTGAGTGGTGGTCTAGCACTGAGAACGTGGCATGGCACTTTCTGTTTGAAAGATGTTTACAAAACACTGCAAACCTTTTGCTGTATTACAGAAGCTTTTCTGTTAATCCTCTTACACTCCGCCTGTTTGTCCATTTTTATACACAAGCAATGGCATTAACAGGCTGTAGGGCTGCAACATTCCTATCAAATTAATGCAACACCCCACTAATGGGTCTCTTTTACATCACTGCATGGTGATGTTAATGTGAATGCAGCAATAGGCTACTAAAGGCTTTAGATTCCAGAGAATCATAAGCATTTTTGTTACTGTAGAAGAATATCTGTTTGTACTAGAAACTAAATAGATACCCTCTGTAACATGTGCCATCTGAAATTGTGGAAATATGTGTACCCTGTACAGGGAACTCTTTGAAGGGCTGTCTAATATTGCGTGTCATCCTTGGCTATTCTTTAACTCATAAGCCATGTACTCGTATAATTAATAGTATATGTTTAAATAAAAGTTTATTACATCTCCTCAGTTTTTCTTAGTAGAATATAATAGAATTTCCCCCACTCATCTTAAGACTATAAGCATTCTTTGTAGTAATCTCATCTCAGTTAAAGAATTCATTAAGAACTTCTCATTTAAAAAAAAATCCAAACATCTCTTGAGTGTTTTAGAAGAACTTAGTTATTGCGAAAAGTGATGGTAGGACATCTTCAGAGATTTATGAGGGCTGCTGCTATGGTCTGGTGTGGGAGTATGTTTGCTTTTTATCCCTTGGTCTGAGGCAAGGCTATAAAGTCTTCTGGTTTCTGTCACTGGAGATCCTTCTCCCTCTCACCCAGCCATTGCTGTGTCTACAGCAGTACTGGTAAGGTGAGCAATCAATGCCAAATGCCATAGCTCCTAGGAATGAGGGAAGGTGTGTGAGAGACTCATAAAAAACCCTTTGGGCCAGTTGCAATTTTGCTCCCTTAAAAAGCCCAATAGGATTTGTATTGATGATGTAATATTGAGAAAATAAGGCAGACTGTTTCCATCGAGCTCTTTTGTTCCACCTCTGCTTTCTTCTCTGCTTTAAGTAAAGAGATAGATAGCAACGTGTACTATTTATAGCACGTTTAAAATATTTTCTGTATATAAGTGTATATAAAGAATTGTATTAATTTTTGTTCATTTTATAACACAATTTCACAATATTTCACACTAAAACTTGGGTTGGATAAATTAGCTCTTTATAGTTTACACAGCAAGTGTTCTGAATTAATGCCTGTGATTACTTTCTTGTGTCCTTGCTTTCCTTTGAGTTATTTTCTTAACATATGTAGCATCTGTAAGGGAAAAAGGAATTGCTTATGAAATTTTTAATGGGGTCATTTTTAGTGAATATGCAGGTTACTCAATTTATCCCTGCTGAGATTTATTTTAAATATAATATTTTATGCATAGTCAATATTTTGTTTCCAGTGTTTACCTCTGAGAACATTTGTGGCATTTTTACTCTGCATTTAGACCTCTTGACTTGTAGGCTGAAGGAGAGTGAGATTGCTGGGAGAAGAAATATTGATTTGTTGATTCATGGTGACTCTGCTACTGTATGGCAGCCTGTGCTAATTGGTACCAGAAGCAGCATGTACTCTTGGCTACCTCATGTGTTGCACTTAAAGGCAGAAGAAAAATAGCACCATCAGTTAGGATGTAGATTGGCAGCAGTGAGGGGTCTGGAAGAAATAGTGCAGTAGATTCAGGAATAAATGTCTAGGGACAGAATCTAGAACTTTGCTTCATGCTGTCCTATATGTTTAGAGTTGTTCGGACACCTGAGTTGAGATTTGAGCCTGTACTGTATTTTAATTAATTTGGCAAACTGCTCACTTCAAATGTTCTCCTTTATGTGCTTATTTAAATGTTCAAAGATACAATGAATTCTTGAGCATGCTAGTTTGTTACCTTGGCAATAGAGAGAACTGCCAAAAGAGTGATAAAATATATTTTCTCTTATTGGAAATTCATGTTCTTCTTAAATACTCTTGTTACTCTTTTATTTTTTTTTTAAATAATGTGTCTGTTAGAGTGCTCTTGTTAAAACTGCTTCTTTGTTCTACTGGATGGAGACACTCTGAAGGTGCAGGCAAATGTTTTTACTTTTCCCTGAAGCAGGAAAAGTCAGCTAAAGACGTTCAGGTTTGTAGGTCAGTACCACACTGCAGTAAATACTAAGTGTTAAATTGCTGTGCCCACATCTCTAATCTCTCAAGGATCTGTGAAAGTCTGGCAGGAGGGATCCTTGGAGGAACCCTGAGCTTAATGGGAATGCACTGGGCTCTTTTCCCTGCAATTGTCAAAGTACTGTAGTGAAAAACACTTTTTCTTCATGATTTTTATTCTCTACATTGAAGTAGTTAATAACTGACCAAAAATAGCAGCAGTTGCAAAGTACATTTTTAGGTAAGTTGCAGGAGCACAAAGTAGAGTTTAAAAAAAGGCAAGATCAGACAGAGGGATGAATTACATACAAAGTGAAGTACACAACACTTTAAAAGTCTCCTTGGGATTTTTACATGATCAGTAAGACTCAGGGAAACCACCTTACTAGTCATTTATACCTCCCATTACACTGTTGCATCCAAGCTGCTGCAACCCAATATCAAAGATATAGACCCAGGTCTGCAAAACTCATCAAAGAGAATTGAATGAAAATTGTTCAGCCTGTACCATTAATATAAGACAGGACAGTACTGCCATTTTCCCACTTGTATTAGTGGTTATGACAAAAAAAAAAGTGAAAAAGAAAAATCCACATGGAATTGTAACTCATCACTGTATTAAAAAAACCCAAACAAACAAACAAAAAAACCCCCCACACAAACAATAAAAACACCACCAAAAAAACCCAAAAAAACCCCAAAACCACAAAAAAAGAACAAAACAACAACAACAAACCACCAAAAAACCGACCAAACAAAAAAATAAAGGAAAAAAAAAGAGCAGGAATGTTCAGATGAGTCTGTCTAGATGTCTTTGTCAACTCCGGGTTTCAGTGCACCTTGCTGTTTTACTCACTTACTAAAACAAACACACAACAGCCCTAATAGAGTACAAGTTCCATGTGAGCTGAGGTTTTACTCTTCAGGAACAGGGCTTACTTTTACTTGCTAATTACTCTGACCTGTTTTAACTAAGAGTAACAGCATGAAGTTTTTACGTGGGGCACGTATCTCATTTACAACTATAGTGATTTTGCATTTTTCTGCTATGTAGACAAGTAGCAATGTAAATTGTAATAACACTAGTACATCAGCAATAAAAAAAGCACACACTGAATAAATAATAAGTATATATAATCAACAATTTTCACCGATTCTAGGAAACTACTTAATGGAAACTAGTGTTTTTAAAAATTTGCACCAAAACTGAGCCAAGTATCAGGAGCAGGGGGGACGATCCATGTGCAGTACCTCATAGGCAATTTTGGTTCTGTGTTTTGGCCCAAAACTGCAGTATATAAAATTTAAGATACTGGTTTCAGTGAAAGAAGCCTAACAGAGGAGTCTGGCTGGTTCTTTAACTGCTTACACCATGAAGTAAATGCATCTTCCTGGCACAGACTCATGAATGTGTGTGGTTAGCCCATGGATTTTAATGCTTGTGTCCCCCCAGGACATGCCACTGAGGCACGGTTTAGGTTTAGGAGGACATGCTGTGGTGCACAGAGCTGTATGGATCCAAACTCAGATGTGTTGGCACTGCTGTAGGACAGTGACACTGTGGCTTTCTACTGCAGATGGTCTTCATGATGTTCTAACAGGTAGAAAACTTGACAACTTGTTCCAGTTGTCTAAAATAAGAATATACAGAGATAATATTTTCCAATTTGCCCCTACAAATTGAACATTTTGTCTGTGTGTCACGGCATCTGCTCCTGGCTTGTCAGAAGCGTGAAGAGGTCTCTCTGGAATGGAGAAGTCTGGGGCCCAGATACTTTTGGGATTTTAGAAACATAAATCTGCTGCACAGGTCGCTTTGCCAGAGTTTCAGGACACTTAAAACAGATCTTAATGAGCTTTCTGAGGGAAACCCCAGGCATGGATTTGATGTTAGACATGCAGTTTCTTTCAGTGTTGCTGGTGTCTAATTCCCATCTGTGTCTCATTCCTGCAATTGCCTCTTGGGAGGATTTGTCTCCTGGATGCTTCCTTGCTGCAGCGTTAGTGACGCTGATGCCCACACAGGCTGTAGGGAGCATGAAGCCAGGAGAGCTGGAGGAAGCCTCCTCACTGACTCACTGCCTTGCACTGTGCAAAGCAACCACTTTGCAGAGAAAAAACTTCCTAAAAAAATAGTCACCAATTTCAGACATTGCCAGAGCTTCCTCTCCTTCCTGAAGCTATGCTGTAGGAAGATTTTAAAGCAGAAGGTAATGGTCAAATTGTGGTTTCTTTTCCTCATTTAGCTGCTTCAGCACAGCCAGAGGGGTTATCCTCAGTGCTTCATTATATTCATCTAAATCTACTCCCTTGCAGTTTGAATCTCTTCCCCCCTGTCCTGTCACTACCTGCTCTGGTAAATAGTCTCTCTCCATCTCTCTTGTAGGTTCCCTTCTGGTATTGGAGGCTGCAGTTGTGTCACCCCTAAGCCTTCTCTTTTCCAGGCTGAACAACCCCAATTCTCTCAGCCTTACTTCAGATATGGCAATTTTTATGTTGTACAGTTTATAGTATGCAGCACTAATTGTGGTTTATATCGTGCCAAGTTGGTTAGCCCATGTAATTCTTTAGAGTTATCTCTATACTGACTTGCTTTTAAAAATTTTAAAAAACCCCCTTGTCTCTACCCACTGGTTACTGTTAGCTAAATTCTGTAAATTATTGGTAGGTAAGAGCTATGGGAAAGCACCCCAAACTTAGGCAACTTTGCCTTTTTTCAAAAATAACCAGTTTTTATCCATCTGATCTTACTCCTAAAGATGAAGTACTAAAACAAAAATGTATAGTTTTTTCCTGAATTAGTCAGCCACGTATTTTTATAGTTAGTGACATCTCTTTTCTAGCTTATGCTCTGCCAAAGAGAAGCAAATGATCTGTGTGTGTGTATATGTGTGATTTCCCTGGGGATGCCACCCAGGGTGCCTAACAATTTTACCTGCTTCTTTGATATTACAGTTTGTTACTATATTGGTGCTGGATGAATCACTGATGACCCCTTTTTCTGTCACTTTAGAGAACACAGAAGTATGTTCTATTAACAGCAGTTCTTCAGGGCTTGTTTCAATGTGTCACCACTCTTGGCTTTTTGTTTTCCACAAGTGCTGTTTTAAATCCTAGAAAATGTCACAAGTGAATTCTATGAAAACTTTTTTTCCCCCCCCTAAATACTTGTAGTGATCGGAGACTAAGATACTATATTGGATATATTGGGAAAAGAGCTTGCTTTTTAAGTAATGGTTTGTGATGTGACTCTTCGGGATGGTCCTATACAGGGCCCAGAGTTGGACTCTGTGATCCTTGTGGGTCCTTTCCAGCTCAGCATATTCATATTTACATATAGTTGTGACTTTTCTGTACTGGCTACTTGGCCAGAGTGGCAGTAAAACCAAATCTGTCAGATGAAAGAGACTGGGAGAATTCCCATGAGTCTGAAATCCCACGCACACTCCGCAACAGACGTGGTGAAATAGTTCTACTTATATCAAGTTAACCATACTGTGAGGAAGAAGTTATAAATGCTTATCTTATTTTTAGTGCAGTAAAATCTTGAGTGACAGTTCTCATGACTGTACTGAGCAAGCAGTTCATTACTCTGGTGGATAGACTGTTTCACAAAGAAAGAAAATTTCCAGGCACAAATTTTCTTTACTTCAATTTAACACCCAGAGATTCATTTAATAGAATCAGTCAGCTGTGAAATGTGATTGCACAAAATGAGATAAATGACATACAAGAATATCCTTCTTCTTCTTCCCCTTTTCAGGGGGAGACAACTGCCTTGTTTAAGGCAGTGGGCAAAGTTATATGACCAGTGTACAAAAGACAGTGAGTTAATGCCAGGTAGGAAACATAGAGCTTTGTGCATTCAGGATCTACAATCTCAGAGAGAATGCTTAGGTGAGGTACTAGATAAGAGTGGCATGATGTATTTGGAGACATAATGATAACTTTTAACCACCAATAGCATATTTAGTTTCCTTTTAGTGGGATTGTTAAAATACTCCAAAAGAGTGAGCACAATCCAAGAAGCTGTATCTTCTGTTCAATCTGATTCAAAAAAGATCATCCCAAACCTGAACTCAGTATATGCTTTCAAAGAAAATTATCCTGAAGCATATCCAGTCATTTTGCAACAAATATAAAACTGCTTCCACAATATTCTCATGCCAGTCATTGAACACAAGGAAAAGAATGGTGCCAGTTAATATGATGGAAAGAAATCCAGAACTAAATATACTCATTTTGTGACATAATTTTCCCTTATAGCTCTCTCTCAGCTATTCTTTGTCTCCAGAAAGCAGTATCTTCCTTTACCTTCATGCTTTTCATCTCTGTTCACATTTGAAGCACAGGTCTCTTTCATCACATTAATTAATGAGATGATTCAAGCTAAATTCACAGCTGTTGTTTTTAACCTGTACTTATTTACATGTTTGCTGCATTTCAGACCTAAAGGTTATGGTCAAACCTTAGCTTAGTAATGTTTTGTTTGGGTTGCACGCTATTGATTGATCCTTATTTTGGTTGATTTCAGCATGAATAAGGTTGGCTTGAGCCTGGAACCCTTAGTGATTAAAAGCTGCTGCCTTTGACACCAAATCACAGAGAAGGGAAGCTGCCAGGGAAGTTTTACCACTTTTTGATTGCTGTTGAGTGGACTCATCCAGCTATTTTTATCTATTCTTTAGTCAGGCTAGAAATGGTGGCCTTGAATTGCATTACTTGTTTCTCAGTCTGTGTCTTTTCTCCAATCTTAGACATACTAAAGCAGCATAAAATGTTCAGCAGCACTGGCCAGCATTATGTGTCTTATTTTGCTTATGCTTTGCATGTATTTATGAAGGCTTTCTAGGAGCATAATTTAGTTAAAGCAGCCTTTTTCTTGCATTATAATGACTAATAATGCCAGATAGGTTTGTGAATTCTTATGAAACTTTTATCATCTCAGTCTTCTTGGAAGAGAAATTAAGTGTTTCTCATTGATCTGAAATACCCACATCAATGGGTATTAAAATTTTCGTTGAGTCGGTATTGTCTTTTCTGCTTGAACCACTATTCATGTAAAATTGAGAGGGCTTTTTGGTAGCTTTGTGGTAGTAATAACATAGTTAGTAGACTTACAGTAGTATTTACAAGTATTTTTGTATTTCAGCTTTAATATATTTGCTATTTAAAAGAAATGAGTATGTACTAACAGTTCTTCAGGCAGGTGAAACCTCAGGTGGCAATGACCCAGCTCCTGTCACTGCACTGGGCAGCCAGCTGGCATGTGTGCTCCATCCAGGGACATGGTGAGAGAGCCTCCAAGCAGGGCTGTAAAAGAGCAGGCTTCTGGAGAACTTTGGAATATTTATGTGGCTGTGTAGAAGGGTGCAGTGTTTTATATTCTAAGAGGAACAGTGATAAAGGAAAATGTAGCTATGCAATGATGTCTTCTGTAGGTTGCCTGTAAAAGAGGAAGAGGAAATGTGGGAAGTTGTTTTCCTTTATTTAAAGTGATTAATATGATATATCCATGGGACTGAAGCTTAGTAAAGCTATTACCACTAGTAATACAAATTCTTTCCTTTCTGCCAACTGCAGACAGTTTAATGAATTAGGCTGGCAAACTCTGATCTCTAAAATATGAAAATATGCTTTTCCTGACTAATGTTTCTGAAGGTCTGAATAATCACTGGTTGGAGGCCATGTTGGAAGTATGATAGTAAGTAGCATAAATAATATAATCAGGTTAATGCAGTCACTGTTAAATTACTGCTTTAGAGATGAAATAAACCTGTAAACCTGGTTAGTTTAAAAAATACCAGTGGCTGTGTACATTGCTGTTCTAAAAAAGTTATTACATAATATGGAACATAATCTCCGTGATATTCATAGGTGATGTAAGTGTAGATTGGTAATCTTCAGGTCAAGCTTTGTTTGGATGAATGGGAACTGGAACTTCATAAGGCCTAAAGACTAATACCTAAAGACTAATACAGAAACACTATGCAGATTATAATTTCAATGTATTTGACTCTGTTAATGTTTATTCATAGTGAATTTTTAATGAGTTAAATTAAGTATTTTAATTATATACATAGACCGACGTAGACATGAAGGATCAGCTTTTGAATTTGTAATCAAAAGCAACAGAAACTTACACTCAGTTGACTTTTGCAACCATACTTGTGCTTCCTTGAATAAAAAACCCACAAATTTAAAAACCTGAAGTTTGAATGAACAGGAGAAATTTGTCTTTTAAAAGCCTTTTCAAACTTTGCTATATCACAAGACAAAAGTAGTAGCTAATTTAACAATTTGGAAGTGTTTTTTGGAGTGGGTAGCTGAATGATTTTTGATCTATTTCCACAGGTTTTCAATACATACTCTAATGAAGACTATGACAGGAGAAATGATGAAGTTGACCCAGTGGCTGCATCAGCTGAATATGAACTTGAGAAGCGTGTGGAAAAGTTGGAGCTCTTCCCAGTTGAACTAGAAAAAGGTATCATGTCTGTGTGTCATTTCCACTTCCTGTGACACTGACCTACAAGTTTGAGGAAATCTACACATGCCTACAGAGCCTATCTTGAATTTCCATGAATTGGTTGTGGTCACTTTGGCTTTTTGGATTTCAGGAATTGTTCAGTGAGGAATTAAAGAAGCAGCTCAGAGATAGGCAGCTTTTGTCTTCTTAAGAGAATTGTTTGGTGACACTCCATTAACATGGTTTTACACAGTGTTTGATGTGATATGTTCATTCTTCACTGGAGGAGTAAAAATCTAGTCTGTTGTTCTAAGCTCCTCATAAGGCTGCAGATGATACGTTTTGTGTGTAATTAAAATGGTTATCAAATAGTTTTTTTTAAAAGGGAGCAAAATAATATTAGTGTTATTGACACAGAAAGCCAAGAGGAACCAAAGCATGAATGTTTACCTACCAAATAACTGTACAGATAAATGTAAGAATTTTCTGCTTTCTCTTACATCTTTCACAGATGAAGATGGACTTGGCATAAGCATTATTGGAATGGGAGTTGGAGCTGATGCAGGCCTTGAAAAACTGGGAATATTTGTCAAAACAGTAACAGAGGGTGGGACAGCAGAAAGAGATGGCAGGTAAGCTAGACTTTGTATTTGAAAATTTTATCAGCTATAGTTACTATAAATTATGATTTTCATAGGGAATAGTTGTTTGCTTAACGTATGTCATGGTAATCCAAGCTGTAAAGTTTGTCAACTTCATTGGTAAGGTCTAAATACCTGATGTGGTTATGAGAAGACACGAAATTGGTACCATGAGTTTAAACTTTAGAAGAACAAATTTGTCAAAGATACGTGTTTGTGACTGCTGAGAACCCAGATGCTTTAGCATGAGTAAGGCTGCTGATTCCAAACTCGGTGTCACTTTTGAACGTAGTTTTGATTCTTAAGGTAGTGTTGAGCTCCCACTTGTTCTGTTGGCTTAAAGCCAGCTTTAGATAGGCAATACTTAAAAAAATAATTCAGTTCAGCATTGGATTATTTGGTCTCTGTGCATATGATATCCTTAGAAAGAAGTCTTGACTGGTTGGATCTGTGGGCTGAGGACAACTGCATGAGGTTCACTAAGGCACAGGGCCAGGTCCTGCACTGGGGTCACAGCAGCCCCAGGCAGGGCTGCAGGCTGCGGGAGGAGCAGCTTGAGAGCTGCTCAGCAGAAAAGGACTTGGGGTGCTGCTTCACAGGCAGCTGGATATCAGCCTGTATGTGCCCAGGTGGCCAAGAAAGCCAAAGGCATACTGGCCTGGACCAGCAGTAGTGTGTCCAGCAGCCCCCAGGCAGTGACTGTCCCCCTGTACTTGGTGCTGGTGAGGCCACCTTGAGAGCTGTGGCCAGCTCTGGGCCTTCCACTGCAAGAAAGACACTGAGGTGTGGAGTGTGACCAAAGGGGAACAAAGCTGGTGAAGGGTCTGGAGCATAGGTCTTACGAGGAGCATCTGAGGGAGTTGGGGCTGTTTAACCTGGATAAAAGGAGGCTTGGGGATGACCTTATCATCTCCACAATGACTGGAAACCAGGTGGGGATCGGTCTCTTCTGACACCTCTCAGGTGAAAGGGTGAAAGGAAATGGCCTTAAGTTGTGTCAGGTGAGGTTCAGATTAAATATTAAAGCTTTTTTTCAATGAAAAAGGCATTGGAATAAGTTGCCCAGAAAGGTGGTATGGAGTCTCTGTCTCTGGAAGTGTTGAAGAGGCATCTGGATGTGGCACTTGTGATGTGGTTTAGGAGTGATCGAGCTGCTTAGTTGATGAAGAAGATCTTTTCCAACCTTAATTATTCTGTGATTTATGAAATAAGTAGTGTATCTGAATGTTTAAACTTTTACTAAATATACTCCTTTCAACTTTACTAACACAGACTGTTACTTTATATTTCTTATTTTGGATAGTCTTCTATTTTGGAGTTCAGCCTACAGCACTGAAAGTACATTAATTGATTGGAATAGGATATAATAAACCTTGCCCACTAAAGAGGTGAATTGGTGTGTGTAGTACTATGTGTTCCTATAAAACCTGCTTGCTTCTAGAATTGCTTATTTGGTATGTGCAAAAGAATTCCTTTTCAACATAAAATATTTCATATCATATGGGGCACAGTTATCTGTGTATTATACACAGATGTGTATAATACACAGATAATATTATACACAGATCTTGTATTATACAGCACCGACAATCTGTATGTTATACAATACTTGCCAAAACCAAGTCAACCTCTTCTCATTAGGAGATAGGAAAAAACTTTATTATGTAATCATTTAATAATGAAAAGGATTCTTAAAAATCTTCCAACCTGTGCAATTTTTCATTTTGTCCCAGTGCTTAACTTTGTAAATTTTCATGCCAATGAAATATTACTTCTCTGATATGTAAGCAATTAAATCAACTTATCTGCATTCTCCTCTTCTGATTTTAACCATTAATGTGTTGTTGTATTAGTCATAAACAATATGAAAATATTGCTTATAAATAAAAGTGGGAATAAACTCTTAAGATGTTGATGATGTGTTCTAAAAAATACATTGCAGTAGCATGTTCCTTGTTGAACACC
This sequence comes from Passer montanus, assembly GCF_014805655.1. Classification (NCBI taxonomy): domain Eukaryota; kingdom Metazoa; phylum Chordata; class Aves; order Passeriformes; family Passeridae; genus Passer; species Passer montanus. The sequence continues at coordinate 20,053,865 of NW_024356505.1, read as the reverse complement.
TCTAAGTTCTCAGCCAGGCAAAAAAAAAATTTCTGCAGTGGAAACCCTACAAAAATTTAAGCAAAAGACTCTAGAAGGTAGGGGGTTGCAAAGTTTAGTAATTTTGCTTTGAAACTGCTGAACTATATAGTCTTCTAGATTGGGCTTGGAGGTGTCTTCACAGATCTTGGCAATAAGATATCAAGTTGAAGGCCAAGTACTGATTTATCATAGGCTTAAAAATTATGAAGGGAAATTAAGCTGACACTTCAAGATGTCATGACTTTATCCATTACTTTAAATTTAAGTGAATGTTTTTCTGAAGGGTATGCTTGACCTCAGCTAGAAGGCATTAAGCTCACGACTGGTATTCTTTGTAAAATTCTCTGGTTGAAAATCAGTCACTCACTGCTGCTCTGTCATGATCTGTAATTTCTTTTCATCTCATTATTCACATGTTTGAGTGGGCTACAGAAGTTAATGTTCCATCACAAGTCTCTTCTTTCATTTCCCTAGATGGCATCTGAAAGGAACTTGTCAGCTGAGAAAAAATAATATCATTCTTTGACCATTCTAATATTTGTGTTGGTTTTCAACTGGCAGAATGTTCAGTCAGCTGAGAAATAGGACACTGATTTTCTCTTTGAGAGCCTGACTGATCATTCACTTGGGAAAGGGATATATAATCCTCTCAGTCAGGACCACACCGTTCTGCATAATAAAGTGCATCGACTGTAAAGGGTCCTGTTAACTTCATCTTTATGAAAAGCCTATTTAATCATTAACAGTGATAGCAAAACAAAGTCTCCAACCAGAAAATAAAACTATTTCAGTAGTTGCATCAGATATTCTGAATAATCGCATAGCAATCTTCAACCAGTTTTTCTGAAGCTACAATTTAAAATGTTACAGTATATTTAGGATAGTTGTTCTATTTTTTATTGAAAGACCTATCAAATTATGATGTAAAGTACTTGTCTTCCATGGAAATACAAAATGTGTGCAAAGATTCTCAGTAATTTTACACCACTGGCTTGATTCATGCTGCTGTAGACAAACAGGTAGCATTTAGTTGTCATATTTAAAGGTTTTGTGTGCCTGTATTTGACCAAGGAGGGTGCTTCAAGGTGAATCCAAAGGCAAGCATGGTGATAAGTATTAGGAGAGGTTATTAATAATGTGAAAGATAGGAAATCAGTCATTAGACTGAATATGAAAAATTAGACTGAATATGAAAAATAAAATCTTTTCCTGGATCAATCAATAGCTGCTTCTTTCAGATTATTGTGGTGATGAGTCATTCACTTTATAAAGTATTTTGATAGCATTAGGAGCAACAGTTTTGAAACATTACGTAGTTCTTAACTTGAACTCTAGAGGATGTTTCTGCACAAATTAAATTTTTCAGTTCATCATACAGAGCAATTGTGCAATTATTTTTCTCAACTTTAGTTGGTTTGCTTCTTTAGTTGCTACTTCATTGTTATCTGCAGACAGAGTTTAAAGTGATGAACATTAGAAAATAATTGCCAGAAGAATTACCAATGTTATTAATGCTAAATGCAATACAATTTCTATAAATCAGACTTTGGCAATCTGAACCTAATTTTTCATTGGTGTTTGAAATTAGATTTGACAGACAGAGGAGGCCTGGACCTCCTCTTGGAGTGGGCTCTCATGGGAAGTCTGCACTTTGTATGTTGATATTCATATATGCTCATATATAATTAAAATATATGTATATATAGAAAGGAAGGAGTTCTGGAGAACAGTGGCCATAAAAATAAGAGTTGGAAGTTAGTTTAGGAGCTGTACAAACAAGAAAGAAGGCAATACAAAATATGTCTAAAGGACAAACAGAATTAGACTGAATCAAGTTAGAGCTGCTTATGAAGTTGCAGACAACAGTTCCCTAACATGATGTTTCATCACCTGAAATCCTGTACCTATGTATCTGTATGAACACTGCTAATCCACTGTGTGGTGATGTACAGTGTTGTTGCTGTCATCTCAAAGGAATTATTCCACCATTTTCAGCCAAGAGGGTGACAGTTTCCCATTCAGTAGGCACCAAATTCGTAAAAGTTCTTTTCCAGGAACTCCTGTGCCATCTGACTGCACCCTGTATTTGCTAAAGTTAAAAAAAAAATCAAAATTAGATAAATATTAATGTGATTGTTGTATTTCTCAAATGTTTCAGTGAAAACTGAAATAAAATTCTGAGCTTAAAATGCCTAATATGATTTTCAAAATAGGAGTTTATAGACTGCCTTTTTCAAGGGAGATCCTTCCTAGAACACAGTGACATTCTTTAGTGTGAGGCTGCCAAAGAATAAATACTGTATTTCTTACTCATCACTGGAATCCAAAGAACAGAAGATACTGCTTGAACACGTGTAAAACTGCAAAGCATTTCCCCAGACTTGACAGAGAAATTAGTGTTCCAAGTCCAAATGCTTCAACATTCTGTTGAAGCCTCTGTTTTTTGAAAAGAAATCTTATCACTAACATATCCCAAGATGTTAAATATATTAATTTAGGTATTTTCATGTAATTTAAATAGGATTTTTTCATAGCTATTTCTTGGTTGCTTTGTAAACTGTGTTGTTTGGATCAATAGAATCCATGTAAGTACTTGAAAATTGCTCCCTTTGACTAGTTCTGGATGTGTTTGTTTGGTTTTTATTTTGAAACTGTTAAGAGATCGTGCGTTTCTAAAGAATAGCGTAGCAGTCATCTTCCAGGGATTCGTAATCCAGAGGAGTCCAGTGCCTGCTGTAGGGATTTTGTAGCAGTGCTTGCTTTAGATCAAAGCAACACGGCTTTCATTCTGTCTTAACTTTCTCTGCATTAAACAGTGTATCAGCTGTAAATAGGTGTTTGGTTTCAAAAAGAGAGTCCTCCTTAAAGCAGTCCAAGGTTTTACCATTGTGTGCAGCAAGATCACGCTTACGCTGGGAATTCTTCTTTTTGGACAAGTTCGATGGAATATCTTAAGGTAGTATGTCACAATTGGGTCTGATACTAAAGTTCTTTTGTCCACAGATGAGCAGGTTGTTTTAGTTAAATGCTACATTTTTTTTCCATTAGCATGAAATGCCAGAGCTATGTCTTATGCTGTTTTTCAAGACTGGCTTAGGAAAGAATGATATAAGAGCTGTTAAAGTATCTCATTTAATTTAATTCATATGACAAATTCAAGAGTTTGTGTTACTGTATTTCTATACTAGGAAAGAGACTGATAATTAATTGATGATATTAACTGTAATGTTAACTTGGAAGTTGGATTTATGAGATGTCTATGTGCAAGGAACGATGCGTTTTTCATATTTACCTAAATCATTTTATGGCTGAGCTTTTGTTTAAGGTCAAACTAGAAAGATCTCTCTGTGCTAAGTTTTGCTGAATATTTTCAAGAATACAATTAATTATGCATTTGTGGTTTTTTTCCCTGAAAGGATCCAAGTGAATGACCAAATTGTGGAAGTTGATGGCATCAGCTCAAACTAGAAAGATCTCTCTATGGTAAGTTTTGTTGAATATTTACAAGAATTCATACAATTAATTATGCATTTGTGTTTTTTTCCCCTGAAAGGATCCAAGTGAATGACCAAATTGTGGAAGTTGATGGCATCAGTCTGGTTGGTGTTACACAAAATTTTGCTGCAACTGTTCTTAGAAACACCAAAGAGAAAGTCAGGTGAGTATTTTAGAGGGAAAAAAGAAATTTTAATTAATACTTAAGGCTTCCTCCACAGACCTTTCAGTTTGCCCAGGTAGAATCAGGGGCTTTTAGCCTCTGTGTCTTCTCTCCTTTGATCCCAAGAGAGGGATCAAATACGGTATTACAGTTTTGTGTTAATACTTAAGATTACTTGGCTTCCTTCACAGACCTTTCAGTTTGCCCAGGTGGAATCAGGGGCTTTTAGCCTCTCCTTTGATCCCAAGAGAGGGATCAAATACAGTACTACAGTTTTGTTTTGGCTTAGATTTTTAAAATATTACCACCAAGACAAGCTGAAATCGCAGACAGATGACGACTATGCTCTTGATCACTAGTCTAGATGTTCATGGCCTTCAAGCTGTTTGTATTAGTTGGGATGATGAAGGTCATGGGTGTTGGTCAGTGGTCACTTCCCTGCTCCACCCGTGGGACACTGACCGTGTTCACACTCCAGGGCTGGAGCAGGAGGAGATGAGCACTCCGGTCCCTCCGATGCCACCTCAGCACAGAGGAGAGGAGACTATTGGATGCTGTAGTGATAACAGCTGCCAAATTGAGGAAAGTAACTAGTATTAATTAACTGAGCTCCCAGCACCATCTGTGGGTTTCTCTCTGCACCTATACTGTAGTCCATTGAAAGGTGTCCCTGTAAAAGTCCATAAAATAACAAACAGACTAGAAAATGTAACAGATACTGCAAGTACACTTCTGAACTTGTGTGAATGTGAGTGAAGAGCTATAAAATGTCATTAGTAAGAACATTTTTTCCCTAGAGTTGAACTGGTTTGCCATTTAAAACCCTGTGCAGTCGCATAGTTTTTCAATAGTTTGTTAATTTCAGTAAAGATTCAACTCTACTAAATAAATCCAAAAATATCTTTGGCATATTGTAAAAGCAGCAGCCATTCTCTAGTCACCTTTTGGTTCTCTTTCAAAATCTCCTCTAGGGAGTACAATTGAATTCTTTAATTAATGAGTTGAGAGCTGACTTCTTTTGAACCATGACTAAGCTATGGGTGGTAATATATGCAGACGCCCTCAGATGGTGGTGCTATATGTTGGCATGCACACTTCCACTAAAATTCTGTAGCTGATCCTGCATGGCATTGAGAAATAATGCTGGGATGTGGATTCTGCAAAGAATCTTGGGGGTGGTTGATCAATCTTTTATTTGAGAGAGGTTATTTAGGAAAAAAAGAGAATATTTGAAACTGTAGTATAATTATAGGCGAGTATATTTTTGTGTAACATTTACATTTGAAGTTACACCATTACTATTTCTGCAAAGACTCACACATGCTGTGAGTGTTCCTACTGACTAAACTATGAAAATGAGTATATACTTTATTAGGTTTTCTACAGTTGGGACCTTCAAACATAAAATCCTCATGACAGAGAATAGCGTGTTTTGGTACACAGGGCAAATGTTATGTATAGTCTGTGTTTGATGTTCTAGTTCAAAAGAAAAAAGGAAAAAAGAAAACACTCACATAAAACATATGTGTTGCATAAATTTAGAATCAGCTTAGTTTGTGTAATTATTACTGCATGAGTTATAGAATACTTGCTTCCCTGGGAAAATAATAGAGGAGGGAAAAAATATAAAGTGATTTTCACACAGAGCTCCCACAGTCTTCTCCCAGGAAATAAATTACAGTGAGACTGGCTGCAATCTAGACCCTTGTCACAAAAGAGGGAGCTGAAAAAAAAGTATTTCTTCACTGTTGTTGAGTTCACATTGTCAGGTGTGCTGTGCACTGGGATCATTGGCTTCTGACAGGTCTCATTTATTGAAGAGAGGTATTTGAGTTTCTTCATTTTTCCTTGTAAGATTAAAATACTGAGTTTTCATGGAAAAAATGACCAGTATGTTAGTGTCAAAACTAGACCAAAAAAAGCATAAAATAATATTCAGTTAATAATACATTTTAAATACTGTATGAGTTACAGTATAAAATATTACAAAAATATTAATAATGTATACATAATGAGCATACCGTGTGGTTGGCAGTATCTTACTAATGTGTATTTCTAATTAGAGGAAAGAAATGGGTAGAATTTGGTGCAACTTCCTTAATTTTTTTTTATTTTAAACTCCATGGGAAAAAAATGCTCAGAAAGACTTTTGTCTGCTTTATGAAAGCCAGCTGAGAAATGCATGATGTTTTCCCTGGTTTGTGGTAGGCTGGGAGTGAGACTTAACAAGGTGGCCTTACATGGCACAGGCTCCTGCTTAGCTTCTGGTTCAGTCCTGAACAGAACCTGGATGGTTTTGTTGCCTGATCTATATTGGTTTTAGTTGCACAAAATGAAAAATGGTTCCAGAAATCTGTTTTTTGGAAACAGATATTTCAGGATGCTTGACGTTTTGGCTTCAATACAGGTTTGAACATTTGCTTGTAAAGAAAGTAAGAGCTAATATTGATGAATTTAGATATGAAAGGAAATAAGGTATTTTTAACTTCCTGACTGTTTTTCTTTTGACATGTGACAAAAGAGCCCTGCCTGCTGCTTGTTTTGTGGAGAGAAAAATTGGTTTCTGACAGATCCTTTTTCCTGCTGTGTTAGAGCTAGGATGGAGAATCCCTCATCTCCACCTTCTTTGGCAGACAGTGAAAACCTCTGCACTTGAACTGCTCCATAACATTAGGGACACCATGGGAGGGTCTGCTGGGACACAACACTTTTCTTGCTCCCAGCTGTGAGCTCCTGCCTGCTGGCAGTGCAGGGAGCAGTGCAAGGAGCAGTGCAGGGAGCAGTGCAGGGAGCAGTGCATCCCAGCTGTGAGCTCCTGCCTGCTGGCGGTGCAGGGAGCAGTGCAGGGAGCAGTGCTCCCAACCTTTGAGTGCACCATTCCCATGGCAGCTGCCATTAATGATCCGTGTCACTGCAGGAGGCAGGAGCAGGGAAGGAGGTTGCTGCCCTATAAACCCCTCCTGCCTTTCCTGAGGAGGGTGCCCCAGCTGATTGCCAGTGTGTAGGCAGTGTACAAGCACACCTCACCTGATCCAAGGCAAGGCAGCTTCACGAATTCTTCCGTCACAGGAGGAATCGTGTTCACACTTCCTTGCATATCTGCTGTTCAGTAGTGTCAGCCTGATGGGGTTTATGGAACTGCTTTAATAGGCATAGTTATCTCTGTGATCATAGCATACAGGATCTGTGCCTTTCTTCTGCCTGGTGTCCTGTACACACAGAGATTTGTGTGCCTTTCACTGGCATTATTTCACGTTTATATCCCACAGCCTTAGGTATCTGAAGTTGTTTTGTCCTTAATCTAGTCAAAGTGCATGCTGGTTTTTATAGCAGGGTTTAGTATGTAAGATCAGTTGTAAAGAAAGGACGCTCATGAATAGAATGACATTAAAGCCACTTCATAATTCTTTGCAATAAATGCAGTCAATACCTCTTCAGAGAGCTTGCATAATACCAATATTTAGTGATTTATTTTTCTCCTTTGAGCCTTCTGAACACCTTGAATGATACTGACAGTGGAAGTCATTGACCTAGAATAGATTTTTGCAATTTTTCTACCGGAAAAAATGCATCCAGATTGTCTGTAGCTGACATAGTAAAGAATTTGTGAAAATGAAGACATGGCTTTTACCTTTTGAACTGTTATAGGTGAGGCTGAGAGGTGAAAGAAGAGCAAACATAAGTATCTGCAATTATTTTATCCATTGTTTGCAGTATTGGATTATCCAGCAGAGTCATCATACCATAATGAAAGATCATTGGCTCAACCAGTTTGACTTCCACAGTGACAATAAATGAAATTATTCTTTCTTGTAATGTTTTCTAGAAAGATAATCAGTACCCAGCAGATTTACTCTGGTAGCCTGTGAGGCAAAGGAAAGAGATGGAATTCTTTCATAATCCCAGCTGGCAATCAGCTTCTGCTTTTCAGGATGAGAATTAGTGTCCTCGTGATTCTAATCAGGCAAATACAACTATGAATGCTTTTTCAATTGATGTAAATATCAAGTCTTCTGTATAATTTTACATAACTGCTTAGTTTACTAATATCTCATATTAGTGGATTTCAGAATTTGATTATATACAGGAGGGATTTGAAATGTGTGTTGTTTCCAATATTGTTGACTGTTGCCCCTGCTCTAAGATTAATGTTTCACAGGGCAGTGCCACACTAATACCACTAATTGTTCTGTGCTTCTTTTGACCCCATTTAGGATGTAATCCATCAGCTTGAAGTTTGTAAGTGGTGCTTGCAGTCATAAAAGATAGGATGAGGAGACAGCTTGACAGTGGGAATCCCATGCTGTCAGGGAGTTTCTCCTGTGTTTTGCTTGCAGTCTCCCCATGGCCTGTGATGCTGAGTATCAGACCTGTTCTTTGAAGCTGCCTGGGTGGTGTTAAGCCTTTATGACCACACTTTCTTCCCCTGTTCATCATAATGAAATGGTTCTGGGAGACCCTATGGTATCCGCCAGAGAAAGCTCACTCACAGAACTGTATGCCTCCAGGGAATTTTACTTCTTTTTCTTTGAAAATACTCACAAGAGAAAAAAATCTAGTTCTTCCATAGAGAAAACTTTATCATTTTATCATACTTACTGGATGCAAATATTTGTGCTCAGACAGCTCTGGGAAAGGCAGGATCCCAGGAAAGGAGGACATGGTTCTTGGAAGACTTAATGGATTGATAAGGAGAATAGGTCTTGAATGAGAGACTCATCAGAGAATCCCAATCCTTTGTATGCTGCTTGTATGCTTTTAGCATTTTTACTTTCCTCTGAAAGGTTTCTTTTAAGGAAGTTAACAAAATTCAGTGTTCTACTGGAGAGGCAAATTTTAAATTCGGTGTCCTCCTTTCGCATCCTGTTGTATGAATGTGACTAAACATTTTCTTGGCTTTCCAAACTGTTGCTAGGCACTGAGCGGATGCTCTCATGGTGCCTCCTGAGTCAGTTCTTGATTCTTTTTTAGGAAACCCTGCAGAACCCGTGCAAAACCTGTTCAGTTTACCATGACTTCTACCACCCTGAAAGTTATTAATTGTTTTAATTCTCACTTGCCAATGAGTTTACCTGCTTTTGTTTATTTAAATTCTGCTGAAATGCATCAAAGTCATTCCATCTTAAATAATTGGTTAGCCAATTTTGCTGTGTCTAATTAGTCTTCTAGATCATTAAAGAGTATGTTCTAGCAACAGCAGTGCAAATATCCAGCCCTCTGGCTTTTCACTATTAACTATTCTCTGTTCTAATAAAGAATAATTTGTTGCCATTTTTTGTTTTTCTTATCTGGAAAGTTTTAATTCAAAGCAGGGTTCTGTCTCAACTGCCAATTAATTCATAGCCTAAATTTTATCTTGTACTAAATTGAAGATGGAATCTTTCATACAAATTTTTACATTTGTATAGCTCTTATGCAAGTAGCAATTAAAGGGTAAAAAGTAAAACTAATTGATCGTTCTTTAACATCAACTTGAAATATCATTTATTCCTTTCTCAGCTAATTCCTCACCCCATCTTGAGATGAATTTTTTCTGAAAAATATACCGTTTCCTAAAATAGTATTTGCATGCCTGCTGTTAGTTTTGTTTGCCACCACAGCATCTGGAAAGGCAGTTTTTACAGTCAGCTCTTTGCAAGAGCTGAGGCAGTGCAGGGGGCAGATGAAGTGTGCCTCAGGACCTCGCCACAGCAGTGTGCCCCAGGGGGAATGCTGGTGTTGACAGTAACACTGAACAGTGTGCCTCTGTTGTGACTCCCTTGTCTAGGTAATAATTCTCCCAGTGTGCATGCCTGTGCAGATTTTCTTTTGCTCCTTCTGACTTTGCCTGCCTGTGCTTTCACCCTGTGAAACAGTTGGGTCCTTCAAAATTTGCAGGCATTCTCCGTCATGCAGATCCCCATTGTGGCAGAGGCAGGACTGCTAATTACTGGGTAATGAGACAGGACCCAAACCAAAGATACCACCCTCCATGTCTGCTTAAGAGAACTGGATTGCGTTATCTGTTTTCTGGGGATTGTGGTTTTGTTCTTCCTTTCCTTGTCTATTTCTTTATCCTGGAATCCAAGCACGGAGCTGAGGGGATTAAAAGAGAAGGAAAGAAAAGTCCTTTGCTCTGCAGTGCTGATTGCTGAGCTGGGACTTCATGCTGGGCTGCTTCAGAAGCCATGTGTGCTTGGTGCACTTTCTGCTTCTTTGATAAACCTGATTTATGGATCCTGCAGAAACTAAATGTGTGCTGCTGTGTGCCAAAGTGGTGTAAACATCTCCTCTTTAATCCACTGTGGTTATACTAAAGATTCCATAATATGTTTTCTTTCTGGTTTCTGCAAAGTACTCCTACAACCACTGGTAATTGTCCTGTAAGACTACCAGGAGTAGTGTGCTGAACATGAAAAATTACTCAAGAGTCCTCTGACCGCTTAGCATGCGTGAGATAAGACTGCATTCATCGCTGCTGAGCTGGTTTGTATTCCTTGGCTGTGCCTGTGTAGTAGACAAGCTGTGCCTTGGGCTGTTCTTTGTGCTGAGGCCAGCTGGCACCAGCGTGGCCGGTGCTCCTGCCCTTAAAGAGTTGTACCTTTCTGAGCAGGGTGGCCATATCCAAATGGTCCATTGGAAACATCCAAGCTGACTGCTAGGCTTTTCTAACTGTTCACTGGACTCTGAGAGTTCTTTAGTAGAGTATTAGTTAACTTGGGTCAAGCTGTTTCCAAGACTGTTTCAGTGATGTAAAATACAATTTTGATATGATGACCAGTTACTAGTACTTGGAAGCATTCCCTGGCACTGTGTGAGTTACTGGCATAAACATAGCCCCTGTGTCTTTAGTTCTTGCTAATTTGAATTTTATGGTAATTTTAAAAAAAATATTTGCACATTAGGACAGGAAATTAGATGTTTGAGTGTGAAATATATAAAGAAATATTCATTTAAATATTTTGTCTGAATTATAAAATATTTTTCTAGGTATTGGAGCTTGGCTTTTAAAATCAAATATAACATCAATGAGTAAGGTTTAAAGGGGCTAGATTTAATTAGGAACAGCTTTTCTTTTCCTGGAAAAGGGAACAACTTGACAGGTTTTGAATTAGTTCTTTCTCAACTTGATTGGATTTAAACATGAACTACTAACCCTGCAACTGCAATATCATCATATATGTTTATTTTGCTAATTTTTGTACTCCTTCATCCAAGATACTATTTTGTGGAAGCTCCCACACAGTTTTGTTACACCTTGATTAATGGGATACAGCATTGTGACAGCTGGGCAGAAACACCTGCTGTTCATCCTGGCAGGACAACTCACCAAATATATGGATGATGCTGTAGGAGCATTTAGCTGGACTGTGCTGTGAGAGTGGTCTGTCTTGCCTAGAATCTGGATCATGTAATCGTCCAGATTAAGAGCATGCATGGTCTGAACTCAGAAGCTTACTGGTGACCTACCTGTGTTTTCTTCCTGGATTTCTTGCCTGTGGATGCCAACAAGGATGAGAGTGAGGGAAGACAGATCTCACCTGATAAAGCAATCTGGTTTTTTTATAAACATGGCCTGCTTGCACTTGCACCTTCTGAACAGAAGTGTCTGCATTCAGGTGTGTTAAAGCACAGATTTAACAACACAGAAATGTGTTTCTTTGAAGTGGTCATTCCTGTAAGAGTGCTGTGGTGCTCTAGCAAATGCTGATTAAATTATCACCCTGTATTCAAGGAAACCTTTTAAGCAAGGATTGTGTTGGAATACTGTCAGGCTGTCTGGAAAGAGATGGAATTGATTCTTAACGTGCACTCTCAGAAGAACAGAGCAATGTAAGGACCAGAATGTGGAGAGGTGCCAAAACATTGAATCTCTTGGCTAATTTTGAAGTACTCTTGAGTAAAGCTAATGTGTCAGTGAGGCCCTAGACTACAATTGATTTCTGGAGGAATAATTAATCTAAGTGCACTGATATTATTGTGTGGGTTTTTTACATGACTACCTAATTGTCTGACTCAATCTCCATTTAGTGTTGATAGCAGCATAGTTTATCAGGGGCTTTTATCCAAGAATCCAAGATGCTGTGGAGAGTCTGCTGAGGCTTTTCTGATGCTTCATCTGTGATTTTGCTGCTCATCCACCAGTACCACTGATACCACTGTTTGCCAGGAAGGCAAACCACATCCTGGGTCAGCAGCAAAAGAGGAATGGCCATCAGGGTGAGGGAGGTGATTCTGCCTCTTTCTCTGCCTTGTGAGACCCCACCTGCAGTGCTGCATCCAGCTCTGGGTCCCCAGCACAAGAAAGATCTGGACTTGTTGCTGTGGGTCCAGAGGAGGCCACAGAGTTGATCAGAGGGCTGGAGCACCTCTTCTGGAGACAGTTTGGGAATGCTGGAATTGTTCAGCCTGGAGAAACAAAGACTCTGAGGAGACTTTATAGTACCTTCCAGTACTATATGAAAGGGGGCTTATATAAAAGAGGTAGAGTGACTTTTTACACAGATAGTGATAGGACAAGGGGGAGTGGTTTTAAGCTAAAAGAGAAGAGATTAGGAAGTTCTTTACTCACGGGATAGTGAGGCACTGGAAGAGGTTTCTCAGAAAATTTGTGGATGCCTCATCCCTGGAACTGTTCGAGGCCAGGTTGAATGGGGCCCTGAGCAACCTGATATAGTGGAAGCTGTCCCTGCTCGTGGCATGGTCCCTTCTGACCAAAGGTGGTAAGCTGAAGTCCTACTGTCTGTCTTGAAATTCAGGGTACTTTACCTCATCCTGGGTCTGGGGACAGGATAGAGGCTGCAGAACTTCTGCACAGCAGTTCATCTTACTGGCACCTCAGTCTCCAAGGTCCTTGGAGGCTCTTCCCAAAGTCTGTTTATCTGTACTGGCTTCATATAGCCAGCATCCTGCACTAGATATTACACAGATTGCCCTCTTAGATGTTTCTTACTTGATCTTGAATAACTTCACTCATTCATTTCCCCGTTCTGGTCATCATTTCATGATGTTTCTTAGGGTGCTGGTCTCCAGGCAGAGTTCTTCACTTATGTGAATTGGAGTTTTGGATCACTCAGTTATCTCCAGGCAAACCTTTTTTATTTCCCTCTACCAGTCCTCTTGGTTCCAGCCTAGCAGCTTTAAAGATTGCTGTGCACATGCCTGTTGCTGATGCAGGGGTGGGCTGGGTGGATTTACTGACATAAATTTGCACGTGAGGTAGATAGGGTAACAAAGGGCTGCAATCACAGGATCTTAACAGCCTGCAGGAATGGGCTGACAGAAACCTTATGAGGCAAGGGCTTGAGTGAGTCAGGAATCTGGAGCAGCATCCCTTGCAACACTGAGATAGAGAGCAGATATGCAGGCAGCCTCCTGGGAAGAGGTGGAAAGAACATCTTCATTCAAAAGAAGAGAATGGAATGTCAGGCATCTTATTGCTGTCTCAACTACCTTCCATGAGGCAGAATGGATAAACCCAATATTATTTGTATTCTCGGTACAAAGGGACAAAATAACAGGCAATGGAGAGAAGTTACACTAAGGGTAATTCTGATCAAGGCCATGACAAAATTTGCCTTCTTTTCAAGTCAGGGGCTTAAGTTGGACCGGTTTCCTTCCAACTGAAATGATTCAGAGTGTTTATGAGTTTCACATAATTTCATATCAAGAGGTATAATGGAAGCTCATAGATCATGAATTCCTAATGTGCAGTCAGTGACTTCTGCATTTGAGAGTGCTGTTTGGGAGAGGTTGATCTTGCTCATTATAACCACACAAATTCCAGCTTGTGCTGCTGCTAAATAAAACTGCTTTCTTAATAGGGTTCACACCCCTTTTAGCACTTTGGATTAATTATGTGGCTGTTAACCTAATGGAATCAGCCAAAGTAGGTAATTGAAGACATCTTGAAATAAATGAGATAAATGGCAGCTGAAGCAGCTTCAGACTTGAAAGCTCAGAGGAAAACCATTTCAAAAATCATAGAGTTGTTGGAGTTAAAAGGAACCTTTAAGATCATTTGGTTCCAACCCGCTCTGCTGTTGCCAGGGCACCTTCCACTAGAGTAGGTTACTCAAAGCCCCATCCACTCTGGTCTTGAACAGCTCCAGGGATGAGGCATCTGACTGTAAAACTCCCTGAGTGAATTTCACTGTAATTTTTTTACAATTGCACATTTACTATACAAAACTGTATTTTAGGAAAGTTTAGAAGATTTTGAATACTATTACAGCAAACCCCCATTCTTTCTCAGAATGTGTTTGCTGTATTCTCACTTGATTTTTGTTGGATTTAAGGAAACCATGCTAATGTATTTTTAACTGAGCACATAATTCCTGAAGTATTTTCAGGAGAAATCCTTAACTCATTTCACTAAAAGTGTGTGCTGCAGAACTTCAGTTTCGCATCACAGATTTGGTGCCTTGGCAATTTTTTTTAGTACCAGTTATTTTCACAGTGGCAATATTTTTAAAATTAATTAATTTTTATAATAATGTTTCTGGTTTCCATAGTTGATAAAAAAATCAATAAGTTATTGCAAGAAGCACAGGTCTGCAGATCCTCTTTTAATAAAAGCTGGACATATGCAGAAGTCTGTGTGCTGTAGAATATTTAAATCATGGATTGCAGGAGATGTAGGAGTTGCTTCCAATTTCAGTAGAATGCTTTTCTTAACCAGCACTACTGTAATTAATTTTCAATTTCTCAAGATACGTAATTCTTTTAGATACTCTAAAATCCATTGTAGAGTCAAATATTAATTACATTTCTAACTCCATCCCTGTTCATTTTAACTACAACCACAAAGAATATTTCACGGCTGGTAATTCAGCTAAATTGCATGTAGCTCTTGAGTATCAAGGGCAGTTCATGCCTTGTCTCTCTCCTTCTCCTTCCTTCTTTTTTGCAGACTTCAGAAAAAAATCAGTAAAGACCTAAAATTTAGTACAGTGATGGCTGTGTCATAGATTTGCTGGGGTTTATTTTGCATTTGCTGGCTTTAATAATCTAGGGGAATATTATTGTTGTGATGTGGTTTAAAGGCTATAAAATGCTCCTTTGTCTCTAATTCTGTAAACTTGACCAGCTTCTCAAATATATTATTGCTGACAGAATGTATAGTTCTTTATTATAATACTTCTAGCCCTTGAGACTAATAATAAAGTCTGAAGTGCATGTGATTGATTTTGTTGAGCCAAATGATTTGAAATATTTAATTAGCTACTTAGTTGAAGTGTGTGTATTGTGGTTCAGTGACTGATTTTTTGGTCGTGAGTCACAGCCTTATGTCTCTTTCTTGTATTTAAACACTTGTATTAAAAGCTGTTCTGTGAATAAATATCTAATTTGTGCTTAGAATAAATATCTAATTCATGCTTTTAATAACTGCTCCTGCTTTATGGTTTTCTAAGTTCTTTTTATTCAGCTCGCTTTAAAGTGTAACTTTATAATTTATGGTTTATCTCAATTAGTTAAGTATAATTATATGAATGGTATTCTTAAGATTATGGAAATGTAAAATGACAAAAAGTTTGGT
This sequence comes from Passer montanus, assembly GCF_014805655.1. Taxonomy (NCBI): domain Eukaryota; kingdom Metazoa; phylum Chordata; class Aves; order Passeriformes; family Passeridae; genus Passer; species Passer montanus. The sequence continues at coordinate 20,038,668 of NW_024356505.1, read as the reverse complement.
TTAGTTTGTAAAAACTGTAATTGCTGGGAACATAGTATTCCATTTTATGAATTTACAATTCTTTGTCTAGAACTGACATCAGTTGTAGATTGAATGCTTCTAAAAACTTATTTTCAGACATTTTGGATATGCCTCACTCTAAAGAAATAAATTTTAGTAAGATAGAACATGACTAGTATATTTCTATTTTGGAAAACATTTGCTTTAAACTTTGTCATTGCTTGGAGACTTTTTTTCATATGTCATTGAACAGCTTCAGGTATCATAGAGTAACTTCGTTTTTAAATGTGATTCAAGCCTTGAAAATCACATTATTGTGAACTGTGTCTTTGGCATGCAAAAGAAATTCTGTTATTAAGGCTTCATATTTTTACATCCTACCTAATTTTGTTTGTCTGTATGAAAATATTACTGCATTGCAATCTAATGTGTCTTACAACACTTCTAAATTATCAGGAATTACCAGACTTTGGATGCATTATGTGTTGTCTATTCTAAGTTTTCAGTGTAAAAGGTGACTGTATGAAGTATTTTGAGTTTTGTATTTCCCAGGGAAGGTAAATTACGAGGCAGAGGGCCAGAGGGAATCCAATATTTGCATCACTTTGTGTGATTTCATAACTTTACATATTGAGGATCTCCCTCAGGTGTTTACAAATGTGGTGCTCCCTCTACTCTGTGTAAATAATATACTCATGCATAATTTTGCTTAAATTTTTTAATATAAATTACTTTTTTCCGTATTAAATTTTAATTTGTTTTTACATTAGAGGAGACAAACAAGTAGCAGGTACAGGTTAAATCCTTTTTTTAACTTCCTTTAGTCATTTCAAAAGTTCATTGTTCCTCCCAGTTCAGTCTGAAAACATGACTGGTTTAGTCTGTGCAATACTTGGCTCTAAAATCAAAATTTAGAGGAAACAGGATCTGTCTGTGAGTCAGTATGCAGAACAGATGAAGTGTAGGGGCCATGAAGAAACATTCTTTTTCTTTCAGCTCAAGGTCTTTGTCATTACTGAGAAGTAATGTCATATTTTGTAATAGTGGGATAGGAGTGCCAGACTGTGATCTGTTTTGAGCAGGATTAAAATGCTGATGTTATTGCCTTGATTCTCTGCTAGTTTCTGCTGTATTTGCTGGTGATGTTTTTAAGCTAAGACACCTTCTTGCAAATTATTTTCAGAGCACCTTGTGCCTTTATTTCAATTGGAGTCACTAATTTTCACCTTTCTTTTCCTTTTGGAAGTAATTAGTAGCTTGGATGTTTTGATGATGTTGAAATAATGTCCAAATTGCAGTCCTTTCTGTAGTGCCTGATTTCATAGAATCTGAAACAGTTTTTGTCATAGGAAATGGACCCAGGGTCATCCACTGTTGGGAAGTTGGCTTACACATGGATGACAAATCCCAAGGGATTTTAACAGTGATAGGCAGCACTAATGAAAAGAGTTTTCATACATGAGATATAATGCACATTTCTGCCTCTCATTCAAATAATAAATTAAATTCATCATTTGAGCCAGATGTTGTGGGAACAAATAATTTACTATATCCAGTATCTCGGTGTCACCTTATTGTGCTTTTCAGCTCTACATAATACTTCTTTCATCTGTAATTACCTAATTATCTTTTTAGCCTTCTAAGAAAATAATTCTTCAGCTTGACATCTTTAAATTGTGCTTTTGTTCAGTAATTCCCAGTGTGTTGGTACTGTGTAATGGGTGTTTATGATTAGTTTTGAGATAGCAAAATATCTAAATATGGTTATGCCAGTATGCTGGGGAAAAAAAAAAAAGGGTGGTTACAATCCTAACCAATTCTGAGTTCTAGTTGCTGAAAGCAAGACTGAGAAGCATTCTTGTAAGTCTCAACCAAGAAAGAGGCACTTCCCTTGTGTTTGTTAAGCCAAGGAAGTGTGCACCCAGTGTTCAGCTGTAGCTAACAGTGGAGAAAACGTTCCTTAGCAACAGAAGTTCATCAAATAAAAGACAGATTTAAATGCAGCTTAAAATTAAGGAAATAGCGTCTGTCAGATTTTAAAATGTGGAAATAGATTCTGTTTCCTAGACCGGAGGAAGACAAATATAAAGGCTCAGAAATGGAAGAACTTCTAAGTCAGAGTGGGGAGGAGTTACTCTGATGCATGTTCCTTTCACTATCAGCTTCCATAAGTGCTCTTACTATGCATCCATAACAGCCTGGGCTCCTGTAGCCTTCTGGAAAATACATGGCTCTGAAAGGAATGGAAGTGATGATACTTTACTGAAGCTTGGGGTGGTGGCTTGTAATGGTCCCTTCTGTTTTGCCCCTCCAGTCATGCGACCAGACCTGTCATGGTCTGATCACTCCACTCCTGCACACAGTGCCCTTGTGACAAATCTCATCCACAGAACACATTTGAAACAATCAAAACTATGCATCTTTGGAGAAGAAGGCTACCCTGTATCCTAGAAATGGCTAAAACCCTAGAACTTCAGTAAACAGTAGGAGTAATATTTTTTCCACTCTTGTTTTGTTTAGGTTTGTAATTGGACGAGAAAAACCGGGACAAGTGAGTGAGGTTGCGCAGCTGATCAGCCAAACTCTAGAGCAAGAGCGCCGCCAGAGAGAGCTGCTGGAGCAGCACTATGCACAGTATGATGCAGATGATGATGAGGTAACAGACTGTCCAGTGCTTCACTGTTTGCTGTTATTTAATGTTCTGGTTTTTATTCCTATTTCCTTATTTTTACTTGCCACTCAGAGGTCAACTTTTGGACCTTCCCATTACTTTTGCCAATGATTTTTACAGATTTTGATGAAGAACAAATGTATAGAAAAACTTTTCATCATGGATTTAAAGGGTTTGTTTTGTTCCAGAAGAGCAAATATCAAGTTGGTTGATGCTTCTGTAAGCATTCCTCTTCCTTGAAAGCCTATGCCTTTCTCAAATAAGGGAGTAAAGCTTGTTTGGTTGCGCACTGAAGCATTAAAGTTTTGTGAAAACTGGTAAAAGTTGCCTTTTAATTTGCAGAGAGGTTGAGGAAGTTGGGGTTTTTTTTAGAAGAATTTATATTCTTCTTAAGTCAGAATGTTTTCTGAAATTCTAGGTAAGACCCCTCCTTCCACACACTGTGATTTTGTTTTTGTGTGAACAAATATTCCTCAGGACAGAGAATTAGCATACCTTGTCTGAAGTGTATATTCATGCCTACTGTTAGTGCGAATGCAAAGATTTTGAAAGTAACAACTCTGTGCAGTAAAATTTCCATAATTTCTTTCCATTCTCATAAAATTCCTAGTGTGCCTAAATACCAAGATACTTGGAAAAATTACTTTGAGAGCTTTTTCAGAGACTGCTGCTGTCTATGTTGCTCCCTAAATAAGCTGCTGGGTTTTGTAACAAACTGCTTCCATATAGCTCAAGCATACTGTCATCATTTCACATCATCTTGAGCAATATGGTTTGAAATGCTAGACTCCATGTATTAGTGTGTTGTCATCCTGGGCCAGGTGTTTTTTGGGGTTTTTTTTGTGTAAGGGAACAGTAGGTAAGGGAAGATAGAGAATTCATGATATGCATTTAATTCATGTTAGTTTTTGTTTTTAGAAAAAAATACTCTTGGCATAGAATCAGGATATATTCAGATTTTGAAACACATTGTTAAAATAGCAATATATCAGAACAATCAGACGTGTCCCAACAGACTAAGTACAAATCTGTCTAGCCCCAGTAATGCTTTCACTTACTGTAATTTCCACTGATATTAAGAATAAAAATATTACAGTATGACTTAGAATTAATTCTGTCACAGGGACATATGTAACTCATGTAAATAAGAGCTGACCATACATACATATGTATGTGTGCCTGTGGGAGACCATGAAGGATAGAAAAATCCATATCCTCTCTGTTCCCTCCTCAAACTACAGAAACATGCAAGTTTCTAACTTCTCTTTAGTCTAGAATTAAATTCAAGAGAAGTTTCTTGAAGGAACTCTCGTACAATCTCTTCAAAAACAAAATTGAGTGAGTAGGCTTTGGGAAAAGAGACTTTTCACAACTCATCACACCGTGCTGTAGATGTCAGGGTTCCAAGACTTTCAGCACCATTTTATGGTGAGCGTGGTCTGATTGCTTTCACACAGGCAAGAGAAGGGTGTCCCAAATGCCTGATGATCAAATCTTTCTCACTGTGTACTTACACATAGAGGGGTGTGTGGCTGACCTGTGTGAGTGATTGATGCATTGCACCTTTTATCTGTGAGACACATCCACCTGCAAAAGATCTCAAATGATTTTGTTTCTTACCTTCATGCACCACACAGGTGGCGTTACTCACCATCTGGCAATAAAGAAAATGTTGTGAAACCCATATTGATCAATCCTCGTAGTACTTCAGCCTTCAGTAGGGATTTTTGCTGTGAAGGTGCTAATGGTGAAGCTGTCACACTGATGGCCATGCAAGAGTTTCCCAGGACAGTATTGAAAGAGGACAGGGATGAGTAGGTGTGAGTAGGTATCAGGTACTTTTTGTGATGTGTCTTGTCCTTACAATTTGGTGGTTACAAACTCTTAAGTCCTGTTCACTGCATACATTTTTCACTAAAGATACTAAATTCACAAAGTGTTTTCTGTTGGTAGTGCTTTGGATCACAGAGAGAAAATAAAATTGGGCAAGTTTTCCACAAATGTTTTCAATAATCAAGAGAGTTAAAGGTATTTTTTCTTATTCTAGCACTACCCTGAGAATGGTGACCATCTCTGTGACTATGACATGATTTTTGGCAATGGCCTTTGGAGTGCAGAGGAGAGTTTTGTGTTGCATATGAGGAAAGGAGGAAGAAAGGAAAAGACATTTACCAGAGGAGATCCAGATGATCTCATCAATTATCTCTTTTGGAAGGAGAAAGAATTAGGTCTGAGAACAAATGCAGTGCTTAAAACTACGTTGGGATTGTTGAGGGTCATACACATTTCTTACTTGATACCATGTATATATTTGAGACATGGGTGGTAAACATTTTCAGAATAAATGCTGGGTTTAGTTACTAAAGTATGCAGTATAGCATGTTCCTGTTCTTAATGCTGAGACTTACCAGAAATAGATTTTATTGAATACCTGCAGTAATCTGAATATTACTATTTTTTAGCCATCTGACTATACTATCCAGGTCTACTCACATAACTTTGCACCATTCCCAGACAACTGACATGATGCAAACTGTGTTCTAATGCACATCAGTTCAAAGACATTTTTGGTCACCACAAGCACTTCTGCTCCATTTGCTGTCAAATATGAGCATTACTTCTTTGAGCATACCTTGCTCTGTGTGGACAAGTCTGGCTGGGTTTATGTTGCTGCCAGACACCACCACCAGCCCTGCATTCTTTGGCTCTTTTGGGCAAGAAAATCTCAGTTTGCACTGGCTGAATGAATATCTACAAGTGTAGATCACAAGTGTATCATTACTACCCTTCTGAGTCTTTTTCATCAGAGGGAGTAGTGACTCTGCTTGGAGTTCAGGGGTGTTTGGATTGCCCATGTAAGGAGTTTGGCATTGAGGCAGCTCAGAATTACACAAGTTGCTCAGTCTCAGAGCTGTCAAGCCATCCTGTTCATTTTCCTGCACTGTTTAAAATATGGTACCATGGATCTCCCGGTACAGTGCTGCATAAATAAACAAGAAAATGATCTTGAGACTGCCAGATTCTGTGGCTCAGAGACTTCACCACAAGTACAGCAATAACATTTTAAGTTTTCCAGAGCAGGAAGTCAGTGAACTTGTTTGAGTCCTGTGGTCATGGCATGTGACTTGTGTTTGTCAGAGGTGGTTAAACCACAGGAAGAGAATGTGTGCCAGGCATGTACAAGTTCTGATGTTTTATCTTGCTGTGTCACCAGCTCGCTGGATTTCCTCTGTTTTGGAGCTTCTGAAAGTCTTCATAGCCCAAGGAGTATGTAGGTATTTTAGGAGGATCCAAGTTACTTTAAAAAGCAGTATTATGAGACAGTTTTGGTTTTTGCCAGCTAGTGGGCAGTGGACTTGAGTTGGATACTAAATTTAGAGATGCAGTGTTAGCCTGCTACCTTCTCATTCCATTGCCTTGCAGGAATGTTGCCTGACAGCTATTTGTTGGGCAAGATTTACACTAATACATAGTGTTTCTAAAATGCTTGTCATTTACTGTGTAATACTGAAAACTCATCATTTACTATATAAATGCCCTGCATTTCAGAATCTACTGTTACCATGGGCCGTCACAGGGTTGCAGGATGCTTTCAGGTGCTCCTTCATTAAGTTTTTGCATAAAGCCCTTGTGCAGAACTGATGAACATGAAAAGAAGATGGATGTTCACAGTGGAGTCCCTGCAAAGACCAGCAGGATAAGTGTGCATCAGCTCACAATTTGTTGTTAAGCTCTCACAAGCCAAGCCCTTGAGCCAGTAGTATCAGCTATTTCTCAGGTGTTACATACAATAGGCAGCACTGGCATTTCCTGGTGAGTCTGTGCTAGTCACAGTAAAGCTGGGAGAGTATGTTGCCTGTAGATAGCCTGCTGCAGAGTTTGCTCATCACCAGTTTGTCTAGAGTCCTAAAATCCCACATTCTTTTTAATTTGTAGCATCGTGTCAGAAAATAAAACCCAAAGGCTTCGAAGTAGGCACTGTCTTTGTATTTCCTACTTAGTGTGCTAAGTATGACCTGAATCTGTATCCTTGGCTGAAACCTTTTGAATTTCCTGTGTTAACATAGTGTTCTGTGCACATGAGTCAAATTCTGACATTTCTTGGAATTTTGATTTGAACTTGGTATTATCTTCTTCATGTTCTACAGCAAATCATAAAAGTCACATAAAGTAGATGACCTGTTCCCCAGAAGTCTGCATGGGGTGGTGCAAAATGTGAAATGAACAATATATTGCAGGATTCTGTTCACTCTGTGGCCACAGACAACTAGTTTAATGCAAGTGATTTTTATTATATCACTAATAGTCAGATGAATATTTTTTTCATTTTAAATTCTCATTCATTAGGACATGCTGAGATCAAAGCAACATTTAAAATTGACACGCACAAAAAAAAAAAGTGGCAATGTACTTGAATGTCTTAACACCCAAAGAGTACATTTTTTAACCAAATCTTTCAGAGAGTACATTTTTTCCAACATCATTAATATGATGCACTCTTGTAAAAGCAATGATTAATACTATGCCATTATGTTTTTGTTCACTCTTTTGAAAGAATTAAATATAAGCCATCAAAGAAAAAATCAAATGAAGAGATGGGCTTGAGTTATTTTTATAGTTCTTCAAATTGTGTTCTCTGATTGTGGGAGAATTTCAGCAGGAGCAAAAGCTGTAGCTTGATGCAGCCTTTGTTATGGTGATTTGGGGAAGGTCTATCTGCATTATCCTGGCTGGTGCTGCAGCTCCTTCTTTATGGTTGGGAGTGTTAGGCACATTTCAGAAATTTACTGCTAAGGCAGTTAAACAATGCAAGTAACACATTTTCCCTTTAGAAGTGGAAAATTGCAGCTCATGTTGGTAATTTCATGCTATTAGCTGTGATTGCATATGGCAAAATGGAATGGCTAATATCAGAAGCTATTGCTTTGGATGGGACCAGCTTAAGCCCTGGGTGCTACTGAAGTGAGAAACAGGGCTTTTACATGGATGAATTCTGCTCACCAACACAGAATGAAGGGTCTAAGATTTTCCTTCTAGAGCATGGAAGTTTTCATTGGCTATGGAGTTAAAAATATTATTGCTGTTGCTGGATAAGGAAACAAAATGTATTGCAGGGAACCTCAGGGAGTTATGATTACAACTCTTACCTCACGGGGCTTTGTTATTTGAAGTAAGGCAACTTCTTTTCTGTGCCTTACTGCTCCTAGTAAAATAGTGAATTTCACATTCTAGCTAACTGGCACAGTGTGTGAACAGCTACTGTCTGGTAGTGTCATGTGCAACAAAAGTCAGCAGAGAGAATTCTTTCAGGGAAAGTATGTTTCATGTACTTTTATGATGTATATTTCCTCAATGTACACATTGGTTCTTTTGAAGCTGTAATTTGTTGTTCATGTGACTGTAAGATGAAATCCCTTTATTTTGAAGACAAAAGCAAAAGTCCCATTTATTTCTGTGTTGTGTAATGTGTTCTTGTCATCCTGGTGTCTTGTTTACTTGAGCAGCGCTTTGCTTTGACAGCTACTTTTTTCATTAATTGAAGCAAAAATGACTGTGCTCATTGACACTCATTATGTACAATTTTAAGCAAAATTTTCCTTTGTGTTCATTTTTAGCTGCCTGATATTCCTCTTCAAACACTCTGGCTCCTGAGGCCAGTAGAATATTGTCTGCTCTTGAATTTTTCCCCACTAATTTACTTCTTCATGTGTTTTCATTTTTATTTTTGTATTCAGTACTTCTTTTTAGCTTAAGTTTTTGGATAAATCAGTTTTAACTAAGTTTGTCTGTTTTATTCCTTTGCCAAAATGGGTAAATGTAATTGGGATTTTGTATTAATGTATTTCTTTAAAATGCACATGCAGCTGAGCCGGGTCTGTTTTGTTTTACATAAGCAGGGCATGAGTTTACTGGTTAATGATCCTGTGTCTGCCTCCTCTTTGCATGCTACAGAGATTTCCTTGCCACTGCTGATGGACCCACTAGGATTTTTTTAATGCAGAAATTACAGTTGTGTATTACCTTATTTATTTCAGGGATAATGGCTGCAAAATGGAAAGTACATGGACTGTTATATTTTGTCCCCACAAAAATTTATTTCTCTGAAATCTCAGTGAAATTTTAAGAGTTAGTCTTTCTGCTTCTTGTTGCCCTGATGGTGTGTGAAGGTGACCTTACATGCTCCTGGAAAGGGCCAGGAGAGTTAGCAGCCAAATTTTCAGTTTGTACAGCTACTGCACATAGCCAGGGACAATAAAATAGAACCAGAAGTTACTGCAGGTGCATTGTAACAGAAGATTTTTTAGTGTGTGCCTGAGATCTAGACATACAGAATGACAATTTCAGGTGTTGTTTTGTATATCTATAGTGCTTACATGCCTGAAAACTCCAGTGAGATGGACTGTGTATTCTTTGCTTCTCTTAAATAAGGAAAGAAGAAGCAAAACCAGCTCTTAGCTTTTTTTTTAATAGAAGACTATTGAAATTCTTAGCCATATATGCTTAGTAGGCATGAAGTATATAAAATAAATGGTTACTATTTATTTCATTGGAGAATATGTTACTATTTATAGTGGCATCAATAACTTGCCAAAAAAGTGCCTCACTTTACAGTGACTATTTTAAAGTATGAATGTGCATGTTGGTGACTTACTTTCTTTTTAGTAGTTCTTTCAACATCATAAAATTTTACTGTACTATTTTATGCTTTCTATGTGTTTTGGCTTTGTTTTTTAAAATGTCAGTGGTTTAAGAAAAGAGGAATGTAGGCTTTTCATGATCTTTAAAGGTTCCTTTTAACCCAAACCATTCTATGATTCTATGTGCTGTCTGTGTGTCCTGTGTACCTGGGGTCAACATCTTGTATGCACTGCTTTTTAGTTTACAGAGATTCACATAAGCCTAAACAACAGCTGAGAAACTGAATTAAGATAGGAAGCTGAGGTTTGGACTTTTGTTCAAACATTTGAGTTCTTACCTCATGTTTTGAAAAGTCCTTTTGTCAAAAAATTACACAAATAGATAATTTTAGCACTATGGGGAATATACTTCTGATAATAGTATTATGTTTCTTCATCTCAGGAACTGAAAGTTTATGAAGAAAAACTTTGAATAGTTTTGTCAAAATTTTGGTGGTGTTACTGTATAAACATGAAAAAGACTGCACCGGTCCCCCCGCCCTTCCTTTTCCATGTATTTGTTTAGTCCAAAGCCTTATAAATCCAGATGTGGTCCTGAGGGAAGTGTTTGCTTTATAACGTGTTTGCATAGTCATCTGTGAGCCAGCAGGCTGTTGGTGATCTGTGCACACTGCACTCCAGCTTCCAGAGGGAGCCTGCAGGAGCAAGGTGGTACCATTCACCTCAGGGATGGGGAGAGATGGGCACACAGACGTGTGCAAAAGACTGAGCAGGCAGCTTGGGGTTCAATACTTCAAGCTTTTTCTTTTCAATATTGTTGTTTTGTTGTAATTTGTTTGGTTTTGAGATACTGACTGCAGCTTACGATTTTTCAAAGTTCTATTTTGTCAGCAAATTGTTTGCACCTCATGTTTTACCTACACAAGAAACACCCACATTTATTGTTCCAAACTAGTTCAAAGCAGCTCCATATTCAGGGTAAAAATTGAGTAAACTCTGGCTTCAGATTCTAAACTTGTCTCTGACACTTGGTTTCTTTTTCCTACTGTTGTCTTTCTGCATGGGTGTGACTTTTCTATTAATTTGTTTATAAAGAACAAACCAATGAATTTTCAAATTCAACATGGAATATCACTTGAGAATTACTTCATCCAGATGACTTTACTAATGACTAATCAAGATCTTGTTGGTTGTATTCTGCTTTTTTTCTGTTTGGAAAAGATTCCTTGTTAAATCTGAAATAAATTTGGAGAGTTCTTCCAATGGAAAAGAGGTCTCACTTGGAAAAGGATGAAACCATCAAAATACAGAGCCAGTAATGCTTGAGAACTGAGTTATTAGTGCTTAAGACACTGTTTTCTCTTCTCTCTTAATGTACTGAAACACTGCTGTGGAGTTATATTTTGTCTGGTAGAATTTATCAGTGCTGGGGTTATAGCTAAAGACAAAGACAACCTTTTTTGTATGCAGAATGCTGTGATTGCACAGTATCTTAGTTACTCTTTGAATAGTCTCTGCATAATAAGAGGATAACTGGAATTTCTTAAATGCTATAAAATTAAGACAGGGGAATATGCTACAGATGAAGAAGATGAAGACATGGGACCTGTCCTTCCAGGAGGTGACATGGCTATTGAAGTGTTCGATCTCCCTGAAAATGATGACATGTTCTCCCCCAGTGATGTGGACACCAGCAAACTTGCTCACAAATTCAAAGAAGTAAGTTATACATCAGAAAATACTCCTGAATTACATCACTGAACCAGATTTCTAGTTACCTCAATGCTTGGGTTTTTTCTCTTGAAAACTGGAGCGGTTTTTAGCTTTTTGTATGTTTAGTACTTCGCAATTACTCAAAGATTTCTGCTCAAAAGAAGTAGAACTGGCCTTTGGAGATATTTTGGCATCAGCTTTCAGGTGACTGTTATATTGATGAGGGCAATTTATAAATTAACTTTTCAATACAGAAGTTACTCTGCCTCAGCACTTAGTTTGGCCACATAGACAAAGTGCAAGTTCATTCATCTCTAGCAGGGTGCTGGGGTTTGGGGTTGGTTGTTTTTTTTTTTTGCCTTGGTTTGCTTTGTTTTGCTTTGGTTTTTTAAGGCTCCAATAAAAGGTGACTGGGAAAACCAAACAACAAATGTTAAATTTCAATGAAGAGAAACAGGTGAAACTCATCCTATGCCATTCCCCAGTAACTCATCAGTGTACAGTCATGTCATGTGTTTGGCCATGTGTTTAGAAAGATGCTCTGTTGGGGAAGCAGCCATACTTCAAGATGGTATTTTACCAAAGTTTTACCAAAACCATGCCAAGTTTATGGTTAGGTAGTGCAGCATCCACCTGTACTAACTGTGATGTTCATTGTGGTCATTTAATTAATTTCACATACCAAAGTATGGAGGGATATTTCTTCTGTATTTTAGGCTGTGTGCTTTTGATGTGGCTTCTTTTTAAGCTTTCCTGAATTCTCATGCAAATAAAGATATGAAACAATGGATGTACCTAAGCTTGCAGTAATAAGCTGAGTGATGGCAGTAAAGAACATTTGTTTTTTTTTCTTTAAACACGGGAAAATGGAAGGGTTGAAAGTAACCAGAACCTCTCCTAAGCAGCAGAACCTGGGCCCAGATAGGAGTTTTAAAATACCGTGATTCCTTTTTTATCCTTCTCCACTTATCCTCTTGCCTTCACTCAAACCAGGTGTTTCATCTTATATAAATATATTGTTACTACCCTCTAGTAAGAGTTATGTGTGCAAAGTAATCGCTCAATGAGCAACCAGTCTTTCCCTTTTCTGGTGACAGCCCCTGCAGCCTTTGGGTGCCTTCTGTTATTCATTATTGGTTCCTGAAAGCTTTTTACATTGCTTAAATTATGATTTTCTCACTCCATATTTCAAGAGTTTCACGCTCTTACACTAATTAGCAGAACATTTAGCTTCATTTTCTAATACTTTTCATCATACATAGAATACAGTCTCAAAGTGGTGGGAATATGCTACCATTCTCCGTGTGCCAGTGAGTTTTCCAAGGCTGTGCAAAACACAGATGCAGTGATGGGCAAGAAACTCACCTTTTAATAAACCACCTTTAAATCTGTGCTTGAATACAGTTTCCGTAAACTCAGCCTGTTGCCATACTTGAGCTTATCCAGCCTGCTTTGAAGTTATTTGCAGACCTGTCCTCTGTACTGGCCTAAAACCGCTGTTTTAGAGCCCAGATGAAGGTACTTTGGGATCCTTGAGTGTAAGTGTAGATGAGAGCCTGAGAAGAAAACATGAAATGCTCCTGCCCAAGAGTGGGCTCTTTCAGCAGCCCACGCAGTTACTGCTGTTCTGAGCACGCCACTTTTGTTTCGTGGATTGTCTTTAAGAGTACACAGCTGCGTTTTGTTGGCTGATGCCGAGTGAGTGCATGTATTTTTCTTGGTATTTGCCCTGAATTCTTTCAACACTGGAGGACTTGTTCATGATCACACTGCACAAGCCCACACAGTGTTTTCTGGAATTGTATTTAAAGAATAACTGTTCTTTCTTGTTCTTACTCCAGAGATTAATGAAAGTATTAAGCAAATGGGTAGGACATAATCTTTAAGCATAATAGTTTGACCTAATTAGTTGAATTCAGTCTTTGCAACAAAAATCATGTTCCCATACTCTGAGAGCACTCTTATTTAAAATGCCTTGCTTTTGGAATGAAAGTCAGAAGAGAGATGGGCATTCCCGGGTATGCCCACTGTACTTTTGAAAGTCTTGTTTTCCTGGCTGTAAAGCAGAAAAACAGAACTGATTTTTTTAAACTGCTTTGGGAGAAATAGCTAGAAACTTTATTTTAGCTGTGATGATTGAAGAGAGACAAGATCTGTGGGGAGAAGGGACATTTATGTAAGAATTCATTATTTCATATTTTAATGAAATATATGAAGAAGGGATGATCATTATATGCAAAAACATATAATGATTGCATAAAAATTGTCATGGTGATTATTAGATTCTATTGCATACTTTCCTTCCCAGTGTACTCTTGGTATTTTAACATTTGCTAGACTTTCATCTCATTCTACCTTTTGCAGTCTTGATGAATTCAATCCATTTTCTCTCTAAAAGTTACCTTTTATAACAAGTTTTATTGTTTTGTAGAAAATTAATCAGCTTTTCAAGACATACTTGAATAGGAAATGTGCCAAAAATTACTCAAAATGTCTTTGTTAAAGTAAAGCCTTCACAATTTTATATTGACTTAAAAGCCAAAAAAAAACCAAAAACAAAATAGTATCTGCCAAGAATTTGTCTGGCATTAAATAGGACATGGAATAAAGATTTCTGGTCCCCTGTTAGTAAACTTGCTTTAAAAATTTTAGCTATGGAGTCCAGATTTTCTTGCCAAATAGTTGACCCTGCCTATTGTTTAGTGTAACGTGTAAATGTGTTAGTATTTCTTATCTATTCTACAAGAATAATTAGTTCTTTTTTTAAAGAAAGTACATATCCAGCTACACATTTTTCTGTTAAGCAGAAAAGTGTCTTCTTTCTTCTGCCTCAGTGGGATCTGCTGTACCATGTACTGATTCAATGATCTGACTGGGTACTCAGTATTCATTTTTTTTTAACTTAATAACAGAGAGCACAAAAATAACTGTTAAAAACCATCTGTACCTGAGCAGATTGTCATTTATGCAACAATTTGGAGTTTATTTGTATGTAATAATAAGTTCTTTAAGTGCTCCATATGGATTTGTGGGGTTTCAGAAGAGATGGGAGTGGACTGTCAGCAGGCAGCCTAAGGCTTTGACTCTTGGCTTTTTGACATCATTATTAAGTCTGAAAGGGAAAAACCTACTAATCCATTATTCCCCTGATTTTATCTCATCATCAGTGTAGCAGAACTAAGCAAAGGTTGGGCGTTTTATAAACACCATGAAGTTTTGAGATAGTTCTTTAATAATTTTTCACTATTAACAGGAGTGCAATGGGGAGAAAAACCAGTTCTCAATCTCTAAAAATTGTAGATCAGAGGTTGGAATGACTGAGCTCAAAAATTGCAAGTAACCTCTTGCAAATGCTAATTAAAGTGTCTCCTTTTTTTCCTCTAATATGTATATAAAAAGGTGTATGTCCTTCTCAGCTTCCTGGCCTACTAGGTGCAGTAGCTTCACTGGCAACTTTTTGCCATTACACCGGCTCCAGGGCTGCCAAGTGCCCTGTTCCCAGCTGCACTGGCACCTCTCCATCCTGGAGCAGGAGCCCCATGATCCATGGCTTACCTGTGTCTCTGCAAGCTGCTGTAGTCTGTTCATTTCATTTGAAATTAAATCTTCCATCTGCTCTCACTGAGCACAGGAAGAATCGTAACACTTTTCAGTGCAAAGTCAAAAAGTGAGCATCAGTAACAGATGATTGTGGGGACTAGAAGTCCTTACAGTCTCCTCTGGAAACAGTGACCAAGAAATGAGTGTTGGGAAGAAGATTCCTAAACGGTGAATCGATGTCTCCTTATTCTGTCCAGCATAAATTGAGGAATTCTCCACCTTAAAGGACTAGATTTATTCAGTAGATTAATTGTGTCTGATTTGCAAACCAAACTATATCTGAGAGAGTGCTTTTCCTATGCCACAAGAAGGGGCATTCAAGAGATTTCATGTAAAGGGAATTTCTAAATTGGCTTAGAATTTTTTAGAAATACTTGTACTGGTCAGCTCAGTGATAGCTCTTATTACTTTGAAAATTATTCCTCTCTTCCAGAACTTCTCCTTTGATTAATTTGCACATTTTCTTACTAGCAGCTGGTTCTTCAAGAATGTAGCCATTGCTTCACCAGAGATGTTAGTTTCTGGTTTCAGTGCAACAACCTCATATCCTCTATTAGCTCACATAAACTATTCCCAAAAGCTCGTGTTTTCTTGTAAAAGAAGTAACCTGCATGTAAAACATGCTTTTCTGTAGCTATTCCTTCTATTCATAAATAATGGACAATGCCTTATCTCCAGTGCAGTGCTGGCTCAGGCTGTAATTCATTTTTTGACCTCCATACCCAACGTACCCTATTCACTGATTCAGTGTGAGGTTTTGGGGCCTGTCAGTTTGTCCATGCTGCCTGCATTAAATAGTACAGCAGCAGGGATTGGGGTGCAGGCCAGTATTGGGTACATGTGGGTGATAATTTCCATTTGGATTAGGGTTACGCTGTTGGAGCTGTGGTTCAGTTTGTACTTCAGAGCGTTCCTGCAGCATGTGAATAGCAGACTTTTGTGGTAAAACTAAAGGTGTTTCAGGACATTGCCTAATACACTCAGAGCAGCAGGCTGTAGTGGGCTGTTCACTCCACAGGAACAGACTAATGTAGGTTAGTATGGAAGAAATCCCACAGCAGGTGTGCAGGTGGGTGTAGGCTCTAGTGGGCTGTTCACTCCACAGGAACAAATGTAGGTTAGTATGGAAGAAATCCCACAGCAGGTGTGCAGGTGGGTGCCAGGTCCTCCACACCAGCCCTTTCCCTTCACAGATCCCCTGTTGTTGTGGCTGCTTGGTGATGTAACTACAACCTTTAGCACACTGCCTGGGCTGTTAATCTGCTTGCACTCGCTTTGTTGCTTGAATGCTGTTGCTGTTATTTACAGTTTCCCTGTGTAACTGCCCTCAACTGAGATTAGCTGGCTTGTGCAGAGTAACTCCAGCTATTGGTGAAAGATAGCATCAGTTTACCTCTCTTCTTGCATGAAATAAATGTGTGGAATCTTCCCTCAAGGTTTTCCTGACTTCTTGAGTTGTTAAATCACTTATTTCCATATTTGCTTATTTGTAATGTGCCTGCTTTAATCAGTGCAGTGGGACTTTTAGCACTGGGATGTATTTCACATTCACATCAGAGGAGAGCAAAGCCCAGCAGGATAACATCTAATTTTTTTAAACATAAGACATTTGGTTTTGCTAAACAGATTGGATGTTCTGATTTGAAATTATGAGTGGTTAGACGGCATCCTATCTTTAATTAGGTTGCACAGACTGAGTCATTTTGCAAGCTAGACATTTTAATTTACAATCTACTGCACTGCAGCACTCTTCGGGGCCTTCTGCTGTGTAATAAGGTATTCAACTTGCAGCACAGGCTTTAAAAATACCGGAGTACTCTCTGTGACTTCACTTGTTTATTTTATGTTTTCAATTCTAGTTGCAAATCAAACATGCAGTTACAGAAGCTGAAATTCAGAAGCTGAAGACAAAGGTAAGAATCACTATATGGTTAATACATAATGGTTTTTTCTTCATGCAAAATCAGATCTGGAGATGTATCTTTATGTGGGTGGAGAAGTCACCATCCTTATTAAAGGCTGATTAAGAAGCGCAGTGGCTCAGCTAAATCTTGTCTTGCTGTATATTCTTTATTCCAAGTTTTGAGTAAAAAGCTTAAGTGCTGCTATTAAAAGAAAGCACCAACTTTTGTAGCTTCAATTAAACATATGTTTTAAGGGGTATCATAAGAACTAAATGGCAGATTGCTAGTTTTAAAATTCTGATGCATTTTTTCAGGTTTTAAAGTTATATTTGGATTGAATATTCAATTTGAAGTTAGTAGGTTTTTATTTACAAGTGATGCTAAAGTATCCCTGCACTACTTTCCAATATTGGCATTTTTTAAAAACCTGATTTGTTTAAAGGTATTTAATAGAAATTATTTTTATATACAGAAGAAAAATTGTTGTTTCATATTGTTTCAGTTTTCTTTAAAAGATATTCCAGGAAGGAAAAATAGGATCAGTTTAAAAGAAAACATTATCTCACAATCAGTTGTTAGCTAATAAATTAAATTTGCTATAGCAATAAAAAAGAATTGGGTTTTTTTTACTAGGGTAACCTTTATGGGAGCCTAACTCATTATTCAGTTGTTCAGCAATAATAGGTTTTATAATGACATCCTTCTCTATGAGTATATTATAAAGGAAGTAAAAATAAGAAAAAGAGAAAATCGTACTTCAGGAAAATATTTTAGATTATTATTTGTTTCCAGCAGCATTTGCACTCACTATTATTTTGTATTTTGCATAGTGTTTATCAAATCTGCATAAGTTACTGTTAAAAAAAATTTCAGAGTACAACTTTTTTCTGTAAGGACGATTTCTGTTGTCCTGTTTCAGTCCAGAAAGTCAAAAATATTTTCTTCCTTTGCTTTCCAGTTCCAATCTAGCAATTGGTACCACACAGTTGATCCCTTGGGTTTCTGCCAAGGCCCATTGACTTGATGGCATCAGTGTGTGGGTGTAAACATTCCTCTGTGCAAATCCATTTGCAAAATGAGGGTTAATGTGCCTTTTAGTGTTGGAGCTTTTTACCTCATATTTACAATAGAGCTGAAGAAAATGTGACTAATTTAGATATATTACTAATAAAACTGCAAACAAATTAATTTTTTTGGTGTGTATCATCCATAATGCTAGCAGAACTGCCTAGAGCAAATTAAGCACTCTTGATAAATAAACAGGGATGTTCAGGCATTTTTTGTTTACTAAATTATAGGAGCTAAATCCCACAAGACGCTGTATAACCCTACCCTAATCCAGCACCAAACACTGAAACCTGCAGGTAGCTTCAGTTACCAAATGAGAACAGTAAAACAAAACAAAAAATCTGGTAATCCAATTCCCCCGTCCTAAAATAAGAAATGTCATAATTTTCTGAAAGTGTGTAAATGCTTTATAGCACCTGAGTCACATGCACAAAGCAAAATGCATCCCATGTGCTGGCTGATTAACCCTGCAGTTTGTCTGGGTACTCCACTATTGACATTTTTAAATGTCAGCCAGTCAAATAGGTTAGTATAACCCAGGGAAGCATAGAGGCTGCACTGGAACACTGAGCAAAATCTTGCTTGGTTCTATGAGAAAGAATAATACGTGTATCAGCCTGTTTTCTTTGTCCTGGAACACTCTTCCCACTCCTAGCATATTGCTATTGCAGTTACTGATTTACTGATCCTCTCTATTTGTGTTGTTGGAATTAATCTTGAACTATTAGTCTGCACTTTGCAGCTTTTTATGGACTGCTTCTCTACTCCTTTGTTCAGCTGCAGGCTGCTGAGAATGAGAAGGTGAGGTGGGAATTGGAGAAGACCCAACTCCAGCAGAACATTGAGGAGAATAAGGAAAGGATGATGAAATTAGAGAGTTATTGGATTGAGGCACAAACCCTGTGTCACACAGTGAATGAGCACCTCAAGGAGACGCAAAGCCAGTATCAGGCTCTGGAGAAGAAATATAACAAGGCAAAGAAATTAATCAAGGATTTTCAGCAAAAGTAAGCAGCTACACCAAGCTCAGCAAATGACTTAGTGGCCAGTTAGAAAACATGTATGTGATATATTTTTAAATATGAAACCCACTGTTAAACACCTGTAAAGTAAACACTATTTTCCACTTTTTTATTTATTAAAAACATGGACTCTTTCTGTTATGGAAAAGTGCTAGTATTCAAGTTGTAGTCATACTGTACCTAAATAAAGATCTAGTCTGTAATGTTTCAGAGTTAGGAGACAGCTTGATGTAATTGCAAACAACTAAGAGTAATCACAGTAAAGCATTTGATTAGCAAAGTTTGCAGCAATTTATATGAGTATTGTATCAGCTGGATTCATTCCTGCTGTGTACTAATGTAACATCAAAAAGAATATTGTTTTGTTACATTTTACATTTTATTTTTCTTCTTCTTGTAGATGCCAAGAATGTTTGAGCTGAGTTGAGCTAACTGATGATTTCCCGGCCCCCTCTGTTTCATGTGGTCCCCTCTCCCTGGTGGCTAGCAAGAATAAAAACATCTTACATTTCTATAACAGCTTCCATTCCCCAAATTACTTTTTATTTGCATCAGCAGCAGCAGCTTTTTTCATTTTCTGCTGAAATACACTTATTTAAAGAGGAAAACTCAAAGACACACAGCAATGTCAAGTGATAATTTGGATTGCAGAAATGAATATCCCATTAAAAAGGGGGTTAGATTATCAAAATATCATTACTATGTTGGGATTCCGTGACTGTTCCAAAACTAGTTTGTATCCTGTGTGCTTTCTATTACAAATTTGTTTTATATTCAAAATAAATAGAGATTGGACAAGTCACTAGAATGAGTCTGGATAGCTTTCCATTGACATTCTGCTTTATATTAGTAAAAGATCTAGTCAGTTGTTTTTAAATACCTCAGACTCCTTAACTGACATGACATATTTCCTTTAGAAAATTCAGTTTGTACCTGCAACCTTACAGGTTGTCTGTTCTGTGAAGGAGCACAGTCATACCCTAGCAAAATAGGGACTCTATGTCCTACAACATAGAGCAGCATAAACTAAGCGATGTTGGTTTTGTTTTTAACACAGATTAGGAAAATAAACCAGTTTAACTGTTTTGATTATTAGTAAGAACTGAGATTGTTTTTTTCTTTTCCAGATAAGTTGCTCTTGCCATTTTTATATTATCGCCTAGCATATTCACTTAGACTAATTGCTTAGGGTTTTGTCCTGATTGCAGTTTCGTAGTTCTTACTGAGAAAGTGATAAATTATTTGGTAAGGACAGATTTTTCCGATGAGTAGCAAAACATTTTTTTTTCACTCTGATTGCTTTGATGACAGCAAATACATCTTTTTTTTTTCCCCTAAGAGAACTTGACTTCATCAAACGCCAGGAAGCTGAACGAAAGAAAATAGAAGATTTGGAGAAAGCACACCTTGTAGAGGTTCAAGGCTTACAGGCTCGTGTGAGTAGCATTTACTCTTATACATGAAGAATGAGACAATTCTGTGTGATATTCTGGAAAAACAGCATCTCTAATGTGGAGGGTGCATTGGGATGAATATTGTGGGTAATACTGTGCTGTATTTCTTTCAGATACAAGACTTGGAAGCAGAAGTTTTCAGGCTAATGAAGCAAAATGGAAGCCAGGTTAACAATAACAACAACATTTTTGAAAGGCAGACATCTTTTGGAGAAGTTTCTAGAGGAGATCCAGTGGAAAATCTAGATACTAAGCAAGTGACCTGCCTGGATGGCTTAAGTCAAGGTTTGTTTGAACCAAAGCATATCTCCTATGAATCACAGAATCATAGAATAGTTTGGGTAGGAAGTACCTTAAAGATCATTTATTTCCAGCCCCCCTGCCATGGACAGGCATGCCTTTCACTAGACCAAGTGGCTCAAAGCTGCCTCCAACCTGACCTTGAACACTTCCATGGATGGGGCAGCCACAGCTTCTCTGGACAACCTGTTCCAGTGCCTCACCACCCTCACAGTAAAGAACTCCTTCCACATATCTAACCTGAATGTCCCTTCTTTCAGTGTGAACCATTCCTGCTTGTCACTACAGCTCCTGACAAAGAGTTCCTCACTGCCTTCCCTGTGTGCCCCTTCAGATGCTGGAAGGTTGCTATGAGGTTTCTGCACAACCTTCTCTTTTCCAGGCTGAAGAGCCCCAACCTTCTCAGCCTGTCTCCATGGGGAGGTGCTCCAGTCCCCTTGTCAACATCATGGTCTTCCTCTGGACTTGGTCCAACAGTTCCATGTCCTTCTTAGGCTGGGAGTCCCAGAGCTGAATGCAGCATTCGAGGTGGGGTCTCATGAGAGCAGAGGGGCAGAATCACCTCTTTGAGGGGGCACCCTGCTTTTCATGAAGCCCAGGATGCCTAGAAACTGTAATATTATTTATTTCTCTGTTGAAAAATAAAAAAAGCAATGCATTATGAAATAAATTAATTTCTAGCAGGCACAGAGGTGTTTTATTAAAATCAATATTTTAGCAGTCGTTTCATGTGTGGACCCCAACAATATTGCCTTAAAAACAAATCAATATGAATTACATTTTTAACAAGTTATGTGTATAACAAAGAGCTAGTCCTGCTGAAATGGTATTAGATGATATGCAGACCTTCAGCAGTTGGTTTGTATAAGTCTTCACAGACCTGTTGTTTTCTGTCAAGTGTTAATTTTAGTGAAACCTCTGAAGTTCAAAAAAGCACCAAGGATGACAAGAAATTTTGTGTTTCTGCCATAGAGACTCAGTAAGTGTTATAAAACATTTAATACTTAGCAGTGTTGTTAACATAAATCCTTTCAGTAGTTTCTCCCCTTTCAGGAGAAGAAATTATGTTTTCTTCACTTGACTCAGAAAAATGATGCTTACATGTACTAATGTAACAATGTCAACACACTTCTATGGCTCAAGAGCTCAAATCCAGGAATTTCTATGTGTAAAAAAAGGAAAAATTGTACAATTCATTCTATAAAGTTGAAAGTTCTTAATATAGTATTAAAAATCTGCATGTCAGTGCTTCAAAATTATGGTTTTTATTATGTATCTGTGCATTTGCATGAAAATTTTCAAAGTGCTGCCCTTTTTCACATTGAAAATGTTTTCCTGGAGAAATGTTACCAGTGTTAATTATTTCTGAATGTTAGACTAGATGATCTCTGAATTTAAACACCCAAGTTTAACCACATGAATACAAACACAGATTATTTGCTAGGAAAAATTGGTAATCGGCAATGATTTTTTGGAAGCAGAAGCTGCATAGTTAGACCTTAGATTCCGGGCTGCATTTGTCATTTTAACAAGAGGAAAAAAACTTCATTTTTGAAAATAAGTATGTCTTTAAATATACTGCAGCACTCTTTGACTTCCATATACCTTTTCCAGTAAATTCTGTGTCAGTTTCTGAGGTTTGTATCAGACTCTAAAGTAGTGACACTTTCTCTGCAAAGAGCCTACATCTCTGTATCGCTCTTGTTTGAACCTTTTAAGAAAAGAACTTGCCATCAACCCATGTGTGTTTGCAGAGGAGCTATGAAGGGCAGGGGAGTTGTCCACGATGGACAGCTGGAGGTGAGTAGAGTCTCTCTGGTGCTGTGGGTTGTGCACACTGCCTTTGTGACATTCACACAGGTGCTCCAGTCTCTTTTGTGGCTCATGTTTGGCCAGTATAACACATGCTTCTTGATCAAGCCTCTGCATTGGGTTCCTGGGGTAGACTGCATGTAGACAGCCACATCCCAGAATTTTCTCCAGAGGTTTGCAGGTCTGTTTTCCATCAAAAAATAGGGTATGTAAAAATACAATATTTTAATTAAAATTGTATCAAGGATGGTTTTTTTCAGTGTGATCTGAGGTGTTTATTATATTCTTGCATGGTTGGGGACTTGGGAAGGAGCAGTGGATGCAGCCTGATGGTTGCAAGCATTTGAGTATAACTGTTCCTGACGCTCCAGTGCTCTGGCCGTGTTCAGCATCCTGCCAAGACTGCACAACTCCTCAGGCTGTAACATAACCTCACACTGAGCTTAAGGGGCTGCCAGTAACATCAGTGGAAGTCAAAAAGAGAAAATCAAAACTAGCATGGCCCACATAATTCTTCCTTTGCTTTCCCAGGGAATACTAGACTTTGGATTGCATTTCCTTTACAAATATATGGTTTATTCTGAGAGCCCAGCAGTGCATTGTACCCTTCTGGTTAAGGGATGGTGAGCTGTGTCTGCAGTAGACAATCAAGCTGTTTACTGGCAGGAGCCAGTGGTTTGAAACCTGAACAGCTCAGTGCTGAGGCCAGCTCTGACAGTCTCAGACTTTGACATCTCTGTGCAAGTTCCCGTTTAGCCACTTTGTGTTTCTGCTTTCTGGGTGCCTTTGGATACCCAGGGATGCGTCAGTTCACAGAAGGAGATTTTAAATTCTGTTAGCCTATCTAATGGAAAACCAGTGGGAGTACAGGCGAGCTCTTTCCTGCTTCCCTGTGGTACTGAAATAGTTCAGATGGATGAACGTTGGAGTCAAGTGGTTGAATGTCTGGTGAAAGAAAGTCTCGTTACATTGACTCTGAGAGTGAAATAAGACCTATTATGGCTTTTATGTGAGAGATTCTCCAGACACCCCAGTGGGTTGGGAGATTACTGCAGCATCATGTGAGGTTGTGGGTTTGTGCTGGGAGCTGTGAGGGCCAGCATCTCTGCAGAAGAGGGAGCTGGGACTGGGGGTGGCAGCACGTGTGCCTGGGGCAGAGACCATCTGACAGCAGCCCAGTTCCACTGCAGCAAAGCAGGGCAAGATGGGGTGGAGGAAGTAGGAAGCTCCAGGCCCAGACTGCTTTAAGAAGGCCCATATGAGCACGTCTGTAAATACCCCATTTGCAAGCCTGTGTTTATAGTTTCCATAATTCCAGCAGGGAGACAAAGGGATGTAGAAGTCTGTACACCTGAAAGAAAAAATACAAGCAGTTCAAGTTATGACCGTGTGTAGTTTCCTGTGGAGTACTTAGGGCAGAAGCATCATTGCAAGTCAGATAATGCTAATTATTCTGGAGTATTATGTGAAGTTATACATAGAAGAAAAGCAAAAATATCTGTAAGACCAGATTTTAATTTATTAGTGTATTCTGAATGCAGTATACAGGCAAGTAAATGAATCTAATGGATTATGGTTTGGTTTTTACTGTGAGGGTTGAAAATAAATTGTTAAAGTGTAAGAATCTATTCTTTTTGCAGTACAAAATACAAAAGCACCTTTTAAAATATTTCTAGTCTTAGTCACTGCAGCTTTGTAAAATGTTAAATCTGTTGCAATACTCAGATTTCATTTGAGTGCATGGTTGATAGCTAAAACAAGTACAACTATGTTAGTTTTAGCTATAGAGGTAAGTCATATATGAAGTGTTCAGTATACTCTGCTCACGAGACATTCAGGAATCAGGTGTCTTTGAAGACAGGCAAGTAAGATGGTCATTGTTCATTTTTTATATTAAATACTTCTCCGGTTTTCATGTAACACACAATGAAGTTTATGCCCTGGTGGAGAACTCTTTGTGGGTCAAGCACATGCAGCTCCTTCTGAGAGAGTCTAAGAAGATCTACTTTCAGGGCTGGTACAGCTGAATTTGTGTGGTCATCTGTTTAACAGTGAGAATGCTTCATTGAATTCTTAAATATCTGCAGTTGGTTCTTTGCTATGCCCGTAATGAATCTGTACAGATAAACTTGTTTATGCAAATAACTTTTTCTGGGGGTACTATGGGAGTTACAAAGGTACAGGTGCAAGTAAAATGTGTCTTTTCTAACCGAAATTATTCTATGATTCTGTGCAAAGTGCATGTGCTTGCAATTGTTTGTACAATTCCTTTTCTTAGGAAAAAGTAATGAAAGATGCTTCTGTTAAACAGTTTCAAATCATGTTTCCACACAGATTTCAATGAAGCAGTTCCAGAAACAGAGAGGCTGGACTCCAAGGCACTGAAGACTCGAGCTCAGCTCTCGGTGAAGAACAAGCGGCAGAGGCCGTCCAGAACGCGGCTGTATGACAGCATCAGTTCAACTGATGGGGAGGACAGCCTGGAGCGAAAGGTGAGAAGGGCTCTACCCTCTCTTTCCAGCTTCCTGTGGAGTGCTAGATTGCCCCTGTAAGTCATTTCATCCTCTGTCTTTATCCTTTTGTTGTAGCACAGGCAGTATTTATTCCTCTGTGGCCGGTCTGCTGTGAGTGTACTTGAGTGATGTGCAAGTCCAGTCTCCTTTTGAGTCGGCACACCTGTTGTTTTGGTTCTGTTGTGTTTTAACTGGAATCCTGGTCTTTTTGATTTACATGTGCTTTATAATGCAGAGTGGGTCTTTTCATTTATGCAGAAGGTGAAAGGAGCTTGAATTGTGCATTTTTCTATTTGTTATTTTGTTACTACAATTGATACAATATTTGCTCATTGTTTTGTCCTATTCTGACTTCATCTGAAAGCAGATACCAATAAACAACACTGTGTTGTACCAATAAACAACATCAAAGGGTAATGCCTTGAACTGCTACAGCATTTCATACAAATAGAAAGCTAAATAATGAATAAAAGAATTGCATGTTCAAAGTAAATCTTGCTCTGTTTGCTTACTAAGTGGTATAACCTGCTTTATAATCTCTTATATCAACAGCCATCACACAGTTACAGTAGTCCCATGCACATTTCAAAATCACCACTGCCCTTATGCATGAGAGCATCCTCACCAGCATCAGATTCTGGTGCTTCCTCCCTCTCCCCCGTGGCTAGCAGTGCAGCAATCTCACTTGACAACCTAACTGAAAACCAAGAAGAAGAACAGCACCACAAAGGAGGTGTCCTTTCCCCATATGCTCGGGGAGACACTCCACTTTCCTCTCCTTCAAAATCTGGGCACAGCTCTGAAGCATCTCCTTTGCACCACCCAGCTGGCAGGAATATTTTACAGGATAAAGGTATTACTGTTTCTTTTACAATAAATTGATGCATCATTTTGATCACTTAACAGCTATCTACTTTATTACCTTTTGTTGTGCAGTGGTACCTTAGCAACTAGAAGGTCATCGTCTTGTAATTTCTTTTGCCTACCTGGAAGTCAAAAACTTGTATATGGTATAAGAAAAGGACAAAGTTTGAAAATGGGATAGGGAACTGCTTACTTTCTTTTCTTCAGGCTTTCTTGGAACTCACTGAAAAAAAACCCAGGGAAATTGCACTTAAGAAAACATTGTATTGTGGTTTTTTAAAAAAAAAACATTATTTGACCTTGGGTCACCTCCATATTAGAAACATGCTTAACACAGTGTACTTTCTCAAATAATGTGATTTTGGCACTGCTAGATGGTTTTTTTGGAGGGTGCGGAAAGGAGTGTAAAGCAAGAACAGCAGATTGCAGCTTTTAATTGCTGAGAGGAAGCAAAGTCTAGGTTTAATGACAGGTTAGTGGAGATTGCTCATTTACAGAAAAAAATAAAGTAATTTCTTGTTGAGGTTGTCCTCATTGTTGCTAATTTGATTCAGACTCTTGAAAGGCTAGATGGATAAAACAGGATACAATCATATGTTGATCAGGTGTATGTCTCAGATGGCAGTTTATTATAAGAATTAACAATATGATATGTTGCAAAACACTGAGCTGTCCTTTTTAGATGCATTTCAAAGTCAGAATTAACATTTGACACTACTTCAGCATTCTTAGCAATGCACCTTGCATTCTGAAACTATCACATAAGTTAAAATACATAAAAAATTGTTCATAAGTGAGGTCTGCAGGACTAGGTCTAGAGAGGTTTATGACAGACTTTGACTTGCTTGAAGTGACTGAAAAGATCAATTTTTTGAAGATTTATGTTTGTGTGTCCGTGACTTGCTACTGATTTAAACCGTTTCTTCTTCATCTTTATACAGAACTTTCACACAGGTTTATGAAAGACAGCATTATGAAACTTTACTGAATTTAGGAAAGGTTAATATATTGCAAAAATTTTTACATGAGTTCTGAAATTGCTAGTTGTAACTAGGTTAAATTGTTAAGGATTCCAAGTTAGATTCAATATTTGAGTTTTGCAAGTAAAAATAAGGGTGTGAACATAAGATTGTGCCTTTAGAAACTCAGCTTGAATGTGTGATTGGTTTGTCAGGGAAGTTCTAAATCCTTCACTTCCAACTGATGTATGAAAAATACCTTGATAAAAAATTAGTGGAAACTAACCTTGTAGTGCAAGGAATAGGGCATTGCATTCCACCCACTGTGTCACACTTTCCATTTTAGGTTTGAAAAACAATCTCTGTCTAAATATTGCTGTCATGCTTTCCTCATTGTGACTGTTAAGTAAACAACCAGTGCTTTTTGGTGTGTCCAGGTTCTGCTGAGTAATACATTAGAATTAACCAGAGAAATATAATTTCAAGTAGAAAAAATCATATTTAGTAAGTCCTAATAAAAAAAGAAACAAGTTATTTGGCAACAAGTGTTGCAGCAATGCTATTTTAAATGATTGTTAATTTGGCTGTTAAACTCACAGCTCAGAAAATAAAAAAAGACATTGCATTTGTTTTATGTGTTCAGGTGGGGTTTTTTAGAGATGAAAAGAGAGCACCTCTGTGGACACACACATGGCCATGGGTTAGTCTCTCAATAGCACAAGTGAGCATTAGCAAGCTCACATTTGTGTTTTCTTCTTTTCTTTACAAGATCCTGCAGTGTTGTGGGAAGGGCGGAAGTGGCATGAGATTAGTTTCATTGCAAAATGATGAGCTTAGAACCACAGCTTTTTCATGTACGTGTGATGAGTGTATTTTCTTCAGTTCTGCCTGGTTTGTGCAACAGCAGCATCCTTTGATAAGGAGGCAGCGAGGTGACAGCAGTGGGCAGTGCTCACTGACACGAGGCTGCTGCAAGTGCTGTGTGCCCGTGGGCAGGGGACTGGGCTCTAGTGTCTTCCACATCCATCAGCCACACATTACTGCAGCTTTCACCTGGAGGTGATGGATTAAACAGCTTCTGTGTGATTTATTCTGAGAAACCACTTTCCCTTACCTTCTCTAAAGAACTTCAAGGGGCCGGGGAAGACGCATCTGACCAGGGTGCCAAATTCTGTCCTGCCCAGGCAGGGCACCTGTGCCTCTGGTGCTTGGTGGCTGCCATGTGCAAGCATTGAGTAATTCCTGCATGCAAGACGCTGTAGGTTCAATCCACACTGCCACTGCAGCTGGTTTTGGGACCCAGCCTATCCGTGCTCCACTGTGTCCCATAGCCAGCACAAATATTTTCCTCAGCAAGTCATCATTATTTAAAGGGCCCTGGCTGGCCCCAGCTGTGTGGGAGGGGGATCGTAGGGATATAAGAGCTTGAACAGAAATTTGCCATTCCAAGTAGCTGCTGTGTATTCCAACTAAGCTCTCCAGGCTTTTTTTTCTGCTACAGCAGCAAAACATCCATCTACTAAATGCTTTAATTATTTGCCCAACACAAAACCACTGTACTTCATAATTTCTCGACTTTCAATAAGAAATTTCTCAAAAAACCCACTACGCCTTGCCCTGAATGCCACTTGCCCCACTTGCTTGTGAATAGCTAGTGTGAAAATAAATGTTGCCAGTTTTAATTCTTGTGACAATTTTGGCAGTGGTTAAATGAGAAGTGTGCACTAAAGGTCAATGAGAAACTGTTAGAGGAAACGGGAAAGAAGTGTGCACAGTGTAGGGTTGATGCAGAGTGTGCATTGCCTAAAGTTCTCCTCTACCTCCTTGAGGAATGGATTTCTTCTTTGGAGACTTCATCTTGCTTCTGGCATTCTTTGTATTACTTTATTTTGTTTTCTTTTTTGGAATGAGTTTGCTTGTTAGTTGTTCTTGAAATTTATTTTTTTTAACATAAGGACTTGCGTTGATGGAAATAGTATGGCTTTTAGTGTGGGTATTGCAAAAGGCTCATTTTCCTACTGTTCAGAGGATTTAACCAATTAATTGCACATTATTTTTTTGTTCAAATGAAAATTTGGGCAGATATCATCTACAAAAGCAACACACAAAGTTCTGTACACATAGTTGACTGTCCTGTGATAGTGCTGTGGTGCTTGGGGTTTATTTTGAGGGTTCAATTTAAGTCAACAACAGTAGGAGAAATCCACAAACCCAGCAGGGCTTCCAGTTAAAAGTTGTGTGTGTCTGAGGTCACATTGCAAAAGCCACCAAACCACAAGTGACATGAATGACTGACCTTCATTTGCTTCCTCTAGGGTATTTGGGAACACTCTTTATGTTTAAGAGTCACAGTGTCTGAATTTTTAAACACACAGTAGTGTGTTTTCTTTTAGTTTCTGTATAGATTTCACAGGATGTTTGCCAGACTCGTGTTCATTGTTTTGGCTTTATAGGTACTGCAGCCTGTTTCCTCTTTAGGATTTAATAGCATTGGTAGAAGAGATCAAAAATTGATAGGTGCCTCAAGGCAAATTTATTGACTAAGCTACATTTAGGTTTTGGTGGGGGGAGGGGGTTGTTGTTTGTTTTTTAATTCAGAATTGTTAAATTTTAGGTTACATGTTCAGTTTAACAAAGATGTTTGGGCTAAACTGATTAACTATTTCATAGCATGTCCATCATAAAAGGTACCCTGGGCTCCAAAATTTAAAAAAAAAGAATTTTAGGAGTAATTTTGGAAGTAAAGCATACATACCAAATGAATTCTGTAAAAATAAATGTAAGCAAACTACTGCTGACTTTAAAAATTGATTCACTGGAATGTTTGCCTATAAATACTTTCTGTTGTTCAGTTGATTACATAGTCATTAAAACTGAATCAATATTGACTTTTGGTTTTCTTTAATTAAAGTTTTTATGTATTTTTGAATTCTGACATTATTTATTTTATTCCTGTTCACACCATCTTCCTAAATATGAGAATTCCCCTAATTAAATTGTGTACTCACACAAAAGTACATGTATGGG
The DNA here is from genome assembly GCF_014805655.1 of Passer montanus. NCBI lineage: Eukaryota > Metazoa > Chordata > Aves > Passeriformes > Passeridae > Passer > Passer montanus. The sequence goes on along the minus strand of NW_024356505.1, from coordinate 20,009,123 downwards.
TATCTAATTATGAAAAGATACACAAAGTATTCTGGATGGAAAGTACCAATTAAAATTAATAATGTACATTCTTCCATGTACAAATGTATCCTAGATGGTGCCACAAGCGCTCAGGCAGCAAGAACAGCTAGCCCTACTATAGGGCATACAGAAAAACTAAAGAGAAAACTTGCAGATCTTGGGTAAGCTTTTTTTTTAATTTAACATACATTTTCTTCTTCATTAAAACGATTGAAAGTAAAATTTCTAAGATGTTTCCTGATGTTTTCTAATATTCTTATAGGGCTCCCTTGAGAAGGAGTTCAAGCAAGGGCAAGAAGCGGAAGGAGAAAGAAGCTATTAGGGTGGCCTGTGGCAGTAGGTATGGCTGAGAGACTGGGGATGTGAGAAATTGTGTGCCAGAAACACTGGAAAAACCTAATCATCCTAGCAGATGGACTATTAACAGCCCCACTGACTTCATAAATAAGTGTTAAGCTTTGAGATAACCTAAACCTAGATTCCTTGAGTCACAAAAGACTGACATATAATCTAAAGATACTTGGAGGTTTATAATGTCATAGAATCATAACATTTCTCAAGCTGGCAGTGACTCTCAAGAATCATCAAATCCAAGTGCTGCTGTTGCATCCACTAATGGGATTTGCAGAAATAGATTTTCAGAGCAGCCCTTCAAGATGCACCCAGTCAGTTAATAATGTCCATGAACCAGAAACCTTGACACAATTCCACTTTTTTTTTTAAGCCCTCCAAGTGAGGTTGAGCAGCAGCTGTTCACTGCAGCTTTGCAACACCCACACTAGGAATGCTTTTAGAAAATTGTTGTTTTTTTTTTTCTGAAGATAAACATCTTAAGTTGAAAAATAGGAAAAATGCTGACTGCATGTCACATCAGCAACTTTCAGGCAAGGAATTGTGAATTCCTTGTGAGATCGGATGAGACAATATCGCCAGCATCAGAATTCTGAATAAATAAATGAATGTTGACAATGACAGGACACAATATCTGCAAAAGCTAGTGTAGATTTTTACTGAAGGCCTCTCCTTACATACTTATGAGTCTGACAAGATCACAGCATGATACCTGGTTCCAGGTATAAAAGACAAAGTCAGGAGAGCTAAGCAAACTTAATATGTTCCAAAAGTCTAGAAAGAACTCAAAAACTAGCAACTCAAAAACTCTGCACATAAAACAGTGCACAAAAACCTACATGATAAAAGATGATAAAAGATAGCTGTTGGAAGAAAGGAGAGATTGAATGCTGTTCAGAAAAACATTGTGGTGGAAAATCAGTATGTAGCCATTTGTGCAGTTCTACTGACAGTCTGGTATCTGGAGAGTCAGTGACAAGTACATTGTGCAGCTCCACAAAATCAGAAAAGCAATAGAAACCATCCTTAGTCCCTCAGGCACACTGTGCTGAAGTGCAGTGTTCTGTCTCAGCATACATTTGTACATTTGTATTCTGCAAATATCTGGCAGGATCTTCGGTGATCTTAGGCAGCAGTCAGCACCTCTCTGCTGGTGTCAGAAAACCTGTCCCAGTGCGTCTGCTCACAGCTGACATGCAGTCACTGAAACTCACTGCTGGCTTTCCCTGGTGACACAGAGAGCTTTCTTAAAGCCAAGGCTCTGCACTCTATGTGGCTGTGAGGCAGCTATTGCCCTTAGCAGGGTGTTAGACATTATTCAGCATTTAGATACCCCCACAGGGTGGGGGAAATGGACGTGTACTTGTTTGTAAGACCTTGAATGACCCTTATGCCAACACAGGATGTTGCAGATGTTTGTGAGATCTCACAGGTGTCTTCCTTAGACAGAGCAGATCTCAGTGTAGAGATCAGTTGTTTGTTGGTCCATGTGATAAATCAGTTCTTTCTTGTTGTTTTTTAATATTTCTTTAATACAGTTCAGTATCCCAATTACACTTGCTAAAAGCAGAGTTTAATACTGCTTTCAAAGTTGAAATTTGTGAGCATTTGTCATTCTTACTCAACCTCTGTTAACTGGAGTGTAAGTGTTTCAGCATAACTTTTTGAACAGGCATTGCCACTTCTTTTGTTACTGGCTCCAAAGCTTTTGCCTCCCAAGAAATGTGAGAATGTTCTCTCCACAAGTCCAAAGCTGTATAAGGTCTTTGAAAGAAGGAAGATGAGGAAAAGGCATCTGTTGTAATTATGTCTGTTACAGCAACTGATAGATGTAGAATTAATCATGTTGTCAGATGAGTGTTGCATGCATTATTTTGCCATTTCCAGAAAGCAGCACTCAGGATGTGTAAATAAAATCCCAAGTTATTTTCTGAAACTACGACTAATGCTACAGATATGAAAAAATTCCCCAATTGAGTAAGAAGCATATATTTCCCTGCCTGAAGTTAGGTGATTTGGGCAACATTTGTGTTTACTTTGTATGTTCAAGCAAAATAAGATGATGAGAGGGAAGTAAAGGACTGGGTCAGACGTATCCCCCTTTCTTTTAGTTGCTGAATGCTAAACAGATTGTCCTTCTGCTTCCATAGGCAGGGGTTCTTTGGCATCCTCGCTTTCATCCATACAGAAAAGAGGTTTCACAAAATATGTGGTCTGTTATTATATTAATAATGATTTAGAAGCTGTCCAGAAAGTAGACGTTGAGGTACATGTACCTATGCCCCATTTACACATGGCTGCTAAGAGCAGTGGGATTTTAATGCTCTGAATAATATATGTGTTGATGTAAATAATATGGTTCTATGACATATGCATAAATTCTTGGAGGCAGACACTTTGCATAATTATTTTTAATTTATGTACTGTACTAATGATATATATATACATATGTATATATATATTCCTTATATATAAGGAAATAAAATTTAGGCATAACATTATAGGCATAATTTTGACATTACCTTTGGCTTGATTACTGCAATCTTTGTTATTACAAAAAGAGAATCTGATGAAGACCCATAAGTGTTTCTTTAATTTTTCTCCATCAATATTCTTAATATTTAATTAATTTAAAAGCAAGATAATAGTACTTCATATGTTACAACTTCAGCTGTTATAACAAAGGAACATCTTCATAGATGGATACAGGTGCATCTGACTCATCCTGCCTGTGCTCAAAATCCAAGTCAGATCTTCTCTGGGAACCCGCTTGGGTCAGTGCTGAGTCTAATGATTTAATCATGCTGAGATGCCACTGGGGCTCAGAAATGCACAAACACAACGTGTGGCTTCTTGACAGGAGCTGGTTCTCATCCAAACAGTGGGAGTATAAGCATTTTCAGCTGGCATCTCTATCCATTTGCTGGGTGTATGTTGCCTTAAGAAAGCTTGAGTTAGAAAAAGAATCAAAAGAACACGCTTTTTTTCTTTTGCTGGAAGAGATATTTCAGGCCTGCCCCTACCAGCTGCATGCCACTCAGTTCTTTAGTCACAGCTACAGGGAATGTCACTCTTTACAATTAACTGCCTCTGTGGCATTTTGTTTCCCCTTCTTTTACAATCTAATGCATATTCCTGCTCCTTTCTCTCAAACAGGACTGTCAGAGAGATGCTGCAGAAACCAGCAAACAGTAAATCTTTAGCAGAGCGATCCTCCTCTCTCCCACACTGTGTACCATTCACATGGTATGGAGAGAGCGGCAAGGGATCCAACTCTTCCAGCAACCTGCCGTCGCCTGCCAGCTCAACCGAACCTTCCTCTGAAAATTTAAGCCCAGCTAAAAAAGGGTCGAAGGTAGAAAATAAAAACTACCTTATTCCCACTGTGTTGAGTAGCATAATTGGCTTTGTGATTCTGGAAAAAAGAACAGGCCAATATGTGACTACTACAATAAACAGTGCATGGTGTTCATTGTATGGTAACAGCCCATCCAAGCAGAACATCTCTGTCATTGTACCATTCCCTGGTCTACCTTTTTTACTCTGTCTTAATGTACATTACTCCAGTAAACTAACTGTGGTGTGCTGTACCATAACAAAAGCAAGTGGTGCCAGTGGAAATTAGCATTTGGATCCACTGAACAAATGCTAGACATGTGTATTCAGTTATAGAAATTTTCTTCATTCTTCAGGACTGGTAGTGGGAATACCCATGTTCAAATGAGGTGTTTGCAAGCGAAGAAATGCTGTATGCTGTCATCTGCCTTTTTTTCCCCCAGTAATGAAATCTGTTTGTCATGCATGCTGGATGTTGGATTTAATTCTCTGTATGAAGATGCTTGAACTATAAATATGAAATATTGCAATTTAATACATCTGTGTGATTCCTTTCTATGTGCATGAATGTTTCAGCATGACAATTCCTTAAATAACCCTTATTTATAGTATTATACTTAGCTTTCTTATGTTTGTTTTCACTTCTGGAAAATATTTCTTTGCCTGTAACTTCTTATGACTTACAGCAGTTGATTTTTTATATTTTTCTGGTAAAAAGAAGCAGATATGGTTCTCAACTTTGTATAAGAATATGAATCAGAAATCTCATTTCTCTGTCTTCTACCACCAAGTGCATGTTCATAATAGCAGTTTCCACAGGCATTTCATACTTGTTTGATGCCAAAAACTGTTGATGCATTACTTCTCCTGTGCTCTTGGCTATGCAAGGTCATATCTGTTCTTACATTACCTGGCAGGGAGGGCAACACAAGGCTTACAGTAGTCCAAATCAGATTGATAAAAAAGACCACCAGGGAAATCTCTGAAAAGAAATTATTTGCTTACCTCTTCTCTTTTAGGGAAAAGAAATTCAGACCCATGAATCCTATTTATGTATTTAAGCAAACATTGTTTAAAAATAGTTTTCAAATGGGGGAAAAAGCACTTCTAGTGCTTTTATACTTTTTAGTGCTTTTAGTGTTTATACTTTTAGATAGTATTAGGTTGAGGTTGTGGGGGCTATCCTAATTATTACCAGGCCTTGGCTATGTTGTGGTTTTGCTGTAGAAAATTAAATTTGAAAAGCTTAGAATCATTGTAAAGCTAAAGCTTGCAGAAAATAGAGGTGAAAGAAAAATCAGAGTACTTAGAAAAATATGTTTTTCACACAACAGGAGGTAGAGCTGTTGAACTCCTGGCCTAAGAACACTGTGTGGGCTAAGGAAGCAGCTAAGGAAGGTGCTCAGATTTTCTTCTCCTCTATAAAGAGCTGGGAAAAACAGAACAGGAATTCTAAATGTAGGTGAGAGAAAAATGATCACAAAAATATTCTTATGTTCTCTGTGAAACTTAAGAGTTTCTGTACTGCTATTGAGGCTTTCAAAGCACAGCATGACACCAATATTTAGTTGGATTTCCAGCAAAACTGAGAGGACCAACACTTGATATTTTTAGAAGTCTTCCCGTTTTCATGAAAGACAGGTCAAGTATTTGAGGGGAGCACATAGAAGGATAACTTTTTTTGTGTTGTTTCTCTTGTTTCAGTTTCTAAAGTGAAGGTCAAAGATAAATTGGATTTAATATCGTTTAGATGTTAGAGTAGAGAATAGAGGTCTCTGTATTGTCAAGTGTGTTTTTAAGTTAAATGGAATATCATGGTGTCCTTAATCTTTTATATATTTTGTTTTTCTCATTGTTCTCTCTCTAGTGTGAAATACTTGTTAATTTTTGTCTTATTCTAATGGTAATTTTGTTGTACTCCTGAAAAATATGTGCCTGCTTTTGCTATTATTTGCTGTAAAATGTGATGTGTCTCATTGCATTGTTAAAAAACCAGTTTGTTTTATGACGATTAGTTTATATGAGTATATAATACTCACTATCTAAAGGTAATTTTTACTTTCAGTTTCAGTTTTTTTCTAAAGACATAGGCAAAGAGGGAGGATCCTTTCACTTTTCAAGGAGATTATTTGGAACTCAGAAGTGGATTCACATCATATTCTCCTTGCTCTTTCAATAGGAGTTTTCACTTCTCTCTGTTCATTAATTCTCTGTTCTATTCTTTGTGCTACTGCCTGTGCTACGCTTCTCCTAAGTATTTGTAGGACAGCAAATGCTAGTGATTAACCTGCAGAAGCAGTAATTTAGCTCCAGGATGAGAGCCAGCATCTTAAGAGTCTGGAAATTGCTTTTAGACACCTTTGTTATTCATTGAGACATTAAGCTGGCAAAGGTGTCTCATGAAGTAGAGAGTGGTAAAAATACTGTGCATCCTGTAAATAGTAAGACTATAAAACATTAGGTTTCCTCATGTATATTGTGATTGGTTTGGTAAATTATTGAAATCACTCCTGACCTATGCCAACATGGAAGACAGAAAGCAAATTTCCCTTTTAGATGCATCTAAATAATAATTTGTTCATTCTTACTCCTCTTTTTCTCCACAGAATTTCACATTCAATGATGATTTCAGTCCCAGCAGCACAAGTTCAGCTGATTTGAGTGGTTTAGGAGCAGAACCTAAAACACCAGGCTTCTCGCACTCCTTAGCACTGTCATCAGATGAGGTATGCAGATGAAATTGTTTAATTTGGGAAAAAGTTGTTTTCTTTTTCCTATGGAATCTTGCTTGATTACTCAAATAGTAAAGGAATGGTTTTATGCTTTAGGATTGGAGACAAATTAATCTTGGTTTCTAAATTAAGACTTTTCTTGTTGATATAATAAAAATTTAAAATAATGCCCTGTGGTACTATTGTGGGGAAGTGGAATGCAGTTGGTCTCCTAAGAGATGCTATATCCTCACACCTGCCAATACATTTTTTCTATGTACATATGGACATAGATAGAGATATACATATAAATACACTAAACTAGGTCTGGGACAGTTTTGATATACCAAACATACAGTACAGTTTGGTAAGTGTAGTTGAGATGTAAGGCACCTTCACCACCTCAGTTTTTACCCTGTTAGAATGACCTGTACATGCAGTAATTGTGTGTTACTGTACCTGAATGTGTGTGTATTGATTATAACGTGTATGTCTTGATCCACTTTGCATTCTTTGTGCTTGCTTTGCACAGTGGATTTGAAATCAATTACTCCAAACCAGAGTTTTTTCATACAATGACAAAGTCAAAAGGCATTGCTAACCCTGTAAATTGGTGACATATTTGAGCTGAATGTAATATATTGAAAATACTCTTCTTAGGATACTAGTTTTGTAACTCATTAGTGGGTATGTGAAATTGTATGATTTCACAGTGGCTGACAGCACATCCTGTGGAGTCAGGAAACTTGTTCATTTGTTCTTTTACAAACACTCCAGAAGCACATTTTTCATGTGAGATGTGAGCCAAATTGGTTTTACTAGAGAGGGAGAACTTGAAGTATCTATACCTTCTATACCATTTTTTGTTAATTATAGATAGGTTTTTATTACTGCCTGCATGGATTACTTGGATTTAAAGAATGAGAGCTGTTCTGTGCAAGTATTTTCCAAACTGCAAATCTACAAACCCAGCCATTCTTTTGAGGTTGCTTTCACTGCAAGTAATTAAGGGCAAAAATGTATAACAAAAGGAGATAGCACAGAGGTCTGCATATGCTGTAAATTACTGAAAACAGCAAAGTCATCACTTGCACTTTATTTGGTGTTATACTATCTTGATAATGTGTTTCATTATCTTACCATGTTTAATTCCCCTTATGTATTTGATTGTGGCAATGTCCTGTTCTGAGTGGTATTGAATTAAATGCTTGAAAATCCTTTCATTTTGCATGTTCAGCTCTCTACTTTATTACTTCTAAAACACCAAGCCTGAGCAGGTCCATAAAAATGAATGTGTTTTCTCCATCCTCTGCTGTGTGCCAAATTGCTGCCTCCAGATGAGGCAGCAAGTTCAGCAAGAGCTGCCCTGGAAACCTGTCCTGGGCAAGGGAGGAGGCTGGTGCTGCTCCTCAGCCCTCCACAGCCCATTGCTGTGAGCACCGCTCTGCTCTGGCTTCCTGGGCAGCCCCATCAGCATTTAAAGAAAAAGAAAAAAATCAAAGGATGGGGAGGGAACCCAGTTCTTGCAGTCAGTTCTCCTCTAATTATGGAACTTTTGCTCTTGGAAATTGGAGCAATCATAGAAGTTCCCACCAGTTCTAGCGTGTCAAGATCAGGAACTCCAGGAGGGTTTCATTGATGAAGTGTCAGATTTAGCTGCCAAATCATGTGTGTGGTGAGCTTTCAACCTAACCTCTTTGCTTCTGGAAATAATTATTTTTAAAGAAATCTTGTTGGTTTTAAGTAGCCATATCTGTTTGCAGACCTTGGTGCTGCTGTTGCCTGAACTTTTACATGCTGTTATGTGTTTGGTATTTTGTTTCTATAATGCTTTTCTTTCCTGTTTCTTTGTTGCTCCCTCACTCAGAGCCTGGATATGATTGATGATGAGGTGAGATACTAGCGTGCTGTTGTGGTGAATCGTGTGACCGCCGTGTGGCAACCTACTGTCTCTTTTGCAGAGTCACATTTCTTGTCTTGTGGTGTTGTGTGCCAAACACCCTTGTTGGCACAGAGCACACAGATGTCACTGGCTCCTCTTTCCTTGTCTTGAGTTGCCCTCTCGTTGTTGCTGAGAGTTTTCAAGGCCACAGCAAACTGCAGTTTTTGTGGTATGCTGGAAGCAGGAGGCGGGTCAGTGTCAAAGCAAATCTACCAGACCAGGCATCAGCCGTGCTGAGCTCATGATGGCAATAGCAGGAGAAAATTACAGTGTCCAGCCCTGACAACTGGACAGCCAGAAGCTGAGAGAGCTCCCAGCATCTTCTAACCTAATGTAAGAGCTGCTCTAACAGCAGACAGCTGCTGCAGCTTGAAGCAGCTGCTTTGCTGACTACAGCCAGGACAGAATAGCTTTTGTTTCAGGCCCCACTGGCATACCCATGGGTGGAATAAAGTGGCAGAGCAGGGACATGGGTCTGCTCCAGCAGTTGACACCACATCTGCCCTTTTTGGTGGGGTTTGTGCTCTCACCCACAGCAGCACAAGGTGGTGAGAGCAGGGCCAGGGCTGGGGGATCCCTGTGTGTTCTGTACCACTCCTCTGTGTCATCTCTTAAGTCTTCTTCCATAGACAGTATCAGGCTCACTAGCTGTTTGATACCATCACTTTGAACTCTAGAGTGGTTTTCTGAGGTTTTAATTTTCCCCTGATACTTTTTTAGAAGCTAAACAAATAATAAAGGTCTGTGAATGAGCCCAGGAAGTGGAATGCACAATTCATTGCATCCTTTAGAAATCTGATAATTTGAAGGAAAAAATCTTGTGAGGGAATGGGCGCATACATGGTTTGAATTGTGCCACGTGGCCATTTCAGTCCTTGCTTGGGTTTAAACGAATGCCAGTTCCTTTTTCTTCTATAAATCTGTAGGTTATTTTGATTCTATGATTCATTCTTAGGTGTCTGGATAGATAGAGATGTAATATAGCAGTATGAAATCGTTATTATTGTAGTGCAAAGATAGTCCAGATACCTGTGCTCTGATGCTGACAGTTTGTGCAGAAAAACGTTGTTACTGGCCTGTGTTACCCTTTAATAATAATGTGGAACATTTTTGTGGCAGATCCTTGACGACGGACAGTCTCCGAAGCACAGCCAGTGTCAGAGTCGTGCTGTTCACGAGTGGAGTGTGCAGCAGGTTTCCCACTGGTTGATGAGCCTGAACCTTGAACAGTATGTTTCTGAATTCAGTGCCCAGAACATTAATGGGGAGCATCTCCTTCAGCTGGATGGCAGTAAGCTCAAGGTAATTAAATGATGGGGCTTCAAGATGAACTATAGTATTTTTCATCACTTTACATCATCTCAAAGGCAGTAAGAATTCATCCAGAAAGCACTGAATCCTTGTGCATGGAGTCACGATAGGCCAGAATAATAAACAGAAAGTATAAAGCCACAGCAACACTTGAAGAAATTCCCGTATGCACTTCAGAAGCTTCAGAAATGCAAGGCATTTACTTTATGAAAATTCTTGGTGTATATATGTACCCATATTTGCATGTGCAGATCATGTGAAGAAATTCCCGTATGCACTTGGATTCAGAAGCTTCAGAAATGCAAGGCATTTACTTTATGAAAATTCTTGGTGTATATATGTACCCATATTTGCATGTGCAGATCATACAGCAGTGTGTGAAAGTGGTATTTGCATGCACACATTTCTCATCCAGCTCTGTTTTGTGAAAGGGTGATTCTGAGAAGACAGTGAGTAGACATATATCAGAAGTAGCAAGGGAATAATGGATTAATGGGATATGGGAGGCATAAGCTGATACCAGTTGTATTATTTTAGAACTAAATACAGTTTTGATGTACAAAATATGCATTGTTTCTTGTAGTAAAAATAAGAGCCTACTTCAGTCAAAAATACAGGGTGGAGTTGCAGGAAGCTCAGTAGATCTGAAAGTCCAAGTTTGGTATTTCCCTTCTTTATTTTTTGGTGGCACTATAAGTGTCTTAGAAGACTGCAGGTGAACTTTTGACTAAGTCATAGCAGTGAGAATTTGGAAGTTTTGTTCTATGTGGACTTATGTGATTTCAGTAAAATAGTTTATTTACCTTATTTGATCAATGAAATCAGCACTGGTGGTGGCAATGAAGTCTTATCTTTAATATTCTAGAAGTGGAAAGCATGAAGTGTAGTATTTGCACATTAGTGATGTATCTGAGCCTGTGACAGTCACTTTGTTGTTACAGTCTTCTGAGAAGAATTATTACTAGAATATGAAAACAAAACGTGATCGATGAAACCATAAGCAATTCTTCTAAATTTTGTTTTCCCCACCTCAGGCTCTTGGTATGACATCTTCCCAGGACAGAGCAATTATTAAAAGAAAGCTAAAGGAAATGAAAGCATCCTTGGAGAAGGCTCGCAAAGCTCAAGAGAAAATGGAAAAGCAAAGGGAGAAGCTTCGAAAGAAGGAACAAGAGCAGCTGCAGAGGAGATCAAAGAAAACAGACAAGTGTTCATCAGATGCAACAGAGGGCACTAATGAGCAGTGATAAGCGGGAGTGCTGCTGTGTTCGGCAAGTGGAGGCATGTCAAGGAAAGAGACATCTCATCCACTCTGATGCCCCTTCAGCTTTCTTGTGTTCATCACCCAGGATTGTGTACAGAGAGACGGGGCTGTACATAGAATGACTAGGGAAATTTATATTGTGTTGTTTTCTTTCCTGCATATCCAGTTCACGCTCGTTGCTGTTGCCATGTGAAACAATCCCGGCCCCTCAGTTTGTTCTGTTCTTGTTGACAGCTAACAGATTTCATTTTTGTGTGGTGGTGTTTCCTTCCAAACTACTCTTCTCTGTTGAGCTCTGTGTGTTTGGTCACTTCAGTAACCAGCATGATGCCGAGGAGCATGTCCACTGCTTCACCTCTTCTGAATAGGATGGCCAGTCAGTATGGTTGGGGAACATTTCTTCAGCTGAATAAAAGGAGTTGTGCTCTCTCTGATAAGATTTGACTTGACTTTCTGACTGGAAGTTCATCTTCTTTACGGTGTTCAAATACTCAGTTCAGTCTGCTGGAGTAAGTTTCATCTTGCATCAGAACCTTTAAGCAACATTGCTCTGAAAACTGTTCAGCGACTTCTTATACACTGGATATAAAGACAGGAGAGTCAATATTCCCCCTGGGTAAAGGACAGGAGGTGAAACTCTTTCTGTTAACTGTACAATAGTTAATCCAGGAAGGAGGCAAAGCCTTAAATGGTTATGTGGGTTTACATAGAAATCTGAGGATAACATTTATCCTTTAGATATCTGAGCAAGGAATAATTTCTAACTAGAGCACAGCGTATACATCTGTATAAATTTTATTGTGCTCCCAGTGTGTAGGCGACTTTCTTATAGCACACTCCACTTTTTTTTTTTTCATGTGTTTCATACAAACTGGGTTTATTTTGTTTCAAGTTAGTTTTTCCCCAGGAAAAACCCCACCTCTTCAAATTGATTCTCCAGTCAGTAAGCATTGGGAGAATAAGCTTTGTGCTGTGCTATTGTGAAGCTGGTATTGGAAACAATTATCAAACTTGAGTCTGGTGTAGATTTTCAGTTTTTACAGAAGTGCACTTTAAGAAGAGGAAGATGAGTGATCCTGGTTAAAATGAAATTCAGTACATTGCTGTTAAGGTCAATGCTGCCATGGAGGTGATGGTTACATAATCCAAAGCTCTCACATTTTAACTGTTTTGATTGATATATTTAAAGAATATCTAACCAAAAGCTCAATTTTTGGGCTTTGGCTGTAGAATGTTTTGATGGCTTAGCAGTGGCCATACTTGAGGGAATTCTGGGGTGTGTGAGGCCATGGATGAAGCCTGCTGTGTAGTTTTGACTGTGACAGAAGCAGTGTATGGTGTTACTGCCCCAATAGCAGTACTGAACTGTACAGAATTGCCTCAAAAGAAGGGACAGACAACGGGCAGGTCTCCACAACGAGGAGCAGCAGGCAGGAGCTGACTGCTCTGCAGTCAAAGCTCCCTGTGTACAGTTGAGAAATGTCACTTCCCACTCGTGCAGCCTGCAAGTGGCAGCCTTCATCTGGCTCTGCAAACCCAGAGATTCTTTGAGATGGTGATGCAAAGTTCAAATCTAGAACCTAAAAATGCACCAGCCTAGAACTGAAAATTCCTCTGAAGAAAATGTGTGTTTTAGTTTGGCTTGGCTTCTCTTCTGCTCTGTACTTTATGGCATTCAGATTTGAGTCTGCAAAGTTCTCTGAAGCTCAGATTTGGAACACTTGCTGTTAATAGTTACATTTCTCTTGATCCTAATAATTTCTTTGACATGTAAAATGGTCTGTAAACTGAGAGCCTAGTTCATTCAAAATTAATACACAACAGATCTACTTAGTGTTAGCTTTATTTTTCCTTCCAAATCAAATTTCTACAAGTTTTTGATGTGTATTTTATTCAGATCTAAAATTGAAATTGCCATAAAAGATACTTGCTGATATTTCTAAAGGCTTGTGCTACTTTTCTTGAGATAAACCACCAGCAACAAAATACACCTGCTAACAAAAAAATTGCAGTAAATCCTTCTGTGTTCATTCATAGGAGAAAACTTTTACAAATGTTAAACAGCCTCATAAAATTAGCATTCTTAGAGTAAAAGATGTTACCTGGAAGAAACTGGAAGTTTAATATTTTACATACAATGTTGATAAATGCATTAGAATTTTCTTTTTAAATTATGTTTACATTGTAGTAATGTTTAAGTGGTTGTATATAATAATCTAAGGTGGTGTCTCTGTCTTATGTTCTTTTTTTATTTAGAAACCAGAGCAGACTGCTTGGCATTATATATTGAGTTTTCATTCTTGCTCCTTAGAACGGTGCCTAGTTAATCTCTTTGTAAATCATGTTCCTACTTTGCAGAATAACTAATTCAACTTAAGTCCTTTAAGTATTCAGGGGATTTTTACTGCTTTGTGATAATGTTATTTTGTTATTCTCAGACTAAAAACATCAACAAAAATCTAACTTAAAAAAAAATAGTGGGTTACATTTAAAGTAAAACCATTAAAATGCATTTTGATCGATGTATGAAAACTAGGGAAACAGAGCAATGACAAGAGTTTTGCTATTCTTTCTGTGATAAAAGATTTATGTGGTTCCTTTTAAGAAATATGGCAACTCAGTCTTGAGAAGTGCAGAAATCTTACCGGATAACAGACCTGAAGAACAGTTTGAAACGTTTCTATTCTATAGGACCTTTAAAGTTGTGCTGCAATTTTTTTCCCTTGTATTGTATTATGACTTATAAGAAACAAAAGATGGATGTCTCATCATTCTTAATTTAAACTTCCTGTAAACCAATGCTAAGTCAGACTAATGTGGGGCTTAATGTAACAAGAAGAAACAAATTTTCTGTGCTGGATGGCTGGACAGGCTTTTTCATGGTTTGGCTCACCTGCAGGCATAATGTCACCTACATTGTGTATTTATTTGTGGAGCTAAAGCTGTTTTTTATTGGGCTGACTTTCCTGGCCACCTCTGAACTGCTGTGCAGGCAGTGTGGTGCTTCCACACCTCAAGACATGTGCTTGTGTCATCGTTACCCCTGCGTGACTGCAGCAGGCTGGCCCAAGTTATTTTTTCCCTGGTGAGGGTGGTAGGCCAGTTCTGTAAACTCTAGTTCTGCTCATTGCTGCAGTATTGCAAGTTGTGAATATACAGAGCCTCTAAAAAGGTGAAGAACTGCGAGTTAGGAAAAAGTGGAAGTCTCAAAAATAGAAAATGAAATGTACAATACTGCAGGTTACTTTAGTCCTAAAAACCCTAGTGCTTATTCTGAGATTGTGAGGAGAGCAGTGGCTCCTTGTTCTGTTCAAATCAGCCAAACATGCTGACATTATTTGCTTCCAGCTTGTATCTTCCCAATTCTTCACGGGTGGGTTGCTGCACCCGTGCAGTGTCCTGTTAAAGCTCCCTGCTGGGTTTCAGTCTGCCCAAAGAGAGCAGGGCCAGGGGGTGAGGAAGGAGCTGCAGCCCTTCACTGCAGTGCACAGAGCTGCCCACTGTCTGCATTTCACCCACCGCCCCAAGCAGGTCCTGGTGGGGGTTGCTGGGAGTGGAGCCTGTTGAAGATCATGGGTTAGAATTACACAGTGGAACAGAAGCCAGTAGTAAAAAGATGTTTTGCATTAGATGTTTGTATTCCAGTGTATACACATACTTTTGTATTTTTTCAACTTCTCAAAATTTTTTTGCAATGGCATCTCTTTTGCTATGACTGTAGTCTGCTGCAGGGATACCACAAGAATTGAGCTTTTACCAGAATTACTGAGCAGCTTTCCTCTAATACTTGCCAGCCCTTAGCAGTTATTGACATTCAGAGGTGCTTGGCACCAGATATCAGGGTTCCTCATACTTTATTGCTTCCATCAAAGCCTCCTGTCCTCCTGAGCTGCTACACCTTCACCTCCTGGCTCATGGCCTGGTAAGAGGTGGGCAGTGTCATTTTTGAGAATTGTGTTCCACTTCCAAGAGAAAGAAGAGAAGGAAATGCCACTCTTGCACGTAGTGCAGAATACTGTTCTACAGTAGTATGGAAGAGCATCATTATGTAGTTGGGGGTCAGTGTTCTAGCAAGGAAACACATGTTTTTTGTGTTTTTAACCCCAACTTTGATTTTTAATGGAGCACTTTCAGCAGTTCGTTTCTGAGCAGGATGACAGATTATATCCAAGGAGACCTGCCCACTCACTGGAGTGGAGTGTGGGTCATCTGCAGATGGCACAGTCCCTTTTGTCAACCTCCCTGTGGATTTTACTGGACTTTTTTTCTGTACCTGTGAAACTGCTTTTTCAAAGCTATAATACCGTAGTCATGACATTGAGCCCTCCAAACCCTCAGTATAAAATGAGCTTTCTGTTACTAACCAGCTGTACCAACTGGTACTTTCACTTTTAGCATTAAGTAATGATTTAAAAAATGCACATCTTACAGGAAGTTTCGGTGGTAGTGCCTTGGGCTCTCTGTTTCTTTAGGAAGTGTGGATTGTGTTAAGAACAAGCTGTTGGTGAAACCTGCTGAGTTAGGCAGGTCTCTTCTTCCAAAGAGGTGAGGAATGCTCACAGCTCACGGGGTCAGATCCAGCCCCGGAGCCCGGGGCTCCTGCTGGGTTTCCAGTGGGACCTTTGCCACTGCCACCAGTGGAAGAAGATTTGGGACCTGTGCAGAAGTGTCTCAAGGAAAGGGAGATCTCAGGACACCAGACATAGGAGTAACCAGCCCATTTGGAAGTGAAGAGTGCACAGTGAACATCTTCTGACTCTATACTTTTCCATACACATTCAACCAACAACTGCTTTCCTATTTCCCAGTCATGTTGCAGCGGTATCTCACTGGTCACTTAGAAGTGTACACATGTTGCTAGAAGACCAGGCAGCTAAAAGACTAAAATGCACTGTGCTTACTGTAAAAATTGGCTTCTTACATTGCTTCTTTTTTATATGGTTAAAGAGATAGTTGTGCTTCAGATTTTTTCCTCTTTCTGTTCTTTTTTTAAAGAGGTCAAGTGTATATGAAATGCATGTTATCCTGAACTTTTTGTTTGTACATCTTGGTGTCTGATCACCTGCATGAAGGACACAGTAGTGCCATGTCTGAGCTTGTTCTCTTGTGCTTGGTTGCTATGAACTTCTCTAGATTGTTGAGTTTTCCCCAGGATAACTTTGTTTGATATTTAGTTATTGGGAGACATCAAAAGAAAACATCATGGTGGCCCTTTGTTTTCTTACAGTTGAAATACAAACAACAAAGCCTTGTGGTTTAAAGTTAATTTGTTAGTGTAAATAAATTTCTTGCCAATGAGTATTATTGTTGTTAGACAACGAATGCAATAAAAAGAGAAATCCTGAATCTTTATTAGAATTTGTAATGAGTCCTCCCTTTTCTGCCCTTTTCTTTGTCGTTCCAGAAGAAATAATAAATGGTGAGGACAATCAGACAGCTGCATGGGTCAGGCTAGTGGGTCAGGGGAATATATACCTTGCCCTGCTTGTTCCTTGCTTCCTTCTACTCAGCCAAAGATTATTTTAATTCCAGTTCTTGGCCAAATTGGCATGATTCACAAGCCCCCAAGTGGGTCTCATTTACACTCTGTAACTATGTAGAAAGAAGTAAAAAAATATATATCTATCTATATTAAGGAAAAAAAATGGTCTTTTTTCTTCATATGAAGGTGAAGTGTAGCGTGCAGTCTTTTGCTGCAGGTTGATGTAAAAATAGACTGGTTTCATGTTGATACTGGTCAGTGTTTGTGTGTTTAAAAGATCTGGATTGATTTTGTTACATAAAAACATTTTACACTTAAATGTAGGTTATTTATAATGGGCATCTTATACATTCAAAAGTACGGCAGTTCTTTTACTGTATATGTTTAATAAGTCTTTTATTTATTTGATTATAGTAAAGCATTAAGTTAGGGAAAATGGAAGGGCACAGACTGTGCAATTTGTATAGTCATTTTAGTGGATTTACATCTGGCAGAATCTAGGCCAAACACTGTGCACTTAATCTGTCTAACCCAGTTTGTGTTTCCCAATGACTGAATCATAAATCTTACCTTCCCCTAATAGGGGCACCACCTGCAAGAAGATAAAAAGAATCCTCAATTCATAAAATCGCTATCTTAATTAAAATGCATATACTAAGATGCTCTGGGTCCACAGCTGACGTGTAAAATGTGTCTGCTCAGCAGCTCCCTAGGCCTGGAGCCATCTGTACATATGTCTTGTTTGTGCAGGTTGTCTCAGATAGCAGCAGCTGGGTTTCAGAAATGCCCAGAACTGCTGCAGTCTCTACAGAGTGTTAAAGATGATGGGTTATACCCTCCTTGGGATTGCAAGCCTGGATTTTGGGCGTGCAGGTTACTTTGTAATTGGGAGGCCAGGCTGGAGCTGCATCCTCCACTGCTGTTTCTGCACTGAGGCTGCCAGGAGGCAGAAGCTGTGCCCCAGCGTGGCTCTTGCTGCACACCAGCTGCTTGCTGGCTCTGCTGCCCAGCACCACCTGGACACTGCTCCAATTCCCACCTCTGCACTGCAAGGCTGGGATACCTGGGGGGAGGTTGGCAATGGGCTCCTGCCCTCCTGGTCTCAGGCCAAAAGGT
This sequence comes from Passer montanus, assembly GCF_014805655.1. NCBI lineage: Eukaryota > Metazoa > Chordata > Aves > Passeriformes > Passeridae > Passer > Passer montanus. The sequence goes on along the minus strand of NW_024356505.1, from coordinate 19,991,589 downwards.
CACTGTCAGTAACAGCAGCTATGATGTCTCTCCTCTCAAACACTGTTGGAAAAGATAAGGCCTCTCGCTTGCTCATGGTTCCATCTGTAGGCAGACCGACGGGAAAATCTTCAGCTCAGGAGCAGTTTAGAACAGGAAAAAGTCAGTGATGAGTGAAGGATTTTCTGAAAAGCCAAAACCAATGAAAAAGTAGAAGTTTGACAAGATCCAACAACATGTAGATTTGCTCATTTGAAGATGTTTTAAGCAACAGTAAAATGTGAAAATAATGTTTTGATGGGTTACTAATGCACTGCAGAGGGAAATGGCTGTTGCCCTTCTACGACCAGAGAGTAAATCCAGGACCCACACAGTGACCGATTGGCATTTCAGCTGTGCCACTGCCACTGATATGTGATGTAGCTCTTTAGAACATAGCACTCAGAACAAAATGTGGCACAATCCTAGAACAATCACATTAGAATGCTAGTGCAAGCCACTGATGACTAATCACAAATGAGTGAATAGCCCAACTTCTCCATGCTGTGAGAACTTCCTTCAGAGCAGTTCTTTCGGCTTGGGCTCCAGCAATGACATCTGTTCTTCATAGCTGAAAATGGATTGCAAGTTCCTGTAAGAAAGCACACCACTTAGGAGGGAAGCTGAAAGTGTCCTGCAGGGAGAGAAGTTGCTAAGGAAGGAGCAGAAAAGCCAGAGTTAGGTAATGCCAAAGTACAGCAAAGGGATGAGACAAAAGCTGCCCTCATTCAGGGTTGGCTCTGCTCTGTAGAAGGGCTGCACGCCATGGGCAGCAAGATTCAGAACTGTGATCCAAACAGATGAGTCCTTGTCACCAAAGCTTCATGGGCAGACAGTGAAGCCTGGGCAGTGCTCAAGTCCCCAGATCAACTGAGCATTTTGGAGAAGAGCTGCAAGCATGGTTTGTGCACAAACGTGCTAATGCAGAGCCAGCCCCCAGAGACAGATCAATTATCTGTGTGATTTACTGACACCCAAGTCTGCCCCTCCTGCCATCACTGACCCCTGCAGCCCGTGCTGTTGGTACACAACATCACCAATAGCAGGGGCCATGTTGGTACGTGGGTGTGAATGAGTGCTGGCCGTGGCAGCAGAGGGAAGCTGCTGGTGTTTGGAAGGGCCAGCACGCCACTGGCTGTTCTTCAGCCTCACTCAACTCTTGTGCCCAGGGACGTGCCTTACACCATGGTGTCTGTGCCAGCAAGGCGGTGGCAATGCGAGGGCTTGGGGTGGAGCAGAGGCTTTGTGGGGGCAGGAGGGGATGCAGCAAGACCCACAGCCCACTCAGCTGTGCAGTGGAAGTGGGGTGACACTGTCCTTCCTACAGCAACACAGCCCCAGGCACAAGCCCTGGCACTGACCTCCTACTGATTAGAGCTGTCCCTTTTGCTCAGGAAAGGAGCAGTTACTCTTTTCCTACCAGTGGGTGAAAGCCATTAGGCTCATTAGAAAGGAAAGGTGCTGGAGCCAAGAGGTGTCAGTACACACATTTACTGTTCAAGACCCCTGCTCACCCAAACCTCGGGCTGGACTACTGCCTCTTCTCAGCCAGAACAGCAGAACACAGACAGAGGAGGGTGTGCACACATTCCACATCCTATCTCAGTGTTTGGGCCACTACAGAGCAGGTTATTTGGTCTCTCTTGAAGGCAGAAGCACTCTTGTGTTTTCTGGACTTCTCATATACTGTTCAGACTAGGGGGCTGTGGCTGGTGCTGGAGGCAGGAGGGAACAGCAAAGCCAGCTTAGTAATCAGCACCAGGGACGGGCTCTTTCTCCTCCCATGCTTGCACTTCAGGAGCAGCCTGTCTTTTTTCTCCACGGTGGTAGAAGAACTGCAGTGAGGAAAAGTTACTGCATCAGCTGAAGGATGCAGAGGGGCTGGTGGCAGCAGGGATGTCTGTCTGGTGGCAGCATTTGGAGGGGCTGCCAAGATGCTGAAAAGGGCCATTACAGGCAGGTGCAGGCAGAACAGTGGCAACCCCAGCAGGAGAGATCCCACATGTAACGCAGAGCCTTCAGCTGAATGTCAGCAACTCTCACAAAACTGGAGAGCTGATCACAGGTGAGAACTCAGAAAGTGCAGCAGGAGCTGCTCTGAGGGTAAAGGCACCTACACCAATGCAAGAAGAGCTCACTCCATGAGCTCCAGCTTCAAAGGACACTGAGTTCACTTCATTGCAAATGACTGCTAACATCATTCCAAAAACACTAGCTGAAGGAAACCTGGGGAGCTTTTGGAAGTGCAGAATGTCAATAACTGATGCCAGGTAAACATGAGGGGCTGCCTGGTGCATGGCAGTGCTGCAGGAATCAGCTCCACACCAGCTGAAGTTAAAAGTTAGAAGTTAAAAACCGAACTGTGTGACCATGGCTTGGGGGAGCCACTGCACAGTGCCCAGAAATGCTCCCTGTGTAGTGACAGACAATAGGAACTCCCAATGCACTACCTGCTGAAGGTGTGCAGGAGATGCTTCCCACTCTTAAGAGAAAAAAAGCTTTTCTAAACTCCCTTTCAAAGAGCCAGTCAGAAACCTCTCCAAACTGATGGCTTACTCTTTTCTCATCGTATTAAAACAAGTTTATGAAAATGTAGTAACATTGGGAAATGGCTTTAAGGGAGAAGGGAAAATGAATGAGACTGAAATGACATTTATTCTCCTTCTGCTTATTTTGGAAGGATTAGGGAAAGCTAACAGGAAGGTTTTGAAGAAAAATGCCTAGCACAGTCCCTGGAAAGGCCCAAGGGTCAGTGACAAGAATGCACACCACACTTGTAGTCAGCAATTCTCATTTACAAAATCAGTTTTCTCATGGGGGAAAAAAACAACCAAACAACAAACATCCAGCCAGCACATAGTTCAGTGTCTGACAGTTTAGTCATTTACAATTTGAAACTGAACTTCAAGGTTACCCTGTGTTAACAACATGGGATCCTCCCCATTACACAGATAAACTAATTTCTCACCTTCAATTCCATGTCCTTTACTATTGTGTAGAAGTCTCACTTTGGAGAGGAAGGCTAAAATACATTTCCATTACTGTAGTTAACCTTTATTGGAACAGTCTTGTTAGCAGATCTAGCAGAAACTAAGTGAGTTCCCAAGGAATTAAATCCTTTCCACAGCAGCAGGTCTTGCCCGTGACGAGCTATAGATCACAGTAGAGAGCTCTGTGGAAGACTGTGCCAATGAGCAGTTTTCCCTCGTAGACGGATGCCACTGAGCTTCCCTGCAGCACAGAGCCATTGTCAGAGTAGACACGTGTCACCACAGGCTCCTCCGAGAGGATGTTCTGGATGCGCAGGACCTGCCAGAGCGGGAGGATACGGCTGTTGAAATGGGCATGGGTGAAAATGCTCCAGGGAGAGGGGGAACCTCAGCATGGTAACTTAAACAAATTAGTTAGGATGACCAGCTGCTGATAATTACAACCACGTGATTCCTGTGAGAGGGCCTTTCGTGAAGCACGGTCCATGAACACTGATTTTTATGGTTTTTTTTAAAGTTGTTGTGCAACACTGTAAGGAAGTCAAGCAGCCATCCCCACCACCAGGAATGTGCACATTTTTTTCCGGACTAAGAGTTAGTTAATATCTTCTTGTTTTCATATTTTTCCTAGACAGAGCAAACAACTGCTTAGTATCAGAAATGTATTGCTATTGAACATGGTAATTTTGAGAAGTGTCTTACAGGGACCTTCAGACAAGGCTGAAATCCAATGGACAGCAGCCAGCTGCACTCGTAGCTGCTATTGCCCAATGCCAGTACCTCACTGATTTCATAGAAAGAAGAATTACAGTGTTACCTACAGATGAACCACACTTGCACAAATTAATCATTCCTGTGGAAACATTTCTGGTCACGCTTTGGACTCCTTCAATTATTTTTAGTTTGGCAAAGAGGTGCTGGCTCAGTAATTAATGCAGTTCAACAGAATTTGTGTGCATGTCCACAGCTGCACAGAAAGCAGCCTGAGGAGTCCAGAGTGACTAAGCTACTGGTTGGAAATTATTTAGTTGTTGCCCAAGGGTCTGAATAGGTGTTTGTTAGTGAGTATATGCTGTTCAGGCTCTCACTTGAGACCAGAAGCCAGCTTGGTCTTTGCTTTAACAAAAGCACTTTGTGCCAGGCACTTTCTATGAAATGCAGTTAAGTTATACCAGCATAATTTGAACAAAACAACTTTCTGGCACAGACATAGTCAAGAGACCAGTGATGTCTCCCAAAAGGCACCTCAGATGCAGGAAGATTTTCAGGATCATAGTAGAACAGCTTCATCCCATTGGGATGACATCCTGCCCAGATGTCTCCAGTGTGAGGGTCAATAGACAAGTTATCAACCAGAGTGTCCAGCTGCAGCATCTAGCCAACACAGAAAAAAACCAAAAAATTAAATCTATCAGAAATCCTGGGAGCAAATCACAACATAACCAACAGACTTGTCTCATATGACACAACTTAGACTGTTTTTTTTTTTAAAGAAATACTTTTCCCCCAACTTCTGTTTGTCTTTTCCCCTGGTATGCATCATCCCCTGTGCTATGAGAAACCTGTTTGCTGTTCTGAGCTTCCCCCATCAGCTCATTCACACCTACACCTCTGTGGATGCTTTCAGCGCTCTGTTCCCCACTGCCTGAGGCAGACTTCCACTACAGCTCAACAGCATACCCAAGGATTCCTCCCTGGCTGTTGGTGGGAGGGTGGAAGATCTGAGGCTCTGTAACAGGGTGTGCAGACACCTCTGCAAACCCACAGTAGGAGGCACCCAGATCAGAACTTTACAGATGTTCATGCTGAAATCTCAAGCATTCATTGAAACTATTCTGTCCAAAATCCATATCTGCCTCTTTTTTATAGAACAGCAGCACCTTACCTTCACATGGGTTAAACTCCAGTTAGCATGCTTTTCCATGACATATACACTGTGATCCAGTATATCTGCAATATAGATGTACCTTCAAAAGAAAGAAAAGAACTTCTTAATATATATGAGTAAGCAGACACCAAGACTAGATAGTTCCTCCTCTGGAAGCCCACACACAAACAGACTGCAAGCCAGCCAGAGGGCACTGAAGCCAACCTGCTGAGCACCTCAGATACACTGAGGTGCCAGTGTAGCTTCACATTGTGTCAGTTTTTCCATTATGACACTGAAATAAACCTTGGAACCAGAAAAATCACAATTATGATTTATTTTTTTTAAATCACCTGTCCACACCACAGGAGTGGTTGATTCAGTCATACAGGTGTAGGACTGTAGAGCACCCCTGGCTTACAGAAACCCTGCCCCATTAATCCTTGCAAGCAAGACACACAAACTTCTGTATCAGCTGGTTAAAATGCAGCAACTGTTGACCTTATTGCCTATAAAGTACCACACAATGCAGCAAACACTGCTGCTAAACAGAGAGAGACAAAACTTCTGTGCTACAAACACTCTGCATCACTTGTGCTGCCCAGGCAGCACCTTGCCTTACATGAACCAGTTCAGACACTTGACCACAGAGGGACCAGGTCTCCAGATCTCCAGATACTTCTGTGTGATCAAATAAAATCTAATGTAAGAAGAAACTTACTTTCTATCAGGTGAAATGTTAATTCCATTGGCTGAATAAAACCCAGATGCTACTTCTTTAACTTCTTTTGGACTGTAGTAAACAACATTTGACCAGGTTAAACCCAAGAACATTTCTAAGAACATCAAGAGGAAGTCAGAGAAGTAGTGGTCATTGGTAGCATAGAAGCTGTCTGGTCCCATGGCTACTATATCATTCACACTAGAAAAGAAATAAAGAGATATAGAAATTTAAAAAAAAAAATTAAATGAGAGGTATGAAGGAGCATTTAAGGACTGCCCACAATACAATCAGGACATGGTCATCAATACCCATAAAGAGGCTGCAATTATAGATGTACTTCAAGGAGTCACCAAATTATTTAGCTCCTTTTTACTTCTATTTTCTATGAGCCAGGACGTGCAATGCTGAGACCTGAATAGGGCCATAGGGAATCGGCTAAAAATCTGGCTACATGTCTGTAAGTACATGGAAATTTTTTTTTTTATTATTAGTATTATTTTCTTTTTCATTACATTCAAGTAGAAATCAGAGAACAAGTAGGTGTTGTGACAACTTAATCAATCTGGCTGTTTATTTTACAATCATATTGCAGTAGGACACACCAAAAAAAAAATTGTATTAAAAATAAGAAAAGCAGAAAAAGCTAAATGTATGTTTATTTTTACAGTGTAGGAAATCCAGATGATAAAATATCTGGGGACTCATATCTGCAATGACCTGAGTGTGGGTTGCATGAACAAAGGAGAAATGGATGCCAAGCTAATTCACTGGCATCAATCACAGCAAGGCTTAAGACTAATTTAGTGATACAACTATTAAAAATCTAATTTAGAGGAGAGATTGGGGCAACACTGCTTTTGATTACACAGATAAGAAGTAATCAGTAAAAGAAACAGGGATGCTGGTTAAAGAGGAAATATCTCCTATTAATAATAGCCTAAACCCAAAAATCATCCTACATTGGATTTCACCAAGGCAGCCTGATCTGGAGGAAAACTGTATTTGAGTCCAATACCTTGTCAGAAGGTCATGTCGAATGGTTTTCAGGTGTACAAGAGAATTGTCATCTTCTACAAATTTAAACAATTCTACTGTGCTCTTCTGGTGGGGATGGTTCACAACGAAGAGGTACACGGTGTTGTCTTGAAAAAGAAATGGAAACAGCTGAATTCTCTGCAGCACTCTGTGTGGCTGAGCACCCCAGCCCAGAGGCAGCCCCCAGCACAGAGCACATGCTGAGTTTGGGGCATTTGTCTCGTGGCTCTGCAGAGGCAGAGGGACGAGTACCCACATTCTGCAAGATGCCTCTGCAAACACACCCAGATCTCCAGCGGCTTTTGTCCCAGGCTGGCTCTACAGGGAGCTGCTGTGTTAACTAGATTCTTGCTATTTCTTCCAAGGAAAGAGGAAACCACCACCTCATCGTTATACCCAAGCCACTGGATTTTGCAATCTGTGAATCAGCCCCAGTGAGCTGGAAGAAGGGTTTGTGGCCAAGGCAGTTTGGGCTCTTGGGTTTGCCTCCCCTGGGAGAGTGGAAGGAGCATCCTTCTCCTGCATTCTATGCAAGGCTGCAGCCCATCTGCCCAGCCCTTCTGGCAGGACCCTGCATTAGCCACCACTGGTTTTTCCAGCACCTCCCTTAAAGGGTGACTGTACGGGGATGCAGGTCAAGCTGCAGCAATTGTTTTCTTTATATTTGCAAAATTCTACTTGCCCTGCTAAAATTCCCAATGAAAGGACAGGGAAAAAGACACTTTATTGGTAGTCAGAGTCTGGCATAGGAGAACATATCTGGGAGAAGAGAACCTAGCTTGGACAAAGAGTAACAGAGGTTTTGGTAATTTACAGAGAATTGATAATTTACTGTTTTGCCACAAAAGTTTCCATTCTGGGCACTACTAGTCAGTGAAGGATATATCTCCTCAAAACACTTGAACCCAGCATGAGACAGATGTAAATGTAAAATCAATTTTCTGTGGTTTTCAACCCTAACTTTTACCATGTTTTCTTTCCTTTTAATATCCAGGGCATCCTTCAGTTTCAGACCGACTGAAATTATGTGCAAGTGTGTTTCCTTTAGCAACTGACATTTAGAAAAGGGCAAAACTAAGGTAAAATACCCCAAACCTTTTTGTCTCCCAGCAAGGACCGCCATTGGGGGTGCAGGGCAAGGCTGCAGAGGGATGCCTGATTGTGCTCTCTAGGCTGATATTTGCCACCATCTCAAGCTCTTTACCTCTGTCTATATAGGTGCTGATTCCATGAGGGTTAAACGATGCCAGATCAAACCCTCGGCTGATTCTCAGTTCCACTGCTCTGGGACTGTCTTCATTCAAATCCATTAAAAATATTTCACCTGGCTTATCTGGAGCAAAGCTCTTTAATCCTGGGTATTTCAAGCCCTGTAAAATCCAAACATGAGAAAATAACTCCTGGGTAAAAGGTAAACAAGAGCATCACAAGGCTGAAAAAGCCAGAGCCTTGATCAGGCTTGCAAGCACACATGAGGAAATCCTATGGCCAGCCATCCTAATTGCAAAGAAGAGCTTGAAAATGTATCTCCTAAAGGCTAAAAAAAATCAGGAACAGCAAAATCGATACATAAAATTTGGTTTTTTCTTAAAGTTAGGGAATTAACACAGCTTCTTAACATGGCAGAGGATTACATTTCAACATTTCAATGAAGCAGCATGACAGAAAGCCCAGGTTACGTGGCCAGGTAAGTCAGTGTGGTAGGATACCTGTGTCAGAGCCTCCGACACCACTTCTGTGACAAGAAACATGCTTGCTGAGGGGAATGACAGCTAAGCCAGCCTAAGACTGGGCTGTTCTTTGGGAGCCAGCCAACCTTGTAGAAAAGAGCCCCTCCTGCTCTTTTCACCTGTGGCTTCTGCAGATAAGGAAACAGGCAAACCCCAGCATGGGGAGGTGGCATGGGAACTTACAGAGCTGATGAAAGCCAGTCCATTGGGAAGGATATCGATGTCTTCTGAACCAGTTTCTGCAAAACAGAGATAAACAGGGGTTTTCAGGTGACATTAAGCATTTCCAATTGAAAAAATCCCTTTTTAAGTACAATTCCAGCTCTCATGAATGACCCTTTCTGGTATGACCCCAGACACGATGAAGTTTGGTGGAAAAGTTTGGCCATTAAAAGTGGTAGCAGAAGACATCACATCAGGTTAGGAAATAGTACTGGGGTTCACCTCTTTTGGGGGCCAAGGGGTGCCCCTGCAGTGGCCAGGCAGTCTCCTACCCAGACCCTTGTGCCCCCAGATGTTGTGAGATGAATTACCAGGTGTGGGATGAATCACCAGCTCCTGAGGATGTGTTCTGCAGTGAGCAATTAGTTTGGGTATGGAGATTTCCAGGGCAGGACCATACCTGTGCCTCAGGCCTCAGGCTTGCATAAGGCAGCTGTGGGAACTGTGCTCACTAATTCTCCTGATTGAACTTGGACACTTCACAAAAATGGGTTGCCAAATATTTAGTTAAAGCTCTCAAGTGACAGAGAACCTACTATATCTATAACAGCTAAGAGATTTCATAGTTACACCTCACTTTCAACTACAGGTAATCACTTCCAATATTGCCAGTTCCTGTAGCTCCTGTAATATTTTATCCTGCTAAGAAAGGAAGATAAAATAAAAACCCTTTAGTAAAAACACTTGAGTAATTTTAGGCTTTCATAAAGCACGCCCCAAAGAGCTTTTAGTCCAATGCTGAAGGCCATTTGACATCCCACATTTCCACCCCTCCCCTGAGAAATCTCCCCTCTTTTCTCCAAATCACCAGCAAACACAGCATTCCTCACAAGTCACTTTCCAGATGATGAGGGAAGGAGCATCTGATTAAAGAAAATTCTTCTACAGGTTTTCTTTATCAGAGCCATCAACACAAGGTTTTTCCACCCAGCTTGTCCCATGTCTCCACACCCCCTCCTGCTTTGGCATAACCACACATGTGAGCCTGCGTGGGTCACACAACCCATTGCACATCAACACCTCTTCCCAAGGAAGCACCTGCAAATTTGAGCTGGGCTTACTGTTTGCTTTTAAGCAACTCCTATTTATCCAACCACTGGTTTTTCTGGGCTGTAATTGATCCTGGGATCACTGACAGCCTCTGTGGAGAGGAACCAGAACCCCAAATTCACCCATCCAGAAAGTTCCTCCCTAGCTCAGCTCTGGGAAGATGCAGTGGCACAACTTCTCTCTTCTGGCCAGGGCCAGCTCCTCCTCAGCCTCAGCAAGCTCCTGCTCCATCCCATGATGGCAATGAGCTGTCTGCAGAGCTGCCTTCTGTCCCTGCCTTCTGAAGAACAAAATGTCTGAAGATGCATTTTGGGAGGAGTCAGCTGCTATCCCACCTGGGATTTTGGTTCTGAATTTTGACTAACTCAGGCAGGAGAGAACATCTGCACTGATGTGTCCAGAAACACTTAGAGCCTGTATTTACCAATTTAAGTTTTGAATTTGGGCTCTTTTTTTTCTTTTTTTCTTTTTTTTCTCAGCTCAGCTTACACTCTGGTTTGAGCCACAAACTCCTTTCCATTGCCCCAGTCTCTCCAAGCCTGGGTTAATTTATAAAATAGGGTTAGTGGTAATTCTCCACTTCCCAGGATTGCTGCAAGGCTAATAGCATAAATAAATGCTGAGAGGCTCAATTGCCATGGTGACATGAGCTGGACAGACAGCTTTTACTGGCAGCACACACTGGTGAGTGAATAAACAGAGATAGAATCATTTATCGCTACTGAATCGGTGAGGCTGCCAAGCAGAAAGATGAGCAGGCTAATTGGGAACAGATAATTAAAACCTACCAGTTTCTGGTGGAAGGAGCACACTGAGAGCCCTGCACCCAACTGCTTCAAGGGAAACTGCCCAGCAAAGCACATTTCAGGCGCTCCATGGCCAGGTCCTGGAATGTGTGGAAGCCAGCGGCGTCAGGAGAGCAGCGGAACGCTGACTCAGCACAGCCCTGCTGACCCAGCACCGCCGCAGGGCAGCAAAGGGGCTCTCCTGCCCTGTTTTGGGCTTTGTGCTGCTGCTGCAGGCGCCCTATGGGCCAGGAGAGACTCCTTAGGTACCCCCTGTATGCACTATGTTGTTTAATTGTATCACTGAGCCCAGCTTGTCCGTGGGATTATCTGAAGAGAGGTGACATTCAGGAGAAATTAAAAGATAATGTAAAAAACAGCTGCCTACTCTAGAAATGTTGGCTTTTTGTTGTTCTTTATTTTATCTTAGTATGATGTATTCTGCAGGTGTATCTGACAAAAAAACCCATCTGGATTTCATGTCCAAAAGTGTGACACTGTTTTGCCCATAACCCACTAATTGTTCCAAGATGCAAGCATTTCTAGCAACTTCTGTAGTAGCTTCTTGAACTTTAGGAATCAGTACAGGAGATATGGTTAGTTTATTATAAACCAGTAACATGACAAGAAATCAGTAAAACTCAAAAGCTACAAAGTCTACAAATACAGCCTTTCCTACATATTTGAGAATGAGCAATTTTTGTTTGTTCAGTGTTTGTATCTGTGCTTATATTGCACAATATTTGCAAAGCAGAATAGATTAAAGTCTTCAGAAAGATACAGAAAAGATGCAACTGTGCAGAAAGAAAAAGGTCCACTAGAGAAGTCTTCCATTTAGTCTGTGTCACTTACTATAGATCCATCACTTATATTTCATAGACTCTACCAGAGGTCTGTTCTTCTGTGTACAGAATGGATAGATTAAGATTATTTTGCTCAGATCCAGCCGATCCAGCTCTGGGACCTATGTCACATTCAAGAGTTCAGAAGGACTGATTTAAACATTAAAATAAAGACAGATTGTTTATTCAGCTTTAACCTAGCATTTTAAAGGAAAAAGGCCCAGGAGGCCAAGACATCCATGTACAAAGACATCCTAAGACAAAGTCACCCATACAAGCAACTTTACAGATCCCAGTACAGCAGAACCTTCTGTCTGAACAGTACTACCTAGGCAGCATTTAAGCTTTAGGGATCCTTGGTCACTAATATAAGCCTCCTGGTCACAGAAAATGAGTTTTAGAAGATGTTTGAGTGAACATGCCAACTTTTAAATTTGCACAATCCTTTGTTACTTCTCTTTCTGCCGCACTGGACCTGCTAAACTAATTTTTTGGCATTTTAATTTTTCTGATGAGCAGCAAACTGAGGAGCAAAAACAAGGAAGGGGCAGTTCTCTGTGTGAAGGGACAGCATTGGAGGAGCCAGCAAGAAGCAGAGATAGAACTCAGTAAATGGATCCACTGCCTCTAAGCAGAGACAAGCTCTCAGAAATAACCTAATCTGCATGTAAATGTCAGGCACAAAAACCAAGATACTGTTCAGAAACGAAACACAACTCTATTTGTCTTTTCCAGGTTTCCTTCTTTCCTCAACAGAACAATCATGTTGCAAAAAAGTCTTATAAAGATTGCAATAGCGGTATGCCTAAAAAATTACTCAGAAATTATTTTATATTAATCACCGCCAAACAAGCATCATTCATAGTCTTGTATGAGTAAATTACAGCTTAATCTAGAAGACTTGGAAAATGTTTTTAATACCATCTTTTTCTGTACATATTTTCAAGCACAGGAACTCTGCATATATACATTCACAGCAGCAATTTGACTTTATAAAGATGTTTGAATCCTGACACAAGGAAGAAACAAGATCTATGAAATCAACTTACTGACTCAGCAAGCTCAAAGGCAAAGCTGTAAAAGCTCATCCAATGACTTTTTACACATCAAAAATCCAGACAAATTTCAACATCATTTAAGCCATTTCCAAAAATACTAAGGAGGAGAAAATCCTTAGCCATCAAGCCTGATTGAGGTTTTTTGGGAGGGAGACACAAAAAAGCAATTCATTTCAAAGCTATCAATTTATAAACTGGTTATCCTAAGTGGAGAGAAAAAAAAACCACCAAGACATAAATATTTCTGTGTGCTAAACACATGGCCCAAAGTACAAAGTCAACATTTCAGCCACTCTGTTAAACCTCTCTGCAAACCAGAGTAAGATGACAAACATGACCCCTCGCTCTTTGGAACCGCACAGCTGCGTTGCACAACCGCGCCGAGCTCCCGCCCGCCACCGGCCCCGCGGCACCAGCCAGATCCTAAACATGCCCAAAATGTGGTGCCAGGGAGAGGCAGCCCGGCTGGCATTTACCAGCCGCTCCTCTGCCATGTGCCTAAGGCCTTCTGCTAAGGCTTCCACCCTTGCAGCACTGCCCATCTCCAAGGTGTAACCAGCTGACAGCCTCCTGTAGGAACCTGCCTGAAGAGCCAGCACACCCTGATCTAAAAGCCAAATCATTTCCCAAGTGCCTTAGGAAAGGAGAAGTGTTTTCAAGGTACTCCATTTTAAGAAAAAGAAAAGAAACTAAACACTGATTTATACCCAGCTAGTATTTCAGGACTATTTTTTCCTGCAGTTTCTCCCTATCTCCAAGTCCAAGTAGCAAATCAAAGTCAAATTAGCACTTTGTTTTTGGGATCAGGCTTGGAAGCTGGCTTTAAGAAGCCATTACAAAAGAAGGCTGGACAAAAGCAAGGCACTCAGTTATTTTAAGCACGTACCGATCCCTTTAATGAGCCGGCAGTTCGGGAGGCTCACTGGGGCTACTTCCCGTGAAGCATTGAATCTGTTCCTGCAAGAGGAAAGAGCAGGGTTAAACAGCACATAGCCAGTTTGAAAACAGGTAACTTTCCTAGTTTTCAGTTTTATTGTCTGCCACATTGCAGCAACAAATCAGCCGTAAAATACTGAATAAGCAAACTCCAGAACCAACAACAGCAACTGCTCCAAATCACTGCAATGGTTACACATGACCAAGGATTAAGTGATTCTTCCACTCTGAGTAACTTCAGAAACTTCATTTTGTTCATAAGCTTCAGCAACAAGCTTTCACGACCCAGTGCAGCTCAGATGATAACACAACCACACTTTATTCAGGTTTCAGACGCCTAAATATAGAAGCACCCTGCAGTTAGGACCAGCATTTCACATGAGGAGAGAGCAATCTTCTACTGCAACCCACTGCCTATTTTTGGTGACCAGACCACCAGCAGTTGCACTTTCTTCATTTTTTGTCTACATTCAAAGGTAGGAATAGCACTGTTGCAAGGTAGGAGCACTCCTTTCCTTACCACAAGCAAGACTTGGTAGTATGGTTTTCAGCAATTGCCCTGTCCCCTCCTCTTCACTCCTGGTAACCACCCCAAGCACTACCCTTCATCAGTACTTATTTCATTCATGAATGTGCATGAAATTCCACCTTTGGGTCATACTTCACTGGACAAGCAGATACAGACAGGCACACACAAGTTCATATTTCTCCACTTCCTCCGTTCCAGGTTGTTTGCAAATCTGCATGAGCACCACCTCACAACAACCAGGAGGTCTGACCATGCTGGTCTGCAGTGACACAAGAAAATATGTTGCATTTCTATGTATTCTAGTGTGCTGGAACATTTTTTTTTCTTTTTTTTTTTCTTTTTTTTTTTCCTGACCAGAAAGAAGCATTTAACCTAATGTAGTAACACTTTTGCATAACTATCATATGTTGAGGCTATTGCTGCAATCACAGGAAATTCTGAATGCAAAGACCCCACAGCAAAACCTTGCCATGTTTATGTTATGGTTTTAGGCATAAACATAAAGTAAACAGCAGTATCACTCAGTGATATGAAAAATATGTGATACAGTCAAGCACTACATGGTATGTCAGTCCTGCATTTTTTTAATCACTTAAATATGAATTGTAAATTGCTTCAATGCTGCATGACTGACACAGGTTGTTAACATAAGGCCAAAAGAAAAGAAGAAAAACAGTAAAAAGCGCAGACAACTGCAAGGGAAAGGAGCCAAATTAAACCCTCCCAAGCCCTCTCTCCCAGCACAGGAGAACTGACAGAGATCATGCTGGCTCCCAGCCCACAAACAGCACGGGAGGGATATCCATCTCCCTGCTGCCCCTTACCCACCAGCATCCCAGCACAGCCAAATCCTCAAGCCTTTGAGGATGGCTCAGGGGGATCCTGCCTAAAGTTGCACTGCTGCCTTTTTAGGATTTTTCCCTTCCCTATTTTCACCAGCTTTTCCCAGGCAGGCTGCAAGCCACCCCGAGCCAAAAGCACAGCGGGAACTCAGCCAGCAGCCAGCAAAGGATGATGATATCCCGACAGCATTCCCAGGGAAACACTTCATGGGCTGGAATGAGAGTAATTCAAAAGGACACCAGTCACAAGCCTGCAGCATATATAGAGGCTTTTCCAAAATGTGTCAGTTTATCTAGCTCAGACAGCCTCAGCCACGCAGCCAGATGGCCTAGATAACAAACTGGCCATACTAACGAGACCTGGAATGTGGAAGGCCTGCAATATGTGCGGGATGCAACTTCAAAGAAAGCAGCGGTTTTTGGTACTTGGTGGAAGTCCAGTGCATGGCACCTTTGCAAATCTGCATGAGCACCACCTCACAACAACCAGGAGGTCTGACCATGCTGGTCTGCAGTGACACAAGAAAATATGTTGCATTTCTCTCCCCAGTTTGAGTCCTCCACCTGCTTCCCTACTTCATGAGACACAGACCACAGGCCTTCCCTTCAGAAGGAACCTGTTGCATATTCAAAGATCTTTCTCTAGTTTTTGGTACTTGGTGCAAGTCCAGTGCATGGCACCTTTTCCCTCAGTTTCTCTCTCCAGTTTGAGTCCTCCACCTGCTTCCCTACTTCATGAGACACAGACCACAGGCCTTCCCTTCAGAAGGAACCTGTTGCATATTCAAAGATCTTTCTCTCTTTTAGTTTTCCTCATCTCTAGACTAACCAATCATGAATCGCTTGGGATTTGATTCTGGGGTTTTTTAACAAATTCAGAAGGAACTACAGAAAGTCTTTGCTAGATTCTTGCCCTCTGGGTAGGGGATGAATAAAAAAGACCCTTGGCAAGAGCTAACACCACCCACAGTTTCTCCTCTCAAGACTGTGTTAAATTACTTTTAGAGTACTTTGTGATCTGAAGTTCTGTGTTTCCAAACTTGGCAACTGTCTTAAGACTGCTGGTACATTGCAGTTCGCAGAAAACACAGCACACAGGAAAAACCCACAGAGAGCTACAGAGACAGGGGGATCCTATTTCTTCATAGAGATTCTCCTTTACCAGATTCCTAACATTTCATTTGTTCATTCCATTTGGAGGAGAGGTGGAGTCCTCTGCTCTTCACTGCACTTTGAAATGGCTCACCCCACTAAAGCCTGGGAGTATCTTCCAGTTCTGCTATCCCAGTTTATGCAACTCCAGGACAGGAGGGCCCTATTACCACCGTGGCTATCACCAGTAACATTTGTGGTGGATTTAATGCAGCCACCATCCATGCCAGGTACCAGGGTCCAGGCAGTAAAGCTCTCCTTCTGTAATTAGATGCAATTACTATCTAGCAAAAGTGCAATTAGCAGGATGTCATTGCTGAAATCAGGGATTTGGGGTTCTTGTAAACATAAGCAAAATCATACTGACTTAGTCACTTTCCAGTACAGTAATTCAGCATCATTTCTGTGACCTGAAAGGACCAGTTACACATTCAGGAGCTTTCAGGACAGAAGCTGCTGTAACACCAGTGTTCACATTCACACCTCATGGCATGAGGTGTGTGATATGGAGCAGGACATGGCTGGGTATTTCAGCTCACAACAAGTGAGGTCACAACTTTGGATCACCAAATCTGGGCTCCACCAGAGGAAACCTCATGTACATAGGGGCTACTGTTATCCAGAGGTCAGCTTTGGAAGAACATAACCCAAGCTTCTGGCAAACTGTTTGGGGTTACTGTTTGGCCACTTGGCAGGAGACAAGGTAAATTCACAGACAGTGCTTTTGGCACATTCCTGTTAGTTGCAGGCCGTAAAAATAGAGGTATACTACCCCCTGTCCCTGGGCACCTTCTTCGCTTGTCCCCCTTGCTCCCATCATCCTGGGAAGGATGCAATAAATGGTGCAATAAATGGTCCCGAAGTTAGTTAATGCCGAAATCGGATGAAAAGCGCACCACAGTGCCTGCATTTTCCCTGAGAAAACCCGGTTCCCTTGATGATACTGACGGCAATGATGATGATGATGGTGCAGAACCCTTCCCCCCCCTTGGCTGACACCGCGCTGGTGCACGGGCAGGTGCTCGCCGAGCCGCACCGGAGCCGGGAGCTGCGGGTCCCGCGCTGGCAGGGCGGAGGGGAGCGCCTGGCCCGTCCCGCCCGCCCGGCCCCGCACCGCGGCCCCGCTCACCCACCGGAAAGCCAGCAGCCGCTCCGCCGCCAAGGCTGCCGCTATCCCGACCAGAGCCACCGCCAGCAGCTTCCCCATGGCCGCTCCGCGTCCCGGGCGGTCCCGTCCCGCCCCCGGGCCCGGCGCTGCCCGTGCCCCCGCCCCGCCCGGCCGTGCCCGCGGCACCGGGCCAGGCTGCGCCTCGGGCCGGCCCGGGGGAAGGGCAGGGGGAGCAGCTTCCAGCTCCGGTATGAAAAGTGTGTGCGTGGTACAAACAGGAGCGTGCCGGACCAAGCCTGCGTGGTGCGGAGTGCTCAGGTACTCAGGTACACCTCTGCTGGGGTGTGCACCCTCATATGGGTACACTCATACCAGAGCTTCCCCCCAGTGATGTTGCTTCCACTGCCACCCTCCCACCAATATCTTTCTTCTCTGTGCAGGAGAAGGGCTGCAGAACCCACCTCAGGGCTCCAGGGTTCCTCCATTCAGCACTCTGCTCTTGGACCGTCTTCAGTGTTGGCCTCCTGCGCTTTCTGCTTTTCGGAGGAGCACACTTGGCAGGTTCATGACCTCCCTCAGCAGTTATCTTTCCCTTCCCTGCGCAGTGAATGTCCTCACGTGCACACATTCCTTTGCACTTTTCTGAATGTCTGAGCAATCACTTAAAAGGGCTTTCCTACTCTTCTTGCCCTTGCCCTTGAGGCCAAGCAGATGCTCCACACTTTGTAGTACTTAGTATAGTGTGTAGTACACACTGTAGTACTGTGCCAGGGAAGAGGAGGGACTCTAAAATACCTTTTCCCCTCCATTATGGAATATTCCTTTTCCCCTCCATTATGGAATATTCCTTTTCCCCTCCATTATGGAATATTCCTTTTCCCTTTTCTGGCACTTGATTACTTTGAAATTACAGATAGATGAGGTTTTTGGGAGAAATGCATGGGATTGTTGTGACCCAAGTGTAGGATCTGGCACTTGGCCCTTGTTGAAATTCATACCATTGGCCTCAACTCATGGATCCAGCCTGTTCGGATCCTGCTGCAGAGCCTTCCTACCCTTCAGCAGATCAACACTCCCACACAGCTTGGTGGTGCCTCAAACTTACTGAGGGTGTGCCAGATCTCCATGTCCAGATAAATATATTAAACAGGACTAGCACAAATACTGAGCCCCAGGGAACACCACTCAAGACTGGCCACCAGCTGGATTTAACTCCATGCACCACCACTCTCTGGGTCCAGCCATCCAGACAGCTTTTTCACCCAGTAGACAGTGCACCCATCCAAACCACAAGCAGTTTCTCCAGGAGAATTCTGTATGAAATTATATCAAAGGATTTATAAAGTCTGGGTAGACACATCCACAGCCTTTCCCTCATCCATGGGCAGGTCACCCTGTCATAGGAGGAGACAGGTTGGTCAAGCAGGTTCTGCCTTTCACAAGCCCATGCTGGCTGGGCCTGATCCCCCGCTTGTCCGGCACGTTCCATTGGATGTCACTCAAGATGATTTGCTCCACGATCTTCCTTGGTACTGGTCAGGCTGACAGCACTGCATTGCAATACCCAAGTTGTGCACGCCTCCTCACCTCGTTTCCATGTTGGCAACTGTATCATGGTTTTCCTGCTGCATGATGAATTCCTGATTCTGTTTATTGCCCATTCTGCATGCACTGGCACAGATGCACTTCATTTGGGCTGTTATTTCCACAGCCTTCTTGGGGGTAGAAGCCCTGAGTCTTGCGTGACCATTTTCATACACTTGTGTGATGTCTAACACCTCAGTGACACCTGCATCTTTGCTGCTGTGTGGATCTCCATCCATCTCCACCCCCTGCCACTGAGGCAGCAGACTAAAGGAGCATGCTAGCACACCATCCATCAAACACTGATGTACTGCCTCCAGGCTTGTCTCTATCTAGACTGTTTTTATCCCCTCACCTCTTCAAATCTAGTTTTAAACTCTTCCAGTGAGCCCTTCTAACTGGGCAAAGATCTGTCTGGTTTTATCCCCTCACCTCTTCAAATCTAGAAGATTAAACTCTTCCAGTGAGCCCTTCTAACTGGGCAAAGATCTGTCTGTCACAAACAGACCTGCTGTCATGTAGATTGACCCATGATCAAAAAAACCAGATTCTGCTGGTTTCTTATCTCAGGTTTCACACCAAGACCATTTTCCTAGCATAGTGTTTTCCATTCATTTATTTACACTGCAGTTTAATTTGCAAAAGCACATACTGCTTACTGTCCAGAACTCTATTTTGAGACAAGATGGGTGCAATTCATCTGATTAAATGTCAATGTCTCAATGAAAACATCAGAGCTGGTCATAGATTTTGAGACAAGATGAGTGCAATTCTCTGATAAAATGTCAATGTCTCAATGAAAACATCAGAGCTGGTCATAAGATTGCAAGAGTGGCCATCCTGTGTCAGATCAAGGGTTCAGCTCAACAGCTAACAAAGGCAGTAAGTCTGGGCCCAGGAAGAATAAGGAAATGGGGGGCAAGCTGGATAAATCCCCCAAGTTTCTTTCCTAGCTCTTAAGTATTTTTAGCTCAGTATGATGAGCTTTACCTTTTTAGTAACCCCTAATAGAGTTATCATTCAAGTACTTTCCTGTCATTTCTTTGAAGTGAGCTGTGCTTTCACCACACTTCTTGCTGATGTCAAGCCACCTAGGCACCCTTCATGGTCACAGCAGTAAAACAGTTACTTTGAGGTAGCAATTCATATAAAAGTTGCCTAAAATAGCTCAAGAAATCTTTCCTAGGAAGTGGAGATTCCTCTGCATTCATTGGAAAGGAGCCTACAGTGACTAATTCAAGTGCAGAAATCTGCTCTGTAGATGCCTGAAGGTAGAGGGAATGAATCTGCCTTGAAGTCTCTGCTTATCAAGTCACCCTTGACTGAAGGAAGACTCTGGGCTTCTCAGCAGATCCCAGGCAGCCTGGGGTCTGCTCACTGGCACTGTCACATCTGCTCTGGCTTTCCCTCACCAGCACCCCCCAGCTGGCCAAGAGGCTGCAGCAGTGTGGAAAACTCCTGATTGCTTCTCGGTCTGTTGCAAATTCCCCTGTGGTCTTTGCTTTGGGGCACTCAGGAGAGACCAGGGGTAACCTCCTGCCACACAGCATCGTGACTAAGAGAAGGAATGGGTTGTGTGCACGGAATCAGCTGGAGAGGGCTATGTACCAAGCCTGGGAGTGGAGGAAGTGAGCAGAGCAGGGAGACAAGAAAAGTCTTATGCCAATTTAGTAATTTAGACTCCTGTACAGTCAATGAAAGAAACCCTCAGTAAACAAGTCCAAGGTGGATTTATTCCCTCTGGGAAAGCATGCATGAAGTAGGCAAGTAGCAAAGGCTTCTTCTCACCCTGTCTCTCCCAAATGATGGTAATGAGACTGCTTACAGAGAAAATAAAAAGAAGCTTTTAAATTACTGAACGTAAAGGGAAATTTTTCTACCAAAATGTTGGAAGTCTTAAGTCTTTCACTTGTAAAAGATAAGCCCTTTACATGTGCTTCTCTGTCTCATATCATCATATTTTTTAACAGGTAAGATACAGAAGCTATGTAAACACAGATCTGGATTTCAAAACTATTTCAAAATGCATCATTCTTGAGTCATTAATGAAACAATATGTTTTGCCAAACAAACTTTTAAAAAGCCAAAACTCTCTTTTTATCCAGATTTTACTTTCTCCTATGGTGATGTTAATCTGAAGTAAATCCACTGATCTGCATTGCCAAAGTATTTACAATGAATTTACACTATAGATTAAAGGTCAGAATATGATTCTAGAGCACTTTTGGGGGAATAATCTGACTAAATACAAAAGCCTGCAATGCAGGTGTGATAATATTAAGTGGATCCTTCAGTTCATGGAGGGCAGTGAGGGCCCCAGGCTCTGGAGGGCATTGAGGACAAATCTGATTGACAGCTCTTGAGGAGTCAGGCAGTGCTCAGTGACCCCGAGCTGCTCTACAAATACTGAGTGAAATTCAGGAGAGGGCATGTGGGTGTGAAGATAAAGAAGATGTTGCTACAGTTTAACTGTAGAAACAATCAGAAGATGTCAACACAGTGTGGAAAGGTTCAAAGAGAGTCTAGGGAGGTCTTAAACTGAACTCACTGGTTTTGCTGAATTCAGATCTTAAAACTGGGTTAATGTAAAGGCCACATGCATCAGATTGCTGCTGACATGCAGGTGCTGAACTAGCTTCAAGTAAAAATAAAAACTGGCAGGCAAGAAAGCTGTTTCCCACA
Organism: Passer montanus; assembly: GCF_014805655.1. Lineage (NCBI taxonomy): Eukaryota > Metazoa > Chordata > Aves > Passeriformes > Passeridae > Passer > Passer montanus. Next base: position 19,970,435 of record NW_024356505.1, on the reverse strand, counting down.
AAACTAGGCAGAAATCACAAGCAAAGCCTCTGGTTTGCCAACTGAAACATGAGGGAAAATGCTTCTAAAGCTGCATGTCATGGAAATGACAAGATTCTTTATAAATGCTGTGGTGTAAAACCACTTTAACCCTGTAAAGCTGATCAAAGGGAAATTGCAGATGGCCTGCTCAAATATCTCAGCAATTTCTTAAACCTTGCATTCTTTAGCAGTGATATAGTTGAAAGACACTTCTCAGCTCCCCATTCAAAAATGGGGAGTAGAGATTCCTACAGCATCTGGGCCATTGCCACAGAGCAAGGCAAAGTCCCTACTCACACCTACCATTGCATAAATAGAGTGTCACCAACCAGTTAGAAAACAGGAGCTCATTACTATCACCTAATAAAGAGATTGGTAACTCAAGGCATTCAAGAAGACAGCTGCATAGTGCCTTTTACAATGAAAAAGGTGAAAACATCCCTGCAGTGACACCAAGGTATATTGATTTTCTCAGCTGCTGGGAAAAATATCTGTCACAATGACATCAGCAGATTTGTGGGTGAGGGTGTTGAAAAGGCTTTTGCAGAGACAGTCTGACTTTTAGCCCTGTCCTGCTTCAAAGCGAGCCAAAGTCTCTACCTGGCCTTTGCAGAGCTGGGTGAGGATTCCAGCACTACCAGCCATGAGCAGCCCAGAGGCATCTGCATAAATTTGGGTATCCAAATAAGTTTGTGAGTATATTTTGGTTCTTTCATGGTGATGTGAGGTAATGAAAAGGTTCTTAGTGATGACAAAATGTCAGAACATGTCACTGTCAAAAACAGCCTCAAGCAAGGCTCTGTCCTAGCCCAGCTCTTGTTTACTGCCTTTATGCAGCAGTTTTTGTTACTGCATCTGGAAGCAGTGGCAAAGCAAGCTGCTTTAATTATTTTGTAGGTGGCAGAATTGCTAAACTGGAGAGATGCCAGGTTAAATTGAAAGTCAGAGAGGTCCTGTCAGGCAATCTGCCCTTTGGTGCTGACAGGGTGCTGGCTGTGCAGGACAGTACTGGTGGTTTTTCACTGCACTGCCACGGTTTAGCCCTGTCACAAGCACAAAGAAAATAATGCTGGGGTTTTTTTCAGCCAGAAGCATGCTGAGCCAGGAGTGTGCCTTGGCAGTACAATCCTTCAGTCTTGCAGGTGACATTCTGCTATCGTGGCAAGCAAGATCCTCAAACACTGTGACTGATAATTCAGCTGAGGGAGAGAGCCATGTGGGTTTTGAAAGATTAAAGCTGTCTATAAAAGCAAGGAGGTTCCGGACTTCAAAGACAAGTAAAGGAGAGCATGTTCCTGTCATTATCACTCCTCTGTACTGTAGGACTCTCAGGCAATACACAGTTTCTTTGACTCTCAACCACTCTATGTGCACTACTTTCATGCACTTGCAAATAAAAAAAACCAAAAAGTCAATGTCCTGAATGCTGAGATTTGATCCATTGTCAAATATTAACCACCGCCAAAGACTCTTGCAGTCTTAGGTACACTGGTGTGAGCATTGGTGCATATATCACATATATGTGTTGCACACAGTTGTGTTTTGGGGCAGAAAATGAAATACAGTCCGACATAACCATACAAAGATATAATTCATGTGGAATCATAAGCTATTTTACTTTTCTTTTAAGCATAAACTATGAACAGATTATGTGAAAAAGACCTGTAGGACCTAATCCAACATGTATTGAAATCCTTGAGAGCTGCTACATCATAGGAAACATAAACTATGAACATATAATGTGAAAAAAGACCTGTAGGACCTAATCCAACATGTATTGAAATCCTTGAGAGCTGCTACATCATAGCCTCTCCTCTGTAAACATGTGCCAAAGAGCAAAGAACGTGGCCTTGGTAGTGCCAGAGCCTTTGTGGCATCCAAAAACAACACCTTCCACCCCCACCTTCTTCACTCCACTTTTGTGGAGGAGGTGTCACATGAGTGGCCAGGAGGGAAGGCACCCATGGGATGTTACAGAGCACTGTCAGATGTAGACATCTACCTCACGCTCAACCTAATGCAGCTCAAGAGCAGGCTGTGCATGAATCTCATTAGGCTATGATGTACCTTCTAGAAGAAGGCAGACTTTGTGTTTTCTGCCTAATATCATCACAAGAAAAGCAAAGTGGAGCTAGAGAGTACACAGCAGGGGTATTGTACGCCTGGCACCCAGAAACACTGTATTTCTCCTCATCTCCTTGGAGTACCCTGGGTGGCTGCCTCCAGCAGGTAGACAGCTTTAGCATGTGGTATCAAAACCACTAGAATTTGGCTGACAACAGCTTTTAGGAGACACTGCACACATTTTTTCAGTGGTTCACCTTTTGTTCTTGGCACCCAGAAACACTGTGTTTCTCCTCATCTCCTTGGAGTGCCCTGGGTGGCTGCCTCCAGCATCCCTCCAGCAGGTAGACAGCTTGAGCATGTAGTATCAAAACCACTAGAATTTGGCTGACAACAGCTTTTAGCAGACACTGCACACATTTTTTCAGTGGTTCACCTTTTGTTCTAGCATGAGCAGAAGTTTGAAATTTAAAAGCAAACAGTTGATTTCTATTGTATGATAAGAAATCAGCAGTGATTGTTTTAAACCCTTGATTAGCAACTTTGAAAGAAGCTCAACATTTCTGATCAAAGTGTGGAGGCACACATAATGCTGACCATGTTCTTATTTTTGACCACATTAATTTGACTTATAAATACCAGCACCATGAAGAAGAAATAAAGCCATGCACCTTCATCTTTCATCCTACATACAGTGGTCAGAAGTGAATAGAGCACTTCAGTACCACCTGTTAAAACATTCTTGTGATCTACTACCAAGGTCCTATCTCAATATATTCATTCTGATTTTTAAAAATTCTACATCCATGTAAGTGGGTTTGGTGGTTGGATTTAGTGGTTGGGTTTGGGTTTTTTTCCCATTAGCAGCTTCAGAACTTGTTGAATTAATTGAATTCATGTTTTCTTATAATGTAGTGGCACAAGTCTACAATTCAATAAAATTGCACCTAGTTGGAACTTTCAGCACTTTCCTTTAAAGCCTAAGTGGGGCTTCAGCTATTGTGTAAAGTATCTTCACTGACACACCTAAGTGCTGTGCAAAGCTCAAAAGAAAATACAGACAGACGAGTCTGCTGGCCCCAGGCTGGCCTAGGGGCTTCTCTGCACAGCAGGTCAGAGGAAGCCATGGAACCTGAGCATCACCAGAGAGCACAGAAAGGGAGCCCTATTAACCCTGACATCCCCAGCAGAACACACACCTCTGCCTCTGGCTTGCAGCTTCCCCAAGGTTTTGTGCCAAGCGTCTAGTTTTGCTATGAGTCCTAAAATGCCCTAAGTCTCTTGTGTTTTATGGAGCTGGCTCAGAGATTGGTCTCCAATTCCTACTCTTTTCCTTCCCCTCGGAGGACACTGGATGCCACTAGATTGCCAACACAGTGCCATGGATGTCTCGCAGGGTGTTGGTCAAAAGCAGCCTTTGGGTGTTGGGAGGGAATAGTTTGGGCAAGAAGTTCATTACTGGGAGCCACAACTCTCCTTCCCCTCCTCACATGCCCTGGGGATCACAGGCATCAATGGCCAAACTGGGGAAAACCCAAATACTTAGACCTCTTCATACTGGAGTAGTTTTCTCTCTTGGAACCACTCTGCTTTGGATATGAAACAGCAGCCACAGAACTGCACATCACCACACAAATCTTCCTCTAAGCGTTTCCTCAGAGACTCACTGCGAGCACTTCAGATTGCAAGCACTTTGGGTATTTACAGTCACTTTTTGCAGTACCAACTTTCTCAGAGTTTTTAACATGTGAACAATGCATATCACTTGTAAGAAAATAAGTCAGAATTAAATAACAATGGTTTGGGGAGATTTGTCTTACAATAGGTCACTTTAAGTAAGACTAAAATATCCTTAGAAGGAAAAGCTGATTTTTTTTTTCTGAAGGGAATTCTCTGACTTCTTCTATGGACTCTTCTCCAGGAATCAGGCATATTTGTGTGATGACCAGATGTTTCAGTGCACTTTCCATTGACTCACAGGTGAGAAATTAGATGGATTAAGAGAAAAACATAGTCATTTGCTGAATAATACAACAGATTATGCATCACAATTTGATTTCAGTGTTAAGTAAGCAAAAATTTTAATTAATAAAAGAGAAACAGTAATATTTTATTTCTGCATAGTATTTGAAAGCAGTCTATAACATTACCATGACACATACCTTTTACTAATTAAATTTTATTTATGCATATTATTACTAAACATGTTCTAAAAATCAACTCACTTATCTAAATATTGATTAAATTACTACCTTTGACAAACATCTATACTTTACTACTAAAAGTACTCTCCTACAGGGGGTTATTCATAACCCTCTTTTATTTGGCATACTTTATAACCAGATTTATAACACAGATTATATTTGTTTTACTTTACACTTAATGTTTCCGGACTCTATATGATCTGGTTTTTATTTCCATCTTCAGACAGGTGAAATTGCACCCTACAAGTGTTTCCACAGACTTGCAGGAGACAATGTGACAAACTCAAGACTCAGATATTTATGCTGTAGGTATTGGTGTTTGGGCAAAGGAGGAAAAATATTTTCTTGTCTGAGCTGAGCACTGGTGTGCTGTAAAAGTCACTTAATCCTCCAAACTATCTCACTCTGGCTTGTGTGTCTTTGAAAAGTTTTATATTCTTTCCTGTGCCTACCAAGGAAACAAGTCTTATCTTGAGAAAGGTGGTGGCAAAAGTGGGTAACTACATCTCCTCTCTGCACTTATCCTTGCTTCAGAAATGTTCTTGTGCCTCTCCCCATGCAAAGAATTCCACCAGCCTTAGGTGGAGAGGATACAGCAATGTGAAGGCTCTTTAGCCGATTCTTCTCTTAGAGAAGTTACATATTTCAACCAGAAATAAAAGCACCACTCTAAGTTACTATTTCTCAGAAGAAAGTACATTATTGAAAAGATTTGTGCTGCAACAGAACGATAAGTGGGTTGATTTTTTTTAAAGGTTTAATTATAAAGAATCTTCTTGAAATATCTTGAAATTGAAGAGTTTTCTCCAAGTGCTTTTCAGTTTTAGAGGCAATTCGCCAGGTCTTTGACATGACTATATTGATACTAAAAGGTGTCATACTCCTGGGGCTTTTGGTATTTCAGGACTTCTTATATCAGGTCTGGGTAATCTGTTGACAACAAAGAAAGCCCACAATGCACAGCAGTGTATTTTCTTGTTTCTTACATAATGATTTAAAAGAAAGAGCCAAGTGGTGATCTTTATTTTAAACTTAGTTAAAATGATTTAATTGAGAATATGGTTGGAAAAGGACAGTATATAAAAAGAATAAAAAATGAGTTAAATGGCCCAGAGAATGCAGGAGAAAAAAATAAAATGAAACAAAAATAAAGCCTACATCCAATGCCTAGACAAAGCTACTGAGAAAGTTGTGATTGGTCACTATGGCAACAGATTTTTAAATGGAAATAAAATGCTTTTAATACTGCAGGCACTTTTTTCTATACAGATCTAGTAAATTAACTCAGACTCATTAAAACATAATTTTACGATACATATTCTGTATAATGTTGGAAACAACAGTACACAAACAATCAAAATATAAATAGTTATAAGATGTTGATGTTTTTACCATATTACTGGTTCAGTCATTCAGAGTTTCAGGAGGTAAATGGTAACATTATTTATTTTCATTCCTCAGGGAACATTTTAATAACTGGTGTAAATCAAAGCAACTGTAAGCTTAAATGAGGAATATTTTCTTTTATTTTCTTGGCCTTTATACTAAAGGTGTCAGGGTGGTAAATAAACATATTAAGCTCCATTCCATGATGTAAGGGTTGTTCATACACCCTCCACTCCACAATGATGGAGATAATTCACTTCTCATCCCCTTTGCCCTACATCCCACACAACAGCATCAAAGCCAACCAGCCTTGCATCATTCATGCATATTTTGGATGTCTGTCAACAAGAGCTGGAGTTCCTGCACTTGGAGCAGGGTTTGTCCTGTCCACTACCAATAAAACCAGCATCTAAGAGGATGTGCATAGCCTGTTTTAGACTAGCACAGCTGTATTGTCACTTCTGCATCTTCAAACTGGGTCTGTTGTGCTCGGGGAAGGTGGAGGTCAATACCCCGAATGAGCACAATGAACAGCTTACATTGCTGGGAAATGTAGCAAGCAGCCGCTGTGTGTGAGGGACTGACTTGTCAGCAATGGTTGGGAAACACAGGCAACAGCAGAGATTGAAAACATTCATCAAAAGCACTGGCACAACCCCGTGGGCATGGGGCGATTATGAAGCCACAGCAGACCTGCACGTCCCTGCCTCTCTGCTGCCTCCAGCCGTGTTTCTGACGCACTGCTTAATTTGTGATGCCTCCTCCTCCCCTCCACACATCCACCCTTTCGGCAGATTATTCGATATGCTTCGTTCCGGCATTGCTTCAAATTCAGTCCTTCTGAGCAAGAATAGTTATATTCCCAGGTCAGCAAAGAGCTGGCTCTTTGGTGTCTGTTTAAAGAACATCAGTACTGCTTCTGCTGAAAGTGTTTATATTTTCATACATCAGCATTTTGATCCAAGAAAACTGGCATTATAGAATAGTTTAAGAACTGGAGATCCTTTCAATCTTCGGCTGTCTGCCTGTCCTAAAACTCCTGGCACTTTATTCAATATATATTTAATATCAAGGAAATAATTTAATATATAGGAACCATCTCACAAACACCATCTCAGCTCTACCAAGTCTCACTTTGACAGGCAAGGCAAAAGTTGTTGGGAAGAACCTGATGATAATCTCATCTTCAGCCAGCTGCTGCCACGGTTCAGCCCCAGCAGGGAGCCTGGCCAAGCATCAGCAGCCCCAAATCAGAGTGGGCAGGGAAAATGCAGCTGCCTGCAGGGCACTTTCTATGGGCAATGAATTATTTTTGCCCTGAAGGAATACATGCCTTTAAAGAACTGCTTTCCAAAGGCTTCGTTTAAACCATAGTCCATGTGCCCCTACATCAGGAGGAAAGAAGAGGCGAAGATTCACATTCATATTTAAGTCTGGTTGCAAAGTCCTACTGTTTTACATATATACTCAGACATCAAACTGCAAAAAATATGAGAAGAATTTTCCACTAAGAATAGATAGGCAAGACTTGCCTTCTTCATGTCTTAGAAATACTGTCCATTTGATTTTAAATTCAGTGTATATGCTTCGTGTTTACAACACTCATGCCCTTTGAATCAAAGAGAACCTTCATGCATTCTGGCTTGGTAGCTATGGTAGTTATTTCAATGGTTTTGTAAACATGTGCATTTTGTACATAATTTTTCTAGGATTATAAACTAATAATTATCTTAGTAGCAATTTTTGAAGGACTATTCTTTAATGTAAAATATCTTAAATTATCAGCTAACACTCCAATATCAATAGCTAATCCAAACCTGAGCTTCTGAATATGCTAATAAATACACTGATAGCAGGAACTGTAACAATGTGCAGGAATAAAGGAAAATGGATCCCTGGGACTGAAGATGGAAAGAGCAGGCATAAAAGCCAAAATAAAATCCATGGAAGGATGGGCTAAGCTTTCACCACAAAGACAACAACCTCCATGAGAACAAAATTCTGGATTGCTACCATCAACTTTTGATTTTGTAACATTTGTGTACCTTATGTCACTTGCTCCATGTTTCTAAATTACTCTTGCTTTACTGGAAACAAAGCTACAAGGCCCAACTCTCCTAGGAGCACAGGTTCCCAGTTCCTAGGAACTGTACTTCACTGACTTGGGAAGTTTATGTCTAAATGCCTTTCAGTGTCTGAGACTGTTTCCATCCCTTACAAATGAGAACAAAAGTGAAATAATATAGCAAAGAACAAGTGGAGGATTCAAAACCAGTAATAGCAAGGTTTCAGGTTAACCAGTCACAGGGATGAATTTAAAGAGATGATTTTTCTCAAAAGATGATTTACAGCTGAGCACCTGGAGAAGACAGTTTGCACCTGGCAGAGCTAAAGAGCTTTTTTTGTATAAGAAATAAAGCAAGAAGCATGGAGATGATTTATGTAGTCTTCATGCCCAGAGTCAGCATCCTGGGAAAAGAAAATCAGATAAAATATAATGATGCGTAAGGCTGGCAGAAAGATGTGCAGCAGTGAAAAAAAAAATCAATATTAATATTAGCAAAAAAATGTGCTAAACGAATGAAAGAGCTGTGCTTAATCCAGTTTGGGAATGGACTGCTGATAAGAAAGAAGCGATACACTTGGCAACACAAGGGATATACAAGGTAACATTGCCCACAGAGCAGCGTGGGCAGACTTGGTCAGATGCTGCAGATGCTGTAAGGGCCAGGGCAAAGTGAGGGGCTGTGATCACTGCTGCAACAGTATTTATACAAGCATGAGCTGTTCAGAAGAGATCAAAGTGTGGGATTAACTCAAATATCTGTTTTTTGCTTCAGGCCCACAGATCTGACATTCAGTACTTTTCCCTCCTCAGTATGCAAGGCTTCAGAGCAGAGCAGTGTTTCACAGGGAGCTGTGCTGCTGCTGTTGAAGCAGATCCTCTTAGCTGGCCTCCATCCCCTCCGGCCAGGCGTGCCGGGACACTGCTGCAAGGCAGGACCCTCTGGAGCTGGGGAGGGGAGAACCTTTGTGACACCCCCTGCGTGGGTGACCTTGGACCTGCCTCTGTACCCCACAGCACTGCCGTGGGAACTGGGTTGCTCCAGACCAGGCTGGCTGGGACTGCCAGGATGTTCACCATCGCAACTTGGAGCAGCCCCACGGCTCTGCTTGCATCACCACCTTTCTTTGGGAGCATTTCTCCTTCTGCTGGCTTGCTGCCCGCCCCAGCGTAGAGGTCAGGATGTTGGTTTTCACCTCCAAATTCCATTCAAGCTGTTCCCAGCACTGCTGTGAGTTACGTGGCTGCCAATAGATTACTGCTACACATCAGCAAGTGCCAAGGAAGGGGCGCTGGCTCCTCAGGAATCACACTCTGCACAGTCTGCCAGTATGCCTTTTCTCACTCTCTGCTTAAGCCTTTGTCTTCCTATGAGCAGTCCCAGCTCTGATTTTCATTCATTCCCCTGTGCCACCCATCATCCTTTTCATAACACCACCCCAGTGGTGCTCAAGAGCTCACCTGCAGCCAGCTGTCCCCTGCTCAGCTCAGCTGCTTGCTGCCCAACCTAACAAAGGACATGACCACTGAAAGCAGTGGAAATACCTCCCTTGACTTCAGGGGCTTCAGAATAAGCCTGTGATACTGCTGCTGGAGAGAGGGTCCCCGGCAACCCAACTAGAGCCAGGGACAGTGGTCCCATCACCTGAAGCAGGATGCACAGTGCACCTCGAGATGTTGTCTGCTCTTCTCTTGTTTGCTGTGTAACCTTCATGCCTGCTCTTATGACCTGCTGTAGCCACTTCTGAGGGGCAGATCCAGCCTGTCCCCTGAGGTGCAGGTGTTTGTGTGCCTGTGGTTAATCCTGTGCTGTTTGGCACTGCATGGAGCAGAAGGAAGGCTTGGGGGCAGGAGCTGTCTCCCTGGAAAAAAACGTGCCTTCTCATTAGCTCTGTAATTTAGATAATTGATCCTAAATGTGGAAACCATGTTTTTTTAACTGGATACAGTATGTGAATGCACAGCACCCATGACAGTGGCGTCGAGTCTAACTTAAAAATATTGTGAATAGTGTAACTGCCATTTATATTAACCAAAGGATGAGCTTTTTATTTCACAGTACAATGCTCAGACTATTTGGCAGACCTGGGGTTTGGATGAATCCGAGTTGACTTTCAAAATCAAACTGCCACCTTGTGGTATGGTGAGGGACAGGCCTGCAGGAGATCGTACAGACAACAAAAATACAGATTGTAGTAAAAACTGGTCCCTTTTGTTCCCCCCATATCTTACACTATTTATGTATTCATATAGATTCAAAACATTATATATGTTTTGAGTATACTTCAGGCAAATAAATAAAAATATTTATGTCATTCTTTAAAAAGACCACCTAACATTTTGGGATTGTTTGTCAATTCAAAACGTAGAAACATTTCCTTATTCTTTTGTGTAATTGCACTGAAACCACACACAGGAGTAGATTTTTTTCAATGTTAGACCCAAACACTACTTACAGGAAAACACTAACTACTAAGGCCACAGTAGGCATCTATATAGGCAATACACACATCTATAATTGCTTCCTTTCTCTCTTTTAAACTTAATGATAAGAAAAACTTCTGTGAGAATCAGAGCAGGGACACACAAATTGCTGAAGGTGAGCAAGTTGTAATCTGGTCTGAGGAGCTGTTCCTTCCTCACATGCTCTTGGACCATGACAATGTAAGGTAATTTTAATCAGCTTTGTCTTTCACTGTGGGCCAAGCCAGCACAAATTACTTCATCTTGCTTGTCAACCAAGAGCAAGCACGATGGATCAGCAGATGTGCAGTAATCTGTTAGAGCAACATGCTTGTGCACGTCAGCCTTTGAGCAGCAGAGAGGCATAGAGGTGTCCCAGCACAAATCTTTCAGCCAGATTGAACATCCTTGTGACATATAATACCGTTTATGAAAGAGGAGAGATAAAAAGTTAATCAATTCCAAATCAGAAGTGTAGACAATTGATTGCAGCCATATATCAGTGCTTTGTGCATCCACGACTTTCCAGGAATATAGTGGTTTAAAAATAAAGTTGCAGGTAACAAGAAGCCTGTAACATCTGGAGTTCACATCCTGTTCCTCTCCTCATACCAGGGAGGCAACAACACTTTTTTAAAGCCTGAAGTCACCCACTACTGAAAGTAACAAAGTAGGCAGGAGTTAGTTCTGCGTGAGGGAATGTAAAGGTATGAAGAGCCTAATGTTGACTCTGGTCTTAAAGGACACAAATCAGCTGCCTGGGACCTATAGCACCAGAGAAAGCCATTTTCCTTCCCCTTGTGTCTATTACAACATACATTACCTTGGGGAATTAGTTTTTGCAAAGTATTTGTCATTCAAAACTACATAGGTAGAAGGAACTCACAAATATGAGCTTCTGTCTGGTACCACCTTTGCTGAGCACAGGCTGTAGGAGAGAGCTGGTGAGCAATCCTTTGGACAGGGGTCCTGCAGGTGCTGATGGGGCTGCATGAGGAATCTGGCCTCTGGAAACCCTTCAAGCAGAGAGGCTGCTCTGACTTCCACTATCACCTGGCTCACATTTCTCCATCAGCTCACTTGGCAGCCAAACTCACAGGAAGGAAAAATATGAAGATTTCTTTATAATGGAAGTTGTGGTGGTGTCTGCTTTGCTGGGCAATTTAAATCAAAATAGTGTCCTTCTAGCTATGGTCTCATCCAGCAGCCCAAGTGGGTGCAGGTGTGAGCCACTTCTAAGTGATGCATGGCAGCAGCACATGCTAGCTACATGTGGGTTCTCATCCTCTAACTGCTGTCTGTACAGGGCTGGGGCTGGCAAAGACTGCAGGAAAAAGCAGGGAGGGAGCAGTGTTTAGTGGGTGATGGGCTTGTGAGAGAGAAGTTCTGAATTTAGATGAAGGGCAAGCAGGGGAAGGAGAAGAGCCTATAGACCCAAGCAGCCTCCTGTGCTTGCAGCTGAGTTAATTCACACTCAAACTCCCTGCAGTGTATGAGATCCCACACCTCACAATGTGGCTGTACAGCCCTGCAGCCCCCTTGTCCCAGCATTTCTCCTTCCAAGGAGCACTGCTTCTTGCCCCTGAGCTCAGCACCAGCAAGCAGAATGCTGTCCTGGAGAAGAGTGGGTTACCTCCCACATGAAGAGTGGCCTGGAAATTTTAAAGATTTTTTTTCCCCCTGAATTGCACTAGTTAAAAGGCATCTGCGGGCAGAGCATCTCATCCCCTTGCAGCCAATAAATCAGCCATGGCAAGTCTGAAAGGAAGTGTGGGTGCTTCTCCAGCTGAGAAACAACACCCAGGACTAGTTCTTTTAATATAAGTGTATGGGCAGCACCAGAAGATAATCAGTGGTTAATGAAGCTTAATGTGTATGAAGCCCATGGAGGTAACTCTTATTTTAATTGCTAGTGTGTCTGTCCTCACTTTCATCAAAAGAGTGTGATGACATCTAAGAGTGGCATTTCGATGCCCGAAATGCTCCTCATATAAATAGAACAAGCAGATCAGCATGACTGAGTGATAAAATTACCTTCTGGTCTTCAGAAACTTCAGCATGCAACTGTGCTATGCACCTCAGTGTGCCCCTCTTCACAGCACAAACAGATACGTTTGGAAATGGATTTGGAGGAGACATACAAAGAGGGAGAGAACACAGAGGGGAAAATTACTCGAGCTGCAGCTGCAAAGTTGGTGAAAAAAGCTTTTCTTGAAGCCCTGAAGTCCAATGACTTTGAAACACTGGAAGAGCTCTTGAGCCAAAAGAAAATAGACGTGGACACAGTGTTTGAAGTGGAAGATGAAAACCTGATTCTGGCATCCTACAAACAAGGTAAATGTGGCAGCATTCACCAGACAGAAAGTAGAGGGTTTTGAGTGATTTTCAAGGAACTGTGGCCTTTTATCTCCCCTGAAGCTGCAGCATAAGCTGATCCACAGGCAGGACCGTCCCAGCAGGCTCACATGGTCAGGGCCACTGTAGCAGGGGAGCTTATCAGCTGTGTGGGCTTGGGGAAGGGCAGGCCAGAGCCCAGCCTGAGCCTCCGTGCTGCAGCTGCAGGAGACTCCAGAAAGAGGAGTCCTTTGCCATTTCCTCTCAGAGAACTCGGCTGCAAAGACCTGCAGGTGTACAAATGGGGTGTATACATTTCTTGCATGAACCCATTCACATGTACAGACTATTTTGAAACATAAAATATCCCCTGTCTCCCATTTTCAATTGAAGTAAATGGATTCTCCCTAGCTGAGGGGAACTAAGGAAATCCTGTGGACCTTGGATGCTGCTGGATGAGAGAAAGTTTATTTTTCCAAGTGACAGAAAGTGAGGATGTGGTAGTTTATCAAAACAAAAAAATAACCAGGACGATCAACACAACATCTGTTTTGGAGTGTAGAAAACCCAAACCATTTCCCAGCCAGACACTGAAAGAGCTTCCAAAACCTTACAACTTAAAGCAATAAACCAAGTTTGCTCTGTGCTAAAATCAACACACCTCATGACCTACTTGCTAACAGATTCTTGTTGTGTGTTTAGAAAGCAGTAATGGTCAGTCTCTGCCAGAAGTTAATCATATGTGGAGATAAACACCTCCAGTAGCAGCAGCAGCAGCACAGCAAATGCACTTTCTCTTCTGTGGCAAAAAGAAGGGACTATCTCACCTCTTCTCTTTTTCTGTGTTTACCCCTTATTTAATGATTGGTTCCTGCTCTTTTGATTTCAATTGATTTTCAATTAAGGGTGAGGATGGTACAGTCATGATGTACTTCCCTTAGGGACAGTGCATGAACTAAGCCACACTGTGCTGAATTTATTTTAAAATAGATCTTCTTCTGTCCTCAGTAGGCTAAAATGCAATCTGGTTGTGGTTTGAGACTACAGGATTAATGAATAGATTTTTAATCACAGATCATTTGACTGTAATCAGTAACTAGTCTCTTTTGAAGAATTATCTTTGTTTTCCAAAAAGTATGGAGAGAGGAAAATGCACCCTTATGGCCTAAATCACAGTATTGTGTTCACTTTGTCTGAAAGGCAAGAAGCACTTCTATCAACTCTTATGTAAATTTTACTTTTGTTCTGAGTGATAGATAACTGTGATATGAAAAGGGGATTTCCTCAACGATGAAGAGGGGAGAAAAATTCACCACCCCACCATTCTGACACTCTGATCTTTGCTATAGCCTTTAGTGATGAAGTGGAAAAGAGATGTCATGGGTGACAGAGTGGCTTTTCTTCCTCTCTTCCAAAGAGGCTGAGAGCTTTCAAAGATGCTGATCTTGCTTGCACCATGGCTTCTTTATGTTACTAGGCAAAGAAACAGGTAAGCTGAATGAGGTCTCCCATGGAGCACACATCTGCTTCCTGCTCAGTGTCTGTCCCTGTCCCTCTGAGCTCAGAGATCTCAGCAGGTTTGGGCAGAGGACATGGGAGATGCTCCCTGGGGATATCTGAGCACAACTCACCTGCAAGAAGCACAGACAACAGAAATATATTGTGTACTCAGGCAGGAAAATTTTGGCTATAAAAAGTGATAACTTGTTTTTTAAGTATAATTTTCCTGCTGTTAATGTACAATTTATGGCTTGTATCTGGCCATAAATGGAAGACCCAGCCCTGTGTGGGATAAGCCTGAAGTATATCCCAGTTCACTGGGATAACAAGGGGGAACACTGCACGGGCAGCTGGATAGGGAAGGGATTTAAGAAGCTTGCTCTGCCATATGCAGAGACTTTGGGATATAGCCTACCTTCCCTGTGCCTGGTTTGAGGGGATATGATGAGGAGGATGCCAGTGTAACCTGCACAGTCAGCAGGCTGAGTGTCCTCAGAGGAGGCTGTCACCCTGCTCGGGCACTCTGGGGCCTCAGGGCTGCTGCTTTTGCCTTTTACAGTGTGGGTTCCTTGAGGACTGGCTCCGGCAGTCCCATAAATTTGGTCCTAGAGTAGATGACATGGTCTGCAGTTTCTTGCCCCCAACTTGTAATTTATCTAGGAGGGAAGAAAAATTTTCATCCATTTCTCCTTGCCACCAGCAGTTTGTTTCCTTCCTGCTTGTACCTCATGAATACTGTAAAAACTGTATATATATGACATTAGTGTTGAGAAACTGCATAAAACCAGAGACTAAAATGGAAGATTTGAGTTAATTCGACCTCACTGTACATCTCTAATATTTTTTCTATGTTTTTTATATGATAACAGATTTCAGCCAGGCAGTTGTCCAAGGAGAAATAGATAAATCAAACCCAGAGAATTTTGTAGTCACATTCTAGCTAAGATGCAGGTATTGTATATAAAAAAATAATAATAATTTAGACTTCTCTTGCCCTTCTGCACATTTATTATGATGTTTTACTTTTCTTAAAAAGTAAATAGTAATAATAATATAGCAATCACTTCTGAGACTGTATCTGTGCAGTCATTAAGCATATAGTCCTAATTTGGGAACAAGTATTTATGTGTTATTTGGCCTTACACCTGTTTGTAAATAAAAAAGGAAAAGATAACTGTGACATTTTCTGAGAAGAATATTTTGCAGCCAAATTTCATGCTGAAGTGTCACTGCTTCTATTTGGCTCCTCAGCCTAATTTACATCAGCTTCCAATCTCCTCACTCTGTGCTCCTCAGGGCAGTAGTTGGGGTATACTGCCATGTGTAATGCATCCCTGGAGTTCTGAATCCAGCCACTGACCTGCAAGATCCTGCCATCTCCCACACAGAAACAGTAGGATGAGCTGTCTGTTGAGTCACTGTCCTAAGTAAATGCTGTCATCTTATTCCAATATCACCTTTGTTCAGCTATTGGCAGGTTGGAGATCCCACTTCCCCCATGTTTTTTAGCTGTTGGCATTTCAAACCCTTTAAGCATTTTTTATTGTTTTGTTTAACCTATACCAATCATAAAAAAGTCTAATAGCTTCTTTCAGAGTACATCTACATGGGAATTATCTCTCCTAAAGGCAGGCTATTCAGCACACATAGTAACAGTGCTTAATGAAAATGAAGTTATGCTTGAGAGAACTTTGTGTGTACTGTTCTGGTGAATTATTCTCAGTAGGTGGATAGTCCTAAGAAAAGTCTTTGCCAAGACTGGTAACACATTCTCACTTTGTACAGGGTACTGGCTTCCCAGCTACAAATTAAAAATATCCTGGGCAACTGGGCTTCATATAGCTGTCATGTATGGACACCTGGAGAGTCTTTTGGTCCTCCTCAATCACAAAGCTACAATCAACTGCCGGCCCAATGGAAAAGCTGCGATCCACATAGCCTGTGAAATGGCCAATGTTGAGTGTCTCAAGATCCTTTGCAACCACGGAGCTAAGCTGAACTGCTTTTCCATGAGTGGGCAGGCGCCCTTGCACTTCTGTACGACACGAACCTCCATGCCTTGTGCCCAGCAGCTGCTTTGGAGAGGTAAGGAAAAGCTCTGGAGTATCTCTCATGGCGTGGGCAAAGATGCTGAGCATGGTCTGGGCTTTCTCTTAGGAGGTGATTTCTCAAAGTAGATGTGTATTTATCCCTTCCATCCTCAGGTGTCTCATGTCTTCATCTCAGGCTCCTTGTCCTCATCTCTTTGATCAGAGGAATTTCATATCTCTTTGATCAGAGGAGAATAGGGAAGTTTCCCCTATTCTGTTTCCTCACCTCATCCATCTTTCCCTTTCCCTGGCCACTGGTCCTTACTCCAACACTGCTTCCCATTTCAGTGCCTCCAGTCCACTGCCTAATCAGTCCATCAGCAGCAGAGCTCCTCTGAAGCAGGGAGTTTCCATATCTCTTGGGTTTTTTTCCATCTTTTCCATCTAGGTTTACTTTTGAGCTATTTTCATATGAAAGGGCACCCCTCATCTTCTTTTTTCAAATTTCTTGGACCTGAATAAAATTTTCCCAACTGCTTGATTTTGAGATCTGGTCTTGAAAAATTAGATGCAGTTTTTTGTGTCATCTTTTAATTTGTCATGAATGCAGACAAACTCATGCCTAGAGGAAAAAAAAAAAGGGTATTATATAAGATTTTTGTTTTCCCAAAGTAAAGTACATTATGGTTCTGGTCATCTGCAATAAATGAGGCTATGAATAGACGTAATTTTTCCATAAATATATTTGTCACACACTATTTCCCGACCAGAAAGGTACTGACACAGGACACAGTAAAAGAAACACAGTTCAAGTCCTTAGTTACAGAGAAACTGCCCTGTTTATCACACTGTGCCATGGCAATACAAATGATTTTGGGTTGGTTTAGTTACATGTGTTGCTATTGAAAGGTTTTCCTGAGATGCAGAGCCCAAGTACAAAGTCCATGCTTTGTGGGCAAAGTAATCTGCAGTCATAAATGAATAACAACATTGCTTTTTTTCTTCTGGAAAGATACATATTATTTTGTTTGGTAGAAAGGAAAATAAATACTGCCAGTTGTATCCTGCCCAAAGCAAACAATCCTGACAGCAGGAGTTGAATTTGCTAGCATAGAAAAGCTTAAAAGTCAAATGTACTCTTATGAAACGCAGCAGAGGATGAATGCAAGTGAAAGGATGTATTCTGCAGGCTTTCTCCACCCACCCATCAACAGCATAATAGTGCTTGAAGAGCCACCCTTCCCCCCAAAGCACTCTTTAAACTCTGGTTTCCGTATGAGTTGAATGCTGAGACTCCAGGTAGAATGGGAAAGGTCTGGAGCAAACCCTGTCAGGTGTGCACATTGACAGAGCAGCACCCCCAAGGGCTGAAGCCAGGCTGTCGGTGAATATCCGTGCCCCAAAGTTTCCAGGAAGCCTCTTCCACCTGCCATCTCCACTCGTCCCTCGGGATCCCTCCAGCTCATTGCAGTTTATCCCCCTCTGGCTGGGGCCACAGCGCTGATCCCGTGCTCGGTTACCACCTCCAGACTTGGATTGCCGATGCCATTGTCTCGGGGCCATGGAGCACGACTGACACTCTTAGGAGTGGTTTAGGAGCATGGGCGCTGGGTTCCGCAGCCCAGAGGCAGCGTGTGCCCCGCTCCGGCCCCGGCAGCCCGCTCGCCGCTCGGCAGATGGTGCTGCTGCTCCAGCTCCGCACCGAGCCGCTCCGCTGCTCTTGGAAACGGGATCCGCACCCCCGCCGGGGACCCTGGCAATGGGTTCTTTAATACCATCCACGGATCTGTCGTAAAATGTCCTTTCATCCAGGCTGGCGTTAACGAGGTGCTGCGGGGAGTGCTTTCAGGGTACAGAGCAGAGCTGTTTGGAGTAGGAGTAATGATCTCCATCCTCCACCAGTTCTCAATTTATAGGAAAAAAAAACATTTTAGGCAGAAATTTGGGCTTGCATGCTGCTCTGAAATAGAATGTTCAGATAAGGTTTTCCTTGGGGCCAGCATAGAAGTTGGATCCAAGAACCTTACGTTTCTAAGAGTTTCCCTGGAGATTTAACCAATGCCGGATCGATCCATGCTATTTGCATTTACACATGTCTTTCACACCAGTTGTCCACCCTGACCTTTTCCTTGGGAAGAAGGGTCCATACAGAGAGAGAAACAAATGTTTCATTGCCTTCATCTTCCCCATCATCTTTCTTTGGCAGGAGCAAATGTGAACATAAGAACAAACAACAAAGACGAGGAGACTCCTCTGCACGTGGTTGCACGTTTGGGTGTCCCAGAGCTCGTGGCCTTTTACGTGGAGCAGGGAGCACAGGTGGATGCTCTCAATGCCTACATGGAGACTCCCCTGGCCTGTGCAGCCTACTGGGCCCTTCACTATAAGGATCAGATATACAGCCAGGACCACCACCTCATCTGTCGGATGCTCCTGGACTACAAAGCTGAAGTGAATGCTCGTGATGAGGATTTCAAATCACCACTCCACAAAGCTGCCTGGAACTGTGACCACGTCCTGCTGCACATGCTGCTGGAGGCAGGAGCAGAAGCAAACATCATGGATGTCAATGGCTGTGCACCCTTACAGTATATCATAAAAGTGACATCTGTGCGGCCAGCTGCTCAGCCAGACATCTGCTACCAGCTGCTACTGAATCATGGAGCAGCTAGGATATACCCTCTGCAATTCCACAAGGTTAAGGAGGTCTTTATACAGTAGGGGTATGGAGAGGGATGGTGTCTTGAACAGGAATGGGATGAGAGATCCAAACTATCTGGATTTGCTGGAGTCCTGTCAGTCTGGGCCCAGAATGCCCAAAACATTGTGAGATGACCTATTGTAAGAGTGGTGTGATTTAACTGAAGTGAAATTACAGTTGCCTGTACCAGAAACAAGACACAGATCTAATTTTTGCTCTTAACCAACCTGAAATGCCAAACTCTAAATGCTGGTTGAAGCCTAATTTTTCAGAGCAGATTCACTTTCTCATTTTAGAGAACCCACATCCCTTTGTCCAACCTGGCTTCACACAGGACAGGTTTAACTGAGTTATATGAAATGTGTATTTCATGGTCTCATTTAATCCACCAAAGATTAGAAATGAGACCGCTTGATTCCGTTTGTCACATTTGACATTTAAAAATCTATTCAAATCTATTCAAAATGAAATGCATCTCAATAAAGATTTGGATTATTCCCAGGAAATGTGAAAATCAAGGGCTTAAAAGCTGACAACAATAAAACCAAAAAAGTATTGCAGGATCCCTCCTGAAAAATTTTGAAACACCTGCAAAGCCCAAGACACTAACAGAAGTATCTAACAGTGTTGTTATATAAGACAACTAACTAATCTTGCTGAAGCCAGAACTTGTTCTCTCTCATCCAGTACCCTAAGCAACAGTTTGCAGTTCCCTGACTGTGTATGTAAAGTTTTAACAAGCGAGCAACCAGAAGGCTTTGAATAAAATGCCAAAATTTTAATTGTGCCCTTTTGAACCCATGATGAGCAGGCTCTGCCTGTAGCAGAAGAATGCTTAGATGGTATTTGAGAGCAGGGTCTGAAGTCTCCTCTTCCTGCATATTTTTGCATGAAGTGGGTCTCTCTTCCAAACCACCATTTGTCCTCTGTAAAAATGTAGGATATTTATCCCAGAGGGATGTTCTGCAGTTTTTTTTGTGAAACCTGGAGACTGCATGAGACAAAATTGGGTGAATGCAATGTTATTCCCTGCATATGAGTGACAATAGACTGGGGTTTTTTTCCTGTTGAGCTAAATTATGGAGCACAAGAGTTGTGTCGGGGTCCTTGTGTGGCTTGAAAGCCTTACTTCTGAACTGTCTCTTCTTCTGGTCGTATTTTAAATTTTTCTCTAACAATGCATTTTTGATTCATATAATGGGGTTTTTTTTCTGTTCCTGAGCTGCATGTGCTGAAGCAAGAATTTTTGTGCATGGCTTTGCCTGGTGTTGAGTCACTCAACCCAGGTATGAACAAGCTATCTCTAGATGTGGGTGATAAAGCCCACCCCATCTAGACTGCTGTGGAGATTAAGCCAGCATTTCTGTATGGTCTTAAACTGGGGATGAGCCTGGGGTTTCTTGCTGTGCTTTCACAGAGTGGTTGTGTCTTTTGCATCTGCAGCCTTATCCTCTCATTTTTGTTTGGCTCTGTCTGTCCCAGTTTGCTGCTGTGCAGTGCCAAGCACCCAGGCTAGCCCTGACTTCCTGGTGGTCCTCATGTTCTCCATGCATCCTGCCTGCAGGTGCTGCAAGCCTGTCATTCCCACCCCAGAGCTGTGGAGGTAGTCGTCAACTCCTACGAACACATCAAATGGACATCTAAGTGGAAAGCAGCCATACCTGAGGATGTCTTGGAGGTAAGCTCTCAGTGAGTTATAACTGAGTAAAATCCAGGGTTACTATTTGAATAACCCATACCAACCATTAGAAAGAACACTTTTGAAAGAGAAGAACATCTCAGAGGACGGGGACTTCCCCACTTAGTATCTCCCATTTAACAAAAGCATATCACTCACTGAAAAAAGACATTTTTGATATTTTAATTGCAATGTTAACCGGAGCACCCCCTGTCAGTGGTACAGCAGGAGCTCAGCTGTTCCTGTTCTCAGTCAGTGAAAAGATTCTGGCTGTGACTGGTGTTTCTTCAGATTTTTCAATATGGATATTTATATTTCTTTTAAGTCTGCAAATATTTTTAAAGGGCCATATTACATGGGTATGACTATGTACCTCTAGGTTCTGTTGCATGGGTCAGATTTCTGGGAAGAGGATGAGATAGCTGCAAATGCAAGGGAGAATTTAAATGAAAAATAAGATATTAAAGAGGAAAATATATGGTCAAAAGCAAAACTGTGGGACAAATTACATGCTTTGACATAATTATCCCTTTAATTCAAAAATCCTTACTCCAAATATTCCAGTTGCCCTAAAACACACTTGTGGTTATTTTACAGCGGCACCAGGATTTCTATGACTCTTTGTTCACCGTGTGCAGCAACTCCCCACGGTCACTGATGCACTTGTGCAGATGTGCTATTCGGGCAATATTGTCAGAAAAGTGCCATCGAGAAGTCCCCTTGCTCTCCATCCCCCTGTCCATGAAGAAGTACTTGCTGCTGGAACCAGAAGGAATCATCTACTGAGCCAGCACAGAGCAGGCACTGGCATCTCCCTTCCCAGATCCATGCCTCTGTGGGGTGCCAGAGATCCAGGCACAATCCCAACACAGCCCTGTGTGTGTGTCCATTTGCTGGCCAGCCTGCAAGCTGGGCTGGCATTGACTGGCTCTCCTCGGAGCTGCTCTCTTTCCCTACGCTGGGAAACCAGAGCTGCAGGCTGCAGTTTGCACTGGGGAGGCAGAGCTGGAAAAGCCCCTGCTCCAAACACTCCCAGGACACTGCTTTGTTCAGCCTAGCTTAAACAATGCTGCTGCTTCCTTCAGCACTTATACCACTGCCTGCTAGATAGCATTCGATTAAATCTGAGCAAACTTTGATATTGTTTCACTATGACTTTCTTCAGCTGTCATTTTGGGAGTAAAAGAAAGGATACTGTCAAAAAATAAGTCACAGAAATGCTTTCCCAGGATGAAACAGGCAAACCACTCTGGTTTGTGACCACAGACAGGCCTTCAGTAGTTTCTGTGTTTTCCTTTGCACTGCCCCTCAGTTTGATGTTAGTTCACTCTTCACTACCTGTCTGATTCCTATAAAGCTTTTTCATAATGATCCTTTTTAATTGTAAGAATCTTTTCCTTTATCAACCATATCAACCAGCATGTAAACAAGACAGAAAGATGCAGCCCTGAGATTTCTGTATGTTGATACTGGTTAGCTTTGAGCACATACTGTCTCTGTTTCTGCTCTCACTGTGGCCAATGATAAATTAATATCCCGCTGTCAAGAAAGGCAGGTAAAAAAAACTTTTCCCCAAAACCTGCATAGCTGTACTTGTACCTATCCCTGATATCTCTCAGAATGATGTTGGACGTGATCTGGGAAGCATAACACCCTTCTCTTCATTGACTGTAAAATGAACCTAGCCTGCTAGCATGTACTATTCACCTCATTTTTGGTAGCTAGGTGCAGTGAGAGGAATCCCACATTAACCAAAAGGTGTTTCCCAGATAAAGATGTGTTACCTGTGCCGTTACAGACCTGCCAGCCCCCCTGCTTTGCAGTTCCTGTGCTTTTGGACCTGCTAGCACTGGTTTCCTTTACTTCTGACCAAGGTACTTTCTCCAGTCCAGGAGGATGAAATGCAGAGCAGTGGCAGTTCACACAGCAAGTATCCCACAGCAAGCACAAGTGTGTGATCTGACCTACAGGTAAATCCTAATTTTCTTCCCTTTTTTAGTTTGATGCAACCCATCTGAGCTGTTCCACTTGTCTCAGATTCTGACAATTCTGGGTTCTGTGAAAAGAGAGCTAAGCCAGGCCCACCACTGGAAGCCAGTAACTCCTGACTTCTCATTGCATCCCTGACTGTGAAGCTGTCAGTCCCAATCATTATTGTTATCTCTTTGCAAGACAGCCCACAGCACACTAGGCTCTTCCCAGACAAACCAGAGCAGCCAAACTGTCCAAGTGTCTCTGTGTTTCACACAGTGACAACAACAGCATTTGAAAAAACATGCAGATTGTTTGGTGTTACAAATCACTTGCCTTTCCTTTCCTCTCCTCTCAGTTTTCATTAATTAAAGCTTGTACACTGTGTACAAGAATCCAGTGCATGGGTCTGTTTATGTTTAACCAGACAGCAATGAGGATTGCTATTTAACAGTTTCCCATTCCAATAAGGAATTTCAAAGTGAACACAGACCATGAATAAATGTTTTCTTATGTGAATGAGGTTGTCATATAGGTCCCTGTAATTCACTAAGCCAATGAGATATTTCCATACAGCTGCAGAGATGTCTCTATCAGAGATACTACAGTAATTTACTGGGGAGAATAATCAGCATCTGAGACAGGTTTCTATAGAAAAATCTGCTTGAGACATCCTGGTCAACAGGATTCACTGGATTCTGCACTGCAGAAAAAGGTGAATTTGGAAAGATGAAAAAGCATAGGTTATCTAAACCCACTGCTTTTCTAGGTGATGCATCTCTAAGTCAGGCATGAGGAAGAACATTTGCCTGCTGGTCAAGTCAAGAAATATTTGCTGCTTTCTGAGCAGTCTGACAATGGGGCGAGCTGGGCAGTCCAGAGGAAACAGATGGAGGTAGCTGATATTGGAAGCACATCTCCACACTGGTTCCTTCTGAAATTCTGCATCTGGAAATGGGAGGTTTAAGGCAG
Source organism: Passer montanus (assembly GCF_014805655.1). NCBI lineage: Eukaryota > Metazoa > Chordata > Aves > Passeriformes > Passeridae > Passer > Passer montanus. The sequence continues at coordinate 19,947,046 of NW_024356505.1, read as the reverse complement.
AACAATAGCAGTGTTTTCTGACCTGTCGTAGCCAGGACTCTCTTACTGAGAGAGAAGAATAAAGGCTGTCACCAGTGTTCCTAAATTCCCTCTGATCCTCTCCCTCTGCAGTGAACACACTTAATTTTTATTCTGTGGGCACCCAGGCTCACTTCCAAGCTTTGTACCAAGCAGGTGCCAGATTATAGCCATTGTGGTATCTGACAGGGAGCACAGTGGGATCAGGCTGATTATAGTCATAGGAATTTGCAAGCTGTTAAAAACACTAGGGAACATCACTATCACAGAAAAAAGACCTGATTGATGCACTTTAATTGCTTTTGTTGTTGAAGTTTGAAAGACCAAGAGTAAGCAAACTTTAGTATTTGTTCCTTTTTAGCATTTCTCCCTCTTTTATTATACTCTATTCCCACACACTGGATGGAGTTGATCATGTGAGGCGTGGGAGTACCTGACAATAAGATCATCATTTTTATTAATTCGTGGAATGCACAAAGGAGGCACAGAGGAAGGATCTCTTTTCTATGGTCACCAGTGACAGGACCCAAGGGAATGGCCTGAAGTGTCAGGGAGATTTAAGCTGGATATTAGAAAAATGTTCTTGCCCCAGAGCGTGTTTGGGCACTGGAACAGGCTCCCCAGGGAAGTGGTCATAACAGCAAGACTCACAGAGTTCAAGAAGTGTTTGGACAATGCCCTCAGGCTCTTGTCAAAAAAGTCACTCTTTCAAAGTGACTCTTTGAAATGGTCCAAAGAATGGACAGGAGTTGGACTCAATGATCCTTGTGGGTCCCTTCCAACTCAGCATATTCTGCGATTCCGTGATTCTGTGAGATGTCTTGAAATTTCATACCATCATATAATTCCTAATCATGCTTTTGTATTTTCAAAGCTTCATCAGATTGGATAACTCCACCTGGAAGAGAGATCTCTACACCACAAATTTGAGAACAGTTATGACCTAAAATGACAGAAAATTGTTTTCAGGGTTGTTTGGTGTCCTCTATTGAATGAATTGCTTTTTGCCTTTTGGCTTCTTAGTAGAGATATAGACATATTTGAAACATTTCCCTGCTTTCCATGGCCTATTAGAATATTTAAAGCACAGATGGGAGCCAAGAATGAACAATCCTTTTCCATTCCCATTGGCAGCCTTTCCCAGAGCTCCCTTAATGACTTCTCAATGGATAACAGTGAGATTCTAGGTTTTTTAGATTCTAGGTTTCAGGTCTTCGTTGTTTTGAGAGATTGTATATAAAGATATGTTCTTAAACCACATGCATTGTGGACAAAACAAGTTACCCATTCTATGACAATAGGGATACTCTGCATATATTTGGAGACCAACGCAGTTGTGGATGGAAATATGGGCATCCTCTTTGTAAAGTGCTCTTGCAATAATTTTAAACTTAGCCCCTGTTATCTGCTGGGTCCAGCTTGACCCAAAACTTCAATAATTTATCCATGGAGAGTCTGTTGGTGAAACTGAAGTCTAAGACTTCAGTCCTTGAAGTCTTCAAGTTCTTGAAAAGTCTGTTCATACTTGATCAGCTTTTAGATACTAGGACAAGGAGTTTAAAAGAACCTGGATGGTTTATCTCTCCAGCATTGCTGCCTGTCCTGATAGCAAAATGCCCATAAGTGTTTCAGCATCAATGACATTTTATTTATTCAAAACCACTAGCCATCTTTAAAAGAAAAATTTCTTATCTTTCTATAGGGCAATATCTTACAGCCTATATACCAGTTTTGAAAGAATCAAGTTAACTGCTGTGGTCATGAATTTATAGAAATCTCCCAGGCCGAGCAAGACTGACTATTTTTGTAAAATGTCAGGAATAAAAATATTAGGCAGCAGAGGAAAAGGTCTGGTCTGCTATGAAAGGTGGCAGCTTTACTTTTAGCTGCAAGCACTGCTGGATCAATTAAGGTGATCACAGGGGCTCAGCTCATTCATATTTATGGAACGTCCTTTGAAAAACCACTAATGCTTCTGGCAGCAGATTTTGCTCATGGGACAAATACCTTTAAATTAAACATACAAGAGTTCAGTCTTTGAGATGAAAGGGAAGATTGAAACAGTCTGGGGTGGTCTATGTTATTATATATCTTTATTAAACTCTCAGAGGACAAAGAGGCACACCAGGTTTTCGGTGCTGGAAGGTTTGCAGGGCTCTTGGCGGGCTGCTGTTTTTTTTTCTGAAACACTTCAAGATACACATGGGTCAGACAGCAATATTTCCATTTACTTTCTGGATATGTCAGTAGAATTTCCCAGTAATCCCTAGGGTTTACTCTTCTACTAAAGGATGGTGCAGGACACACTGTTAGCAGAGATGCCAAAGCCTAGCTAGTGTCTGACATCTTAACCTCCCCAAGAGTTCTATTAAAGCAGTGGAAAGTCTCTCTTTGCAGAGAGGCAGGGACCTCTGGCACAGCAGAGTGGGTCAGAAATGATTGCTGTATGCAGCAACTGTTGGATTAAATCTGTTGGCTGCTCAGAAATTTGTTTCTGACTCTTTCTCCAAATACATCTTAAGCTTCATAGGACACAAAGTGTAAAAGTAACAATGGACATCATGCATTACAATGACCTGTTTGATTTTAATACAGAGTTGACTTTTTTTTTTTAGCATGTAACTCAAAAAAGTGAGCCTGGGTGCCATGTAGCAGCTGTGTGTTGTCCTTCACCATGCAGAGCCACCCTATGGAGTGCTGCTAAATTACAATTAAGGCATTTGAAACAAGGACAGTGGGCACGTGATGAATTTTATACTAATGAAAAACCATCCAGTTCTGCTCTTTCAAGCTGGGGCTGACTGGGGATGCTGGTACCAGCCTTCTGCCTAATGCCCGAGTCGACCATGCTTAAGCTTTGTAACAGTGCAATTGATGTGCTGCTCAGGCTGCTGGTACTGCAGTCAGCACTGAATTATTTTATGTCAATAGTAACTGTCTGGGGAGTTGCACTGCCTCAGTACAGCCATGAGCTTGCTGGCTGTTTGTGGGAAGGAAGGGGGTTAAATCCAGACAGCTCTGGTCAAGGATAGGGATTTTTACTTATTCCTGGTAACTTTACAAAAAATTGCTAGTTGGTTATGAAGTAAGGATAAATAACTACTACGGTCTGAGGAAGAAAGTGCAGGAAGAAAAGAGCAGGAATACTCACAGAAATTCTATTTTATGACATGTTATAAAAGAGGGGACAGAATTGCATGCTTTATTAATAGACGGCCATTGGTTCATGCCTGTGAAAACACAGGCATTGCTGAAGGGCAGTGTCTGAGCTGGCTACAAGCACACAGCATGCTGGAAAGTGCAGGCAGCATGACATCACTGCAGTCAGGGCAAAGACATTTCATGGCAAAAAGTAATTATAGTAGGTAGGTATTGTAACCTAGGTTACAATAAGTATTTTAACATTCATGCAGAGTAAAGCTGGCCCAAAATACACAGTGGAAACAGAGCCCACTGAATTACACCTACCTCTCAACGGCTCAGCCAACTCTCCGGTGAGTCTCTCCTGCTGTTTCCAAGTTCCCTTCTGGAGAAAGGTGCATGGCTGTCCTGAACTCACCGGCACGCTGTCAGCCTGTGTCCATGGTGAGCACACCTTGTAGAGACAGCAGACGCTCTGAACTATACCTTGCTGGAAATTTGGACTTCAGTTTGTCATATGGGTCCATTTCTTCCACAGTGCTGTCCTTCCCTTCACCATAAATCCACAGAATTTCACTGATTTCTTCTCTTCCCCTTCCTGGCTATACAGCCTCTGCCACATGACAGGGGGCCTGGCCCCCGCTGTGACTCTTTCACTACACCCTTTTCTATCAAGGGCAGCAGAGCCACTGCCCCTCTGCACCCCTGTGGTTCTGCAGGTTTGTGCCATCTCCACCACGTCTGTATTTCTTACCCACAGCAATTTACTAATTTCTCAGCCTGCTAGAACAAAATCTTTTCTCAAATGCCCCTCATTTCTATGGTGGGTGGATGTAACCCAAATGTTGGATGGATTTTATGGGGCATGCTGTGGGCTTTGCCTTGCTGACTTGAGCTGTGCTGACATATTTCACCTGCCAGCATAGTAGGAGGTTTCTACTCTGCAATCAAAAACATAGCAGACTCCTTATTCTGCCAGTTTTTCATTATACCAAATTCTGCATCCTCCAGTGATGTGGGAGGAAATACAAACCAGTGACCTTGGCTTCCAGTGACACCAGGATGCTCTAAAGGTCTGAAGTCTATCAGCAAAGCCTCTGTTCACAAAGCTCTGGCAGCTTCTTTTTGTGCTGCTGGAGCAGTGGTTGCATCCTTCCCCAGCCAAGACAGTTCAGCCTGGTGAATGGAAACAGGCAGATGTGGCAGAGGAGAGGTAGGAGCTCAGTCTATCTGCACAGTGTGGGCGGGGAAGAACTAAGAAAGGGGAGAACTGGCATTAGAATTAGAACTGATGTTGTAGATTTTCACATGGTGAATACTGAGTGTCTCAATAAACCTGGGGGAGTTGCCGTGCACATTTGGAGGTAAAGTTCAACAGCAAATGAGAAAAACAAAATAAGAAATCTAATGTTAAATGAGAGGATTAAACATTGTTTTCTTAACAACTTGAATCTGCATTTTGAGGGCTGTGTACTATGACCTGTGGTACTTGAAGCTGACAGTGTTATTATGAACATAAGGCTCCATTTGGTCACAACGTTCCTGTGTGCTCCTCTCCCTCAGACACACCCAAAGGCCTGTTCCTGGCACCAAGGACTCACAAGCCACCAGTGTGGGCTGCAGCCCCTCTGTGCAGAGCAGCTTTGCACTGCAGTGACTGCAAGCTCAAGGCAAACCCAAACATTTTCTCCTGCACTTCAGGGAACATTAACAATGGGCAAACAGATGCGTGCACAGTGCTGTCCCAGGCAGACAGGTGGCATTAGCAAGCCTGTATGGAGGCATCCAAGAGACCCTGACACAGCTGCAGAGAGCTGAATGCTGGAGGTCTCCATGTCCCAACTCTCTGCTGCTTTAATTTCCAGCTGATTGAAATGCCACCGAGTACTTGAGAGGCTGTGTTACAGCTGCCATGGTCCCCTCTTGCAGGGCACTCCACACAGCCCCTCTGTGCTGCAGAGATGTACTTGAGTCATGCACTTGGTGTCCCTTTAAGCCTTTGATAAGGGGTGCATCCTGTCTGTGGAAGATCAAAGAGGAGGAACTCCTTTTTCAGCTGTCCAGGACACACTGTCTGCTGTTGCCTGGCTGTGCTGTGAGTGTGGAAGTGTTTGATATCAAATGGCACAGAGCTCTGCCCAGTTGCTGGAATTTGCTCGAGCACAGGGAGAGCTGTCCTTTCTGACACAGAGCAGGGAGAGGGACAGAGAGGCAGCCCTGTCTGCCCTTCACTTCCAGGTGACCTGGGTGCCTTGGAGAGATGGTGGGTGAGTGACTCTGGGCAGGCAGGAGCCAACTGCAGGTAACACCTGAAACAGACTTCAGTGTAGGCTTGGACTTTGACACAGCTCCTTCCAGCAGTCTGGAAAGGGAGGGAGAGCAGTGGCACGACCAGTCGGGGCGGTTCTTGCTGACTCGACATAAACATGTTTTGAAGCTTCCAGCGCAGCCGGCAGGGAACACGCTGTCCCCGTGGGTTCCCTGCCCCTGGCTCAGGAGGTGCCAGAACAGCAGCCAGAGGCACCACCGCTTCCCGTGGCCTCCAGTCCTGGCTGTAGCAGGCTATGCTGTATATATGCAGCCACAGTTTGTCCTCATAAGAAAAAAAAAAAAAATAAAAGAGAAAATAAAAGGATGAAAAGCTGTAAGCATAACAAAAGATCCAGCAGCTAGCAGCAGACAGCAGCCATGGGTTTCCTGAAGGGTATTTCTAAGGTTTATAATTGTTCACTTCTTATTTACAGTGCTGTTTTGTATCCTTTTATCTAGCACTAGCTACCAAGTCTGCCCTCTGCTTAAACCAAGCTATTCATGTCCAAGTGTCTGGAGCTCCACTAACTATAGGAGGCAAGCTTTGCTTTTTTAGGTGCCCAGCCCCAAACAGCTGGAATAATCTTCCAGGCGTATTGAAGCAGGCCCTCACATTGTTTGGGGTTTGGACACTCTTAATCCTTTTCTAAAAAAGCCTCAGCTATGTGAAATGAGCACAAGCTGTGGCTAGTCACTGTTGTGTGCTGTTAAAGAGTTCTGTCCCTTTCTCTTCAGGCACGGGCAAAACCCCTTTATCTCAGTGGGGCTCTTGGTGGCTGGGGATGCAAGGACAAACTGCCCACTTTGTGGAACAGGGACACACTTATACCTCAGACACAGTGATGTCTCTGCACCCGGACTTCTGCAGAGTGTATCAGGGCTTTTGGTTTCACCTGGCTTGAACAGAGAGGCTGAGAGCTGACCTCCCTCTGCTCAGGGGTGTTTGGCTCTCAGGTTTCTCCAGTATAAGGGCTGTACTGCATTAAATAAGGAGGATGAGCTGAAGCCAGAGCTCTCAGCCAGTTCAGTGTATTTAAATTGGCCATATGTGCATATACACATTTATGTTCAACATGTCTTGAAGGTCTAAATGTCAGTCATATACTTCTCTTCCTCTCCTAGCTGTGGCTCTTGATTTTAAACTCCTCCTGCACAATGAGTGCCATCTTTCAGATCCCTTGGCAGGTAACAGAGTGAGGCCAACCTCTTGTCTGCTCTTGCACCCTGAAGGACTTAAAAATCCATTTTCTTGCTGTTTTCTAGACACAACTAGGGGTATGTGTGTCTCTCTTCTACAGATCAGCAACTCAAATGGTTTTGGCTTTATCCACCACTTATTGGTGTCAACAGGAAGCTTGTCACAGATTTCAGTGGACACGATGTGAAGTCTAAAGGTGAACTATTACTACAATCATATTGTTTAATATGTTGATCCCACACTATATTACACTCTTTTATTGACTGAAAAAGAGTTAACATATGTTAGGAACATCACAGAAAAGAGCAGGGAATTCGATCAAATTCGATCTGCATTTCTCAGACATGCTTATAGACAAGCTATTAACGATTCATTTATATTCTGTATTCCATGCCCACATACTATAAAATAAGATTAACTGAATAACTGCTTCCGAGTCTATTATTCTATTATTTTTTTACTAATCTACACTAAAAAATACTTCCATAAGTGAAAGTTTACTGTAATTTATACCAATATACTGTTATTCTCCTAGAAATGTTTACATTATTTAAAATCTCCAAACTTTCTAGTGTAAATATACTTCAAATAAATGCTGAAAATAATTTATTTTACTCTTTCATTGTCAACAGCTTTGCTGGAATCTTCTTCTGCTCTTATGAAAAGAATTAGCCCTCTTCTGAAACAGCACCCTGAGATGAGTAGACCTTTTCCCTCCAAAACTCTCATTTCCTAAGGCAGTGGATATGTTTATTCCTGGGAAGAACTGGGAGAATCCCCAGTTCTCCTCTGCTTTGTTTGACTACTGTAGCTCAGATTTAAAGTCAAGACACATCCTCTCCCTTAAGATCAATACTCAGAGGTGAGGAATATCATGCTGCTGCAAAGGAAAAGGCAAGAACAATCCATTGGAGAAGGATGGTAACATCTCTTTCAAGAAGCCCTGAGTACTATAATATAATTTCCAAGGTCTGTCTGCATCAGTTTATGGCACTCCCGTGAATAATTCTGCCATTGTTTCAGCTGTTCTTACATAGATGTTGACATTCAAAAAGCAGAAGTCTGGGAATATGCAGAAGGTGTTATAATTTGATTTTTTTTTTCCTCAAGTGAACTGACAATCCAGTGGCCTTGAAAAATCATCAAAAGCTTTTGGAAGTGTGACATGTCTCCCAAAGACTGGTCCCATCCTTTGGCTACAGAAGATAGGCTCAGAGCCTGCAGAGTCAGGAGTAGGAGGAGTAGAAAGTAGCAGGAGTAGGAGGAACGCAGGCAAAAGAGGGCAAGGCTATGGAGGAGAAGCACATGAATGAATTTGTACAGCAGAAGACTTCTGGACATCCCCATTAATAACGTGAAAAATGAAAACTTCAGGTGTCCCTGGGCAGAGCTTGGAAATGAAGCTTTCTTCATTGTGTATTTATGTAAAACCTGAGATGAAGCTGATTAGAAGCAAGGGAAAGTTGTGAGATCAGAATGTTTTATAACAGGCGCTAGCTAAGCAGAAACAAGTGCTTCTGTGTCAACACAAACATAGTTTTATGCCTGAGCAAACAGCTTCCTGTGGTCTGTGAGGCAATGACACAAGCCTGGTAACACTGAGAGTGGTCCAAACTGTCTGATCCACCCCTGTGTGAAGGTTGAATTCCACCTGTAATGCCCTTCGCGAGTAGGGGTGTGGCGCTGGGTCACCAATAGTCTGCAATGCGTGTTACTAACTCTGCTGCATGCCACAGTGATTGGAGGAGACCACAAGCAGCCCTGGCAGGCATTCAAACCTGTTTTCCAGTTAATTTGTTAAAAATCAACCCAGAGTTTTGTGGGCAGTAAAGCTGCTAGGAAGACAAAACCACTCTAAGGAATAAACACTACAAAAAAGAGCTTTCAGTGCATCTGATTTATCAGTATGCTCATGGCATTTAACAATCAGCAACAGCTACAGTTAGCTCCTAAGTTTCTGTAAAAGGTCTGCTCAGCAATTGGTATTTGGTTGTCCCAGGAGTAGTAAACATGTCTCAGAGCTGTCTGGCAGCACTGCTGCCCTGTGGGGTGCAGAGCGATGAGCCTCATGCTGTCTCCTGCAATCATGTAGCCCTAGGACCAGTCCCAAACCCAGACAGATCAGCAATGTCAGTGATGACAAATGCACAGAGGCAGCTCCAGGCTGACACAGTTTGTGCCAGCAGCCAGCTCATCTGCAGTGATCCCATTGGCATTTGCTGCAGAATAAATGCTGTCTGGGATTTTCCATTATATATCCACCCTGGCTAGCAATGACACAGCAGCAATATAATTTTCAGCTTTGTATTTCCATTTCCCACAACCACACAGAAATAGTAAGAGGACTTGAGTCATTTACCTAAACATAAATATTCACTGATACTTTAGAAAGCCAGGATTGCCCATACAAGGTATTTGCCTGAGACTAGCAGGCATGACAAAGGACTTGTGGAAGACTTCTGTCTTCCAGAGTGACAGATGAGAGATAGGGAGAGTATTCCAGCCTGCCTCAAGTAGGACCAGGTGTCTATTTTTAGGTAACTGAATGAGCTGGAAGCCAGCTCACAGCTGATGCCATCTAAATACAGGTCCCTGGAGATGCCCCCATGTCTGGGGTTCCATTACAGTCTGTTGAACTCTGCTGCTGGAGACAGGATCACTGTTCAGGCACCAGAGGTAGATGTCTGTTTCAGAAGAACTTTCTGGAGTTCTCTGGATACACTGAGACTGGTCATGAGAGGCAGCTGAGATATCCAACTCACACCTCAGCACACACACAGACATGTACACAGTGCCATGATAAGGTGTCGTACTTGCTGTGCCGAATCCCATGCCAAGGTTCTCAGCTTTCAGGTCTAGTCCAGTGATGTGACAAAGTACAGAAAGCCCAACCTATAACAGCAATGTAAACAAGTCTCTTCTTTTTTTCTTTTTTTTTTCCCCCTTGATTTTCTTATTCAAGCCTTGCAAACAGGGCTGTATAACATTAATGTAACTTAAAGCATACCTGTTCTGAACTGCTCTGTCACATTCCAGGAGAATGTTCAGCAGCTCAAAATAGTGGGATTGGGGGTCACTCTTGCTGTGTTTCCTGCATCACAGTTCTGTCTGCATTTTCAATTGGCCGTGACTCCCAGGAAGGCAGTGAGACTCATTCCTCAGGGCTGTGCCTCTCACGCAGCAGGACATCAGACAGATGCTTTCCTTTTTTTCCTCTTCCTATTAGGAACTGCAAAGCAAGTGTGACACAGGGAAATTTACACTGGCCAATTTGTTGCACTCTGCTTTGATTTTCTTCCATAGCTGCCGAAGAATATTGAGGAGAGCTGATGAGGAGCAGCTCCTGATCATACATATACATACATACCTCCCATACATATTTTCCTGTTTATATAAAAATCTTACATTATGAAGAGCCCTCAGGATATTGAAAGACCCAGGACTGTGTTCCAGTACTTGTTTGACACCCAGCATTTGAGACTGAGAGGAAGAATTAAGACTGCCTGTGGGTATTTCTGCCCTTTCTTCCCTGTGAGGTGAGTGGAGAGAAGCAGGACTGACTGAAGCTGCCTACCAACAGGTCCTTTCTCCTTGCTGACTGTGAGGAGTAGCAGCATCTAGCCAGGTCCTGAGTCACGTCATTCTGTCTGAATGTGTACAGCAGCACAGATGTGCAAAGTCACCTTAGGGCCTGTAATTGAGGGTCAAGACATAGACATTTAAAACTCTGTTGTCAGTTCTTGGGAACTACAAACCCAATGATGTTAATGCAGAAGTGTGCCCCTTATCCTTCACCTTCACCACCCCCAAAAATTAGCTGAGCTGAGGGATCCTAAACTGCCAGGTTGTACCTCCTGTTTGCCAAAATGGCTAAAGAACTTAAGGGCAGAAAATTCTTTGGTGTTTTACCTGATCCTCTAAATTCATCATTGCTGCCATAAGGAGGGGAAAAACCCAACTAGTTTTCCAGTCCAGTAGTGTTTCTCATCAAAGGTAGCAAAGCTTGTTTTGTAATAATTCTTTGGGAAGGACATTATTGCATGTAAAGGGCAAAGTCTGGCGGATTAAAAAACTTGGTTAAGTGATAGGGAAATGATAATAATGAACAACTGTGTATCAAGGCTCCAGGGAGATTAATCTGGATATGTGCCCAAGGCACCAGTAACACTAACCAGTAATCAGTGTACACTTTTTAGCTAATGATCTGGAAGAGAAAACACAGGGTGCTTTGGCGTGGTTTCTGTTGACATCAGGAACCTGGCTGGGTAAGGTCCCAGTCAGAGAGCAAAGGGCGAAAGTGCAACACCTGCTTATCTCCTGTGAAACCAGAACACTCTTCAGCCGTGGGTAAATGTGCTGATGTCAGTAGCCCCCCTGACATGCCAGCAACAAGCCAGCCCCACATGGTGACCAAGAGCTGGTGCATGGCCTCCTACCCACTGGGCTTGTGCAGGGGAAGGAAAAAAACCCACCTTTTGCCTTCTAGGCTGCAGGAGCTTGGCTGGGACTCATGGTCTGTGCACAGTGTGCTGCAGAGAGTCCTGGCTCTGCTGGGGCCATGTGCTCAACAGGGAGGTGCACCGACAGCAGCTTGGGTCCATCCTGCTGCACTTGGGCATCTCTGCTCCCAAGCCTGCCATAGGCAAGGTATAGAATGCATGTATGTGTATTTCTGCTTCGAAAAACCTGGCAGGAAATATGCAAGTCCTGTCTGTAAAGGCTGCAGCACGGTAAAAATTGTGGGAAAACACAATGGGTGTTTTTGTTGTTGGTTTCCTTTTGTTTGCTGTAGCAGTTTACTGAAGTCCCTGGTGTATTTTAGTTTGGGGTTGTTTGTCCCAACACACCTGGCATACTGGTATATGTCAGTGGTACATTTCTGTAATTGCAAAATGCAAAAACAGGATGCCATGTAATCTGCTTCCCTGGCATTACAAGTCAAAACTCTAAAGAAGGTGAAACCCTTGCTAAGGAGGGTAAACTCAGGCTGTCACTTTTAGACTTGCTGTCAGACACCTGGAGTCAGGCTGGTTTTCATCTCTACTTTTTTGGGTAAAGTATCTACATATATTTTTACAGTTACTCTGTCTTCTTAAAATTAAGGGAGATGCAAGATGGCCCCAGGCCAACACAAGTCTGCTAAAGCACCAGTTGTACAGGACCTTTAGGTCATGACACCATCTGATCACTGCCATTTTCTTACACACCAAAAGCTACAAAAAGCCAGCTGTCCCATTGCTTCAGAGCTGAAAGACAGCCAACCCTTTCCTCTGTGGGAAAACTTTTCTTTTAGATATAAACCCAGTGATAGATGTCTTTTTTCTTAGTCAATTTTCATACTCTTTAAAAACTGAACAAAAGACAATAACTTCAGAGCGTAGAACACACACTGATGGAACATTCCCAATTCTCATCTCAAAATGAATACCCTCCTAATTAAAAAGAGTAAGGAGATGGGTAAGGTGATGCACTCATTTTAGGTACTGTGTAACCTCTCAACCAATGCAACATGAAGCATAAGCAGATCATTCTTCCAGTGTTTCTCCCCACTGCCGTACCTGACATGGTATGAGTGTTGTTTTCCTCAACTCCATTTCATAAGACTTAAAATAAAAAGCCCTTGCTCGCATCACACTTCTTAAAAAACAAAGACACAGATAAGCATTTAAAACATTTTATTATAAAACTATTTCAACATCTACATCCAAGTAAAAGACTTGAAACTACAGCTCTGCTTTCAGAATAAAAAGTCAGTGAATGCTGGAAAAGGTGCTGTATTATCTAGGTAGATAGCCTAGATACTACACAGATTTCATGTGTGTTCCTTAAGTGCTTCACAACCTCTGCCTGCATCATGAATGTTCCACAGCTTTGCTCTGCAAGCAGCACCACAAACATTTTTGCAGCACATATGTGCCTCAGCTGCTTTGAAACAGAAATTACTAACTGAAGCAGCTGCAGCTGTATTACAAATGTATCACCAGATCATAACTCAGGTTCAAGCACTCCTGGATGCAGACAGAAAGGTATAAATTGTGTGTACTTGACAACAATGACTATTTTGGTATGTGTTTGTAACCTTGTATTCCATTAAAAAAAATCAACAAATACTCAGTTACTTTATGACAGTGAAAGCAGCTTTTTTTACACCTCTATATTCCAGACAAAGGTATTTCCTTTTTATTAGCCATAGCATTCACTGAGCTGAGCTCAGATGCATGATCTGGTGACTTTTGGTGACTGCAGCTTATTCACCAGGATAAAAACAGCCAGATGCAGTACTAAGACCACCACGCTCAGCAGTTATCATTAATACACGTAAAAGTAGTTTTTAAAATAAATGAGGCATACCAAAATATATATTTTTTTTCAATGAGAAATATATCTCAACAGGACTTCAAGAATGCAAAGGTAGTTTCCTATTAAAAACCATTTTAGATTCACAGTGGAATATGGAGTCATTTTCTGCCCAACAAATAGAAATCTCTAATAGAAAACTGTCATACTGAGCAGGATGTTTTAATGTATTTGTAACTTTTTGCAAAGTATCACATAAACAGAAAATAATATGATAATTAGTTTTTTTAAAAAATTCAAGTAGTATTCTACAGCCCTGATGAACTTTTGACTGGCCAGGTTGGCAGCATACAATAGCTTAGTATCTGTTAAAGTTTACCTTGCTTACAAAAGTGAAAACACACAAAGAAGATGGGCAACAAAGAAGCTTACTGCGAATGGAACATTTTCTGATCAACCCTCTCTCACTGACATTTTTCCTGTGGGAATTCCCCCTATTTTGCTCTTCATAAAAGCTTTCCTGTAGTTTTCAGTGCTGTTCACATTTTGAAACATTTCTTAAGCCCTTTCCATTGCAATGAACAGTTCTTAAAATAAGTTCTTACGTTTCCAACACAACTCCTGAAAACCTTTCCTACAGACCTTCAGTGCTCAGCCACAGCTTTCAGGAGATAGGTTCCCTTTGTACATCTTTGGGCTGACATGGTCCAATACAAATTTGAAAAAGACAATTGGCAGATTTTGGTTTAGTGTATTGAGCCACTAATCTAACAGCACAACAGAAACAAACAACAAGACTGTGTTTTAAACAAGCTATTCTTCACAACATGCTTACACAATACATGTCACCGAAACCTTTCTGTTCAACTTGCAATGTCTGACTTCAGTTCTTGGAAAATCCTAACTGACTTGGCACACAGAATACAGGGACATAGGCCAGATGTACCCTAATGTGAGAGCCGTTACAACCAAGTAGCTTTCCATTTCCTTCCAGTAGCTCTTAAAAATATCCTGATTTTCTTCATTACCTTATGCATAGAAGCCCTACTTGGCTGATTTTCCATGAACAGTTTAACATAAAATATCTAGCAGTGTGACTCACAGAGCAAGGCATCACTTAATATGAAGATCACTTAAGAATTATTCCTGGAATAGCTTTTTTTTTTTTAAAAATGGGACTGCCTTATATATGGCAAACACTTTCTCTCTACCTTCCAGGGTTTCTCTTCCAGTCAGGCTGTACTTGAATGCTGTTTGTATCTTGCTACAAGACTGCCATGTTAAGTGGATCTTTTCCAAATGTTATAAATACAACTTTAAAGTATGGATGCTATCTATCTACCTGAGGAGTTCTGTAATAAGATAAACTGCTGATAACTATTCTAACAGAAAAATATGCATCAGCATAACTCGTTTATCAGTCAGTATTAAGAATTCAAGCATTAAACAGGATTTTAAAATTGCACACCCCTACCACAAGTCTTTGATCATAGTAAAAAAATAGCTTGATTTTTCTCTATATATAGCTCTTCTTTAAAGACATATGTGCTCCTATTTTTCTCATCCTGAAGTCCACAGCAAGGTTTCAGATTCAGTGCATACTAGGTTTATGATACTCTTCTTTTTCTTCTGCTAGTCCTGAAACTTGCTTGTTTGAAGGTAGATGAATACTTCCAAATGGTGCTCTTGAAGCCAGCTTGATCCCCTGGGATGTCTCAATATCCACTTCTCTTCAGGAAGCTGCACTCTGCTTAGCCATATTCTTTGGGTCTTTACTTGGGACACACCAGTCATCTGCCTCTGAGGTAGCCTGGTAATGCTTGGAAGCTGATTTATTAAAAACTGGGAGTTTTTCTATTGATTCTGTTGATAAGGCCTAAAAGTCAAGAAGTAACAGGTTAATACCTCTCAGTAATGTCACTTAGCAAAAATTCATTCAGCATGCCTGAAGTGTTAAGCCAGTGACACTAGAAAACAAAGTTATTTACACAAATGTTTCCACTATAGATGTTGTAGTTTATGTGCTTCAGCATCTATGACTGATTCGGGTAATTTGGTAGGACAACTGCAGTAACATCTCACTCTATTTATGCATTTTTCATAGGCCTTAAGCAGTAGCCTCTAACATGTTTTCAAGATAGTCCAGGAATGCATGGAAAAGGACTTTGATCTGCAAAATTCCAGTGAAAATTTTTCAATAGAAGTGTTACAAATATATAGCTGAACTGTCTCTTCCTTTCCTACTTCTGCTCTGATTGTTCTTCAGTGTTTTCAGATTAGCAAGGGGAATTCAAAGGAAGTTTCTCCCATGATTAGGCACAGAAAATAGAGAAAAACATGTAGTGTTGCTGGCAGGTTTCTTATAGAAACAGCAGTGCAAGTTATATGCCCAGTATTCAAAATTACTGGTAGCACCTTGACTCATTAAGGATTTAGTTTATACAGACTTTCTGGTTTTCAGAGTAAACAAACCTGATCTGTTGCTCACACCTTTACTTCACTCTCTTCAAGTACTTAGTATTACATGAACAAATAGGTAACACCTTAACACAACCTGAAAACCAACAGGGTTCTCACTAGTAGTTGTTCAAGTAGACTAGTTAAAGCCAAGTGACTTTTTTGATACCAGTTAAGAACCAGTTATTAAATCTGTCATTTCTCAAGAAAAAACAAGAGCGACTCATGAGCAGAGAATCTGTTTACCTTAAAATGGTAACAAGTACTTATCCCACTGCATTAATGGCAGTAATCTTTTATTTAACTAAATTTAAATACATACCTTCAAGTAGATGATAGCATCTGTTCCATAGCCACATATGGAATAAAGATTTAGATCTCCTTGAAAGTACTTAGCATACAGACGAGAAATTGGCAAGCCATACCCAAAGCCAGCCTAAAAATAAAGTACAATATAAAATTAATTATTTTTTTACTAGCTCTAATGGCTTCAAGTTAAACAGCTGGAAAGTCTTTGGAGATTTTTAAGCTGTTAAAATACCCTTTGAATTTCCTCTTCTCTTAGAAGAAAACATAAATCTCTAATCAGTTTCATAAAGAATGCTGAAGCTGACCGTTAAAAACCCAAAGTCACAAGACAAAAACTCTCTATGGAAGAAGGAGGGTCTATATATATATATATGTCCCACTCTTGCATGTTAACTCTCAGTAATTTTTTCCCTCCCTTGTAATTGCTAGTACCACTTGATCAATAAAAGAAGCTTTCTATTGGGAGACAAACATAATAATCTAAAAGACTGTTCCAGCTGTGCTTGCCTCCAGAAACACCGCATGATCTACAGTAAGTTTGAGGTCTGAATGGAGAGTGAAGACAAAGTAAATTAGTGTCATTGGAATGCAGGAACAAAATGATGAGGGGGTTATATTCAGGTTGTTTCTTTATGCCTTTAAAAGCATATTTTTGTCCACTAGCTAAATACTAAAATTCTGTTTCAGAAAGTGTAAATTCATACTTATGGGGCACAGTAAATCTTTGAATACCCCACAAAACAGCAGGATGGACACAGTGCTTCATTATTAACCCACCAACACTTACAACAACCTAATTGCAACATGAGCATTGAAAGTATCTTACCAGAGGGGTATTTCGAGCATCATCCACGTTTGGCCTCGGTGCAGTGGAATACATGTAGCTAAACAGCCGCTCAATCTTCCTCACTGGAACACCACCCCCTCGGTCTGCAATCTGATTTAAGAGAGAACAAAGTTAGTAACAAGCATGCACTAAGAATGGTATTTAAATAGTTATTTGAACACACCTTTCCAACAGTCATAAATGCAAAGATTTGTTTTGCAGCACATTACTTTTTTACTAGATAATTGTGAACATGGAGGCTCACATCATCAAGAGAATTCTCTTGTGCTCATGCATAGTGTCTTCAACCTATTCTCAGAGGACAGATCTTTTATAGAACCAGCTATGCATGTAAAATAACATAAAAACACTACAGTAGGTTCTTTGTAGTAGGCCAGCAAAATACCTTGATTGCCAGGTCTTCTTTCCCTAGAACAACTGTCACTTCAACCGGAGAAAGAGTAGGACTGTTTTCTTGGAATTCAACAGTTGCTCTCATTGAATTCTATGGAAAAGAAGGTTACTGTGATCAGAGGTTGTTGAATCCATGCACTTCAAACAAATCCCTTCTACACAGAGGCAAAATTATCCTCTACTCCTATCAGTGCCTGGTTTCCAAGAGACACACTTAGCATTTTGGCATAATGGGAGCAGATTTATCATCATTTAAGGTGTGAGAGGAGGTCTCACAATTTAAAAGCATCTAAGCATAGCCAAGACTCTTCTGAGTGAAAGATTACAACATTCTTGCCCAACATTAACTCAGGCACTGTAAATTAAATAATATAACTCCCTTAAAGTCAACAGGTTTCTGGAGAAGAGCAAAGTTCAGCAGTTGCTAAAGGTTGCCAAATTTCTGTATGTAATGTTGGCAGCACTGAAGTTCAGCTGCACTCACTACTCCTTAAATACATTGTCCACTCCACAGAAAACACAGGAAAGCAAACCTGCAGACGCAATCTCTAAAAGCAGAAGGCTACTGGTGACCACAATCCCACATCCCACTTCATTCTCTTATACTAACATACCTTAAAGAGCTCAAAAAGCATGTGAAAAAGGTGAGATGGAACATATACAATGCTAATTGGCTCTCCTGGAGCTTTTCCTAGAAGAAAGGAAAAATAAAAAACACTCAAAAGGGTGATGACATTTTTCTATATGGTATCCAAATTTTACAATGAGCAAGTTGCAAATAAATAGTTTCATTTTTTGTTTTCCCCCTTCCAAAATTGGGAAACAGCTTTATGCATTCATTACAGTGTTTAGATTACAATTGCCACTTGCTTAATAAGTTTCTTTTCAAATAAACAAATTAAAAAATCAAGTATTTATTCCCCACTTATAAATAAAGGATTTCAAACATTAAGCAGATATCTCAGACTGGATCCAGCATTTCAGTCAGCATCCCCAGTTCCTCACTCCAGATATGGAGGTCCTCTGTAGCAACTTCTCATACTACTTTAGGTACAGGTTTGTCTGACTTTTCTCAAATTAATAAATGGTACCTCAAAAATGTGGTATTTAAGATACATCAGCATTTGAGCTCTAACATGGGAAGTTAAATGAGGTGCCTATAATAGAAAATGAAGAGGAACTACCCAAGCCAGATCAACTGGTATGTTCACTAAGGTTACAGAATTGAGAGACTTTTGACTCTGTAGAAGAAGCAGTTTTGGCTACTGATAGGCTCTTATCTTACCATTCACTTGAGTAAGTTTCAGTTCAGGAGATGTCAAGTAATACTGGTCACACAACAGCTTGGCACTTTCATAAGCATCTGAAATAATTGTTTTAATAAATTATATAAAGTATAACATCAAACAATGTAAAAATTCATTCTAATGCATGGCAGAATACAGCTTTTAACTGCCTTAGCTGGTAAGGTGTTTGACAGTCTAAGACTGGATTATGTCACAAGAGAATGATAATATTGCATCCACTGTGTGCACTAAAAATTGAGAACAATGGGCAATTACAGAAGCATGAGCAAGTCTTTGTACCTTTTGATAATTGTATGGAACTGATGCATCTGCTATCTACTATCTACCAGTAGGTAAAACCAATCTCAACACCTCAGACAACTTCAACTCCTTCCTCATCTGTCACTTGCTAGGACTTACTCCAACATGGTTTTTTACTGCTACTTTGTATTTTAAATTCTGTCCTCTAAAAGCTCATGCCTTGATAAGACTGCTTTCAGCTATTTCAATTAAAGCCAGTCAGCATCCTCTACAAGTGAAGCTGGTTACCCAAACTGCTTGCAGTCAGATATAGATACTGATCAGGAAGAGAAATGTTAAAGCTCTGAGAATACGCACCATTCACTACTTCGACAACATCACAGCAAGGATCAATACTTCCAATGTGCCGTGGGTGCCCCGAGCCAGATTTATCATCAAATAGAAGAGCTGTTTGACATGAGAACAACAAAACATTTAATCCCAAATACTGTTTTATAAAAAAGCCCCAAAACTGAGACTAATGCAGTGTGATGACAACATATAATTACATAAAATACTGAATGTTTATGCCTTTTATGAGTTAAAATGCTATCTACTGTCAGCAAACTATGTTGGCTTTTCTATAGCTCACATCTAAAGGCTTTCCAGACATAAAGAATGATATCCCTACATATTCCACAAAAGAGTTATTTCAATTGTTTTGTAGTCTGTCACTTAAAGTTTTCCCATTACTTTAAGTGATAGATTCAGTTTCTAATTTTTCAGTGTCACACAAAATTATGTAAAATAGTTCTCCAGCAGTTTTAAGAAGTGTTTACATTAACATGTTACTAATTAGATTGAAGTTTTTCCTCAGGTAAAAATTTCTACTTACTGTGTTGGTTCATTAGCATTCGGGTGGAAATACGGCTCATGTAAAAACGATCCAAAAAATACTGGATGTTTTGATTGGTGACAGGATCTACTTTAAAAGTGTCTTTGTATTCAATTACTCCTTGTGCCATTGTAGGAACCACATCATGATGTCTGTTTCGGACTCTAATTAGAGTATCTATAAAGCTAGGTTAAAAAAAAAAATCTTTTTAGAACATTATTCTCAGACAACACAGAAGCAAGATTTGTATAACGTAATTATTTAACCTAGCACCAGCACAGATAAGTGCTTAACAGCCTTACTAAAATACAGTGTGTTTTTTTTTTTAACTCTTTTAAAAGTAATTCCTCATTGACCTAACACAGCAGTATTTTACATTTTTAAAACAAAAGGTACAATGAGCCATATCAAGTTCATCACCTGTTTACTCATTTATTTGCACAGAAGAAAATGTAAGGAAAGGAAAAAGATCCCAAGATTACATCTTGGAAAAAAGCAAAGATATGACTGCACAGATTTTTTTTTTTTTTTGTATTTCTCTGTCATGACTGTTCAAGGAGCAATATGACTTTGAAATTAGGCTGTGACAGGTCATACTTATTTGCAATACTGCTAAATTTGGTCAGAGGTTTCGACCAGCTTGTTCTATGCTCAGCTAGATTATCAAATTCAGCTCATCATGGCTGTCAGTCTAAAGTGACTATACTGTGAAAAGTACAAGGTGAACTAAAAAGTTCAAAGAAAAACATGAAAAACATACTCAGATAAGACTTTTTGGTCATCTGGGCTTTTCTGATGGAATTCAATCAACTCCTTTAGGCTTTGGATGTACCTATTGAAAAAGAAGACAAGAAATATATGCTATCAATTTGATTTTTATTATTCTAGCAATATCAAAAATACTTTGTCTTGTGCACATCATTAGTCCTAACAAGACATCTAGGGGTTTTAAGTATCTTTGAAATATCCAAGTTACAACCAACAATGGAATGACAGATGGACACTTCTTGAGTGCCTGAACTCCAGAAGTTTTAAGTCTTTTCTTGTGCCTGCCACCAGAGAGGAATCTAAGCCCTCACTTAAGGTATGTGGGATCCCCTTATAATTCTTTAGAAGAGATGTATTTCAAAAGAAGATCCAAATGACAATGCCAATCAGGAAGCCACTTAAGGAACATTTTTCCAAGTCTGATCAGCTTTGGCAGAAGCAAAGTAGCTGAGCCGCTTGCACTAACATCTGACAGCCTTGATGCATACAGCACAGGCACAACAGTTTGCTATATTAAGAAGAGTTTCTAGATCTGACTCTTAATACTTCTGCTCTTTATGTCTGCCATCCTGACAAATGCTGAAACTGGGCCAGTAAGCAAGGTTAAATCAGATTCAACCACTGTGTCAACTGCAGAGATTATGTTAATTGAATTTCAAACACTTGCTGCACAGGCCAAGACAATATACTTTGGAATAGAAGCTCTGTTAGTAACTTCATCAGTGAGAGATCAAAACAAGTACATAGCCTGCTTTCCCATTTTGTGTGGGTCTCAGTCTGTAATGCTGTGTGGAAACAGAACACGTTTTCTTTTCTCCCTTCTCTATTCTCTATTCTCCCTGCTTCAAACTGTTAACTCCCCAGCCCCCCCCACCTATTTAAAGATAGCAATATAATCATATTGATTTTCAATTCAATTTTAGTATGCTAGAAAAGGACAGTGCGTAACAGCTTGCAACTCAGATTTGATGAAGGAACTGCATATCTACTTGTTACACTTTGTTATACTTGTCTACTTTGTTTATACTTGTTATACTTTGTTACTATTCAAAAAGTCTGTAACAACAAAGTTCTCAAAGCTGTGTAACTTTGCATGCTGAATTCAAGCAGTTCATACTTACCAGCTTTTTACTAATTGTACTGATGGAGTGCCTAGTAATTTATCAGGAAGAAGATCGATTTCTTTCAAGATATTTGCAAACCTCACAGGAAGTTCTTGTCGCAAAAATGCAAAAGAAGTTCTCTCACATCCATTAGTTGAGCCTATGAATAAATCCAAAAGACAGTTTTTGTTTGAGGAAGTTTCAAGATGCAAATACAGATTGCTGACTTCCCATAAATTTCAGAATTTCTCTGTTTCTCCACAATCACGAGGCTTTTGCTGGCCAGCTCACCTAAGTGTTAGGCGTTACATGTTTATGCAGAATGCTGTTTACATGACAGTAAGACACAGCGTGTTCCTGGACGGAATATTTGTACAGATCCCATTTAGCCAGGAGACTTAACTGCAATCCCCTCAGAAGCACTCCGGCCTCTGTAAACAGGAGGTTGTTCGGGGTGACGTCTGGCAGTATCAAGTGCGCACAGCCGCCAGAGCTGCCCGAGCGATAACGGGATCTGGGAACTGCGCGTTCCCGCTGGCTCCTCCCGCCTCCGGGCGCGCGGAGCACGAGCGCGCCCCGCAGCCCACGTCCCCCAGCGCCCGCACCTACCAACACGGCCGAAGCAGCGCTGCTGTAGCGCATCTTCAGCTCTGGTGGCGGCACCCACAGGTCTCCGGCCCCTGGCACCTGGCCGGCGGGTAACTGCGGCCGGGAGTGCCCGCCCGACACGACCTCCCTGCCACCGCCAGCACCTCGGGGCCGGAAGGTTCCCAGCGGGGCTGGGAATACCCGGCGGGCCCGTTCTGCTCCTCCATTCTGGCGCTGGGCAGCCGAGCCGGGGGCCGGCAGTGGCTTCAGCGCTGGCTGAGCGCGGCCCCTGCGGCGGGGATCGCCGCCTCCTCTGTCCCGCACAGCGCCGCTCCCGCACCCCCCCCGGCAGCCCCCGGGCTCGCTCCTCATGGGGAAACGAGCCTCCGAGCCCCGCAGCCCTGACCTCCCCCCGCTCCTCCCGACTCTCACCGAAGTCCAACAACTGCTTGATGGAGAGCGGGGAGGGGGAGAAGCGGGAAAACTGCTCCACCTCCTGTGGCAGCCGGCTGCTGCTGCTGCCGGCGCTGGCCCCTGCCAGCGGGGCGGCTTTGCGGAGGGCGATCCGGGCGGCCTTCATCGCTGCCGAGCCGGCGGGTGCGCGGCAGGTAAGCGATCGCTGAGAGAGCGAGTGCTCCGCGGGCTCCGGGGCTGTCACCGTCCCCTCGCCTGTGGCGGGCGGCCTCACGTGGCGCCTCTATTTACAATCGCAGGGGGGCGGCGCTCCGCCAGGCCGCGCCCCCCGGCCACTCGTGACAGCGCTGGCGGCGTTCCCCGTGGCCGTCCCGGCCTGGCGGGCACCGCGCCAGCGGCACGGGCGGTAGCCGGGGGGCAGCCCCGGGGCCAGGGCACAGCCCGGGCCAGGGCACACGGAGTGGCGGGTGCTGCTGCTGCGCCTCCCGCGGTGACCTTGTGCACGGGGCCCGGGCCGGGCGAGGCCGGCAGGGCGGCTGCTGCCGCTGCCGCCGCCCCTCACGGGCTGCGGAGGCTCCGGCCCTGTGCGGGCTGTGCACAGGCATCCAGTGGGCGCCGGGGCTCGGGGGAAGCGGTGCACGGCGCCATGGCCCGGCCTGAGGGTGCGAAGGTGCCCGGGGCGGTTGTGTTTGCACTCGTACGGGGGTGCTGGCAGTGCTGCTACTGACGGGGTAGCTCCAGGGCCGGCGCACAGCCCGGCCGGCTGCGTGGAAGGCAAAGGGAGCAAAATCAGGTCCCAGCCGCGGGCTGACGACATGTAGGTCATGGCTGTGACCTGGTTAATAGTGGCCAAATACCCGAGGACAGCTGTGCTGGTGACGCACTGGCCCCAGATCAGCATGTGGCCTGTATTTACTGTCGCTAGAGCTGGCCTAAGAAGGGGCTGACACAGAGCTCTCAGGGACGGCTCATCTCCCAGGGTCACAGTCGAGCTGGGAAAAGCCCCCTCACCTTTCCTCTTTGCTGGGGAAGGAGCTTGGATCTCCAGTGCTGCCTGGCCTTTTCCCAACATGCCCAGTCCACTTCACTTCAGTCCAGGGCAGGGTTTGCATAAGGCATTGAAAAATGGAATTGATGTCAGTGGAGGGCTTTCTGACATCTGAAAACTTGGTCTGTAACAGCAGGAGCATGTGACAGTAAAATAATACAAAATAGTTGTGCCCTAATATTTCCATACAACTCTCCAGTCCAATTTTATATGCATATATTTACACACACAAACATGTAAGCTCTGTTGCAAGGGAAGGAAGATCAAATTCCTCACAAGAAAGCTATGCATGTAGTTTAATAGAGGAAAATACTTTAGCTTGTCATTAGACTGTTTTTTAAACTTTATCTCATTTTTGTCTTCCTAGTATATCTGTTATCCCTACTTATGGTTCTACTCCCGCTGTACTTTATGTTTTATTATTTTATTGCTCCCTGTTTTATTATTTTATTGGGAGAGTTATTCTGTTATTTTTCCATGAGATAAATTCTGGTTTACCACAGTGATTGAATGCTGGCATATGAAATGTGAAATGAAGCAAAATTTAGACATCAAATAGCAGCAAATGTAATGACTTTGCTTTTTCCTGTCCTTTATAGAAGTTAAAAATTTAAGAATTTGAGATTTGCTTTTGACTGTTTAAACTTGGTTTGACTGCAAGTTGCAGATGAGTCACAGAAATGAAAATATCATACAAATTTGTTTAAACCATGAAACATGCAGGATAGTTTTGTTTAGTTCCACTTTCTTCCTTAAGCCACTAATCAATGACAAGCAAGAACCTCACAATTAACTCTTTGCAATAAAATCTGGGTCAGGAAGTTCTCTGCAGTAGGCAGTTATTGCAGTTTATAAAGTCATTATTTCTATTCCTATGAGATGCTTTATTTAATCTGTTGGTGTGCTGAGCCTGCTTAATATAAGTAACTGGAATATTCTTTGTGAGCAGTCTGAATAGGGAAATGGTCTACTAATGACAATTTTTGTTGTTTGCATTAATTTTCTTTACAGCAACTTGTTTTCTTATTGGTTTCCTAGTAGTTATATGCAGTAAAGTATGAACAAATATCTTACATACTCAATTTAGCTGTGAACAAAGGTAAAATTGTAGTTGCAGGAAATACAGGAAGTGTGTTGCCTTCCCCATTTGTTAAAAGAACAAGGCTCCAGTAACTCAAAACCTGGGTGTTTTTCAAATCAAAACAAACTTCTACAAGAATTTTACACATCAGCAGCACAAAAACTGAGGGTTTTTTTACTCAGATGATCTTCTAAAAGAAGCATGTCTCCTTCATAATTCAGATTTGCTTCTTGCTCTTTGTATGATGGTTTTATGTTACAGGAGGTTCCGAACAACATTAATTTCTATTCTTGCATATCTAAGCTATATATCTGTGAAGTAATTCTTATAGATGTTCTGAATGTTGACAAGACAAACAAGACAGCTACGTTTTAGGCACAAATGCAGCAATATATGAGGATTTATCATCAGCCAAGATGCAGGTGAGCTAGGCTGTGAAAATATATAATGCCTTCATATAATGCCTTGATATAATGCCTCCATCCCTCCTATCTTTAGCAATGTTCCCACTTTACTTCCTCTCCAACCACCATCTCACCCTCCTTCTGAAACACGTGACGGTTTTAAGTGCAGGTGTCAGAGAACAATGGCTATGAAGGACAGTGCCAAATTCTGAACTGGAGTATTCATCAGAGAGGGTCTCATTTCTGCTGTTTAGGTATTTTAACTTTCCTCTTCTGAATTGCCGTGGGGCAAGTTTTGAAAAGGCAGTAACAACACTTGCAGTTGCTTGGTCACAGTAATGTTTTGTTGACTATGCTTAAGAAAATGGAGCTGCATTAACTCTCTGCTTTTTTCCACAACAGATGGATCCAGAAGAGTGGAATGAATGAAGCCTGGATTCCTGTCCATTTGTCTCCTAATAGCTCTCCACTGCAATCAGCTGTCTCTCACCTCGTGTTCCTTGTCCTCACCCCTGCCAGAGACACAGTGTGCTGTACTGAGGTCAGAGCTGTGTTCCTGGTCAGGCAGCCTGTGTAGTAACTGGTCATGTTGCTGAAGTCTGATAGAAGGTATCATGGTTGCTTTTGCCCTTCCTTTTTCTCTGTGGGGACAGACAAAAATGTAAGGATCTTTTTCCTAACCCAACAAGTGCTGGAGACCCAATAGGATGTGCTGGGATGAGTGCCCTCTCTTGACCAGCCAGACTATGTGGGATGACTAGTGATGGGGTTGCTACTCTCCAGTAGAATGAGTCTGGTTGAGTTTCCCCTCCCTTTTATCCAGTGTGTAGCAAAATTCTAATCACTCCTCCCTAAACCACTTGCTAGTTTGTACACAGTTTGTAGGGAGTTGATTATCTATTCAAATTTGGTTGAAATGCTTAGGAGGGACGGTTTGGCGAACAGGTGGATAGGCAATTTCAATTTTTTCTCTTCTGGAACCAGACTAACATTTTCTGCTAGAGACAAAAGCAGCTTTTCATTCACCTTCTGTAAGGAAGGGTAAATGATAACCCAGGAGGAGCAGTAAGTCTGGGTGGAAATTAATGGTAGCACTAGGAAGTTTTGAAAGTAAGCAGAGCAGTCTGGTGACAAGTGCGTGAGTTATATTCACAGCACCTCATGAAATTTCCAGCAGTACCAAGGGCAAATCGCTCGCCCTCCGCCTACAGATGGGTCTGCATTTATGGAATTGGATTGATACTTTAACCCACTAATAAATTTGTTTTCTAAATATTTATGTGGCCCTTTACACGGAAAAAAAGACAGAAATAGCATTACAAACAAGGGTCATATCTTCCCGTTCTCATCTTTCTGTCACCCGACACTGTGGCTGCACAAGTTGTCAAGCTGCTGGGGGCTCCCAGTACAGCCAAAACAGTCGAAGTAGGTGAAAGGTTGTGGAGGAGCACACAAACAAGCTGGCATGCCTCCTCAGTAGTTCAGTGAGGGAAAGGTTCTGCAGCTGCTCCAGCACTTACACAATCTCCTGTGGCTGCTCATAACTTGCAAAAGTCAAGAGTACAGTAGCTGGATCATTTTACAGATGGAGCTGTGGCTGGTCAGCAGCCTGCTTGGAGCTGTAAACATGGCAACTCAGCAGCCCTGAACAGGAGACATCCTTTTTCCTCATTCCCTGCCTTTGTTACCCATGTCTGAAATTATCTGTTACCTCCTTTAAAATCATGGAAAATGAGACTGGATTGCTGGTTTCAAAATTGCTTTTCCAAAAAATAGCTAGAGGCTTGCACGAGATTAACTGTGGGTGTTTAAACTAGGAGTGCAGAGATAGCCGAGGGGAAAAAACTGTTTTGGAGTATAGCTTTACAATTCAGGAAATAAAGCTAGGACTCAAACTGTGATAAAAGTAGGACTCAAAAGTGTTTATCTTGAAATGCTTGTCACAATTCAGGAGACTGCTTACTAAGTAGGGGAATAGTAATCTTCAGCCAA
The DNA here is from genome assembly GCF_014805655.1 of Passer montanus. NCBI lineage: Eukaryota > Metazoa > Chordata > Aves > Passeriformes > Passeridae > Passer > Passer montanus. The sequence continues at coordinate 19,920,257 of NW_024356505.1, read as the reverse complement.
AGGAAATAAAGGTAGGCTTTCAGAGTGGGCTGGCACTGATCTAAAGTACATAGCTAGACACAAAATAATGTCCTTTTCCAGCCTCAGCTGACTACCACAACAGTTCTTGTGGAAAAGCATGTGGCATCCTCCATGAGATCTGCAGATGCAGAGGAAAATAAAGAGGAAAGGTATCATCAGGACAGCTGCCACTTTGGGCCACAGCTGCCTTTACTGTGAACAGCCCTGCTCTGGAGAAGATTGCCTGGGAAAAGGTGGACATCTTGTGAAAAGTCAGGGAAAAGTTAATGTTACCAAAAGAATACATCTTTTAAGGTCTAAATATGTTTCATCTGAACAGTTGTGGGTTTTTTTCTGTAGGAATATGGAAATGGGGTTAGTGGAACAGGATATTTCAAATTAAAAGCTTTGGATTAGACATTTTAGGAGACACCTCACCCTGAGAAGAAGTTCTAGCTTCACCTGTAACCCTTACATGGGTCAGGGGCTTTGAACTGGTACACATAGTGGGTTGTTGTTTTTTTTTTTTCAGAGTAGATCACTCTGGGTGAAGAGCAGATGTTTTTGCTAAGTTTTCTATCAGATGTGCTTGATACTGTTGACTGTAGCAGGACAGTTGGTAAAGTGGATTTGGTGGCTTGAGTTTCAGCTCCAAACTGGAGCCTGAAACTTACTCCAGGTTATGTTGTCTGAGAGTGATATTAGAAAGCATTCCCAGTTGTTCCCTCTCAGCATTTCCTTCATCAGATTTGAAAGAGTTTATTTTCTTTTAGTGTCCACATCATCTGAATTTGAATGAGAAGTTTAGTCTAGGAAATAATAAGCCAAGACATCATCTAGAAAAGGGCTCTCTACGGTGCTCCCTGGCCACTCTTTCAAAAGGCTCATGGCATCTCTGGAACTCCTAAGCACTCTTCTTAGTGCTTCAGATTACTCAAGGGAAGTTTGTTTTTTGTTTGCAACATCCTGACTACTCTCCCTGAAGTGTGAATTCACAGATACTAATCAGTTGTTCTCATAAAGACTGAGTTTCCATAACATACTCTACAGAGGTTGTCTACACAGTAGATCTGTAGGAGTTTTCTTACTTGATTAAATGTATAGCCACAGGCTAAGGTGTGATAACTGCAATTAAATATGAAAATGTAGCTTGTGTATTAAAATATTCCTGGTAAAGAGCCAGTACAATTTAAAATATTGCACTGCACAGTTAAAATGCTTTGCCTTTGGGTCTGAGGAGGTGCAAAATATTTTTGTGTCATGACTAACAGATAATGGGTAAATTGTCAATACAACATTGCTGGAACATTGACAACAGTTTAAGCAAGGGAACTCTTCCTCTCTCCATTTATTGTGGCAAAATCTTCTGGTATATTAGGCAAAATCTGCAGTTCTGCTGTGCAGCATTAAGTATGTTTTCTTGTTACTGTAATTATTTTAATATTATTCATTACTCCACTTTAGTATTTCAAACTCAATTTTCAATTTAGTCCTTATCTAATAGTCACTGAAATGAAAAAAAACAAAATCATCAGAACTATGGTGGTACTTGATTTCCAAGATTTTTGTCTACCTAAAGTGACATAAAAACCCACACTAGTTTAATATGTCTTTGTTTCATTTACTGAAATTGCACCAATATTCTAAATTTACTATGGTAGTTACATTTATATGCAGGCATTTGTGAACATACATTTTATTTTGGTTTTATATGGGTAGAGACCCCTAGATATCAAAAAATACTGAAGGAAGAAATTACTGAAATATTTACCTATTTAAAAATTTAGAATATGTGCAAATACAAGTCTTGATTCCCTATTATCTGGGGCATAATATCTGGGTACAAATAATCAGCAGTAAGTTTGCAGATATTGGTTTCAAAAAGCCCTGTTTGAAAGAAAATATTTTAACATACTCACTAGAAGACACAGTGTGAAACAGAGATGAAAAATATCTTTGTCTGTTGTGAAACTAATTGAATTTAAAAGTTTGAAAAAATATATTAAGACATATTTTCACTGCTGAAAACCAGATTCACTAAAATTTGTAAGATCTCCTTTTACACCTTATAAGAAGCAGTGTAATTTCTTCTTGCAAACTCACACAACTGCTGTTGAAGTGAGAGTTGTTAAGCCTTCCTTTTTGTGGATACTCGTCATGAATATGTATTTAAGTAAAGTTGAATATTTGGGCATTTCCTCATTCCCAGAAAGAAATACAAGCTCCTTATTCTCGGTTTAAACAGTACTGGAGAAATGTTTTGAAATTTCAATATTCAGATCAAGAGATAAATCCAAGGTAAACAACCTTGAAGATACTCTAGACAAGAGGAAACCACACAAGAGCCCTTTCAGCAGGTGCTGAGAGGGAGGGCAGTGCTTTCCCCTGGGTTGGGTATTGGACAATCACTTTTCCTTCTGCTTTTTGCTCCAGATATGCTACAGGGAATCCTGAAAACCAGTTCTGTATTTGCAACTGCCTATATGCTGAAGCTTAGGAAAGAGAGATAAGAATATTATTAAAGAAGCAATGTGGGATTTAATTGGTGTAAGATACTGCAATGGATGTTGCACAGGAGTGATGCCATGCTGAAGTAAACAAGTAGTGTATCTGTGTTTATTGGTATTTTGGGCTTACAGCATGCACATCAAATGATGTACATTCTTATCACCTCTCATGTATGGAAGCAGTTTTTAAATTCTGAGCATTTCAGTTAAAAAAAGTCAAATCAAATCAATGCCAAGAATCCTAGTTAAGAAGTAATTTTTGCTGAAAATTACCTTCTTCAAGGCCTTGGAGTAAAAAACAGCAATTTAGTAAAATTGAACAAATAAAGACTTTTCTATCAAATTCCCCTTAGTCAAACCTTCATTAAATTTCCCCCTCTTTTTGTGAAATACAGTAAGTGGATATGGTATTATTTGCCCTTTCCATGAGAAAGACTCAAAAAAATGTTGGACTGCATTTGAGAAGCAGTCTCTACTTTTGCGGAGTACTTCTGGCTGCTAAATAAAGGCTGCAAGACCTTGCAGGTCTGAGAGATTTCAGTCAGAGTTATGAACCCATAGCACCTTGAGGAATTAGGTGCTAGGCCTGACCAACATGCTGAATTAAACTGTACTGTTGAAAACATGGGATAAATTTCCATCTGAAGTCACTCAAAGGGCATTTTGACTCCAATAATTTTCTCTTTCAAATAAAAAGCGTGTCTCTATTTAACCATTCCTGGAGAAAAATAGCTAATATTGTACTTTTGAAACATCCAGATAATTCCAGTCCTTTACAGTCAGTACATGTTTCAAATCTCGTGCCAAATGCTCAAATACTTGGACTAGAGAAGACCCAGAGGGATCTCATAAAATTATATAGGAAAGGCACCAATTCACTCTTGCTGAGAAGTAATTTGGTTTGGTTTAGTAACCTGTGAAATAGTTCTGTAAAATTATGAACTTTAAGGAAACTGTAAAGAGTGTGATTATTGACATCTGCTGTAGGTGACCTTTATGTGCTGAAAAGATCACAAGGTAGTAAAGACAAAAAAATTACAACCTCCTTTCCTTCTTCTCTCTAATGGTCTGAAATTGAAAAATTGGATCTATTGAACCCCAGTTAAAGTCAGGACAGCCAAATAAAACAAGGCTACAACCTGCAACTTGCAGTTTCCCAAGTGTGTAATTTATATACTTTAGAGACTAAATGCAACTGCTCGAGGGAGTTGTGAGTCCCCACTCTCACCTGAACATAAATCACTTTGTGTTATTTCCATCCATTCACTACCTCTTCCATTAACTTCCCCCTCTATGGTAAAGAAACATATCCCAGCATTTCAAAGGAATAGATGTACACGTGCAGATCATCCAAAGCTGTTTGTTCTGATTCTTTTCTCAGGGCAGTCATAAGGGCTGTGTGCCTTGCTATCTTTCCAACTTCTCAGTATCTTTTCTGGCTGTTCTTTCTTGCTGTTTGTGTTAACAGAATCTAGGCTCCTGGCAGCTTTATGAAATTTGTGCTGGTATTGATCAGCTTGCAGGATATGGCAAATGCCTAAACGTCACTGTCACTGGCATTACAGCACCACGCAGCAGCTAACATTTCTAGTGCATGAGCTGTGCAAATGACCTTTTAGCTCTCCTTAAGAGCATCTCCCAGTTGTCCTGAGTCAGCGTGCCAGTTACCACAGTAGTCTGAGGGTGGCATTTTAAGTGTCCCTTGTCATCTTGATAAGGGACCAAAAAGGCAGTAGCATGACACTGGGTATGCCCTATGACACAGATATTGCCTGAGTGTGCTGGATGCTGGGAAATGCTGAAGGGGATCCAGACCAAAGCCAGAATAGCGTTGCTTTCCTCAGTGTAAATATCCCCTAACAATTCCCCCATAATCACATCAGTTGAAATATTTTATCCACAGCTCCCTTTGGAAAAGGACCCTGTCTAGTCCTGTCCTATCTCACTCTTTTCATTTTAATGAACATGTTTTCCAGAAGTACATTGAGCAACACAACTAGTATTGGGATATGCAATTGCCTCCTTCTTCTTTTTTTAACACTAAGAAATTCATTAACATTTGCATTTTTTAAAATCTAATTTTAGACTGATACACTTTTTACTGTTTGCATGGTCAAAAGGATGTGTTTCCCTGTTCTAGCAGAAGAGTATGGACTGTCTGATCCCAACTGCTGTGTGTATTTGTACATAACCTTGATTTGTCCTAAGAGAAAGCCTTTATGCTTGCAGAACAGGTTTGTTCTGTGTCATGACTGGGAAACTGGGCTGTCTTCAGTAGGGTGCAACCCAGATTTTCAAATGCTTTTTTAAGTATTTGGGCATGGACAGCTGTGTCTGAAAATACATTAAGGAGAGGTTGTTTACGGGAAAGGACAGGCTTGGTATTCTCACTAACTACTGCATTGCTGAAGAGCTGGCTGTAGTGTTCTGTACTCAGAGTTCAGTTAGTAACTCATGAGTTGTATGAGTTAAATGGATTATTTTCAGCAGGATGGTGGGAAATCTTATTGCCAGCTGCACATATTAAGTACTATGCACATCTACTGCAGTGTGAGATACTAGAGGGGATTGCTGGGACATCCTTGAAGTGATGGGTTAACTTCTCAGTCAGAGGGAAGTTGTACATGTGTTATTTCCGGTTACTGGATAGTGTGTGAATGACTGTGAATGAAGTCCTAATCCAATGCCCACTGCATTCAGTTAAATGTTTCCAGTCATTTCAGCTGTAGTTTTAAGTGGGAACTGGATCAAGCCTCTCTCTGTAAGATTGGAGATAGCAAAGTCACACTGAAAGGAAAAAGTCAGGTTTAGGGTTCCTATTTTAATTTTTCAATAATTTCTATAGACTTCTAAGGAAGTATTTTTTTATGTCTGATTTGCCCTTTTTTCAGTTTCCTACATTATGCATAGATTAATTTTATGAGTTGAATTTTTTTTTTCTGAATTTTTTTTATGTCTGTGTAACTTGAGGAAGTCAGTGACCAGGCCATGTTTTTAGCAAGAAATAATAAACCAAACATTCATATTCTTGTTTTGAAATACTTTTCTCTGTGTGCTTTGTTCTTTCTGGATAAAATAAGCAATACTTCTGTTTTAAAAGTGCTCTGCCACTGTCATGTCCATCATTGCTCATGGACTGGTAGAGGAAACATGGGATATCTGAATTGAGAGAGACCATCAGGGAGATCTGGTGCCAGCAACCAGCGTGGTGGAAAGGGGGAGGAACTGATAATTCCCCTGTGTGAGGACCAACATCTGTGTGCACTCTGTGATCAGGAGGGAAGTGAGGGACACCTAACCTTGGAACTGCCTGTCTTTTCTCCAGATATAATAAGTAAATATTAGAAAGGTAAGATGGAGCTCTGCATGGAAATTATTAATTGATTGAATTAATATGCAGGATCTCATTGAAAAGAGCCTCCTACCATTTTAGTCAGTTATTGGGACCACCATGCTCTGTCAGACAGCTCTTGTGAGCTTCCCAGACATGTATGACCTGTTAGGTGGCTTCACTGAGCCATCCTACCTGTGTCCATACAGTGTAGACTCCCAGGATGGGTGTCCCACAGAGAGGTCCTATCAAGGCCTTTTTAGCATTCATACCACCATATATAGGACTTTGATTAGCTGTTGCTATTATGCTAAAGCACCTCATAGCTAATGGCTGAGGAGGGATGATCTTGCTGCATTTTTTGGTATTGGAGAGGGGTAGGAAAGTGGTAGAAAAAGTGGTTTTTGGTATTGGAGAGGAAAATAGTCGGGGTAGTTAATATCCATACTCAAGACTAGTCAAAAGATGAGACATGGGTTGTAAGTTGCTGTACACTTTATTCCTAGCAGGGCATGCAAGCCTTCTGGGTTTTCTTTTCTGGTCAAAACATCTTTGTTTTCCTTACTCCTTCAGACTTTGGATAGATGCTCTAGCTATGAAGATGAACAGTGTTTTGGGTTTTTCCATGACTCGGTAACATATATATGTTTAGAAACTTCATAGATGTTTTTACAGGTGTAACTGTGTTATCTACATTAGCCTAAATTCTGAAAGTGGGTACTCAGCAGAGTCAGATGCCGGACACTACTTCAATCCAGACAGTAAAACTTCATGAAACATGGAAAATGTCCCTAGGACCCTTCAAGAAATTGCATAAATCATGTGTTCTGTAGCAAGTCGCTAGCTCTAAGCTACACAAAATTCTTTGAAAGTTTTTCACACTTCACCCTGGACTTTGTGTTAGCTCCTAGATCAAGACTATAAGCTTTCTGCCCAGTTAGTCAGTATCTGGAGGGAGCACTACACAGATACCATTTGCTGTTAACTGCAGACATAAGTCTGAAGATCCAAATGAGTGAAGGCATCTCTCACCACCCTGGACTTTGTGTTAGCTCCCAGATCAAGACTATCAGCTTTCTGCCCAATTAGTCAATATCTGGAGTGAGCACTAGACAGATACCATTTGCTGCTGACTGCAGACATCAAGTCTGAAGATCCAAATGAGTGAAGGCATCTCTCACTGTAAAGTGGTATCCAAAATAAGCAGAAGCTGAAGATTTTTTAGAAGAGAAAGTAGTCTGAGCAAATAATCACAAAAGAATGAGTCTAAGATGGCATGACTGCCTCTTTAAAACAATTAGAGGAGAGGATCCAGGAGTAGCTGTTGTCCCTCTTTGTGCTAACTTAGGAATGGTCCCTGGCATATTGTGAGGGTTGGCATCCATGCAGGCCAACACCCACACCTCTCTGCACCTCTGAGTAGAGTAGGGAAGAGGGTTGATTTGGGGAAGAGGGTGATGGTATCTGAACGGAAGACCTAGTGCCTTATCCTTTAGGAAAGTCATTTTTCAGTCAGCTGCACAGCAGCTTCCCATTTGGCACAGGGGATATTATTGAGGGATGGGAGAGCTCTGTTCAGCTGTGAAGAGACAACAGTAGGCATAGCTGGAGTAAGGGCTGGACTTGGAAGGCACTGAAGGCATGCTTTTGTGTGAACTCCTGTGTCAAGGGGTTTGCAGATTGGAATGGGGTTGTCCTGAGTGTGGAAGGCTGGTGAGTCTCAGGTGGGCACTAAATCCTCAGTCCCAGCTCTCATTGCCCTCGGGCAGTGTTCAGCACTGTGTTGAGAGCCAGTATCCTGTGCTTTATATTAGGATAGATAGTGGCGTTAGAATTAGGGTAAGAGTTACCCTAAGAATTGTGAGAGTAGAAAGAAGATTGCAAGAAGCTAAATACCATCATGTCCTGTGGAATCTGCTTGGTCATGGGCAGTCCAGTGTTGACAGTGCACTTAGACAACATTTTCATCAATGTACTCAGGTCATGTATTTTATTGTGGACACTAGTCACTTTGCTATTTCCACTTCAAGGATTATTTCAGATTTATGTGGAGGGACAGAAAGAAATGGAGTGGTTTTATACTACATATATAATTTAGAGTTCAAATGAGGTTTGATATCCATACAGGGCAATGGTTTGGTACTGATTTCTGTGAAAACTTTAGTCCCAAAATGAACAGTGAGATTTTTGAGGGTATCAATTTTCTATGAGTATAAACTCACATGACTTCTTTTCCCTGGCAAAATACTGGTGAGAACTGATCCTAGTTCTGCAAGAAACTTCAGTACAATTCTGCACTAAAGATACAAAGTGTGGAGGACAATGAACAAGATAGTATATTAGTATATTCTTGTCATCTATTTCTGTAGAGAAATTCCTCATTGATCAGGGGCATGGGTTGCCCCTAGAGGGATTGGACAAGCCAGCCTGAACCTAACAAGTGACTGATGTCCTTGGGGTCACCTTGAAGGCCCAGAAAGAGGAAATGTTGTGCTGTTGCAAGAGCTAAGATGGATGTTAGACTGGATGCATTAACCACAAAAAGGGCTGTACCTGATCATGCGGTGCCTTGGCGCTCACCGATGAAACAGAGTAGCAGACGTGTGATGGAGGCTGTGCAACCAAAGTTGGCTGCCGCGTGCACAGGGAATGTGTATAAAAAGAGCGTTGTTCAGGAAATAAAGGGAGAAGGATATGTAGTGTATCGGTGTGATTGTCAATACTCAGCTGGCTCTCCGCAGGACCCTCTTCATATTTCCAAGGAAACAGGTTGTGAGCATTTGAACTAAGTCTAGGCATAATTAGAGCCTGGATTACATCTGCTGCATGACATAAACCCAAAGCTGCTAGCTTGTGGTGGCCTACAGCTGGCCTGTAGGCCTCAAAGTATAAATAATTATAAAATTATAACAGAAATCTGTGATCCGTTATATAATTACCTTACTTTTATAATTCGACCAGTAAGAGCAGGCCCAGGCCGTTGGAGACTCAGGCTGCTATTGGCTGGCTGAGCAGGAAGTAACAGGCTCAGCCAATGAGGATTGACCTCGTGGGCTCCCAAGGTATATAAGGGAGCGAGATCTGAATGAAGTGAGCTGCTGCTGTGTGGACTCCGTGTGTCTCATCGCTGGTCTGTCTCCGAAACTCTGACACTAGCTCACATAAATAGAAATTTGTTAGTTTGAGGAAGATATGAAAGAGATATAAACATAGCTGGGACAACTTAAGTTTCTGTGAGAACCATGGCAGTTGTAGTTATGGTACTGTAGAAACAGCCTGTTTATGAAAACTAGGCAGCCATGCAACAGTATGGCATTCTTCTTTTACTCTGGCAGACAGTACTTAAATATTATCTTGCAACTGAACACAATAAAATGAGAAATGTTTACTATTGCATGGACCTTTTCGCCTCCTTATGACTGAATTCATTGAAGACACGTTATTTTTCTCATTTGTGAAGAGTCAGTGTTTTTTCCCACTGTGGAAAGAAGCAATTCCTCATTCACTGGCATTTGTTTGAGAGCTTCGCATGCTAACATGTGACCAAGTATCCACATGCAGCAGGGTTTGTATTTTGGCTCTGAGCAGAGGTGGTAAGGGAAAACATGATATAAGTGTACAGAAATAGACTGGGTATTTAGGATTCTAATCAAGTCGTCAGATCTAATCTCGGCCTGTGGTAGGGCTAAACCTGTTTTCTCATTCAAGACAGATATTCTGTGATTTTCTGGAGGAAAATGTTATAGAGTTGAAAGTTAAAATTTTCATTGGAATTGAAAATAATTCTTCTGATATTATTCTATACATTCAAGCTTTCTGTCTAAAATCAGATAAAGGAAATTATTTTAGAACTGACAAATGCCTTTTACATGCCCAGGTTTCTGGTAGTCGAGCTCAAAACATCTTAAATGGACAACTAATTGTTTTTTCAGAAAGTTGACTTGCAGAATGACACTGAACAGACAGACACTACTGTATCCCATCTTTGGCATTGTGAAAATAACTGCTAGGGAAGCTGCTATAAAACAGAAAGGCTTGTTATTACTGGCCCAGAAAAAGTAAGTTTCTGCTAAGTGCTTTTAACTAGAGTTTGCTCCTGAAATCTTGCTGTGCACTGTGCAAACATAAAAACGTATGTAGTTAAAAGAAATGTGTGTTGTAGCCATTCTTGGTAAATGATCAGAGAAAACTTTCTAAGTTAATTATATTCTAATAAATGACAGAAAAAGAAAGCCAGATTTTGTAAAACCAGAGTTATTTTGTCTAGAAAGCAAAAGGTTTTGAAATGGGCAGTAGACATTATTGACTGATCAATTCTGTCTGTGTTCCTTGAGACATTGCACCCCAGCAGATTTCTGTGGCAATGCAGGATGTCATGACAGCTAACCCAGCGTAGCTTAGATTTGCCTGTGTGGCACTGTCTAAGCTCAAGGATGTTGCCTGCTGGGATCCTGAAATGTTTTCTTCTTATAATGCTGATCCTTTCTTTTGCCTGGTTGCAAAGTCCTACTTAACTCTTATTTATTTCTATTTATTTTTATTTGTTTTCAGTGTGTTTAGTTGGGAATTTGAATGTATTTGGTGTTAGGTAAAGAGTTATTTGAATCATAATTGAAGATTTCTCAGAAAAAATAACAATTTCCAAGAAAACTCCTCAGGCTACTACTACCAAAACCATCCTGTCACAGTATTATTATATATATCCGATAGACAATTCTACAGGGTGTAGTAAATCTGTAAGTACTTGGGAGGTTACTTTATTGCAGATTGCAGAAAAATAATCTTTCTTTTTCCTGAACATTTTTCCCACTTATTTTCTGTATTATTTGCAGGCTATCTCATGTTTCTGATGGCTAAAAATGAAACAGGAATCTTATCTTACAGCACACATAATAAAACATAATACAAAGGGTCCAGTCCCAAGTTCAGTCCCTAGACACAAAGAGATCTTCAGATGGCATGGCAAAAGGAATCTTGGGTAGGTCTGTGGATCCTGCACAAAGGACTGCCAAAGCCATGGAAGTCAGTTCATGTCTTCAGAGTTAAAAGTGTTGCATAACATGTTCAATATACAGCACAGATTTCAATTGTATTACCTGCAGAATAACAGTGATAACAACACTGTAAAACTTAACAAGTCAGGAAGTTCCTGGAAGGCATGTATGATAACTTCTTTCTCCAAGTGATAGAGAAGCCAGTTAGGAGAAGTGCATTGCTGGATCACATCCTCACCAAGGAGAGGCTTGTTAGGAATGTGAGGATCAAAGACAACCTTGAGTGCAGGTCAGCCTGCAGTGACCATGAGATGGTGAAGTTCAGGATCCCAAGGGCAGGGAGGGTGGAAAAACAAGGTCAGACATCAGGACAGCAGACATCAGGAAAGCAGACTTTGGCCTCTTGAAAAAAATGCTGTGTGATGAGGTCCTGGAAGAAAGGTATGGCTAAGATGATTAATATTAAAAGCTTACCTCCTACACCCTCAAGATTGTTCCATCCCAATGAATAAAAACTCAGACAAGAATTTCAAGAGGGCCATGTGAATAAGCAAGTTGTTCCTGGCCATACTCAAACACAAAAAGGATGCAAGGATGTGTAACCCATGAGGAATAGCTGTGAGAATCATTATCTGAACATTGGGAAATGAAGTTTGGAAAGCTAAAACTCAGCTGGATTTGAATCAGACCAAGGGGTGATGGAGACAACAAGAAGGGCTTCTATAACTACACAGGTGACAAAAGGAAGGCTGGGGAAAATGTGGGCACCTTGCTCAATAAGGTGGGGCATCTGGATACACAGGGCATGGAAAAGGTTGAGATACTGAATGCCTTTGCTTCCATCTTTACTAGCCTTCAGAAATCCCAGATCCTGAAGACCAGGAGGAAAAACTGGGTCAAGGAACGTGTACCCTTGGTGAAAGAGGGTCAGATCAGGGAATACTTAATTAAACTGGACATACATGAGTCCATGGGTCCTGACAAGATGCTGAATGTCATTGTGAGGCCACTTTCAATAATTCTTCAATGATCTTTGATTGTTCATCACGGCTGGGAGAAGTACATGAAGACTGGAGGAAGGTGAATGCCACTTCTGTCACTCAGAAGGGCAAGAAAGAAGACCCAGGGAACTACAGGCTGGTCAGTCTCACCATGATACCTGGGAGGGTGATAGAACAGCTGATCCTGGAAACTAATCCCAGGCAAATGAACAATAAATAAAAAAAAATCACCAGGGGTAGTCAGCATGGCTTGCCTAAGTGGAAGGGCTTGAGCAACTTGGGAAACTTGTATGATTAAGTGACTGGTCTGGTAGATGAGGGGAGAGCTTTGAATATTTTTTACCTGGACTTCAGTAAGGCCTTTGGCACTGTCTCGCATAAGATCCTTATAAATAAGCTGTTGGTACATGAACTGGATGAGCAGTAAGGTGGTTTGAAAAACAGCTGAATGGCCAGGCCCAGAGGCTGGTGATGACAGGCATGAAATCTTTGCTGGACTTCCTTCAGTATGTCCATGTCTGTCTTCTACTGGGACCTCAGAACTGGGAACAGTACTCCAAGTGTGGCCTCAGCAGTGGTGAGTACAGTGAAAGAATTACTTCCCTTGACCTGATGGCAGCACTCCTACTAATGAAGCCCAGGATCCCTTCAGCCTTCCTTGCTACACAGATACATTGCTGGTTTATGTTCAATTTTGGATCTACCAGGACCCAGACCTACTGCGAAGATGCTTATACACTGGGTGTCCCCCAGCATATACTGGCGAAAGGGGCTGTTCTTCCCCAGGCTCAGGAGTTGTCCTTTCCTTTACTGAACCTCCTAAGCTTCCTGCTCACCCATTCCTGTCACGGTCCCTCTGGATGGCAGCACAGCCCTCTGGTACATTAGGCACTCTGCCCAGCTCTCAGCTTTGTGTCAACTGCACACTGGCAGAGGGTACAATCTGCTCTGTCATCCAGACCATTGATGAAGATTTTGAACAGAATTAGACCCAGCCCTGACCCCTGAGGTATACTGCTGGTTCCTGGCCTCTGACTAGACTCTGTGCCTCAGATGTTCAGACAGTTTTCAGTGCACCTCACTGTGTATGTCTGTCCAGGCCATGTTTCACTGGGTTCTCTGTGAGTTTCTTGTGAGACAGTGTCAAAGGCCTCACTTTAGCAGTCCAGGTAGACAGTGTCTGCCACTCCGCCCTTGTCTTGTCTTTCTTTATACTTTGCCTCTAATTTCTATTTGCAACTCCCTCACTATGGCTACCACGGTGGCAGGGCTAAGTGCACCAGTACAGTTTTCACAATAGGGATCTTCTCAAGGAGAGGACCAGTTCCATGGCCGTTTTAAAGCCTTTAACTGAGAAGTGTAAGAGCATAGACAAAATTATCCCTCAATCCTCGGGGGATGTGAGCCATAGCTAAGCAAGCCTGTGGTCCTGCTGCCCCGGCAGAGTGAATTGTGTCCCTGACACCTAGTGGTAACATGGCGCTGTGTAGCAGTAATTATGATGCTTTATTATGATGCTCACACTTTAAGGAAGTGTTTTATTTTCCTTTTCTATGTATTAACCCCCTTCCTGCTAATGGAAGATTAAGAATCAATCAATGTCTTAAGTCTTGATGGAAGTTCTGATATATAATGGGAAGCCTCAGTAAACAGGAGGATTGAGAATACTGAATAACTGTATTTTACTAGCAGTGTATCAAACATGAGTATTTGAACAAATTCAAAATACAGAGTTGAGTAAGAAAACAAAAGTGGTGTTCTTGTAATAAGTAATGACTTATTAGGGCTGATTTTCTTATCTCCTATAATTTAGACATAAAACTTAGTTATTAAATACAAATTTAAGTGGGAAAAAAAATTAAAAATGAATGGTGGCTGTCCCAATTACTTTGTATATGTTCTGCTCTGGAATACATTCATACCTTTTCATTATCCCATTATATCTTCCTGAAAAGTTGGTTAATAAAGCTATGTATGATAAAATTATTTTGTCTCTTATAATTTAGACATAAAACTTAGTTATGAAATACTAACTTAAATGGGAAAAAATTTAAAAATTAATAGTGGCTGTCCCAATTGCTCTGTATATGTTCTGCAATGGAATAGATCCATACCCTTTCGTTCTCCCATCATATCTTCCTGAAAAGTTGGTTAATAAAGCTATGTATGATAAAATTATTTTTGCAATAAGAATTAAAGGGATGGGTTAATGGACTAAGGACATGATCTTAAGTATACAGGAACAGAGTGTATGGTTCGTGTGATGGAGAGCAGAATCATCAGTGTATGAGATGCTGGGGACTGGTGCTGTGGAGCAGCTCACTCTTCTGAAAGATCCCAGCCACTTCATCTGGAGACTGAACATTCAAGTGCTTCCCATCAACCAACTTGATTGACCCTGACTTATCTGAAAATGATTATGAAAATGTACTATTTAAAAAGAGATAGAAAAAGCACTTACAGTGGAAGACTTACAGTGAGCACCTCTGTGGGGAGAGATCACAAAACGTGAAAGAGGCTGCAGTTTTGGGTAGCAGAACATGGGACAGATGTCAATGGCACAAACCTAAGAATCCATCTATGAGGTTCCCAAATGCAGGCCTCTCTCTTACTGTGTCAATGGCCATGCCAGCCTGATCTCATACCTTAAGAGCCACTTTGTACATAACTCAGCTTGTCTTGAAGGAGAATGATGATCTGAAATAATTGCAGAGGCATGGCAGTGGTATGTAATGCAAAAGTTTCTCCTTCAACATGACACCAGATGGTGATTCTACATATCTGCTCGTGTGAAGTTTTGCACAATGCACATTACATGTACTTTGAGCAAGGGAGATTTTGGCACTGACTTACATGTTGTCATCATTGGCTCCTGTAAAAAAGACAGGAGCCTGGGGCTTGTCACTGGAATGTTGCATACTTATATATTTCATACAGCTCACTGAAACTTTTTGCACAATTTGTTTCACAGCTGATGTGCATGTCAGAGGTTTGGGAACAAGGATAGGATATTCCCAAATATTAATAAAACCCACAAAACCCAAAATACATAGAATTAAATAATTTAACTATCTCAGCATGCATTGAAATTCATTGAAATGAAGTTTCCTGGTGTACATAGGAAAACATTATTCAGATAAAGTGGGAAGATAAAATCTTTATTTAAAAGTAGAATATTAGCTGTCTTTAGGATAGTAATGTTTTAAAAACTGTGTATATAGGATGAATCAGTGGAAAGCAGAGCATCTGGTCATGCTGCAAAAAATATGTTTATGTACTGGAGAGAGTTGTGTGTATATTGTCTAGACATATACACAGAACTATTTTTATTTTCATCATAGTCATGGTGAGAAAACCATGCTGAGGTGAGGATACATTCATCTTCCTAGTATAGAGTGTGACATAGGTAATGGTTCCTCTGGTTCAGTTTGACATTTTTCACAGATACTTACTTTTCTATTAACTCTGTGACACCTTTATAGTAATACCACAAGGGTTGTTTTTTAGGGGATGTGTTGAAAAGCAGTATGCCTTTATAAATTCATCTACTCTGGTTAGTGGTTACAAACACAAAACTCCATCATCATACTAAAGTAGCGTAAAGATAGCAGTGTCCTTGTAGTTCTTTATGAGATCTGCTGTGTTTCCTTTTCCTGTAACCCTGGAACGGGATTTTTAGGATGTGTAATACAATGCGGGGGACAATTGCAGCACCTCTGTAAACATTTTACTCCTAAAGCTGCTTATAATGCTTTCAACATAATTTAATGTAATCATAATTTTGCCTTGCTATTGTTGTATTTATAGCACATTAATAAAGCTGCTGGTGGTGAGGAGGATTTTACATCTGTACTGTACTGCAAAGCCTGACAGTTAATTTTCAAAAACTAAATCCTGCTAATGAGTTGCTACTCCTGGATGGTTTTGGAAAGGCATTAGTAATATGTGCCAGACCTGGCAGCTGTGCTGCTGGGAAATGGTGAGATGCAGGAAGCAGATGTGGACTGCAGGCAGCTGTCAGGCAATTACATAAAGGAAGGTATCAAAGAAAACACTGCACAGCAGGTGCAGCCTAGGGAGAAAGGGGCAGCACTAGTCACTGACACAGAAATGGAAGTGGCTGAGATGTAAGCTGGTGGCACACCATGTGAAATACACAGTCCCAAGGCTGCAGCAAAACCTCTGCCATGCTATTAGCTGTGACTGTGCAGGAGCAGGCTGTGACAAAAAGTGAACCTCTCACAATGCACTTACACGGTATTTTACAATGGATGGCTGCAGTTGATGTGTAGTTCCTCTGACTAAAAGGTGTCATCCACATTTAGGCTACAGGCATCTCCCAGAGCCGCGGCCTGTGTTCAGTCATGCAGCAATACCTCTCTCCCCTGATTATTCAGGGGGAAGCCTGGGGGCATTGAGGGCTGTAGGTGGAGCTGTTCAGTGCTCCAGCACCCCGGAGCTGCTTGCCAAGGTGGCTGCAGGGCAGCTGCTGAGAGGCCCCTCTCCCATGTAGCATACATAGCTCTCCTGAAACAAAAAGACCTTGGAAACCCATGTTCTTTCCCAACAGTGAGACCCTCCCTTTGTAACACAAGGTCCCAGAAATGCCAGCATCACTGCAGGGCTGGAGGGCAGCAGCACTACTAGGGACAACAGATTTCCAGCCTCAAGTGGAGGATTCCCACACCCCAGCCAATCACTGCCTTTGCCAATAACACATATTTCAAGAAGAAATACCTTATCTCGGGAATAGCTGGGGTAGGATAGACTCACAGCAAGGCATGAGTTGCACTGCTTGTGCAGTATTTGCCCAAGCAGTTCCTTGGGCAAATACTGCACAAGAGTCAAGACAACACTGACAGATTTGTCTGATGATAGACAAGTTTCCATGGGAAAAATGTGATCCTAAGTTTGTGTTGAGGTCCTTCTTTCATGGTTTCATCAGACCCTTGGCACCATGCAGCCAATTAGACTCATGGCAGCTCTGCATTAGTCCTGATGGATGATGCTAAATAGCCCCGCTGTAAGCAGGTCAAACAGTGTGCATGTATGAAATCAGTGCCTGTCTTAGCTACTCCAAAGCATGGCTTCTCCCTCCTCCACAAGGAAACAACCCTTTCCAGGAGGTCAGCAGTGTCAATTGGGGCCTCTGAGATGACATAACTCTAGCAAGAACTCCCTTTTCTCCTTCACATTGGACATCATGAACAAACAGACAGTTTGGGGATTGTCACATGCCCTGCACTTTGCTCACATGGTCCCATAAGGAATGTGAGTCCATGGGTTTTCAGGTGGCATCTGACTGATGCTCCGCTCTGCAGCTGCCTGCACACAAGGAATCTGGGATGTGACACTGCTGCTGCCGTGAGGGAGTAAGTTCATAGGGCAAGAAACAAATCACTTAACACAAGCCTTTGCATCCAGCATGACAGGCAGTAAGATATCAATGCAGATAGAGGATGTCTACTAATGACACTACTGATCACTCATCACTGAGACACCACCAAGCCAATGCACAGTACTTATCTTCTGACCAGATTATAGGTTTTTCCTTTCTTTCTGCAGACCATTACCAGATGTCTCACAGGCTATGGGAATATGGTCTCTAGATGGGGACTTAGATGATCTGGCCACCACAGAGTCTGACCACTTTTAACAGCCCAGGAGGTAAGAGAGACTTAGGAGCACCAACTTTGACCTCCCTAATTCTCCCCTTCTCTCCCTAGTCTCCACTGTAGCTCATCACTTTCAGCATACAGCTTTCCAGAAAAAGAGCTCTTCTTCTAGCATAATGTTGATCTTATCTTCTCAATCAAGTGTTTCATATTTTGGGCTGTTTTCTAAAGATGTCCAATGTACTCCAGAAAACAGAGGAAAGCAACTATTCCACAGCAAAATGCTGAGGCTCTTTGGCATTGCAGAGCACTGTTGTAACTGTGTAATTCTCCATGGATATATTTCCCATGTTACTATCCCAGCCCTTCAAATAATGAGTTCTGTCAAGGTGATGTGACCATGGATATATTTCCCACTGTCAGTTACTATCCCAGCCCTTCAAATAATGAGTTCTGTCAAGGTGATGTGCAGAAGCAAAGCCAGTACTCAAGTGAGGCCCTGCTGTACTTGATGATCACAGCCCCAGAGGCAACACAGGTTGCCACTGCTTGGGACCATGAATTTCAGGCAGATACCTCCTTTTTTTGGGTGGACAGACATAGCATCTTTCCTCCTTTGATTCCTGTCTCAACATCATCTGGGCTTGCTAGACTGACATCTAAACTTGACATCACAGCAGCAACATATTTGACCTTCACCACCTCTCCCTTTACTGCTCAGGGAATGATTGTGCTGTGACTGCTCTCATTTATTCACAGAGAACCAACCCTGGAGCTACTGTCACCTCAGCCTCTGCAGCAGCTGCCAGACCATTCCTCCTCAAAAGGCTTAGGCATGAGTTCCTCTACTACAATCCAAGTAAACAAGGCAGGTGCCACCATCACTTTCAGACCCTCCCAGTTCTTCAGGCCTATAGCTTTTGGACCTTTGCCTGTATCTTACAGAGCTGCTTATTCTGACCCTGTCCAGACCTGAACTTTATCCTAGGCTCTAACCCTCCCTAATCCCTATTCACTCTAATTGTCACTGGCTTTATAACCATCTAGGGTACAATTTCCTAACTAAGCCTTCTGTCTCTGTCTCTTCTTCAGTCTTCACTAACATCCAAGTTAAGAAGAGTGGGGCAGGAGATTTTATTCTCAGTGGATAAGATTCAGTCTTATCCCTGGCACTTCGTTCTAGAGATGCTTTTTGGTGCAGACATAGTTCTGTCACACCTGGAGAGAGCAGGCAGGCAGTCCTTGAGAATGGCACAAGGCATGAAATGTCTACATAATAAAGCTTAGTGGGTATGTGTTACCTCTATGTGCATGAGAGTGACATAAGCATCCCTCAAAGCAAAATGTTGGAATTGTGCTGCCTACCAAGCACAGACATCCCATTCAGGACATGGGTGTGTTAAAAATTGTGGAGAAGTCAAGGTGAATCATTGCCATGCACCACAATGTCTAAACTGACACTGGATGCTTGTCTACTTTAAGTTCTAAGTCATAATCTCAGTGTCCTGTGAGCTGAGGGATTCCAAAGCATCTTACCTACTTACCTTACCTGCTATATTTCACACACACAGCACTCTGTTCCACTGTGGAGTGAGGACAGATTGCCCTGTTCATGTCATGCTAAGCAGTCCTATTCATTTTGTCTGTGTGGAAGCAACCTCCTTCTTCTGGAGTGAAATGTATAATTGATTTTATTTTCTAAAAGCCTGGGTATGAAGACCACTTGTCTGCTGAATTTCAATTTGCCTTGTCTTGGTGGAACAATCTGTGCTGCCATGTCTTTTCCCTTAGGTTTCCGTGGTACGATGGTTGCTGTGTGTGAAAGCTCATAGCATTCAGTAGAAATTTTTCCCAACTCCTCTAGTATTTATTTTTAGATTTCAATGAGAATAAAACAAGCCCATCTACAACTCTAGGCAATGACAGCTATTTGGGATCAGAAGCAATGCTGAAATAATCATGCTCACACAGTGCAACGATAAATTCCCTTAACCAAACAGCACTTTGAAGCAGTGGAACAAGCCCACCTCAGAACTGCTTTATCAGCTATCCCCTTTTAAGAAGATTAAACTGTTATATTTCTCTGCTGCTGCTTTCATCTTCCTTCTGTGAGTGTCATCCAGGCCTCCAGGCAAGCATAGCTGCTTATCCTCATCTGGAGACTTTAAGTCAGGAAAAATGAGGCTAAGAGAAAAGAAAAATTACAGACATATTTGTCAATAAGCAGTGAGTATGTATTTAAAGAGCGTGGTTAAAAAAATGGAAGCCATGGCCAGGGCTGGATGCCTCAGGCCCCAGATGAGTGGTTTTCTAACACTGCAGCATAAACTCAGAGCTAGAACACTGCTTGAAAACTTTCATTGTACACTGACACATTGATAGTGTCCACAAAGACTATCCATAAAGATCCAGATCATTACTGTAATTAGCACCTGCTGTTGTTGTGTCTGTAGATGGGACATTAAAGCCAGAATTTTCTATTAATTCACACCAATTATTCCATCCAGTTCATGGTTAAGGCATAATGAAAAGGCAAGCAAAGATGACTGTCTTAGGCAGGACAAAGCAGGAAAAATAAGGGACATTTCAAAGAGGCATTTGAGATTAATACTTCCCTTTAGAATCTTCTCTACATAATGCACTTCTACTTTCAATCATATAAATAATTTGCCATAAGGTTCAATTTATTGTCAAAAATAGCACTTATCTGCTTTCATACACTTTAATACATTATTTTCATGTATGAAATTCATGCATCACCTTGTATGATTTTAATTTGGGTAAAGCTAAGCTTCAATTTAATATTTGGGAGGTCTCAGGAATCCTATAAAGGAGTAGCATGCTTTGGTGTTTGCAAAAATGCAAATTGTTGTTGTTTTAAATCAAACATCAAGGTGTGGACTTCAAACCACAGGTGGTATGGGGAAATGAGACAACCTTTTATAAAAAGAGCACAATAATTGTAGAGATAACTGGGTGCTGCTGGTAATTCTGTAATCTCAGACATTTCTTTGTTCCCTTCAACAAAACTATTGCGTTCTCAGGAACTCAAAACAGAAGTGAGTGGAGACAACAGTGTAGTTTGGTTTTTAAGAGAGCATTTCAGAATCTGTGTCCCTTAAACTGTTCAGTCCTGCCTGAAGCCCATTTCACTTCCAGGCACTGCCACTCAGGTGGTGGAACTCTCCTTCTGCAGCTTCCTCAGTAATTCAGAACATGAGCACTGTAGCATAGCACAGTAA
The DNA here is from genome assembly GCF_014805655.1 of Passer montanus. Classification (NCBI taxonomy): domain Eukaryota; kingdom Metazoa; phylum Chordata; class Aves; order Passeriformes; family Passeridae; genus Passer; species Passer montanus. The sequence continues at coordinate 19,899,567 of NW_024356505.1, read as the reverse complement.
AATCCTCCAAGCCTGAAGTGGGCTCCATGCTGCATGACCATTGCCAGGAAGTGTCTCCCAGAATGTTCCACTTCCTTCCCAGGTTAGCTGCTTGTTTCCAAGCCTTTCCCAGTATACTGACTCTTTTCAAATAAAAGGAATTGGTTGCATTGCATAGCAAGCACCTGCTATTTAAAAAGACAGTAACAAAATGTCTGGAGCCTTTCTTTCTGGCAGGCCATTTCTGTACCTTGATTACAAGTGCAAAATCAGAAGAATGGGGAATTATGTGTTTTAACAGTCAGAGTCCCAGATGTAAAGGCAAGTTCATGATTCCTGTTTCAGATGTACAGAACTGTTGAATTTTAGGACAACAACTTTTTGGTGAAATGTTGTAGGAAAATGAGGAACAAAGCAAGAAAAGAGGCTTAAAAAAGAGCCTGTCACTAAAATAATTGTTTCTAGGAGCACACAGTTGCAACATGTTTGGAGAGTAACCCAAATCCAGAACAGCATGGAGCTCACCCATGTGCCACAGATCTCCCTTTACCTTCTACTTGTATACATCATCTCTTATTACTGATGTTTTTTCTGAGAAAGAGTTTAACCTTTTTAAGATATGTTTGAGTTTTTGGCTTTGTACATGTGTTTTGGCAAAGATCTTGAAACTGGCAATCTACCAATAGGAAATCAATTGACAGAGAATTAGTGGCTATGTACCAGGTAGATTTAAAGTCTTCCTTTTTAGTCTCGAATGTATTATGGATATTCAGACTTGCGGAAATTTCAGCTCAGTGATCTGCTGGGAGATCTAACTGATTTCAGCAAATAGTAAAAAAAGCTCTCCAATACTTTCCCATTAACTCTTTTCCTTTTTAACTGAGCAACCACCCATACATTTCTTACATGAGTAAGTAACTCGTTCCCTTGTGAAGGAAAGATTTCTGAAGCCATGTGGAATAGTGCCCTATAGTGACCTTACTGCTGCAGCAGTAAACCTCACTTCAGAAGTGATATTCCTCACTTTTTCTAAAACTTGCTTTCATTCTGCCTTTTGATCCTTTGTTTAAATCATTGCTTTTGAAAAGCTGGAAGGCATTTTGTAACATCCTCTGTTATTTGCCAAGCCTAGGTTATGCCTATCATGCAAAGTGTCTAAAATGTGCTGCCATTTCCACTAAGCCTTAGAAATGTCTGCTTTGCAATTAATTTTTAACCTTCAAGTGGCACAAATTTCCTAGAGGGTTTGCTCATTTATTAATGCCCGCTGTGATGCAGGAGTTGCTGGTGCCTAAGGCAGGGAAATGCAATGCACTAGTAATTATTACTAATTATTTGTCTTATGCTGCATCATAAACAGTTATTAGTTTGCCAGAGCAACTTATACCCATCTTCATTAATAACTTAAATGTGAACAACTCTATATAAAGTAACTTCAAAAAGAAAACATGTCAAATTGTTTTCCCTTGAACGTTTCCAATCTAGCAATTAACCACACATTGCACTTATTAATGTGCACAGAATCCCTCCTTTAGCTTACACACATTTTACCTGTGTGTAAGCTACAAGAGTGGAGACAGGCAAACAATAAATTTTTGTAATTTTAATAGCCTTTTTCTACACAATCCATAATCTGTGATGGACCTCAAACTTTCCCTTAATCTTTGATTTCTCTCCAGATGACAGCATGGTGGCTGTGTGTCCATGTACAACTGACCTCTGCTGCAGGGAAGGCAGCTTGTCAGACGTCTGTAATTGCTGGCCAGTTTGCCCTCTGTTGTTCTCATAAAGCAATCTGGGGCTACAATAACCACCTTCTGAACTCACAGAATGAGAATATAAGAGTTTTGAAAATAATCTTAACTCTGTGCTACTGCACTTTCACCTGATGACTAAGAATATGTAATCAGAAAATGCTACTAGCAGAATATATTGAGTTATATATAATATATATATATATTAAAAAATACATATATAATATATATATATATATATAATGTTATGGATTCGTGTGTGTGTCCATGTACAACTGACCTCTGCTGCAGGGAAGGCAGCTTGTCAGACGTCTGTAATTGCTGGCCAGTTTGCCCTCTGTTGTTCTCATAAAGCAATCTGGGGCTACAATAACCACCTTCTGAACTCACAGAATGAGAATATAAGAGTTTTGAAAATAATCTTAACTCTGTGCTACTGCACTTTCACCTGATGACTAAGAATATGTAATCAGAAAATGCTACTAGCAGAATATATTGAGTTATATATAATATATATATATATTAAAAAATACATATATAATATATATATATATATATAATGTTATGGATTCGTGTTTAATGAGAAAATGTAGAATTAGTGGGGTACACTGAAATAACTGGATATTTTTCATTAAAATGAGTTACAAATACACTATTGGTCATAACTGTTTTGTTTTGAAAAGGGAATATAATAATATCTTCTTGGTGCATGAAGATTTTATCCCTGCCTTGTAAAATCAGTGACAACAGAATTTGCATGCCTAGAGCAAGAAATCCACAAAAATGGTGAGGCCTTTTGCAGTGGAAGATTAGAGAGGACAATGGTGAGATTGAGGTCAAAGGGGACAGAGCATCACTTCTAGGGAAATTTGTTATTCCTTCAGAAAATAACAATTTGTTATTGAATCCTTCAGAGAGCTTCTTAACTAGGGTGCTCATAAATTTTTCTTGAGTTCCTGGAGGTTGTTACTTGTAGGGACACCTAGCCCGTACTACCTAGGATTACTTCTCTCCAAATTTCCTTACAACAGTTTATTCTGAGGAAAAATTTGTGGGTTTGTTAATATACTACCCTGGCCACTGAAGTTATTTCTGAACTCCTCTCTACACAATTCCCCATTTTTAAATCATAATTTTACTAAATCTGTTGTTATGTTTGATGAGGATTTTTAAACAATTTCTCCTTGACACATACATTTCCATCCTTTATTTTTTATACTTTCAAAAGACTGAGTTACTTCTGGGAAATGTGACTATAACAGATATCAAAATTGTGTCCCATTGAACTGGGGTTTACAGGATTTTTTTAAGAAACATCTCACGTAGTTATTACTAGAACACAAAATACCATTACTCTGTAACAAAAAATTCTAGGGCTTAACAAGCTCTGGAAATCCATTTAAGACATCTATTAGTATGTCTGGTATCATACAATGTGATGTCATGATATGTGTGTGATACCATGGCATCACGGTTATATGGATGGGACAGCATGTTAACAATAGCAGGATCTCATCAGGCCCATGGAGAACCAGTCTCATCTGTCAATTCAGGAATATTAAATGACTCCAAGGCCCTCTTAGGTCAAGAATAATTTAAAGCAATCTGCTGAGTTTGCAGGGAATTTGCAAGTGACATGCAATTTAAAGGAACCTAAACTATTTGCCATTTATGTTAAAGCTAAGGCAAACACTCCAACACTTTCAAAAGCAAAAATCAGTTTCTGAAGTTCAGTTTTGGGTGTCTGATATTGAAAGGGCCTTGTTTTAATAAACAGTTGCAAACCAAATGCACCAAACTCAAAACTTTTCAAATTGTGCATTTAAAACTACAGGTTTTTTTTCCCACATGCTACAACCTGCAGAAGCAGATGTTGCTCTTTAGGGACTTCACAGGAAAGCAAAAGATTCAACTCCAGTTAAATTGAGAAACTGTTATTTCATTACTGTATCCTCACCAGCAATGGAAGCTTTTGCTGCTCTTCAGGATTCTTTGTCTCCTGGTCAGGCACAGTCTGTCTAGGTCTGGCAGGAGCTGGAGGTGATGTGAATCCTTTAAGGCTTTTCATTGGGCTGGGTATACCTCACTCTTCCCAGGACAGGCCCAGGACCTCGAATGACAGTGGCTGCAATTAGTGTTTCCCACCAAAAGAAAACAAGAGATGAGGCTCCAGGGACAGGGTTCTGGAGGGTACCTCATGGACCAGAGAGATGGACAACAGTATGTCCAGGACACCAGGTTTTAAAGAACAAACCATGGTACCAAAAGGTACGTGTTTTCCTCATGTGTGAGGCAGCGTACCTGTGTGCAATAAGGGAGTGGGAAGCTGGGTTATCTACACTGGAGGTGGGTGCTATTTGCAGGAACATGGACTATCCCCAACAGCTCTGCTTGGCACTTCTCCCCCAGGAGCTGCATATGTCAATGTCTGGAGAGAAGCAGGGGCAATGCTGGAAGTCTGGCCCTCCTGTCTGGTACCTGTACCCACGAATGGTGAGGAAATAGGGGCAAAAAAAAACCTCTGCCTTTGGGCAGCCTTGTCCTTACTTAACCAAGAAAGCATCTGTTCTGGAGCTCTCCCTGTTCTTCCAGAGAGGGCTAAGCAGGAGCCGGGTGCCATGGCAGTTGACCAGGCTGCTACGGGGCTGATGGCCAGGCTGCCGTGGGGGTGATGCTGAGGCTGGCCTGGGGGGTATCTTAGGCAGCTTAGAGGGTGGTGGCTAAGCCTTTGTGGGGCTGCCAGCTGCTGCCGTGAGCGTGGTGGTGGGGATGCTACTTCGGCTGTCGTGGGGCTGCCGGCTGCTGCCGTGCGATGGTGTCAGGATGCTGTGGAGGTGGCGGTGGATGCTGCCTGGGCTGTCGTGGGGCTGCCGGCTACTGCCGTGCGATGGATGCTGTGGAGGTGGCGGTGGATGCTGCCTGGGCTGTCGTGGGGCTGACGGTGAAGCCGGCGTTGTGCTGACAGCCGGGCAGCGCATCTGCCTTCTCGGGGCGCAGCCTGCGCCGCTGTGGGGGTGACATCGCGGAGCCGAGCGAGCGCCCCTCAGGCCGGAGTTGCGGGGGGCCGGGCGGGGACACCGAGCCGGCCCCTCGGCCGGCACCTGCCCCTGGCCCCGCGGCCCCGCCCCGGCCCGCGGGCGGCGGCGGGGGTGTCTGCACCGGGGCCGCGCGGGCGGAGGAGGAGGAGGAGGAGGCGGGAGGAGGAAAGCGGCAGCAGCAGCTCTCGGGAGGAGCCTGTCCACCGTGAGACAGCATATTCAGCCGGCGGCGGCGGTCCTGCCGCAGCGGCGGGCGGCGCAGCTCAGCTCGGCTCGGCTCGGCAGGGCGCAGCTACTGGCAGCAGCCCTTCAGTCAGCGGGGCATCCCTCTGCTCCCCCGGCGGCGAGGGCTCGGTGAGGGCTGCAAGGCGCCGGGAGCGAGGGCTCGGTGAGGGCTGCAAGGCGCCGGGAGCCGCTCCGCATCCCCCGGGCGCCGGCGGAGGTGAGCAGCCCGCGGGGCGGCGGGGCCGGACCGGAGGGGCGAGCGGGGGCTGCCCTTGGGCCCGGCGCTGGCGGCGGAGGAGCGGGGCGGGAGTCGCTCCGCGGGATGCGCAGCGGCCGCGGAGCCTGGTGCGGCCGCCGGAGGCGCTCCCCGGGAAGGCGGCCCCGGCCGGGCGAGAGAGCATCCCCGGCTGGGCGAGCGGGGATCCCGGCCGGGCGAGCGGGGATCCCGGCCGGGCGAGCGGGGATCCCCGGTTGCCAGCGGGAGCGGCCGCCCCCGCCGCGGGCGGACTCTGGCAGCCTGGCCGCTCGTCGGGCTGAGGGCTGCGGTGAGCGAGCCTCGCCGGCCCCGGCACCTGCTCCGCTCCCTGGGGCGCCTCTCGGCCCCGGTTGCGAGTGCTTAAAGCAAAAGGGGGTGGTAAAAGTTTTTCATCTATAATTCTTCTCGCAGTGCGAGCGGTAGCGGGTTTGCTCAAGTCCAGGACGACAGCGGACAGTAAATAAATCTTTCTCCCTTCTTAAGGTCATTCCCTAAAAGGGTGAGAAAAGGAGGGAGTCAGCCAGAGGCCTTTTTTCACTGGTAGTCCAGTGAAATAGATTTTCAAAAAGATGTTATTGCAGTTACATCATCCCAGGAATCCCCCATGGTCAGCAGACAACATAAGGCCCCAGCTTTCCTAGACAAAGCCCCTGTTTTATGGACTGAAACAAAGTTTTTCTGTCAATATTGCCATTGACAGAAAGTACAGATTTGAGCTATAAATGCATATAACATAAGGATTCTTGGCAGATCAAGCAATCTAGGCTGCTAATATAGAGGGCATGAGATGGAAGCACCTGACATGAAGTTGGCATGTGACTTTGGCAATTGCACCTGGAAATTCATCCTGACATACAATGTTTCATCGGTGCTTCACTTCTGCTTGAGGACTTTAAAAAACATTGGAAACTGCACTAAATATAATGAAAGCACAGGACTGCAAAACCTGTTTCAGAATGGAAACCCCAGGTCCCAGGACTGCCTGTCTCCTGATAGATGGTGTTATCAGAGCAATCGGGGAATTTAATTTCTGTTACTACCAATGGCTTTGTTGAAGTGCCTCATTTGTTCTTGCCAAGTTAATGGGGAAAAGTTACATGTTTGTTATTCTGATTCTTTTAAGCTTTTTTTTTTCATTTGAGATGGCATCTCTAGTAACATTCTCCATATTTAGTGAAGGCAGATAAAATTCCTTTTATAATTTCTCTGCAGCATTTTTCTGCAAGAATGGGTTTCTTCAGTACAAACTTTGGGGCTGCATCTGGGTGTTCTCCCCATGGGAGTGCTCAGTGTGACACCAGTGCATCCTCTGCTTTGTTTTCTTTTCCCAAATTTATCCATTTATAGTTTGTAAAAATACAAAATGTGTTGTCCCTTCTGTACCTTCTCTGTGAACAGACTGTTTTAAGATTGGGACTTACTAATGGCCTCCTTGTTAAGCAGGACTTCTGAGGGCCAGGTATGTGGAGATCCAAAAGATGATTTAGAGTTAGATTGGCTAGATTTCTCTCAGCTCTAAGCACCTCTGCCTCTAATAAGTCTACCATAGAAATTCACTAACTGTAGTGCTGCCTTATCCACAGCTTAGGAGAGGAATCTTTAAAGGAGCAGCAATAAGCCACACCTTAGACATGCAGTAATTACTGGAAGTTTGGAAATCTGACTACTCAAATAATAGTCAGGGAAATAGTCTTTTGTACCCAGCAGATCTTAAATTAAGAAGCTGACCTTCCAGCTCTTTCTATAGAAGGAAGGGCAGTGAGCTACCCTCCTTTGTGGTGCCTTTCAGTGGCCATTTTTTTTCATTATTGAAATGTGTTTGTTTTTCAGTGTATTTTTCCAACTTCACGTTTCTGGTTCCTGTTATGCCTCCCATAGATAAAAGCCTTGCTTTAGCAGCTGTCTTCAGTGTAGGTACTCTAAACCATGCAACAAGAACTTACCTGCCTTATTTTCAAATAAATTAACATATTCAGTCCCTTGGTCTTATTTTCTTTTGTAAGACAGGTTTCAAAAAGCATTCCTTGCTGCCCTCTGTTTCCCAGCATGCAAGAAGAGAGAGGGGGAATACTGGACAGAGCTGGTGCTCTGTCTGACAGGCTGTGTTAAAGGCACCACCATTGCAGGATATTGGACAATGATGTGAAATGGGCTGGAAGGGAAAAAGATAAGGGATTGAAATAGAAAAAATAAAAGGGTATAGAAAGGCAGTATTGTTTTTGAAAGCTTTATTTACTCCTGCTGGTGTATCAGTAAATCATGTGGTATCTTTCAGCTCCTCAAACTTAATTTCTCACAGAGATTTTAAACATACTTCTGGTTACTCTCTAGGACTACTCAGGCTTATTAACTGGGGCTATGCCTCAGGTGCCCTGTTGAGCTTCTTTGGCTTGGTCTGACCAGCAGCAGAAGTAGTAATTAGGAATCTTTCAGAGTTACCTACACCTAGTGCCAAAATGAATTGCTGCTTGGAGTTGGTGGTGGGATGTTAACAGCCTGATCCTCCTTGTCGTTCCCCTGGGCTTTAATTTTTAGAGAAGTTGGAGGGAAGTAGCACTGAAATCCTCACTGAGGTGCACAGTGTAATTAATATCTGCAGAGATAAGGTCTCAGGCTTTCTGCAGCCATAGTCAGACCTAATGACCTCTCAGTGCAATACTCATCTGATACTTACTGATTTTATTTTAAAAACCTTAAATGAAACAAACCATAATGACTCTAGATGTAATCTGTGTTTAAAAGGGACATTTTCCAGCCAAAATACTGATGGAATATGATGGCAAAATGCCCTTTGTAAAGACGCAACTTGTGTTAGTAACATTGTGCTTTTGCCAGTGCAGTTTTATTTCTGTTTGTCAGGGTAACACAAGTCCTGCAGGTGAGTACACATTTACCTGTCCATATGGGGGCTTGCATGTCAGATGAGGGCTCGAATGGTCTTCCTCTCAGCTGTTTGTAAGCAGGCAGAAATGGTGATGCAGGAATGGTACTGCCTGACAAGGAGACCCTGACTCAGTCTAAATCTCAGATTGATGCAATATGTCCCTTTGCTACTTGCTAATAATCCATCTAAAAGTGTGCTGGCTCTTTTTAGTTAGAGTTGACATTGGGAGCTGTTGTTCACTTGGCCATCTGCAAGCCTCAAAATAAGACAGTATGCATGAGCTTGCTCCCCCAATACTGTTCATTTTACGTGGCATCATCTTGCCAACTTTTCTGGGAAAATGGCTACTTCCAGGCAGATGGCAGGAGCTACAGGAAGCTGTGAAGCAGACTAATGTGTGAGCCACTAGATCTTACAGTTACAAGACACCTCTGATAATCTGTGACAGGTGATGTACCAACGCCTCCTGAGCTTAAAACTGTACCCCTTCTATTTTTACTGTGAATTTTCAACACTTTTTGTTGCACCTTTTGAGGCAAAAGCATGCTGATGGGTATCTGGGAGTGCAGTGCAGCATGGAGAAGGCATGGGGCAGGAGGGATGGTTTCTTGAAGCCTTGTGTGGGCAGCACACTCTAACTGCATTTAAGTTTAAGGAGAGAGGTCTCAGCCCTATCACTGCTGACAGTAATGGGAGTTTCTCTCTGACTTCTCTGGTGGTGAACCGAGCCTATAGAGTGATGGCAGAAGTCAGCTGCCCTCATTGTTTGAAAGCCATGATGCTTCTCCAAACAGTATAGAAGGAAATGAAAGCTTTGCATTGACTTAACAGAGTTTTTATGAGTCCCTGTCTAACTGCTGCATTGACCTGTGTGCAGATATCTGTGTTACCTGATGAATAATAGCTACCTAGATGTCTCTTGTGACTCTTGGCTCTTAATCTTACAGTGAAAGTACAGGTTTTATATTTAACACTGCTCTCATGTGTATGAATCAGCTGATCTGGAGAGACAAGTTGCATCAACCTGAGGAACAGACCTGGGAGTCCTTCTGGAGCAGTGCAGTTCTACCCTGTGTGTTCCCCAGATGCTGACTGGCTGTCCCTGCTTGGCCCTAGAATAATTAATCAATAATTTGATTAAAGGAGAAGGCTCATTTATTGCCACTCAACAGAAAACCATTACAGAAGGGATGTTTTAAGGACGTAACTTTTTATTTGTTAAGTGGTATCTTTTCTTCACATTTCCTGTCCCTCTTGCTATCATTCTTTGAGGCTTACCCTTTTCTCTTTTACTCAATACTTGTCTTAACATCACATTCCCTTCTTGCTGGCCTTCCCTTCCCCTCCCCTTTGTTTTCTCTCTCTAGCATAGAAATTATATTAATTCCTTGGTCTTTTCTCCCTCCAGCTGTGATGTGGTACAAATAATTCCAAATCCTGCTCCTCAGTTATTAATTTTTCACTTCAGACCAGCAGAAAGATGCAGTGTGTTTTGTGTTCAAACAATGGGGAGTTATAGTAAGGCAAAGACACAAAACTGCCTAGTATGATTAAATATAAATAAGTATAATAGAGGATCTATTTCTTATCTGTTTATATTGCTTTATATCAAGCCTTCCTTGATTCTTATATTTTCAGGCTGAATTTGAGAGAAAAAGCTATGCTATGTTAGTACTGAAACTATGCTGTGTGAGTATTGAAAGTTAATCATTGTAGGTCTTGGACCACATGCTGGGAAAATATGGATTTCTCTTGCCTTAAACTATTCACCCCTTCCCTTTTTTACCCTTTAAAACAGATCTTAGCTTTTAAAGGGCATAGAGAGTCGTATTAAATCCTTACTATTCAAGGCATGCCCTTGTTTCGTGTTTTGCACATTAGGCCACCACTGCTAGGATCAGAGTGGTTACCAGGTCACTTGGTAATTGGGGCAAAGACATTTCAAATGATTGCTATCACATATTTCCAGAAATTAAAATATGTAATAAAGCAGGGCTACCGGGAAAAAAACCCAACCAAACAAAAAATAACAAAATGACAAACCAATCCAGACTGTTTCTCATGTTTTCTTATATTTGAACCTGTCTGTCCTGGTTTAAAGAGTATTCCACTGACACCGAGCTTCTAAAAGAATTTCTTCTCAGATTCTCACAGCACAAAGTTGGGGAACTATCTAAACTCGTGTGACTTATTTCATAATACATGTTTATCTTCTCTTTAAGTAATATAAAAGATTTGCCATTTTCATTAATCTTACTATTCAAAGTCATATGATGTTTCTTTCATCAGTTTGTTTCTAGTTACATTTTAAGCAATTGCTGAACCAGAAGGTGGTTTGTATCATAATTCTGATTTATTTCTGTTCTTAGCTTGCCCCTAAATGAATTAATTCTTTGTCCTTTTTAGCTCAAACTGCTCATAGAGTTTTGTCACATGCTTATGGCACTTTGTTACAGACTATCAACTTCTGCCAGTCTTCATTGCCTAGGAACACAAATTACTTCTGCAAAAACCAGAGAAAAGATAGTTCAGGTTATATGTGCTTATGACTGTAAACTGCATTGCGCATTAAACAATGAATGACTTAAAAATCTATAACCTTTTGGAATGAAACAAGAAATTTGACCTAAATCGTACCCCCTAGTGTGCAGTTAGCTATTCATGTACATAATCTGCTGCACTTGGCAAAGCCTGTGAATGTTGTATTCTTGCCTTTCACTATCTCCACAGTAGTAATAATAATACAAGAAAAATTGTGCTGATGGGATAGGAGGGTATTGTACTGGAGACAAAATAAAAAAAAACAGTGCTGCCATTCTCTCTTTGTACTGAAAGAGCCCGTGGGAAAACTGTCCCTTTATTTCTCACAATATTTTCTTTTTCACAGAAAGCTGAATAGCAAGAAAATGCAGGAAAATCTACTTTCTCAGCCTTTAAGGGACTCTGAAAATATTTTAAAAACACCTTGTGGAAATTCAATATTTTGTCTGATAATTATAAATTAAAGAGCCTTAAGATTTTTCCCATATGCTTAAAACATAGAACTCAAAAGATTACAGTAAGTTATACTCTTTGGTAGCGGCTAAGATGGAAAAAATTCTTTGTTTCAGGTTTACTACTTGTGCTGTCCACACCTTTTACAGCATAACACGTACTGGGTTTTATTGTTTACTTATTAGTGACTGCAGGGACAGGGAAATAAAAAACTCTAGACTTCCACATTGACAAACATATCAGTCTTTTTGAACATAATTATAATAAAATGTAACAGTAATATTAGTTAATACCAGTGTGGATTTTGAAGTCTTTAAATGGAGATCATACCTCCTCAGTGTTCATTCAGTAAAGTTTAATTAAGTTCAATTTTTTCCCAAGAAAGTTTCCAATCTCACTAAATCAAGTGATAAGTTAGGAGTAAGTATAATTAAAGTTAGTTGCCTCCCATTTTTTGTTATTTTTCTTGAGGTACTGTGTATGTGTCAATAAGACTGCTGTGCTTTCTCATATCATGTAATGTCCACTTTTGCTAAAGGATTAACTTTAACTATTACCCAAGTACTCCTTGGTTCTCTTTTCTGATACTGCAATGATCTGTAGTTTAACAGTTTAACAGTTTGATGTGGCTGAAAATCAGACATGGATCATCTCTAGTTGCCTTGTGGACCTTCAGTGGTCCAGTATTTTGACAGCCACTAGTAAACGTTGATATATTTTCCAAAACTGTCTATATTGCCTTCCCCATCTGAAGAGAACTGGTGGTCTCTAACTGATGTCTTGGTCTCAAATTCTGGAGCCAAGGTCTTGGTGTAATAGGCCATGCACTAAGGGTTGCTTCTGGATGTGTCCTGCAGTGTGCTCCAGGGATGTGATTGCCCCACAGTTTAGGACAGGGACTTGTTTGCTTTTGCTCTGTCAGCCCATTTTGCAAAGCTTCTTCTCAGTGGAAGCCAGGGCATTTGAGAGATATGTGTGTGTGTGGGAGAGAAGAGCTCATGTGCAGCCAGCATTGCATTTGTAGGAGGCTGTGCTTAAAGTGCAGAGCATGTCCACATCTTAAACCTGGCATGCATACTTGGAATTCCCCAAACTGGAAGTCCTTATGGTGACTGGGAAGCTCAGCTGCATCTAATTGACGAAATGGTATGGAAACAGAAACTAAAATCGCTGACCTCAAAAATCAGCTTGGCTCTCACCTGGCTCCTGAAGCACAGAAAGTCTTTAAAAACTCACTTTTTTGACTTTTTTGCCCTTTTCTGATGTGTTCATACCCTGGAGCCCCCAGACTCAACAGCCAATGTGTCCACTCTGTCTCTCTGAGGCTGCTCTATCTAGTTCATCTCTAGTTGCTCAAGCCCATCTGCCAGACTGTGCACTCCATGCCGAGCTGCAGCTGACAGCATCTGCTCCTGGTTTTAATGGGACTCACCTGAAGTAAAGGAATCTCAGGTAATTTTTACTTTTGCTTAAAGAGATATTTGCCTTCATCTGTGCTCTGACCAGCAACCTATATGTCTTCTGCAGTAAGTACCTTTCCCAGTTGCTCAAGCCCATCTGCCAGACTGTGAACTCCATGCCGAACTGCATCTGCTCCTGGTTTTAATAGGACTCACCTAAAGTAAAGGAATCTCAGGTAATTTTTACTTTTGCTTAAAGAGATATTTGCCTTCATCTGTGCTCTGACCAGCAACCTATATGTCTTCTGCAGTAAGTACCTTTCCAGTCTTTCCCGCTGAAGCTGCTTCACATAAGTCTAAAATATTAAAGTTTCTTTGAGTGCAGCAGAGCATGTGGGAGAAATAGAAAGGACTCTTCACCACCTTGCTTCAAATGCTCTAGAAAGAGTCTTTGGCTCCAGATACTAAATACAGCATTGTATTGTAAACTAAACAGTCACTGTGTATAACATAAACTAACCCTGAAACAAAGAATGGAACCCAGGGGCCTCTGTTAGGGATTAATGTTCACTGTCTCGCATCTGCTTCTTCTGGTCCAATGAATCTTTGCAGAAAAGAAATTAATAGAAAATAGCTTCGATGATTAAGACTGCAATCTCCATTCCTCCAGTCCTTCTCACTCATTAGCCAACAGCCACCCTAGGAATGTGGGTTTCAGTCTTCTCAAGACAAAAATGTCCAAACCTCCCCCCCACCCCAAACAAACCACAAACAAACAAACAAACAGCCCCCAAAACATGTTTTTCCTATTTGGGTGGAACACTTTAACCACAGAAAAGGTAAATGGAAGGCATAGATTTCTTGATTCTTAATCCTCTCTCATATTCATATTCTTTGTATACCTCCTTGACATTATGCTGTTAGGCATCTGCATTTATCATCTTGCCTTGTTACCTGGACATACTTTTTTTCTCTTCTTTCAGTCAACAGGGATATTTGGCTAAGGCAAGCTCTGAACATTCATCTTGCTTTGTTCGTACCGCCAGATAAGCCCTGGGAAGTACAAAGACAATGGGAGTGTTGTTTATTCTACTTTTTGAGAACTTTCTATATATTTCTTACGGCCATTTCTTCCCCACTTTCTAAATCTTTAGCTGTCTTGACTTCAGAGCTGAAATCAATATGTGATATTTTTAACCTAGTTACATCCTTCCAGACATCAGCAGCAAAGCAAAGCAGATTTTGTTATAAGAAAGAAATGGTATCTGGGTTAGTCTTCCAGCAAAACCTGTGTGGTGGCAGCAGCATAGCTTGTTCTTTGATGTCTCTCTGGCAGTTGTCATAACTGGGTTAAGAAGAGACACTAGAGCATGCATTTTTCATGTTTTAGGAAATGGCTTTAAGTATCACTTTGCAGCCATGTACCACTAGGGTTATCTCAGGAGGAGGGTGGAAAAGTCAGAGGGGTCAGTTTTACCCCCCAGTATGGAATGAAAGTATACGTTTTAATGTCTGAAATATTTTCAGGATGGAGAAAATGAGTCTTTGTTCCACTTCAGGAGAGACTAGCGGACATCCTGAAGCAAAATTCGATGTTAGGTTTTAGTAAATCATTAAATTTACCCCTGGGAGGCATTTTGGTACTGTTAGATGAACAAGATATTTTATACAGATTTTGAAGAAGTGGTGAAATCAATGATAGCAGAAGATGTCATTGACATCTGATCATTGTATAAGAAATACACACAAAAGAAATTGAAATCAAGGACATGAAATACAATATAATATCTTATTTTTCTAGATAAGTGACCTGCACCTTGATGTTTAGATTGTTACCTCTCTCCCATTATCCATCTCTAAAATCTTACCAATTTACAGCTTGCATTTGAGTGTCTTTTAATGTCAGAAAACACCTTTAAATTATCCTGCTAGGTCACAGAATCACAGAATGTCAGGAGTTGAAAGGGACCTTAGCGATCTTCTAATTCAAGGGCCCCCTCAGTGGATAGAGACACCTTTCACTCAGAGCTCCATCCAACCTGTCACTTAAACACTTCCAGGGATGGTGCATCCACAGCTTCTCTGGGCAACCTGTTTCAGTGCCTCACCACCCTCACAGTAAAAGCTTTTCTCCTAACAGCCAATCTAAAACTACTGTTTTTCAGTTTGCATCTCTTTCCCCTTGTCCTGTCACTTCCAGCTGTTATAAAAAGTCTCTTTCTTGTAGGCTCCTTTCAGGTACTGGAAAACTGCAATTAGGTCACCCCAAATTCCGCTCTTTTCCAGGCTGAACAAATCCAAATCTCTCAGCCTTTCCTCACAGGAGATGCACTCCATCTCTCTAATCAACTTGGTGGCTTCGTCTGGACTCACTTCAGCAGGTCCATGTGCTTCCTTACAGCCAATCTGGGCCCCGGGCTGGATGCAGCACTGCAGGTGGGGTCTCTGTGGAGCACAGCAGGCAGGTAGAATCCCCTCTCTCGCCCTGCTGGCCACACTGCTTCTGGTGAAGCCCAGTTTGGTTTGGCTTTCTGGGCTGTGAGTGCACATTGCCAGGTCATGTCCAGCCTCTCATCCACCAGCACCCCTAAGTCCTTCTCAGAAGGGCTGCTCCTGATCTGTTCATCCTGCAATTCCTCTCTGGAGCAAGCTGGGAAATTCACAGAAAATAACACAGTGCAATGAGAGAGACCAGTTAATGTGTGGGGAATGTAGAGTCACAAAAATTGGAATAAAGTAGGTATTTATTAGGAGGCCTCAATAGATCCACTTGGGCAGTACAAGAGCCCAGCCAGGGCTACATTCACGATGAACCCAAAATGGTCACAAAATGGATGACCCGTCACAGGGTCTCACACTTTTACAAGTTCTGGTCTGTTAGCATATTGGAGTTAATTGTCCAATTACAGCTTTAGCTTATGAAGTCCCATCCTTCTTGTTTTTCTTTCTTCATTCTGTCATTGTTTATGCTCTTGGGCCTGAGATTTGGATCATTTGCCCTTGGTCCCCAGCTAGAGAAGGAATTGTTTTGTCTACCTACTCTGTGACAAGAGCTTACCATCCCCTAACATGAAGCTCAGGCCTACACACTAAAGCAGCACAGAATCCAAAAAACATAAAAGCTAAAACCTGAGGCATCATGTTGGAATTGAAAAGATCATGGTAAATTTACGTGACTAAAGGGGCATGGAGAGAAAGGGATGACAAGAAGGTGTTGCTTCATTGGCACTGCTGCTGGTGCTGGAAGAATGGGCAGTAGTAGAGTTCTACTCACATGCTGCTTTGTGAAGACCATACAATTCAGATGAAACTGAGTTAATTTTGTAGTAGGGCCATTATGGAAGAACAAGAGTGAAAGGATTAAATGGTAATAGATTGTAAGGGATGTGTAACTGAGCACTTGTGGGTACATATCTTATACCCTGTCAGCATCAAAAGAAATAGGCTAGAGATGTGCTGACCTGTTGCATAGCAACCAGGAGGAAGCACAGAAACAAATCTCTGGATGCTTGTGATTTGTAAACCTTTACAGAACAAAGTACAAGACCTTTGCCCATCTGCTAGAAATGTTCAGAAGCTGAAGGATAAAAATGGTACATTCCGTAAAATGTAACACTTGACAACCATTTTATTTATAGATAAATACGCAGATGCAGTGTAAAAAGCCTGACTATTTTGCCTCAAGGTTATGTGGAAATAAAAATACTTAGTGTCTCCAATTTTACTTAGTGTTTTCCTGAATTCATCACACACAGGAGATTCCTTTAAATACTGCAAATGCTGAATTTTTGCAGCTGCAAATATTTGCTCATTGTTGTGATTTTATAAACATTGATATGCCCATTTAGCAAAATTATTTATGTTATTCAACTGAAGTCAAGTACAAATTCTGATGCATGATGAAAAGAGGCACTCATGTTTATTTAAAAATTGCTGTTGAGATGCTTCTAGCCCCTCTTGCCCATTTGAAGTGTGTTTCAAACATTATTTTCAAATGAATGTGATGTGTTAGAATACATTTATACTGGGGTAGCAACTCCCTCTGGTTTCTTGCAGACCAAAGCTGTTTATTTGCTTTGTACAGTTTCATACTTTGCATGCACACTTTACAGTTGTGGAAGTCATAGGTAGATCTCATGGGAATTTTTTTCTGTTGTAAAAATATATAATATTTCTAACAGTAGGAAAGATGCTAATTTGTACCAAGTAGAGATAAATACAGTAGATCATAGAAATGAATCATTTTTTTCCAGTGGAACACTTCATATGTCAAAGTTTCAATAGTAATAGTACTTCCACTCTATAAACCCATTCTTTAAAACCAAAAAGTAACCACTGAGTAATATAGTTTATTGTGCACCATCCTTTGCATTTCACAAAATATGTTTTGCAGTTTTGGGCGCAAGTAACTGGCTATTTATGAAGGCATATGAATAATACATGTACAGTGTCTCTAAATGCTAGATGCTGCCTATTTATTTCAGAGAAGTTCATTAATGAATCAATTATTTATAATTAGTTATATAGGATGACTAATGCCATATGTAACAGTATTTAATGAACCCCCTTGGTAATTGCAGCAGAGATAGTAACAACAAAGGCAACACAGGAACTCACAGATCAGGAAAGACCTCAAGGCTCATAAAGGGTAAAATTTCTACTCTAGTGCAGCCTACTGAATGAACAGCATGTAAAAATCCTGCAAACACCAAAAAGCAGTAAAATCTGTAGGCTTTTTATATGCTACCAGATTTGGAAACTTAGGTTCCTTTTTAGATGAGCTTGGCAAAAGCATGCAGGCAAAATGCTATCCTAGCAAATACAATGCAGGCTGGAAGAGAAGGGAGATCTTACATGTTGTTTACTTTTTATACTTTAAAAGTGCACTGTTGTAATTGTCTTTTTATTTTATTTGATATACATTGGGCATTTTGGGCTTTTTTCCTCCTATATTTAGTCTACTTACACATCTTACAATTCTTTGTACCTGTTCTTCTGGTTTTATTCTTCTAATAAGTATCAACTTATTGGTATTGAAATTCATGTAAAACTTTTTAGATACCTGTGATGTTTCTGCAGTTAAGCATTTATAGAAATGCTTTGAAAAAATATTTGCCCAAATACTGTGATATTGATCATTGATAAAGACCTTGTAGCTTATAAAGCTGTAGTAAAACTGGCTTGCACCACTAAAAGTACTTGCTTGGCTTTTAGTCCAGTGAAGGATGAAATACTGTTGTTTACATATTTGCATTCTTACTGCTACCACAAATGAAATGGTTGTGAGATGTTACTACCTGTAGGATGAGCTTAGTGGAGTAGTTTGGCATATGTTGTGTACAGCAGAGAGGTTTGTGCAAACATCATTATTATTTTAAGATTAATGTAAATTGTCTTTCAAATATCTTGTTTCATATAGTGACAAAGGAACTGCTGGGAGCATTGGAAGGACAGGATTCTCCTCACCCTGTCTGAGACATTTACAATGGAGATTTCTAGAATTTAATGTAGATCACCCAGGGATCTTTTCCATAATTAAAAAGGAATTGGTGACTTTGGGGCATGCTTGATCTTAGCTGCTTTTAAACATCTGCTTTAGCAAAAGTGGAATTATGTCCTAGCATACCCAGACTCTTTTGATTTTACCTGTACTGATGGTAGGGATAGCTCTGCCTGCACGCTGTGGGCATCCAGGATGCTGTGAGCTAAGCCAGAAGGTGGTGAAGTCCCAGAAAGCAGTCCCTGGAAGCCAGAGCTGCACGTGCACAGGCCTGGGTAGCTGCCATCATGCTGGGTCTGATGTGTAAGTGGAATTAACTGTGTTTCCAAGCCTAAGAGGGGACTCTGAGGCATGTTTAATGCCATGGGGAAAACTGACATCTTGAAATGGAGCACTCCATTTTATCAAAAGGCATGCCATGAGGAGGCAACTCCTTTCTTCAGTATCTCAAAGGAAGGAGAATTTTCTCCAAGTATTGGGAGTTCAGGCAGATGCTCTGTGCAAGAGCTGATAACAAGAACCTGTGCTTGCATGTGTGGTAAGCTCTTCTGCAGTGGGAGGACTCTCTCCCCTTTTAAAACCATGACAATAAACTGGGCCAAACAAATAAAAATTGGTCTAAGATTATGCATCTCCCTTGAACAGGGGAGCCCCAGGCTGTTGTCCTACTATGATAATTATTTCTACACTTACTCAGTGTTCAGTGTGTTTGTTCCTATGTGTTCCTTCTCCCACACAGGGGATTTAATTGCTTCAGTACCAAATGTGCTCCTTAGTGATTCCTCTGACCAGTGCATTCTCCCAGGCTGCAGATTAGGTTGTGCATGAGCCTTGGGCTGCCATTCTGCACCACAGAGAATGTTAAAAGTAAATCTCTTTTACTGTTTGCCTTTATCTCTCTTGGTGTGGCATGCCTTTTGGCACTCAGAATGGCACTTATTAGAAATTTGCTCCCAGGAATGAACAGTGTTAACTCCACGGTTAATGCCAAGCAGAGTGATAAGTACATTTGCCTCCTTGCTTGCTACCAGCTTGCTGGCATCTAAGAAAGATGGTTACATACCCTTGGTGTTCTATTTGTTCTAAAATTGTAAATAGCCAGTGTGCAGGTTGGTAAGCTGTCTGGGGGGCTCAGGCATGACGATAATATATTCAGGATGAAAGTCTATAACTGAGCTCTGGCAACATTCTTTGAAGGAAATTTAATACATCGTCTTTGTTGTATGTAAGATCTATTTTGTTAAAAATAGAGCAAAGTTATAATAGGATTTGATCACCCTGACTGGAGCCTTGTAAAAGAGGGGCCAGGCACTAAACCATTGATGCTCAAATCAGGGGAAAAGCTAGTTAGCTTCCCTGGCATTAAGGGAATGAATTTTTAGAAAGCCATTCATTGATATCTGACAAACAGCTTGAAAGGGATGCCAAACCCTCAGGGTTTCTGTCAGTAGCCTTAAAATGCATTTGCATATTTTTTGCATGGAAATGGGAGCTCTCTCTCTGTTGCCAAACTGCAGAACTAAAAGGATGCAAAAACTCTATCTAGTCCAAGGGGCTCTGTGGGGTAACTTCATAATCAGAATTCAAATGTGTGCAACAGATTAGGAAAATGACTTCAAATGAGATTTCAGCCATATCTAAAAGAGACACAGAAATCCTGAACAGATTGGTAGGCAAAACATTACCTGCTCTGCCATTAAAATGCTTGTTGTTTTTGGTTTTTTTTTCCCTCTGGGCATTTCTCATGTAAAAAATAGCTCACTGATATCAGCTGATCACACAGATTAGTGTTGTTTAAGGTGCTACTGCTTACTTTTCCTGATAGCAAATACAATTTTTTTTCTGACAGTTTTGATTTTCTCCAATTGATAGCAAAACCATTATGGATAGGATGAGAGTGATAGAGGAATAAAGAAATGGTGGTCCTCCACATGCAGCCAGTGTATCCAGTGGTCCCATTGGTTGGTGTTTTGTAGCTATACCATTTGCTGGCAGCTGTTGTGGATGGAACCAGAGTCCCCTGGCCTTGAAAGGGTGCCTTGCCAGCATGGGCAGCTCTGCTGAAGTGCAGAATCTGTGACAGTGTGAGCTGCAGTTTGAGCTGCTCTTATGTCTGCCCTTTTCATTAAATGGTTTCCTTGTCTGATTCCAAATGTAATTTTATTCTTTCCTTTAAGGGATATGCTTGCAAAGACAACAAAGCACTTGGGGACAAGATTGTGCTTAATGTGCAGGTGGTGTTTTGTTGGCAATATCCTCCATGTCACAGGCTAACTATCAGGCTTTTATCATTTTGAGGAGGAAGCTGATGTCTGCAGTGAAATTCATGATGGGTGAAAGTGCCATGTAATTTTTAGCAGATAATTTTACTCTCTGGTCATCCACCCATCCAGGCAGTAATATGAGTAGAGTTCTCATTATGCTAAGGGAGAGTTGACATTCAAATTTCCCATGCATCAAGTGAACAATAGACTTCCATTGCGTACACATGGCACTGCCATTGATCTGATTGATCTTGAGTTGCAGCAGAGGATATGGTCGGTGATGTGTGAACAGGAAAGGCACAGTTAGCTCTTTTCATGAATGTCTATATTAGTCAGAACTGTCCTTGAAACAAAGTCCTAATAAGAAAACCAGTATTGATACAGTTAGATTACAGTTCATAATGATTATGATGTTAGAAATTCAATAAATCATCCGTGACTTAAGTTATGGATTTGTGCAACTCTGGTAGGGTTTTATAACTGTAGAAAAATATTAATATATGCTATTTAAAGATCTGGCTCTGTATCTGTATAGAATGACTTTTTATTTCCTTACACTTTATTTTCAAGTCTCATGTACATCATTATAACAGAGGTTTGAAAGAGAAAGAGTATTTGTGGCTTCACATCTCTATTCTAAAGAAAAGTGGGTTTAAATGGTGGAAGAGGTCTTTCAGTATTTCAGAAGAAATGTTTTTGCCAAGTTTGTGTGGTTGGCATCAAATCAGGAGTGTTAGGCATGTCTCCTGCCTCTCAGAAAGATGACCTGAACACAAGACTGTTGGCAGAGCAATGTGCTGCTTCATTAAAGAGAAACGTTGATTTGCTGGGGTTTTGTGCCTTGTCTGCAGCTTCCTGGGGGAATGGCCCAGCTTTCCCTGGAAAGGGTGGAAGAGATTCCTGGGCAGGATAGCTCAGAGTGTGCTTGCTGTAGGGGTGAATGTGAGAAGGAAACTGAGACTGAACTGATGGTCTGTGTGGGACTGTCTTGGTGGGACAGGGGCTGCTGCCTGGCAGCTGTACAAAGCACCTGCATAAGCAAAAGCTCTCTTGTTTCCATTTTTTGCAAGTAAAATTATTACTTGTCTAAGAAGTATGGGCCTGTTTGGGGCAGCTCTGATTCTGGTACTTGGAATCTATTTGTGGATCTGAGTTCTACACTCTGGCAGAGCTGCTGAAGATCATGGAAATCAAAAGACTTTAACTTCACTTTGAAAGCATTATTTTGAACAGGAATAGGTTTGCTTCACAAAGGTAATTTTGTTGTAGAGGTAGTCTGAAAATATATTCCACATTTGGTGATATTCTGGTCTAGTTTCTTGAAATGAAAATTGCAAAGAAAATATTCCACTTCCTACAATGTCAGTATAGTCCAAGGACCAGTGTTTATATAGAAATATATTTGTTGCAATTTTAGAACCCCTCATTTTGATATAATTTTTTTTTTCAGTAAATAGGGTAATGATTCAATTTTCACCTTGATTTCCATATTTTTGTTTCCAGCAGAGTCAAAATGTCAGACAAAAGTGATTTAAAAGCAGAACTTGAGCGCAAAAAACAACGTTTGGCTCAGATAAGAGAAGAAAAGAAACGGAAGGAGGAAGAAAGGAAGAAAAAAGAGGTAAATTTGCAAAACCACCTTTTAGATGGCTTATGCTTGCACAAGGGGCTTGCTCAGGTTTTGACATCTCAGTATTGTATGCCCCAAGGTATCTGTCATGTGGAATGAGATACTTAAACCCATGTCAGACTAACCTGAAAATCAAAAAGCTTATTTTTAGTCAAGAATATTGGGGTGAGAGAATTGCTTTTAAAACCTCAGCACTGTCAAATGACAACAGTTTAGACAACATGATGTGCATGTGTATGGAGAAAGAAAAATTGATTTGCCACAATGCTTTTTCCTGGGCTCTCCTTCAATGGAAAGGGAGTGGAGAGTGGGGAAAGACAGAAAGAGGACTCACATTTTTTCAAGCCATTACAATCTAAATATGTATTTTTGTACTCTGAAGACTAGTTTGATTACTAGCTAAGGTAACAGATTTACAATTATTATTCTCCAGTAAAGTAAAACATAATTGCAATTGCATTTTCATCTTCTGGCATGGGTGCATCTTTCAGTTCTGTTAAAGTTTGATTGACATATTAGTTTATTTGTCCTTGACAATATGCATTAGGTTTATCATTAAGGGATTTGTACTTCTTTTTATTCAGTCACTTAGTGGAATAGAGGTGAGAATTGACAGGGAGTGGATATTCATTTTCATGCAAAGTCAGAGAAGCATTAAGTGATTATGCTTCCTTTCCTTCAAATGTCAACACTTACTATAGTTTAAAGCACCTGTTATCCTTTACTAATAACTGGTTTCCTTTTAAACTGACACTTTAATATTGTACATGAATTTCATGGAATTACCGTGGAAATGTGATGTGATCCAAGAAGTCAGCATTCCAGTTTTGGCTGTCTTTTTAATCTTTTTTCATTTGAGCCACATTTGTGCAGTTAGAGCACACGCCCCAGTGGGGCTCCTGGACTCACTGGGGAAGTCCTCCATAAGCAGATCTTTAAATGGTTATGCTTTCAGTGCTCATTACTAAAGAACTAGAGGGAGAGGGGCCAAGCTAATGGCTCAAGGGAGCTGTTAGGTCCTTTCTCTTTGTCCCCTGACTCTGACTTTGTGCCTCGTGGAGAACTTGTGGTGGTTGAAACTTTCCATTGGCCCCGAGAGCCATGTCTGCAGATAATGCTGCCATGCATAATTGTGCAAATGGGCTGTGCTGTGATGGGTCCAGTAGTGAAGGCTGACACTCACAAAGGTGCTTGGTCATTCACACTGGTGCAGGAGAGCTGTCTACAACCCTGCACACTGTGAGATAGTTCCTGAGAAGAGCTGAGCACAGGAATATGCCCGGGCCTTGACTATAAAATCACTGTTTCCTGGCTGTTTCCGGACTGGAGGACATGAACATTCTGAATTTCCAGGTTTTCTGTTGTGCCTGCACCAAGATCAACACCAGTCTGAGGACCTGTACAAGTCCTCTTTTCCAACACGTTGGTTCCAGCAGAAAGGGCAACCTCATTGTGGGATTCTGGCTAATGCAGGTGCTCCTACTCTTTTTAGACGTCCACAGATCAGAGTGGGAGAAGGCTAATGTGTGGAAGCTCCAAGGAGGTGGAGAGAGCTAAGCAGAGAGGAAAGGGTCTTTTGGACCTTTAGTGAGCCCAGGGCTACCAAAGTCCTAGTTTAGAGATGTCAGTTCTTTTCTTTGCACCTTTTGGATATTGAAGTTAATGAGCAAGTATTTCTTTTCCCAACAAGTGCTTGGGACCAAATGCAGGACCATGAGCTACATCACTGAAATGCAATGACATTTTTTTCTTGATTCTGAAGTAGGAAAGGGTCCAGTTCTGTTCAGGGTAATGATACTTGTTGTTCTATGGTCAGCTTTTATGTTAGTTGAATAAGTTGCATCTCCTGAGTGAGAGGCAGAAAATTTCCATCATTGTCCGGTAAAAATTCTTGCAAATATCCTTGCAAAAACCAGTTTTATCATCCATTTAGGGAAAAATACTGTTGCTGATATATACAGTACAAATTATCTAAGTTATAAATTACCTAAAAGTATCAAAATTAATTTTAAATTGTACCTAAGCAATAGTGCATACAAATATTTCCACATATAGAATTGCTAGAACTGATTATATATGAAATAAACTTTTCTGTTTTCTTCTGGTTTAACTCAGGCTGATCTACAGCAGAAGAAGGAGCCAGCTCAGGAAGATTCTGACCTAGACCGTAAAAGAAGAGAGACAGAGGCTTTGTTACAGAGCATTGGTATATCCCCAGAACCACCTCTAGGTATTTCAGAGAAGCACACTGTAAAGCATTCAGCTCTGCCACAACTAATGCTTTCTTTCTACTAAAGCATGCTTGGCTTTTTTGATTTTTGGCTGTATTAGTGAAGTGAACTCTTCTGTTTGAATGCCTGCCATACCATTCACGTATACAAGCTCATGGCATTTTGAGTACTTGTCATTGCCAAAAACATCTGTTTCATTTCTTCAAGAATTTTTTATGAACATAATGTAGGTTGGTTTTGCATACCAGCAGTGATTTCTTTTCTGATGGACTGTTTTGTCTTCTCACTCAAAAATATTAGTACTAACTTCCTTAGCCCCAAGTCTTGATTCAAAAATTCAAATAAAGCATATGTAAGGAAGGAGGAGCTTAGTTATGTGGAACTTCCACTGTGTTTCTTGTAAAATTAAGAAAAATTGGAGAGGCAAAATAAAAAAAAACCCACCAAAACAAAACAAAACACCCAAATCACAAATAGAAAAACACTTTTGCACATTTTTGTACAACAGACACTATTGTATATCTTTGCTCTGGTTTCATCTGCTTGACATCTTTTTTTGTTTTGATGTTTTAGTTATAGAACCTGAAGGCTTCAATTTAAAAACACATACAGTATCTGAGTATGGATTACCTTGATTAAGATCTGCCTTATTTATGGAATGGTCCTAAAGTGAGAAATTTCCTTCCATTTCCCCGTCCCCTTCCCCTTCCCCCTCTCCCTCAAATTTGGGATCACTCTCATTGTTTTAGCTGAAACCTTGGCCTCTCGGGAACTATCAAGCCCTTTCATTAAGTTCATTGTGACTGAATCTAGAATTTTACTCCTGGTTATTTTTGCCAGTAATGTATAGGAGAAACTTCAAATTTGACAAAATGTTGAAGTTTTGATTTAGGAAATAGCTTATACAGATGCCTGGGTGCATATGCAAGTAGGTAGTAACATCTGAATTGGAATTTGAATTAATTACTTGCATCAACCAACATGTATTGAGAAAAGTTACTATTTTTATAACTTATGATAGAGTGACTGAAGCTTTTAGACACCACTTCTCAAAATAATTGTCTGACAAGTAATGCTTATGTTGTTTTTATGTATAATAAAATATGTTTTTTAAATTATATCATGATACAAAAGTAAGGCCCAAGATAAAATCAGATATATTTTTAATGTATAGCATTAAAAATACTCATTTTTATGTGAGAATGAGTATATATGCTCTTATAATTTTGTTAACCAAACACATATATTCATGTTGCAAATTATCAGTTTTTATCTTAATTTTTTTCTGTTTGATCCTGTCAAAAGAATACATAAATTCATGTGTAAGATTATTTAGTTAAAAATAGTATTTTGTTCTCTTTTGTTCCACTTACATACACTCACAATTAATATAAAAAGGAGGATTTAATTCCACCTTCACATGATGCCAGGTCTCACTCTGAATATGGAAGATGTAAACAACCAGACATACCTGTAACCTGCCAAAGGGCTGTCACCAAGATGAATTCACTTTTCATGCTGCAGTCATTTCTGTGACAGTCTTTAGGTAGAATCTGCATTAAATGCTTGACCATATGGAAAATCCAAATCTCTTGACAGATCTGTCATTATACATTGTAAAGCATAACAAAGTATTTTAAAGTTTTACTCTGTTAAATCTATAAAAAGAAATGCACATGATTTAAACCAAATGGAAACTGCTTTTGCATTAAGCCCTCTTTTTGTGTTTTATTCAATGTGGCTGCTTTGAAGAATACGTGCTTTAAATCTTGACTGGAGCCATCTCTTAATTTTTAATATTTTTGAGAAACCATTTTAAAAGAAATCAGGATATTTTTGCTCTTTTATTTATTATTTCTTTGTTGAAGAGCTTTAACTTGGCCTGACCTTGAGCTATGAACTTCCTTTCCTGTTTCAGGAAACAAAACTGCCTTTGCATGAAATATGCTTCAAAAACCCTGGCAAGGCAAAGAGAAAATAATTTCAAGAGCTTGGGCAAATAGTGTCTAAACCAAGGGAATTTTCCTTGAATGTTGAAATCATGTCCCACCCAAAATGGAAATATTGTATGACCTACATTACTTAAGAAAACAATCACCGAGTAAACTGTGAATTCTCAGCATCTTTGGGAAATGATTTTAACTTAGCTGATTTCCTTATTTATCTTTTATTTTTGATGTCATTTCCACACTGCAGCCTTAGAGCATATCTAATGGACGCCGGCTTTTGATTTAAATTCAGAATTTAAAAAGTATGCTTGCTTCCTACGTGACTTTACCAGAAGAGTTCACTTAGATTTTTGACAAGACAAGTCCCTTATACTTCTTCATACCTTTAAAATCTTTTGCAAATCAACTTCAAACCAGACTCAAGAAAACAAGTACTATTTTATTTCTACAGGTATCTTCTCCATTGATTAGCTGTAGATTTCCATTGGGCTTTCAGTCCTGTCTAGATACATGTCAGTTTTAACACTTCCAGAAAACTTAAAATTCACTTGACTCTCTTCCTTTTCTTTTTCTTTCCTTCCTTATTTGCTTTCACCATTTCAAACTCTCCTACTCATTCATCCACTATCATTTTGGTCCATTGGTTTTGATTTGTCTGACACTGCTCTTCATCAGTGCAGTCGCTGCATGTGTTAACATGGGATACCTGTTATTTTCATTATTTAGTCCCAACCCCTATGTCTCCCTCTTCGAAATCAGTGAGCACACCCAGTGACGCAGGCAGCCAGGACTCAGGGGATCTGGGACCCATAGGAAGGTAAGACATAGAGTTAACAGACTTGAATAAATGTGAGGTTTTTTTCACTTTGCTCTTACTTCCCCATGTTTTCCTTTTCCTCGGTAAATAAGAACATGCTGTATTGAATGTGTACTTTCATTTCTGCATTGTCTACTGGGTGCTACCGTCCAGTAAGAGTGGTCTTAGACATAAGGCAAATAAATGCATGCAACAAATGAATCTTAAACTCTGAGCCCCAAACCTTATACTGGAAGCAAGAGCTGAATTTACACTTCTGAAATGGCCTACAGAAAGCTCTCATGCGGTTTGGAAATACACTAGACAGAAGGGAGATGTGCCCAGGGGTAGAACCTGTTATTTGTGCTGAGTTCTCCCTGTTCACATAACCAGTCCCCTTGGAATTCCTTCTCATGTAACACCAGATTGCCTCAGGTTGCTGTGACTGCTCATTGCAGTGTGTGCCACTGATAGTGGCAGAGAAGAGCTTGGACAGGAACAGGCTGAAACATCCCAGGACCCACTGGCAATTTTGCCTTGGAAATTCTGGGTGTGGAGAGTTTTATGCACAATGGAAGGGAAGCAGCTCTGTTCTTGTTGGAAACTGGAATGTGTGTGAGGGATGGAAACAAGAGTAATCCTATTTTTGTTTCCACGGGGGAAATCAAAAATGAAGTGGCAATCCTAAAATAATTCCTTCTCTGAAATAGAAAAGAAAGAAGAAGGTGAGGATGATGCTGGTAAAGAAGGGTACGTTCAAGTAAAAAGAGGTGCAAGCAGCTATACTCTATGTTTTGGGAAATATAAAAGACAGATCCTAATAGCTCCTTTTGTATCACACTAATTCAACATAGGGCTGAGCTGCCAGCTCATCCAAGTCTGTGAGCCAAGACTCTGCTAATGGCTTGAAAGCACAGCTATTGCTTTCTGTAGTTAACAGTGCTCAGCAGACATCATAGAATGCCTCTCCAGACATAGACTGTAATGGGACAGAGCTTCAGGACACCAGATTTCATGCCACACCAGCCTTCTGCTTAGTGAAATCACACTTCCATAGCAGAGAGTATGTTGTGTCCCCTTCAGCCAGATGCAGACACTCTCCCTTGTGATATGGATGCTGTGTAGCTGCTATTAAATCAGCCCAGCCCTGCTCCCAGATCTACTCTCTAGAAGAAGTGGAGGTTGTTAAGTGAAAAGTCCTAGCTTGTGAGATGTAGCAGTTTAAAACACAGAAAACAGTATAATTCTGCCTTCATAAGTAAATGCAGTAGATTTCAGCAAATCAAAGTAGTTTAAGTAGAACAAAAATCCTTTTTAAGCAAAGTATAGCCTGCTGTTCAGGATGAAGCTATTTACCACAGTCCTGTGTGAAGCTCTGACAAAACTGGGTGGAGACTTCTAAATTCCTGCTTTTCCTCTGAACATTAATGCTGTAGCTTTTTTATCATTAAGGTAAAAAAAGGCTCTTGGAAGACTTTATTTGGCTGTTACCCACGCTGGCACTTTGGCTCTCTGTCAGCAACAAGAATGAAAGCACATGACCACGTGTCCTTTCAGAGGAGAATGGAGTTTGTCCCCTTCTTCTGAGCTCATGACGTTCTGCATTGTGGGCTTTCATTTTGGATCCATTTTCCGGCTTCTTGTGGCCATACTAGGAATTCAGTGGGAATCCTGAGACCTTGCTTGCAGTCTCTCAGTTTGCTTGGCACATTCTTAGGTATTGAAAGGGCTGTGCTGTGTGCCAGGAGGGCTGCTTGCAGATCTTTGCCTGGAGCGATTGGTCTGCGGTAATGGAAATAATGTCTGCTCCAGGCCCTGGGGAATGTCTGTAACCAGTGATAGTATTGAGTGGCAGGTAGTGGAATTAGTGGCCCTGGGTGCAGGCAGACCTGCTCAGGGTTTGTGTGGACAGGTGCATTCAGGCCTGCATGTGTGATGGAGTGGTCAGACTTGGCAAGGAAGGTGTTGCAGAACTATCATCACAGTTGTAAACAGGATGAAACCACCTCAGCTGTTTTCTGTGAGAGGTGCCCAGACCCTGCATCTAACTTACTTTGACTACTGCATATATTATTGCCTGTGTATCTGTATAATAAAGGTTATCCTGCTTCATTTTAATTTATTTTTCCATTTCACTTTCTGTGATAGAGGAGGCACTTCTGCTGGATTGCCTGCCATGCCATCATGCTTATTAGATCTTTCCCTTTTCTGTACTAGGCTGAGCTCAGGCTTTAGAGGAGAGCAGATTAGTTTCAAAGCTGCTAAATGCCCCAATCTCAGTGATCACAGCTTGTCCAATGTTGCTGCTGCAGGAATGACAAGCTCACACAGCCTGGCAGAAGTCCTGCAGGCAGTCTGATTACTCATTGCTGAAGTGTTCCCTGGAGGAAGATGATGGATATTAAAAAAAGAAAAAAAAAGAGAAAAAAAATAAAAGAAGCTGTGAAGTCACAGATTTTGGCTCATTACAGGAGAGAGGCTCTGTTGAAAGCTTAGAGGAGATCTTCATATGTTCCCCTAAGAGGGACCATATTTTGGTACAGAACTAGGTTGTGTTCATAGTTCTTTCAGTTGTTGGTACTTCTGGTAGTTTTCAGACTTAATCCTAATTGGTCCCATTATCACCAAGTATATTTAAGATATGCTTTGATCAGCAAGCATATGTGATTTCTTATATAAAAGGGAATGTAGCTCAGCCAGAAACACACGTTTATGACATCTGCTTTTCAGGAAAGAAAATTTATAAACTGGAGAGTTTGAACACTTCAATAGTTGTAGTCCTGAAACTACAGATCTCAGTCTTACTTTGCAAGATGAAAACTGACTGGTAACTTGCTCACCAAGTGTAATACCTACATAGGAGCCAACAGGCTCCTCCAGCTGAAAAGGTGAAAGCAGCGAAGTGTTTGGTATTGAAGTTGGAGAAATATAAAACAAAACAAAAAAATCAATAGTGAGACAAATTCATTGCTAAAACAATTTACCTAAAGAGTCTGTGGGATCTTCTATCACTGGTTGTTGCTTGTCCAGGATAATGTGTGTGGCAAACAGACAGATAATAGGTCAAACAATAACTCATTCATAAAGTTGTACAGCCCTTTTGTTGCACAGGAAGAAAAGCTGCATGGTCACAGTAGTCACTTCTGCCATGCATCCTACAGACTAGTAGTGCTGCTACCCTTCAGGGCCATTGTTCATTTTCTCCAGCACAACAGCCACAGCAGTGTTGTCTTTTCTCTGATGCCATTCACTGTATTAGGAGAAGAGATGGGGTGGACTTTGTAACAGCACAGAATTGTGGAACCATTTCTGTCTTCTGCATCCCAGGTTTCTATGTTGTTTTTGTTTGTTTGTTTGTTTTGCTGCCTAATCTTTAGTACCGTTTTGCTATTTGTCACTTGGGAAAACATTAGGTTTGAGCAGCATTCCAGCTTCCCTCTGAGCCATGACAACAACCATAAGAATAAGCGGATGTTAGATGGATAACTGTTCTAGAAACTGCTGACTGAATTCTTTCAGTTGGACAGGAGAGACACATTTTATATCTGTTTTTGTGGTCTTGGGGATCATTTTTGGGTAGGCAGAGGTGTGTTACACTTTAGTTCTGGTGCTGCTCTTAGTTACCAGGCTACACTGAACGATTCACTGGAGCCCAGTTGTTGCTCAGAGAGCAACTTATGTGTCTCCACATTGCTTTACACATCCCACTTTGCTTTTTTTCATGCTTGTGTTGCTTGTGCTGTACAGATAGGATGGAAAAATTACATAGCCTGAGCAGATACCCATCTCTGAATAGTTGGATCATTGGTTCATGGAGCTTTCTTATATGATGTATTCAGACATGACTCATTTTTCATAAGACAGTATTGCAGGATTGCATGGAGATTCTCCTTGGAATAGAATATGCTTGGCTCTTTCAGGATAAGTGTTTTGGTTTGTTTAGTATTTTGTAAGTATTTTGTTGATTCCCTGTATCCTCTTGCTGATGGTCAGTTTATACATGTACAGACATGCACAACTTCAATGGAGATTTGAATGCATGTGAAGAAAAGGGCTGAGGTAAAGGCATTTGCTGAGAGGTCCTATGCTGTAGCATTGTGTAAAACACAAATTTGCCTCTATTAATATAAAACTCCTTTGTAATAACTGTATGCATCTCCCTGATGGATACTCTGAACTTTTGCTACCCTAGTGTGCTAGAGAGGATGCTAACTAATATAATTGAGGCACCATGAAACGTGCCCATGGGGAGATATGTTCTGCTACTCAGCATACCTTAGGTATTTGTACATCTCATCTTTGCAACACTCACAGCCATGAATTTTGGGTTTGTGTTGCCTGAGGAAGTGCACAAGGATGATCCTTATACAGTGCCTTGGAGGCAGGCAGTATAAGGTTTTGTGGGCTGAGCAGCTCCCTGAAAAGCCCTCGTATCCTGGCTCAGGTAGGGTCCATCTGCACTTTGCATGTCAACCCAACATAAGATAGCAGCAATAGGTCTGTGCTGGCAGGAGGTGCTGCTGTGGCTGGGTGGTTTTCAGGGCTCAGCACTGGTGTGTATGCCCGTGCCACCTACAGGGGCTCCTGTGTTCACCTGGCATGTGGCATGCTGGGAGGAGCTCCATGTGGGGACCAAGGGGTGATTTATCTCTATGGCCCATTTTGCCCTCTATCCTTCAGTGCTTCTATGTGTTCCTAGCTGGGAACATGTAGGATGTTGCCAGACAGCTTCACTATCCTCCAGTAGTAGGTTTGTAGCATCTCATTTATTGCAAATTGTGTGTGTGTGGAGTCCCATGCATGCAGCACTTCCTGCTGTGCATTGGGGAACATGAGAATCCCATTAGACAGGTGTAAGGTTTCCTGCCTTCCATCTGCTCAGTGAACTGCACCAGGCTCAGCTGTCTGGGATGTGCAAAGGTTAATGGTTGTCCTTCTTTCTGCAAGAATTTTCTCTGTGCTCTTTTGCTTTCTAACTTGTGTATTTTGCTGTACATAAGTTTAGGTACCTGATTATTTTGTGGGGTCACATAAAGACAAAGATATTAATCTTCTGGTGGCTTCTTTTAGAGGATGGTTATTTCAAAATGGTGCTTTATCTGCTAAAATAATGTAAGCTGGATTATTTTGTGCTATTTCTCTCATAGCCCATTGGACTGTGCTGTGGATTTGTTTGGCTACAGCTTCTCATTCTGTAATTATTGTTCTTATTTGGATTAGCATACAATGTAATACTTGGTTCGGATAGTTCCTATCTGATTTATGTTGTTGTTGTTCCTTTGCTATCACAGGTTTTGAGATAAGTTTTATGCATTGAAATCGATTTACTTCCTTCAGTGTATGAAGTGTACTTGCAGTAAAGCAGGGTTAGCCCTTCTTTGGATGAAGCTCTAAATATTTAATGAAAGTTCCTGTGAGAATGAGTCTGAGCATTGCATTAGGTAGCAAAGAAAACCAAAAATAAAGGGAAACTGAATTTCTCAAAGAGATTTTTTAGCAGTAAAATGCTGGAGAAGTTAGATCACTCTGGAATCCTGATTGTCTCATCATCACTAGTTTTTAGTTCTGCATAAAATATGTTAAATGAGCAATCCTAGAAATAGAACAGCTGTCTTCAATGCTGGAGCACTTTTCTCTGAGGAGCAGTATCACCTTTGGCTTTGGCTGGTGGAATGGTTTTTTTGTCCACTGCATCAGTTCATCTTGCAGTCACTGTGACCTCTGAATGTTCCCAGTGGTATTCCAGAGAATATAGTAGCAGCTGTCACATTAGGTTGGATGTCCTTACTGATAGAGAGTGGAGAGCATGTCTTCTTCTCTCTCATTCTGTTTTGAAGTTTGCTGACAGTATTAGTCTGCATTTGTGTATCAGATATGATTCTGTGTTCCTTCCATCTACTGTGGCCACTTTGAGCCATTTTGTTATAAAAAGAAATGCACTAGGATATGTTTTCTTTCAATGTGTTGATGTTCACTCCCAGATTGTATTAGCCTGGTGCAGGAAGAAACAGATAGGATTCCAGTCCTTTCTTCTCTGCAGCATATTGTTTACTCATTTTTGTATAAATAATAGGTATTCTGATTTATTTTGCAGCATCTAAACACACACATGAATCTTGTATTTATCTCACATTACTTCATGTCTGACTGTCAAACACAAACATTTCATGCATTTTAGATACACAGTCAAATGTTTCAGATACACAATCAAAAGGAAAGAGAAAGCTCTGGAGCATCTGGGCACCATATGAGTCAAAGCATGTCATTATTTTACAGTTTTGTATTTAATCTTGCTCACTGACAGTAAAAAAACAAAAGGTGTCTTTACTCCAGTGTGTTTTTTTCCATATAATATTTAAAATCAGAAAGATGCTTTTTGTTCTATGGTCTCTCATGAGTACATCTACATGTCATCAAAGTGTTTGGGTTCTGTCCTTTTTTCCTAAAAAACCATTCTTGGCAACTCAGCTTTAATTTTCAAATAGCTTCTTACTTAGAACAGTAATATAACACATTAACAAGCTGAAAAAAGGGTATCAGAATGCCATTCTTCCTTTTTAGTGTCTACTTTGCTGTTTAATTAGACAGATAAAGAAGGCAAAAGAAGGTAGCTTCTGGTCTCTATTTCATTTGTACAGGAATGTTGGATTATTGTAGTAGATGATCTTTAATAGTCCATGCAGCATATATCCTACCTTCTCTTTAGCTGCAGTAAACATCTCTCACAGACATTAGCAAAACCATGTTTCTAAAAGATCTGCTAAAACCACTGCCACCAGAACCACATTGCCTCAGGCTTAGCTACTTTATCATTAAATAAATGCATTTGACAGGTTCTATGCAATGATGCTGTTTCATCACTGCCACTCAGCTTTGCATTACCAGCATTTCATTGTGTTACCACGTTCAGAAATGACAGGGATCCTTCTTCACTTGTTCCAGGACTAGTGGGCCTGTGATGTATTGCCTCAGGAGCAGCAGCTGTAACAGTTATTCGTAGTGGATTATTTCCTTTATGGTGCTTTTTTCTAAGATCAATTTGTATGTACAAAATGCTTTCTAAATGGCTGTTTTAGTGGCATACTTGTTTCAAAATGGGCTGAGCCAAGGGGAAGTGCAGAACAATGCAGACTCTAAGGGAGCTACAGGAAAGGCTGAGGGAAAAGAACTGCTTCATGGCAAACTTTGCTCGTGTGGTGTTTTATTCAGACAAAGAAGGATCGTAACCCTAGGGACTGTTGTGCAGGCTTTCACAGTGCAGAGTCAAGAGAAGCTTTCTGCTTGGTGGCTAAATGGGGTGCCCTCTGGGACACTGTTGCCACTCTGTTTTGGTGGCTTTGGGCTTGGTATGGGGCGTGCACTGTTACATGGTAGGACAGAAATTAATAACACCCAGCTGTTACATTTTTTTCCATTTAATTTACCACAACTCCATTGTCAGGATCACTTGGCACACGTTTTATTTCACAGTTTCCAGCAGACTTAGAGGCCAAATCGTGCCTCAAGCCTTCCTGACCTGAATGGTGATGGCTTCTGTGAAGCAGTGACAGTGTCAGGCTCCTCCCCTTGCCTGGGGGAGCCCTGGCTGTCTCTGCTGTCTTTGGCCTGGGAACTCTGCTGCTTTTTAAAGTGATGCCGCAATCTCTCACACTTCCCAACATCAGCCTCTTTACAGGATAGCAGTGGGTGGCTGTTGGGCTGTTTGCACATCGGGCTTGCTGTGCACAGATTAGGATGCAAAGCTGAAGGATGACAGATTTCTTATATTGTTTCCCCTCCTTTTCTCCCTGTAAAAGAAGAACTGCAATCTTCCTCCTTTACATTCAGTGAATATTTAGCCCTAGATATCTAAAACCTCTCCCTGCCAGTTTGGTTATTTTTTGTTGTGTTTTTTTAGCCCATAAACAGAAGCAGACACCTAAGGGACTGATATTTGGCAGTTGCTTTCAAGTGTCTGTATATCTGACCTAGAAAGCAGGGAGTGTTTTTCAGTGCTGCCAGTTACAAAGTCTGAATGGTCCATATTAATTAGAATCATCTGCAATCCTTTTAGCGTGTGAGCCTCTGGCATCATTAAGGATTTTCATGCTTTCCTTCCTAAAGGATTGATAGAGTTCAGTCCTCCAGATCTTTGATTATTTTTCTCATTAGCAAGCATCTCCATGCTGTAAATCAAAGGAGAAGGAAAGATTGCCATTCCCAGGGTGCTTCGTAAAATGCCTTGGAAACCTGAGCCCCAGCTGCCTCCAGAAGAAAATAATATTAATTTATAAAGCCCCACTTAACCATTTAGGTTATCAGCCCATCTATAGTTAGTTCTCTTTAGTTATTTACAGGCATATCATCATATATTTAGTCAGACAATCAGATGATTTTAGGGACTAAAACACTAATTCTCTTAAAACAAAACATATTACTTGCTAAGGCCAGCTCAGCTTAAACAGTTCTGTTGCACTGAATTTTGTCTTAATTTACTTAAATTGTGGAGGATCACCTCCCATTTTAAACTGTTTAACATAGTTAAACTGGTACAGTTTGTGCATATTAATGTTTTCTCCTTCTCTAGCCTATTAAAAAGACCTTAGGAGATTTCCATTCACAAATTCATATTTTGTCTAGTAAAATAAAAAGGTTAAATGAGTAACTATTTCAGTAATGCAATTTTTAGGATTTTCCTTCAAATATGTAAAATGGGAATTTCTGCCACTGGCAAGATATTGCTATTTATTATTTTATTTCATTTTATTCCCCAAGGAGTTTTGAAACAGTCTAAGTACACCATATAAAATTTTCCATAAAGAATATATGAAAACAAATGGTTTTCCATTTAAAATTCATTTTGATTCATAAATTTTAGATGTACTTATTTACTTTAATAGTTCAAACTCAGAAAATAATTTCTGAGCTGGTCTGTTAAAAGTCAGATCGTGGGTCATGAGAACTTTTGACATTTTGACTGTTAATGTGAAAAATTTTTGATAACTCTCATACAGTGAGTTATTGTTTCAACCCTAATTGTAGCAAAAATCTCATTCCTTTTGTAGCTATTCTGCTTTTTCTTCCACAAAATAAATTTTATAAACGAAGGGAAGCACTAGCTCTTCTTCCAGCCAGCAGTTACTGGATTTTAGTACAAAACAAAATGGAAAATTTGCTGAAATCCTTCACCTTCTTCTTCAGCTGCATAATACCAGACCTAAAAGTTGTAGGTTCCAATCTTTGTGTTACCTCTTTGAGTCCTCTGAAAGATTATGGATTACCTTTCCTAGATTTGACTACTAAATATGATTTTGTCTTTTGTGCAATTGTACTCAAAGTCCCTTGAAGTTTATTAGAAAGCTTTCGTTATATGCATATCCATGGAGTTTGGATCAAAGACTCCTAATGTGAGTACTGAAGTTCTTTTCAAGCATTTGCATGAGCTGATAGCACATAAAACTTCTCCTGCCAAGTTCTTTCTTTACATTTGTGATCATTTAAGTTCTGCTTTGCTGCAAAGACTTACTCTTGGTACAAAAACCAAGACAAAAATAGTGTTTGAAAAAAGAATTTCCAAGGTTTGCTAGGGGAATAAAAAAACTTGTGCCTTGTCCTTGAACCTGTTTTTTACTGCACTTTCAAAATGACCATTTTGGTATCTGGCACTCAGAGTAAATCTGTGTCAGTTCTAACTATTTGACCTGCTGCCCACAGTGACCCTTCTGGTAAACCTGCATAAATTTGCAGACTAAGATTTCAGTAGCTATAGAATTTAAAGTGTGAGTATGATATTGCCAAGAGATCTGTAATGCAGACCTGAACCAAAGGACAGACTTCAAATATAACAGATAAATTCAGCAGATTGGATGAATTAAATTTCTGATTTAATTAGTGGAATTCTGTGAAATGGGAATCAGCAAGGTGTTGGTCCTGTGGTATGTCCTTTTCATTGCAGGCTTGCCAGAATTGTTCATCCTGATTTAAAAGTCAAATAGTTTTTGAAAACTATTAAATCCATTCTGCAGCATAGCTTTGATTCAAGAAGAATTTTGAAATACACATGTGTTTTAAATATTATTTGTCTGTGATTTTTTCATAAATATACCTCAAAAAAAAAAGTATTTTAAATTCATGAAAACTCATGAAACATTCTGAAAAGGGCTCTTATGGTTGCCAGGCAGCTAAAAGATAGTGCTGTGCTCTCAGGGAGGTCAGAGTTGCTCTTTTTATTGGTGAAGACTGGAAGTCAGAGGTGTCAGCCTGCTTGGAAGTGTAAATGCAAACCCAAGCAAAACCTTCTGGCTGTGCTCCAGCAGCGGTGCCAAGCTCCTTGTTCTCTGAATGTATTAAGGCATTTTATTTTATGATCAGCAGCAGCAGCCCAGCTCTGAACACAGGAGTGCTCAGTGAAGTCAGAGCAGAATTCTGCTCTACGAGCACAAGTGAGCGTCGCGTTGAGAGGCACAGACCCTCCCCAACTGCTGATAGCCATCTTGGTTACAGTGTGCTTCAGGAAACAAGCAGCACAAGGAAGGTATTTTCCTTTTGCCAATCCTTTCAAAGTGGAACAGATCTGCAAAACAGAGCACAGATGGCGGCAGAATAGTGGCTTAGATGCAAACCATCCATTGAGGCAAGTCGTACTTTTCCGTCTCTGACTAGTAGCTTTGAATCTCCTGGTTTTGTATATAGTTTGTTTTGGAGACACACTTCAAATGTACAAAAATATCAGAAAGTGAAAGTCACAGTGGAGAGAATTAAAATTTTAAAATTTAGAGTGAAATGAATAAAACCAAATCACTTATCTGTACACATATATTTAAACACCTGCAGTAATTTCTCATGAACAGTTTCTTAGTTCAGATTTTCTATTTAATCAGCAGCAAGTTAGTAGCTTTGGAGAAAGTGACACAAGAAACTAGGCAGAACTCTTTAAAGAAGCTAAATAATTATGCAGCCTTAAATTCATTCTGACAATATTCAGACATTGGGAAAAAAAAGTGGTCTAGGTCTAGATACATGATAGGTTATACATTGAAACTACAAATACTACTGGATTGCTGCGCCCAGTATTTTTTAAGGCTGTATGAGCTGGGTGTAACATGTTTTTCAACATGCCATCAGTATGAAGATGCAGAGTTCCTAATGTAAGCAATTCTGAATATTTTGGAAATTGTAATCCAGGGTTAAAATTGTAATTTTAAACATGAGGTTCCTCCTTACATCAAAGTCAGAAGCCAGAATTGTGTTCTCTGCAGTTTTGGGCTTGTTGGTTAGCTCATTTTTCCTAATTCACTTCTTTTGCTAGTTGCATTTGAAGTTAGAAGAAAAGAAAGCATGAAGCAGACTGAAGCCTGCAGGCTGTCAAGTAGCAGCTGATTGCTTCCTTATCTATTTCTCCGCAGATCAAAGTGAGAGTGAACAGTAAAGACACAAAACAGCTCTAATACCTATTCACAGTTGGGAATCTAAGTTGGGTGTTTGGAACTGCTGCACGGAGCAATCTCCTGCCTTTCTGTTCGTATGGAAAGAGTCCATGGTGTAACGTTTCACTGGTGGAGCCCTCCATTTAGGTGCCTGAAGATTGTATAAACACCTCCTGCAGCATCAGGACCCTCTCCTCCCACAGATGGGGAGAATGAGGCTAGTCACATTCACATCCTTTTAGAAATACTACTCTAGCAAGCAAAGGTGCCTTGAGACTTCCTACAGGATAGGTGAGTCCATATGCTCTGGGGGAGTCCCACCTTCATTTCTGATCTCTTTGGTTCCGTTTAGTGACAGTCTGTGCTCTGCTTAGTGGATTGGCCTTTGCTCTCTGAAACACCTGGCACAGCCTAATCTGTGGAGTCATGGCACAGTCTGCCACTGAATTTTAGGGTTAGGAGGGCATTGCTATTTCCCATATGAAGGGTCATTTTAGGACACTGTTATTGCTGCAAGGGGAGATGCTTGGTTTGGGGTCTGTCAGATCTGATGGTGTTTCTTTAGGGACACATATGGGTGTCTCAGTTCAGGAGATACCTCAGGTCTCAGTACACTGTCAGTGCAGTTTTCTCCTGGTCTGGAGAGCACAACAGCTCTTGGTGACAGGAGATGCCAAATATGGTGTTTGCTTTCCTCCAGTTCTGCCTGAAGGTGTAATTTGCAATGCTGCAAAGAGGATTCTGCCCTGCAAGAAGCCCTTGAGAAAGCCGACTTTGCTGTTATTCCTGTGAGGAGCCCTTTTTCCAAAAGCATGGATTTTCAGGCCTGGCTGCTCTTGACCTGGGAAAGGGGAGTTGGGGGAGAAAAGAAATCATGCAGAACAGATGTTCTGCAGCATCAGCAACAGATGAGGGAGGATTTGATTTTGGCTGCAGGAAAGTAGTCACAACTAAGCTGTCAGTATGTTGCACATGAAAAGTGTTGGACTGGTGCACATTCCCAGAGCCAAGTTCTGTTGTGATATGATTGTGATTACAGATAATAAATATCATTTTATGATGGCAGATTACTAAGGATATGTATTGGAACTGATGCCTTACGTGTTTCATACACGACTGCTAAGGCCAGACCCAAAGCTGCTTAAATCAGCTGAAGGGTTCACATGGATTCCAGACAGTTTTGGATGTCAGAATCTATGCTTCATTGATGCATTCTGATGCTGGGAATTTTCCAAAAGGTTTCAAGTGTTTTATTTTATTTTTAGTTTGTTTTAGTCTTTTCCACATTTTTAATCTACATAGTTGACATTATGCAATCAGAATAAAATCTTCTGGAGGTAAGGTTACACAGAGCATTGTAACATATGGCAGTGCCTGTTTTTCCATGGTAATAATAATAATAATGCTGCAGAAAAGGGAATGCTTCTGTTCAAATTCCTCCCACCTTAAATTTTGTAACAGTTCTCTTTTAGAACTGTGCTCTGAATATCTTCCTAATGCTTTGGACTTGAATTCAGAAGTGTTGTTTTACCATCCAATCCTTTAGTAAATATATGACATCTGGACCTCTTCCTCTTGTTGATTTCTTTCTTCAGGTTATTAAAAGATGATGTGTCAAAATTATCTGTTATTTCTTCAATAGTTAGAGCTGAAACAGCACCAGCATTAATACTGTCCTAAATTTGAGAAAAAATAGGTTATTAAGATGCCTATGTAAAGGAAGACAATGAAAGCAGATCAGTTGAAAGAGGGTAAATAACACTTGTACCTTGTCTTCTTAGTGCAACATCTGACAGCCCTCCTTCCCTTTGTGCTGCTTTAGAACAATCTGTTATTTAGTGATACAGCTTTTTATCCTTCAGTGAGCCAGGGTCAGCTGCTGTACACAGAACATGTCCAAGGGGGATGCACCATGACACAGGGCTATTGTTTGCCACTATGTGGGAGACTGATACAGCACCCAGCTCTGAAACAACGTTGGGTGGCTCTGATTAAAACAGTGTCAGTGCTGTCTGGGTGGGGGAAACAGACCGATCTGGCTTAGCCCTCACTGTGCTGTTCAGTGAGTTTCCAGGGGTCCTTGCAACGCCTGTGTCACTCCCTTCACCCAAGGGAGGAGTCTGCAGGACTGGAGACTGCTAGGGACCACTACTTTAGTCTGCTTGGTCTAATGCTCCTGTCTTTTCCCCACAAAAATGTTCAACTAAAATGTTTTTTATCTCTTCTGTGTAGGCCTTGACAAAGTCCTTTGAATCCATTTAGGGGAACCTTGAGCAATTTGTGCTCTCTGAAACATCCAGAGTGGGAGCACCTCAGCCTGATTGGTGACTCCTAGGCCATGCACTTCTCCTCAGGGTCTGTGACATTACCTTCTCTGCCTCTGTCTCTGGTGAATTGAAGTCAAGCCATTGCAGTTTTCTTTTATAAAGTAAGAAAGAAAAAAGAAGAGCAAGAGCACCTAGTCCTTT
This sequence comes from Passer montanus, assembly GCF_014805655.1. Classification (NCBI taxonomy): domain Eukaryota; kingdom Metazoa; phylum Chordata; class Aves; order Passeriformes; family Passeridae; genus Passer; species Passer montanus. Next base: position 19,858,794 of record NW_024356505.1, on the reverse strand, counting down.
TCCTCATGAAGAAGGGTCTGGAGGAGGAACTCATGAACTAGCTGGAAAAAGATTGGCAACTGCTTTTCTGCAGAGATGCAGTTGAATTTCAAAATCCCCAGCGAGGAGTGTCCAGAGGAGAACAAGTGTAACTACAGTGCTCATCCGTATGATCAAGGAATGTCATACGCAACGTCTGTTCATCACAAACAGATTAGCTTTAATTTTCTAGTCAGGATGACAGCACAGGCTATTCAACATCATTTTTGGGTTGCTAAACCTCAAAGAATGTATTTCTTTCTTTTTTGATGTTATTGCCATGGAAACTGGCTAAATTGCAGGTCCAGATTACATCTTTACTGTTCACTCACTTTCATTTTGATCTGATGACATTCTTCAGGTGCCAGGAAGAGACAAGGAACAAATCAATAGTGTTCCTTGAAGCACAGAGTCACTCCCTGTGCTCTCCAGCCTTTACTACCCTAGTGTAGCCGCTTGTGTTCTGTCTCCCAGGGCAAAAGACTTGAAACCTGAAGATTTGTTACCTGCAGTCTCGTTTTCTGTGATGGCATTGCTCAGCCAAGCTGGAGAGAACTCAGCAGATTGCTTCCTCGTCTCTTTCTCACACTAGTGCAAGTGGTAACACAGGGATGCACAGTGGAGCACAAATCTGGGAAATGTTTAGCTGATGCATTAAAACTGTTGAAAACAGATATAATTAGGAGTCAAGGAGAATTGGTATTAAAAGTAGGTGTCAGTGTCCAGAGCGGTGAAGGCTGTGTGTGAGAATCTAGATAATAAATACTTAAGGGTGGAGTGTCTCTATACATGTCTGCATGTGATGGCCCAAACCAAAACAGTTGCTCTTCTCATAATTTTGGGATTTGAGTGCTGTCTTGAGTGTGGGAGATCTCTAATTTTTATTTTTTTTTTGGCATTTTTATGAAGGTACCAGGTAAAGGTACTCTCTCTTGTGACCTGTCCTGGATTCTTGGAGGTGGAACATAGGAACTGTACTTCTAGAGACCTGTTGCAAGCTCTTGCTTTAATCAAATGATAATAGTGGTTTTTCTGATGAAATAGCCTTTATTCCCCTACAAATTCTGTAGGTTTGAAAGTGAATGTTGGGGGAGGAAACTCAAATGACTTATGTCTATTTTCTTTTAAGAGTTTGGAAAACCTGGACATGAATGTATGAGTAGCCCCTAGGCAGCAGTAAAATTAGAAACTGGCACCTATATTGCTAGTCCTAATATATGCAACTGACCTTGGTGACATTACAAGAGCAATCTTCACACAGATAGAATTTTTAATGGAGTATCTATAATGCATTAGTCATTGATGCCTTTGCCTTGCATCAGGCATTCAGATCTTATGTCCATTTTCCACTGCACTTACACTGCAGTCAAGTTACAAGGGAAAAATCTGTTATTTCTTGCTGTATTATTTTATCTCCGACCTTTTGCAATACGGTTTAGTTTTGGAGAAGCCTTTCTTTATCAGTATAAATTCTTTTATCCTGATAAATATTACTATGGATCATAAGTTGAGGGAAATGAGTACCCTTATGTTGGACGAGAAAGCAGCTTTGCATTAAATGAAATAGTTTTTCATTCTTTTTGTATGCACAGGGTATTGAGATTGATTCTTTTTCATTGTGAAATGACAAGAGTGCAGCACATGTCCTTGTCTGTCTGTCCAGAAAGTGAGTTAACTTTGGTAATAGAATGGGTGAGTTTACTAAAGACAGGAGATAGAATAATTATTTGGCTTTAACAGATCTATTTCTGGACCAATATAAACTTGTTAGTTTATATGAGTGACTCATTGGCAGAGGTTGCTATTGTTCCAGAAAGACTTATGTATATTGACCACAGCTGATTATATGGCTAGTTTTGGCTGAACCTGGTAATATTATGATCTCTATATCCTCAAGATTCAGAAGAAATTGTGGAGGGGGGTTAATTTTGACAAGTATCATTTTCCAGCATTTCTTCATGAAAACTTGCTTGCTTAGGGAAGGAGCACTTTTCTTTGCGCTAGCCTCTGCTAGTGAGAGTAGTGCATAATCTAGTATTCATACTACAAGAAAAGGTGCTGAGGAGCCAGTTGTGGGCTCCTGATTCTGTCATGGATTCTGGCAGTTTTCTTGTGTGTAAGATGTGTCTTCCTGAGTGTAGAAAAATAAAGTAAAATTAAGAGACAGGGAAGGAGCAGGAATTTTTGAAAATGTTGGCCTAGATATGTCAGTTTTTGCATTTCTAAATTGAAGGATTCTGAGTATTTCACAAGAAACTTTAAAGGCTCTGTGAGTGTTTGCAAGGTGTTTTAGAGCTGGTCACATGGGAAACTGCACTGCAGTGCAAAGAGCAACACCTTCCCTTCAGACCACACCTCTGGAATGTTTGTACATTTGGGGATAGCCTCCTCCGAGAGATTGTCATAGATCTGTTTTTCTCAGATGTATTATTAGCCTGTTCCCCAGGAATTTTATCAGGAGGAAAAGAAAAAGGGTTTGTTTGTTTGTCCCAGAGGCCCTCAGAGAGTGTCAGAGCTGATATCAGAGTCCATTTGTTGTCATGTGCACTACGTGATGCTCCTGCCCAGAGCTGTGTTGTACAGGATGGATTGCTGTCTGTCTCAGGAATGTGGGAATGAATAAACTCTTCAGTGCAGTTCATGGCAAGTGCTCATTCTACCTTATCATAAAAACATAAATAAATTTTTCCTGCAGATTTTACAAATTATTGTGAATCCATCAGCATAAGTTAAAGAGTTAGCATTTTTCAGGAAAAGGAAAAAAACCCCAACCCCATGTTTAGTTAATCAATAAAATGATGGAAAATCCAGCTTCTTTCCTCTGTTTATCAACAATATGTGATTTTATTAAATTGCCTGCCCTGTCTCAGTTTGACATACAAACCTTGTTTGACATATGGTGGCTGTTGCTTGCACCTGGAGGTTGAATGTACTACATAGAGCATGTAACTAAGGAGGTGGGGTTTTGTTCATCCTTTCAGTTAATTCTGTGTGTTCTTTTTTTTCCCTCCCCTTCGTGCTGCACGGCTGATTACCACCCTAGGACCTTGCAATGGGACACAGACCCCTCAGTGCTGCAACTCCAGTCTGACTCTGAACTTGGGTATATGTCAGCTCTTTTTGTTATCATTTCTTTGCAGTAATTATGTTGAAAATGCTTCCTAATTGAGCTGGTTGTGTGTGATTTTCATTTGCTTTTTTGACTCAAAATGACCGTAAGTTTCCTTTTTTTTTTTGGTTTCATAAATAAGAAGCTTCAGCAAAGTCGTATTTGTGAGGAAAAACCCCAGCTATTTAAACATGCTTATGAAAAGATAAATTGCAATTTCTGTTGCCTGGAACACAATACAAATAACTATTTCATTTCAAATGAAATGTTATTATTGTGGTATATATGTGCATGTATAGTTACACTGATCTTGTTTGTACCTGTTGATTCAGACTGTTCTCTCTGAATCATTTGCAAGATACTTTTCCTCTCCTTTCTGCTCGCTGTAGTTACGCCGTTTCCACATGCAGTAACAATATCCCCTTGTCCCTCTGGATCTGTGTATGTGTTTAAAATTGTACACTTAGGTATGATCGTTGCCCAAGAATAAGTGCCATCTTAGTTGAGTTCAGGCCTATTAAGCTTTTAAAAAAATTCTAATAGAGCTAAAATTAATATTTTATAGTTTGGGATGGAACTTCTTTAGCCCAAAAAGTGAAAAAAAAAAAAGTTAATGTAAATTATGTAGAAACGCTTCCCTGCAGAGGTATTTAGGATAACCTGTTCCTCTAAAAGGGTGGGTAGCAGTACCTCGAGTTCTTCAGAGCATGAGTCTTAGGTAAAACCAAATCACTACTCTGAAAAATTTGTTCTACCAACTAACTTACAGTGTTGCCTGTTTTGAGTCTCCAGGCAACTCTCTTGCGCTTTTACTTGTTCATGTGTTACTTCACTCAGCATTCTGTAAGAAAAATAACAGCTCCCTTTAGCTGCTGATTGACAGTGCTCCCAGCTGTAGTTAGGTGTGTTAGGTCTATTCATCAGGAAAGATCCAGAAGCAACGTGTCCAGAGAGTTTTCTAAACAGAAATATTTCTCCATATCTAGAACTCCTAGAATGTTTGTAGTTTACACGAGTGTGACTTTAAATAGGTCACACATCTACAACTTTACCTGGGCTGTACCAAAAAGAGGTAGAGTTTTCTGAGCTATTTTAACCAACAGAAACTTTATAGAAATCCCAGCTGGTTTTTTTACAGAAATTTGAATTAAAATATGAGGACTCCTAGGAGCTGTTTGAGAAACAGCTGTGCAAAGCAAGTTCCTTTATCTGACTCATGTAAAGATAACTCTGTATACAGAGACTTCAATCAATTAGTAGCAGCCAGTGCAAAGACAGAAAAGAAGCTTGCCAAAGAGCAAATCCACAGGTGTACATTTTAATGGAAGTCCTGTCCCTTTTGAAAGAAAACTGTCTTCAAACCCCAGGCAGAGTTAAACTTTCCCCTGGTGTCCTAAGAATAGAGCAAAAAAACCCAACAGAACCAATGCAAAAGAAATCCTGCAGTCAGCAATTAAATTATGTGTGTCTCAAAACACTTCTAGCAGATACATCTTTCTTATGATACCTATGGACAGAAGAATCAGTTTTAATGCATGGGTTTTCGTCACTATCCTCCTACTGAGAAGATTCCTTTCCCATCAGCAGTTTGGAAAGGAATCCTTCAAACCTTATGTGTTCTCTAAGATGAATATTTATTGAATTTATGAGAATTATTAGTACCTCAGATGAAAAATGGAGATGGGAAAACAATAGACCATTTAGTGTCGCCCTAAAAGGATCTAGAGACTAGAACATTACAGCACATATTTGGTAAAGTCCAGGTATTGAAAGGATGCTCCAGCTGTCCCTGAGTGCTTGGGCAAAGTCTAGGCCAACTTTTAGTAACATGAGAACACTTAGAGGTGGCTTGACACAGACAAACAGCAATGAGTAAATCACATTCCTTCAGATGAGGAAGGTCCTCCCAGTCTTCACCAGTACTTACAGGATATGGGTGGCACAAGGCCTTTGTAGAGGCACCAGCAGCTACTGAATTGGAAGTGCTTCAGATTAAGAATTCCATGCATTGTCTCAGCACAGTGCCGTGGGAAGTAGCTCACTTCTGGGACACAGTGGGCAGAGGTTCAATCCACCCAACTAGCAGTTAAATCCAACTCTCCTTTAGGGTCACATTCCCTATCCTTGGGCAGTCCAGGAGACACAGAGTGGCCTCATGTGAAACTGTTTTAGAATTAGGTGAGGTTCTAATTAGCTCCAGATTATACACACAATTAATTAGGAATTATACTTAACCAAGATCCCTGTCAAGAGACTCTTTCAATGCAAAGAACCTCAGTAAATGGAAAGAGAGCCTGGGGCAGCAGGGGACTGGTTGCATAGAGAAATCAAACTGACCAAGAAGGCAGAAGAGATTGCTGGGCTGAGGGAGGAAAAAAGCACATGAGAGTTTGCTGGGGTGAAATATTTATTAAAGATTGAATTCACGGAGACCGTAAGTTAAAGCAGCTACAAAATATAAAACCACTAAAATTTTTGCCGGCTGAAGAAACTTTTCCGGCCCCAGTAATGAGGTAGAAGTTTTTCTGTAGAGCTTTTAGAAAATTGTAGGTTTTGTTCATATTGGCAATGTCAGAGATGGTTGGAGGGAGGGAGACTTGTTAATTTTTCTTCTTTGAAAAGTGGAAGGACTCAGAGCTACAACAACTGTTTCTGCTCTAGAAGTTTGTTACACAATACAGATGATTTGTACTGATTACCTGCTGAATCGAATTGCAGTCAGTTTAATAACAACCCAGGCAGTAGAATAGATTTGAAAAAAAGTGTGGCTGATGCAGCTGAAAAGTTCAGTAGGTGTTATCCAATGATGACAGTTTCCTTTTTAGGCTCCCATTTCCTTTCAGACATGAATCTTGATTGAATACCTAAACCACTGTAAATTAATTAGGTCAAAACCCCTATGACTTCTGTTCTTCTGACAACCTGGAAAATGAAGTGGATATGGATAATATGTAAGAATTTGCTATTTTTCCAAATTGTTCTCTTCAATAATGTGGCAAGTTGACAAACATTGTTTCCAGGAATTTATTTCCCCATAAATGCACAAGCGTGCTCACACTTGTTGATTTAGGTAACTGGCCTTATTTAGTTCATTTGGTTTTGTTTGCATTATTTATCTGCTGAAAGTTGGCTTTTTTTCTGGTAAAACACTTCCAAGTAACTGTTTTTATATTATTTGCTCCCTGCAGAAAGTCAGCTAATATTCAGGAAATAAACTGATTTTTCCCCCTGCTGCTGAGTGAACTGTGCACACATGAGCATGCTCATGACCATGCTCAGCTGCCTCTCTTTTTCCCTTACCCACTGACAGTTAGTTTGCTTCAATGATCTATTTCATATGGTTTATTTAAAGCAAGGGAAGTAGACAAAATAGAAGGCTATACTTGCCCTGTTCTAGTTGTGTTTTAGCTCTCCTCCAGCCCTTGCATTAGGACTCCACTAATCATAAACCTACTTCAAGGCCACTATTGCTCCTGTGGAAGGCAGAATTTCCTTCTTTATGGAAATTCCACATCTTGCCAGCTAAAGATGCTGTTATTGCTCCTAACTGAACATTTAGCAGTTTAATTCATCCTGGTTTAAACCCATGGTACCCTTTCCACAGCTGTGTATCCCAGGCTGAGGACGAGCTCCTTTGAGCAGACAGAACATCATAGTAATGCTTGTATGAAAGAGAATTTTGTTGCATGTTAAGAGGGACACAATCAGGCCATTTCTCATTGAAAATCCCTCTCAGCAGCATGGTCTAGAGGTTCAACAACTGGACTTTATTACAGCAAATGGTTCCCAGGTTAATTTTCTTCACTGATGTGAGGTACTTCTCATGCATATTGTGTTGTGTTTCACCTTTACAAACACTGAAGTATTTTTGTCCTGTTCATAACAGCAAACATTTGTTCCTGCTGCTGATTTACATTTACCATGACTAACCTTTCGATGTTGTGTATTTTACCTTAGACGCAGACTGCACAAACTAGGGGTGTCAAAGATTACCCAGGTCGATTTCTTACCTCGGGAGGTGGTATCATACTCCAAGGAGACACAGACACCTCTGGCCACACATCAATCTGAAGGTAAGACTAAGGGTTTTGGTTTTGTTTTTTAAATATTAATAGAAAATTTTCATTCTAAGTTAAATAATATAATAAAAATAATAGTAAGTCATGACATAGCTGTTTGTCATGTGTTTTCTGCAAGCCAGCTATTGTTTATGTGATTAATGGCTGTTCTGATGTGAATAATTACAAAAATCACTTTAAATGCAGGTGGAACCAAACTGCTTCTGACTTACAATTGGTTGTGCTTAGATAGCAGTTTAATGGGAACATTTTTTAAAATAAATCATTATGAATATAATTAAAATTGTGCTTTAGTCATTTTTTAATGCTTTCTCAAGGAAGTTATAAATGCTGTGCTTTGTAAAGAGGCAGGGTTGGAAGGTTGCCCTCAGTTGTTTGGTCAGGGTAATTGTGTCCCCCTGCTGTAGGTGAAGCTTAGGGAGAAATTGCAGCTCAGGTTCATGTACTGAAAAAGGAGGTTTGCATACTTTGATGGGGACAGTCTTTCTTTCTTTCTTTCTTTCTTTCTGTCTGCTGACATTGTGCTGGCATGTATGCTCATGGAGGTGTTTGTTGGCTGTTTGGCTCTCTTGTTGATAAGTAGATACACAGAGTGGCAGGGGCTTGCTGATCTGCCATTGTACTGCAAAATGCTGATTGCAGGTCAGTGGAACCATTTAAACTGAATGCAAAACAGTACATTAGCCTGATGTTGTCTATGCACTAGAACAAAGCAGATAGAAGAGGAAAAACTCAGAGCAGTCTTGACCATAATATTTGCTATTTACAATGAAGGATCAAGAAAAGTTCAACAACTGAGTAACTTTCTGCAGAACATAGTGTAGAATTTTACCAGGCCTCCTTCAGAGAAGTCCTTTCCAATCTGCTGCTGGGGAATTCTCTGCATATAACTTAGATATGGTTATGGCTGTGCATCAGTAAAGGAGATTTGGGAAAGTTTGGTTATTCCATTGAGAGGCTATTTAACTGGAATTCTCTAGGGGGTAAATAAGCACTGTGATTTTGGTCTCTCAGGTCTGATGGAAATGAATTCTCAGGTTTCCAATCTCCCAAGCATCTTTATGGATGCTGAGCCCTTTATACTGTCAGTCTAAACATGAACAGAAGAGAGAGATTCCTCAGGAGAGCAGCTCAGAGAAGAAGTCTCTACACTGTTTCTATGCATTCATATGATAAAATATAGCCATTATCTTTTCAAGATAAGTTGTTCAGCCATTACTATGGTTATGGGCTCAGTTATTTAGCATCTGTAGCCTTAGAGTTTGAGAACAGAAAACAAAAAACTTGTTTACTTGGTTGAGTCTGACTTCAGCATTTGCAATTCACTTTTCACTGCCTGTCTTAAATACTGGAAATATCAAAATGCAGAATTTTAGGATGAGATTGTCCCATGCTTGCTTCTTGTTTGGAAGACAACTAATGAAATGTTCAGCTGCCTGGAAAGATAGGTGAAAAGAGGACTTTGACTCCATTCAAAGTTCTTCAGTTTTTTCTAAATATCCTTGTCAGGTTTTCTGCATTTGCTTCTCTTGGGAGCAAGAAAGAAACGCTGAGGTACTTTAAACCTACTGCTGTTCTGGAGCTCAGTGGGTGTTCTTTGTGGTAATGGCTATTGCCCACCAAACCCAATAAAACTGGAACAGGAAGGGTTCCCTCTGGTAAGTCCATGTGGTGCCAGAGAGCCAGATGCTATGTGCACTGAAGTCTCAGCTTGTCATCTGCTAATTTTAGAAGAAATAGTGTGGCATTATTCTTCACTGTATAAAAACAGATTAACTCCTCTTTTCAGAGCAGGTAATTTGCTTTATTTCAGAGGAATAATGACATGTCATTTCCCCCACCAACTCTATTATTTAGGGAGATGTGTATATGCATCATTCAATCCTTTGATCACCAGTACCTAATTCTTTTGCTTTATTTAGGTCACAGTCAGCTTCAGCCTTTTCTTTCCTTCCTTGCAGGATGACTTCAAAAACACACAGATCTTGGCTCCGAAGCCTGAGAAAAAAAAATCATGCTCTTTATTTTCCCCTTCTTCCTGCTATAATTTAACTTGAATTCAGGTATTTGTAGGCATTGAGAGACATTTTACTAGTGCTGGTTTTTTCCATTCTGGAGTTGATTAAGACATCTAGACCATGCCAAATATTTTTTGAGAGTTCTCTGGGACATTTCTTTCCTTGTGCAGAGGCTTTCACATCACCACAGGAGTGGCAGCCCATGTAGCCTTCAATAGTTGGACCCTCCAAAGCACTGCAGACCTGCTGCTTGCTAAAGGTGCACCCAGGAGAAAACAGAAAAGCCATGGCCTAGCCTCTGCCCAGGAGGGGTTCCTCACTGCTGTGCAGCAGTGGACTGAGCTCTGTATGACTGCCTGCAATCCACCTTTTCAGACAGGAAAACAGCCTGCACATTCAGGCTCTGCTGATGCCTGCCTCATGTCCAGCTTACTGTTCTGCTCTTTAATGGGCCAGGAGGTAAAATCTCAGAAAAGGGAAATACTCCTCTGATCTGGGTCCCCTCAGAAACTGAGGGCTTCAAGGAGGAGAAATTCTGTGATCTTTCTGGCTTTGCTGTCCAATGTCAGAAGCGTTGTTTCTTTTGCAAAGTAGAAACTACTTCATCAATAAAATGAGATGTTCTCACATTCTGCCTTGACAGACTGTCACTGCAAATAGGTTAGTCAGAAATCCATTCCTTAAAGAGTAAGACCTGTGTACAAGAGAAGATCTGGCTTTCTAAAACAATTGAAGTCATGTGCACTTCATCAGTTTATCATCTTCAACAGATGTTTGTTCATGGGGAAACAAATGGTCTGCCATACTCACCTCCTGAGCAGGGTAACCTCATCCTATGCCACAAATGTAGCCCAGTTCTGGCAAAGAACACTACTGAGACCTGTGATCCATCTGTTCAGCTAGCTTTTCAAACTCTAAGGTTATTTTGACTGTTAGAGAAAAAAGAAAAATAAGCTCTCTGCTCTTTCTGGATGTAGGTTGGAATGAAATGGCAAAATGGAGGTGGAGCTCCAGAGGCTGGGCTGGGTTCTGTGTGTGTCTGACAGTGTAAATCTCTGCATTAAGCTTTCTGAAAATTACCTTTTTTAAACAGTGAGGGAAGAGGGTAATTCTCTCACAGTCAGGCTCATGAGACTCATGAGCCTGTCTGTGTGTGATACCAAATGTTAAGTGCCTACTGTAGGGTGAACCAAAATTCCTCTGGGTGCCACTGATTGCATTGACTAATTCTTCACTGACAAACTTATAAGAGAGCACTTTATATAGCCATATTGACTTAGGTTTGTCATTATGGAGTCAAATGGGTATGTCTTAAAGAGTGGTACATAGGCATCATGTGAGGCCTGTGGCCTACCTTGAGTTTTGGTAATTTGATGGGAAGTTATCTGTGACTAGGACTGACAAGCTACAATGCTGTGAAAGCAAGTCAGACCTCTCGAATTTTATCTTTTCCATGATAAAATCTGTGAATATTGGGTATTTTATTTATACTTTGATTCTATTTGTACTTTGATCGTCAAGGTCCAAGATTTCCAGGTTTAATCAGTGAGCAGATCTGTCTCTGTGTTTGCTTTAGGATACTGTGCAGCAGCCCTCTAGCCCAGCGCAGTCCTGCTGTGCCTTGCTGTGCCTTGCTGTGCCTGACTGTAGCTCAGCTCTAGCTTTAAGGATGCATACTGTACTTTGGAAAAGCCAGTCCCAGAGCTGAGATCATACTTGAGCTTTCCCATGGCCAATCTGGCCAGAGCTTGTGGAGTACTGTACTTTGGAAAAGCCAGTCCCAGAACTAAGTGAGATCATACTTGAGCTTTCCCATGGCCAATCTGGCCAGAGCTTGTGGATCAGAAGCTGGGGTTTAAGTTAAAGAGCTTACTTTGGCTTTTCCTTTCCAGAGAATTGTCTCAAAAGGACAAGTCTGGACCCAAGAAAACCTTTGAATGCCTCATTTAATGGGAAATGCAGATGCACATTTGTGCATTACCATGCATGCAACATATGTGTCAGGATGCATGATAATGTGTGATGGAAATTGGACAGAACTAGGGGGAAAGCAAAGACCTTCTGTTGTAAACAAAAGGAGGTGCTGAAAAGCAAAACTAGGATAGAAATCACTATTAAAAAGAGAAGATAACCTAAGGATGAATCAGTGTTAAAGCAGAGAAATTTTTTAAAGAAACAGAGCCTTAGGATTTGTACTAATGGACACTAATTTTGTAATAATGCTTTGTAACTTTGTAAAATATTATGCTCTGTCCTGAGCAGTACCATGAATCACTACGTGTTCTAAGTTAGCTATAAAAAATCCAGTCTGCCTTTTCTGCTCAGACTGCAGTCCATCAGAGTTGTACCGTGAATCTCAATAGCTGACATAAGCACTCTGATTCAAGATGGCTTTGTTTGATTAAATCAACAAAGCTTAATTTGTACTGTTGTACCAGACTGTACAAGATTGGATGAGACTGGAAAGAAGCAGTGCAAAGATCTGTGGCTTTGCATTGCATAGCAGTCTTTCAATAATTCATCTTTCTTTCTGTCACAAGTTCATCTAGCACCTTTTCTAAATAATACGGTTTTCAAGGTGGATTTTATTTTATTTTTAAATTTAGTTTTGACATAAAAATCTTTCAAAGGCATTCAGGCAGCGCTCTCTGGTGGTGCAGCGGTGAAGCGCCGCGCCTGAGGAGCGCCGGCGGGAGAGGAGGGATGTGGGAATGCCGGAGTGACCTGCGGGAAAACACCGGCCCGACCTTCTGTCTGGGGCAAGCATTGTATTTAACACAAGGTGCTTGAGTTGTATGACTGAGATGTATGAATTCAAGTGCTGATGAAAGAAGTGTGAGAAGAGACCAAGGCATTACACAGAAATTGGGGGAAAAATATATTATTTAGAAATGTTAAGACGCCTTGAAAAATCAGTCATAGGTATTCAGAACAATAATACACAGGTGAAATCAGGTGCAAACCCTTGTTATTGTCAATCCCTTTTGAAGTACAATTAGTAAAGTACAATTTGTTAAGATACATGTATTCCAGAACAGCCACAACAGGCAGCTATCAGGTGTGGTGGGTCTGTGTTCCTCTCCTCACAAGGTACAGACATTGGATGTATGCCTCTGAAGGCTTTCTTCACCACCTGGCTCATGGTAATTTTATGTGGTACTGGATTAGAGTGAGCACTTGCCTTTAGAAATTAGTTTCTTTAGTTTTTGTTGTGCAGAAGAATATATTTGACACTTGTAAGGATTTCTTCTATGAGGAAGAATGAAGAGGCCACAGTCTAGTATGGATACTTTGATGTTTGAGTGCAAAAAGGGATATCAAACATCTGTTTTCCTAAAATACGTAACAGTCTTGGGCTCAAACAGGATTTCTGCAAGACAGTCCCTCTCCATTTCTAAAAGGTGGCCTTACAGTATATTGCTTCATTATCTGCTTCATTTCATTGCTTCAGTATTTGCTCCCTTCCCTGTTTCTCTAAAGACTTCTGGAAAAGGGCTTTTCTCAAGATGCTTCTCAGATAGTCTTATGCAGAGAGCCCTTTTAATGCTAAACTGTTTTGAACAAACAGATCTGACAATTTATTAAGCATCAGTAATTCTCAGGGAATTATCTACTAAGAACTGGTTTAACAGAGAAGATTGCCTCTGGTCACACACAGTTGGAGGTCTGAAGAAGGAAAACTCTTTAGAGATCTTGGACTTTTTCTTGATCATTTCATTACACAGGGATCAACTCTGACTCTTTGCAGCTCCTCCACAATCTTAACAATATTTTGGGCAGGTCTCCTGAAAACCAGACACATACACATAGGAGTTTCCTGCTCCAAAGTGTCCCTGACCTTCTGCAGACTCTGGTTCCTTTTGCACAAGGTACCTCTGCATTAAATGCAAGCCAAGAAAGCATATCTGGTAATTCTTTATGAGGGTGGGGAGAGACCAGCAGACCCTGTCACAGCTGAACCATGCCTTGTCTAAACCATTCAGGCAACAAAAGATGAGGAACAAAGCAAAGTTTAGCTGCCTTCTTGATGAAACAAGGAACCAATTTTTTGGCCTGTGCTGCCTTGCAGGGGCCTATTGTGCAGTTTTGTTCTGTGCATGGAAACAATACTGCTTCAGAGCCTTTGCAGCCATCGTGGAGAGGGACCACTCTTCCTTGCACCTTCTTGATGCTAATGGGTCTTTGCTCTGTGCTTTTAACCAGGTGGATCCCATCCTCCACCCAAGAGATGGGAAGCTGCTCTCTCCTGGAATAATCCATAAAGCATTGTAGCCAGTCTCCTTGTGTGGAAGCCAATCTGCTCTTTTAGTTGCAGTGGGAAATAATGTGATTGAATGAGATCCTGGTACATCTGGTGTCGCTTGATGGAAAACAAGAGAGCTGATGTTAAGAGCCCTGACCTCAGACTCCTTTAACTAGCTGCAAGTCATCTCACAGTGCCTTTGACCCATCTCTGTGTCCTGACATCTGAAACCCACATTCATCTCTGATCCATGAATTCAGAGAGAAGCCCTGTAACACCTGTATGCAAATTGAATTCTTTGTTGGCTGGAAATTAAAACCTTCCTCTAAGTCTTTCTTCTCTGCAAAAGATCCTGGCCATGTTTTACAGATGTACAACTGCTGTATTGAGCTGATTTGTTAAATGTTTCCCTCAAGCAACAAAATATTTCTAAACTTATTTGCAAATATATGACTATTAGTATGTTGCAACTTAGCTTTAACATGAGAACAAGGAAATTGTCCCACTAATGAGCAGCACCATGATTTCCCCAGTCAACAGTCAGTGGAATGACAGTGGCCAATTTTTCTCTATTTGCTATTTTCATGAGTTCCTAGTTATCACTTTATGTGTGATTTCAGCAGTGTTTGAATATTCTTTGAATTAGCAATGTGCATCCATATTACAAAGCTCAAATGAGAAGGTTCAGACCTGAAAATGTAAAAAGGGTGAAATTTGGGTTAACAGTGCTACCAACAGAACAATGAAGACATGCCTTTTTGTTTTCTTTAGAAACAAAGCACGCTTTTTCCTGCCATTCCTGTAATTCCTTCTTTAGACTAATGGGTGATGCCTATTCAGTATATACAAGAATAATACCCAGCACCTTCTATTATGTCTTTAGTAACCTTTGGCAAATTCTGGCTTTGTAACATGGACCAATCTCCACTAGAATTTAAGACAAGATTAAGAAAAATGTGCATTGCAGAAGTAGCAGTTATTAATCCTCAGTGCTCTAATTAGCACTTAATCTTTCTAATCCTGTAAGTAGATAGAAAATCAGGGCTGAAATAGACACAGGCCATAATGTAGAAAGGCCTTCATTAGTGGTGTTAAAAAGATGTACAGAAAACTGCTTGGTTACTTCACACTTCTCAATTTGATCCTTGGCACTTGGACTCTAAGAGACAAAAAAGATTCACGTGCCAAAAACCCACAGTACTAAAGTACTGGGTCAAAAATTACACAGCTGAAAGTTCTCCTGTTCAGCACCTCTCTATCTTCAATTCTATAGCTGAGCCTCAGCCTAAGAAGCTGGCTAATTGTGCCCCTCTATAGTCTCCTTTAATTGGCTCATTTCCATAGGAGAGGCCACCTGCCTTGGATAGAGCAGTGTCAGCTGCTTGCCCTCAGACTAACTGGAGAGGGAGCCAAGTGCCTGGGCTGACTAGAGTGAAGAATTTGGCACACCCCACATGATTGCCTGCCCTGAAGATGAATGGGGATGCACCCCAAGCTGGGTTTTGTTCACCAGGTGTGTCCCCACACTCTGACCTCAGCA
The DNA here is from genome assembly GCF_014805655.1 of Passer montanus. Classification (NCBI taxonomy): domain Eukaryota; kingdom Metazoa; phylum Chordata; class Aves; order Passeriformes; family Passeridae; genus Passer; species Passer montanus. The sequence continues at coordinate 19,843,787 of NW_024356505.1, read as the reverse complement.
CCTGGGCAGAGCCCCCTGGCATCCCAGGGCCCCCTTCTCCCTCCCAAGAGCTGCTCCAGGGTCATGTAAAGCTGTGCTATGTTTAGTATAAAGGCAAACTGTAGACCTCATCTGTATGTAATACTTGAGAATCCCTGCTCAAAATCAGTAGTAGCTGGATCCTTTCCAGAGAATCCTTTTGCTCACTCGCACACAAGAGTTACTGGGAAAATTGAAGAAAGGATCTGGATGAAGAAACCTTTAATGAAATGGATATGTCAGTAAAGTAAAAGTCTCAGCATGAATTCCCACTGGCCACTATTAATAGAAGATGGAATTCTCTTTTGCTGCAATACAATAGACTGTCTCCACAAATAATGTCACTTTTCAAGCAGACCCTGGCTGTCACTTGCCCATCTATCTTGTTTAAAACAAACTTAGCATGTATTCACTCTGAGCCACAATTACTTCAGATGTATGTCCTAGCCATAAACCTCCAAAGCAGCCCTCTCTCTTCCTGCTAGCTAATACCCTACTTAAAGCACACAGGAAGTGAAAACATAATCATTATTATTCTGAAATGTGTTGAGCTTGAGCCACAAAGCTTCACACTTATTTTAAGTCTATAATTGCATGTTGTTGCTGTGGATACTCCTTTTTTTTTCCTCACCCCAATTGTGTTGTGAAGTTTGCTACATCCAAGCTCAGTGTGGGTTCAGCTCCTCTGTGATTGGCACAAGCAGATCCCTGCACTTATGAATAGAGTCACTGATCTCAGTAGCAGCTGCTGGGTTTTGAGGACTCTCTTAGAATTCACTGCTTGGTTGGGAGCTGAACTTCTTTGAAGGTCTTGCCCCAGCTGCACAACTGGAGAATTTTTGAAATTTTAATCTTTAATCTTGGTTGTTTCATATTTTCTTCCTTGTCATCTCCACTCAGATGTTCACTTTTCCTCTTCTAGGCATCCATTAGTCAGCAACAGCACATTTAAAATGGCACTTATCTGCTGTGAAACACAGAAAACACTTAGGGTCTCACTTGCAACTGCATGAAGAATTCTCTTTGTGCTGGTATTGCATCACAGATAATGTGCAGGTTGAAAACACAGAATCTTAATTACACAGTAAGACAGAACAAACTCCTCATGCGTTTCATTGACTTCTTACCTCTGGCATGAGATATGCTGGGATTCACATGGGGATATAATTGAGGCCAAAAGAGCTGAACCCAACACAGTCTTGTGAGGGGGATATGGGCCCTAGCCCAGGCTGTTCTTCAGTCTGTGCCCAAGTTTCCAGAGCAGTGGAACTAGTTAATTTGGTCCAGATGTCATTTGGGTATGCTGTAACATGCTCCTGGTTCATACTGATTAGGAATAAGCATCTCTTATAATCTGCCTTTTCCCCTTTACTGGATTGGGTACTGCAGAAAGCTTGGATTCAGGATTCCCAAGTAGGCAGGGTTCCTAAGAGTTAGGTATGTTTACGTACATTTTAGGGATGTAAGAGCTGCTGTTTAAGTAAAGATATAACAAATTTACGTCTGGCTCATTTGTGCAGTCATGAAAAGGTGTCTAGTGAACAGTGACCTTCCATTTTCAAGAGTGCCTTGGACAGAGTTAGGGTGGAGTGTGCAGGCACAAGTGCACTATGACACTGATTGGGAAACATCTCTTCTGCCATTCCTAGGCTGTAACAGGATGGAGGCAGAGAGTGAACAGCAGATTAATCTGGTCTCTCTTTTCTCTTATTGTCTCTAGTCTATGTATGGAACTGTGTTTAAAAGTTGCAAATACATTTATATAGTTATTTAAGGATTTACTTATAGGTACAGCTATAGATACAATGTTTACATAATATATTACCTATCTGTAGATTTACAGATACTTGTAAATACACACATAAAGCTGACCACTACAAGATCTCCCTGTCCCTTAAGTAATACCCTTGGGCTCAGAGAAGTGGTGTGAATCTCAGGACTTTTATCTTTGTTACGGTCTACATGTGTAATTCGGAGCAAATCACAAACTGGGTTACAATCAACGCGGAGACATAGATCCATCTCTTCATTTTCCCATAGCACAGACCACTAAAAGCTTAAACATTGACTAAGTGAATTCACAACAGCCTAATTTACTAGGATTTTTAGCTGTCACAGAGCTGTCTGATCTGGCAGCATGACTAGTGCTGGTACCCAAGCTGACTAGCTGCATCCTTTCTGAGATACTTCAGTAGTTCAGTGCAATCATGTGCAATAGCTCTACCTTGAGGGGCCCGGCCTGTTTGTGTAAATTTCCATACTCAAAAGAGCAAGACAGAACCTCCCAGAAGGAAATTTACCCTACCTACTGTATTTATCATAACAATGGAAAAAATTATCTTCTACTTGTGCCTTTCTCCGGTGCTTACAGGACTTAGCCAATTCATTCAAATTATAACCTTAATTTTTAGATGATTGAGTTTATGTTATTCCCACCACTTTGTGATGGGAATATGGGCAAGTGCGTTATGAAATATTTTACTGTCATCCCCCAAAACAGTTTTGGAACTGCTGTTATTGCTATGTCTTTTCTTGAGTTCCTTCATCTCTTACCTATTCCCCTTTGAAGTTGCTTCTTGGGCCTCCGTGAAAGAAAAGTGAAAAAGCAGGCAACTTCTTTTCCCCTGTAACCTATGTAATTGAGGGCAGCACTTTCCCAGCTGATGAAGGCAATAGTGTAGAGAAAACACAGAAAAATTACTTTGCTCTTTTATATCTTCAATTAAGTAGTGTTTTCATACTATTCAGAGGACATTATTGTGTAGACTCAATACTACACTCTATGTGCTAACATTTATTTTGATGCATCAGTCTGGTTTGCATATTGTGTAGTTCCTCAAATGCATGCTTCTGTCCCATTTTGCTCAAGTGTTTTGCCATACAGTAAAGCTCATCAAATTCCTTCCCCCAAAGAGTGTTGAACATCAAGTGGATACATATATAGATCTAGAAATTATAGCACCATGACTGTGAAATGGACAAAACCACAGCTTTTGTTCCTGAGCTGTAAGATTGGGAATATATGCTTTCATCTCTTCTTTCATCACTTTCAACCATATCACATAGGCTGTTGGACTGTTTGCTTGACCTGTGATACTTCTTGCATTAGAGTGCCTTCATGAAGTATAAAAAATGAGTACCCAACCCTTAGGTATTAGCTATGCAGCGAGGATGTTGTCAGATCTAATTACTGAATTAGTTAATACTAGTTTGCGATTATCCTTAATGAATCTGGATTAGAAAAGGTTAGTAAAAGTACCTTTTCTGTTTCACAGTTCATCAGCTTGAGATAATTTAGCAACAAAGGCTCATGTTGCAATCAGGGAAGAGACTCCCGCTGACTAAAATGGGACTGGGACCAAATTAAGTGCTTGCCATGAGCCTAAATAGCTGACATTGTCACTGACTCATCATGTGAAGCCCTTCAGTACATTGAAGAATAATTTTATTTGTATTTGATTAAATATGAAAGTATTTTGCTAGGGTTTCCAGCTTTGAAAAACAAAGTAGTTTACATAAGAGCCAGGCAACCAAATAGCTATCCTCTTTTACCCTGCTTATCAGGCTTAATCCTGCAAATATTTATGATGTTCTGTGCTCATCATTAGTCCTCTGACATATTTGATTGCCTGATATCAGACATGTATGTGTTTGCAATGTCTGGTGCTGTAACTTTCATTTGTTGTACCCTGTTTTGCTGATGGACTCCAAGCTGTGAAGGGCAGGAAATATGTTTATTTTTCATTCTTATCAGTACAGAATATAGAAAACATGCTGTAAATAAATACTGATCATGAAAATGTGTTGATATATAATAGAATAGTTTGGGTTGGAAGGGACCTTTAAATGTCATTTAATCCAACCCCTCTGCAATGGGATATCTTCAATTAGATCAGGGTGCTTAAAACCCTGTGCAACCTGATCTTGAATGGTTGGGGATGGGGCATCTGCCACCTCTCTGGGCAACTTGGACCAGTGTTTTACCACTCTCATTGAGAAAAAACTTTTCCTCTTTTCCTTATATCTTTTAGTTTAAAGCTATTTGTTGCAACAGATCCTACCATATATATATATATATATATGCATTTTAAGGGGAAAATATGCTTCTTCCCTGTATTCCAGGTTGATTCACTTTGGCAACTGCTAAAAATGTGCATTTTATTACCAACACCTTTTATCAATCCAATGAACAATAGAAACAGCAACTCTGCTGCAATGCTGGCCACATCTTGCAATAATTTATAAATGTCCCATATTAAAAATAATACAGTTACTCAAACTTTTTCAAAATGTCCCAGGGTAAGCAAATGCTTTTGTATTATTATTAGTTTTGACAAACCTGATTGTATGCTGGCCATTGTTAAAGAGTTCTATCTGCCTCCAAACACAGTGAGAGACAAAGAATTTTTAATGAATTTAATTAAAACTTTATGTGTTTTATGGTGTTCACCTCCAGCTGGTGTGCCATTCTTCTCTGTTGAATGAAGTTTCCTCTAACGCATAATGATGTGTTTTATAAGAGGGATGTTTGAACCCCCTTCCTAGTAGCCCTGAGGTAGTTTCCATGGTATGACACAGTGGTGAAGTTTTTAAAAGCGGGTCTCTTACACTTAAGCAAGTTCTTTATATGGTTAAATGCACAGCCATGAATGCATAGATATGAATCTTAAAATAAATTTAAGAATCCTTTTTTTCCCCTTGAAACAGTCCTTGTGGGCTAGCTTTTATGACCCATGCTGCTGAGCATTTGTCTGTACAAATGGCAGACTGACATGAAAGGGTCTTGTTATTTGACTGCTTCTGTTGGGGGTAGAAAGTTGAATGATGTGTTCTCCTTTGGTTAACACACTGACATCTGTACCAGGCACAAGGTCCTGATATTGATGGGCACTCCTAGTGCCGCTGTAATAAAAATGAACAATAACATGCAGATAGCCTCGTTAGCAAATGTTTCAGTTCATTTTATGAGACATGCCGAAACACTGCAACAAGCTGGGTCATTCCCATGGCTGGTTAGAGTTAGTGGAATTTCAGTCTTCTGAATCTCTTGTGTGTTAGGGCTTTCACTCGGGGTCTCTAAAAAGGGCAGTGGCCTGTGTCCTTTTCCTGCAAGCTGTCAATCAGTATTTCTTCTGTCCAGAAGTAGAGCTCTTGCTAAAAGAGGTAGGCTCTTCATTTGTTTTAAGCACTTTCTTTCCAAAGTCTCAAGCCTGGGTGTGGCCAGACTGGAACACAGAGCTGTATTTTTGTGGTTCTTTGGATGGTGAGATCTCCGTTGTGCAAGAATCTTGAACTAGTTCCTCAGGGAAGGAACGAATGAAGCAAGATGTCTTGGACCAGAGGAATAGGACTTAGGAACAACTCACATCTCTACAGGGAGTAGCATGATCCCTGGAGAAGTGTCTGCAGTGGAGGTTGCAGACTTCCAGTGGTTTTGCAGGGACTTGAAAACTGAGATGAATGTTGAAAGGCTTCTTCATAAATAATGTGTCTTGTTCTAATAGTTGTGAGGAATTGGATAGGAAACTGGTTACAAAATCACCCTCTACCAGGATCACCCTTTTATATCATTGATCAACTGTCTGAGGTTGGGTGAGCCTTTTATACATTCTCATTGGAAAGTGACTAAAATAAGAGGCTTTCCAGGAGTGTCAGTGTATCACCTGGAAAGCAAATAGTCAGTGGTTACCTGGAGATAAGACTGTTCTCTTGGGAGGGGGATCTCAGTGTAGAATCCACCTGTGATCTTTAACACAGTTTTCTAAGGTTTAGCCAATAGTAATAACAACAGTACATCACCATATCTGTTTTTCCCACCTGATGAAGAGGAAAAATGATACTGGAGAGGACCAGTCATAAACTAAATTGGAAGAAGTCTTTAGAGAAAAGGCTGAAAAATGTGAGATTTTGTAGCGTTTGGTGGAATGACAAACAGCTGAAGAGGTGAAGGAGCATCAAAAGCTGAAGAATACTTCCTGGTGATAGGCATGAAAAAGAAAGCCTGATGAACAGAAAAAGAAGGTGGATAAGTATGAGATTGTAAAGAATGAAGAAATGAAAAGGAATTAAATGAAGAAATAATTGGAAGAAAGTGGAGGAAGTCCTGAAAACCACAAAGCCATATTGGATTTTCCTCAGAAATCAACAGGATGCTCCTGGAGGTAACAGAAGGAAAGGATATGAGGAGCTGACTGTCCTACATGGGAAAAAAATCTGACCACAGCCTAATGAGTCATCCTATTGCATTGCTCCTGATTCCAGATGCTCTGGCTGCAGTCTCCAGTGAAGCTTTTTTTTGTTAGAGCAAATCAAATAAACTTGTTCTGATAAGCTGCAAGGGAAGGTAGAGCTTCTGTCAGTTAACTCAGGGAGCTCTGGGACTAAACATACCAGCAGCTGAGTGTCATGTTCTGTCCCTGGGGGTCTGTTGTCAGCTGGTGGACTAGATTCTGTACAGTGTAAACCAGAACAACTTCTATTTAGTGTGAGCACAAAGGTGGCAGTCTCAGAACTGCCACCCTGTGCATCGTGGTGTGGAAGTTTCTCTGGACATAAGACAGAGCCACATGAAGGGAAGATCACACAGCTGTAAAAATGAATAGTTTTGTCATACATCATGGGGTATGCACTTCAGTATGCAGTATCAGTTAGGACATCAAAGGCTCTGTAACTCACCTCCTGGTAAAGCAGTGCTGCTCTTTGCCTTTGGTTAATGTTGTCAAGTGGTCAAGCTGTTAGGCATATTCCTGTGGTCTCCAGCTCTAAAACAACATTATGTTTAACTAGTACCCTTTGTTCCTGCAGTTACTTTTGATAAGTACTTTTGGGAACAAAGTGAAAGAAAACTGAGAAGGATTAGAGTTTGGGACTACAAGGACTGAGCTGTGTACACCTGTGACATGCTCTTGGTGTTTCATCAGCCTGTGAACACTGACAGTCTGACAGTGAACCAGTGGGTCCTTTGAAGCACAAAGGCAGGGCCCTAAGAAAGTGTAGGAGTCCAGGTGCTGGTTGTAGTCTTAATGTTAAAAAAACAGAGAGGAAATCAAACAGGACAGAAGTCAAATGACTGAAACCAAAGACTTTTTCCCCATGTTTTGTAGGTATGTCACACAAAGTGGCCCATTAACAAAGGAGGAAGATATGCGAGGATCTGATTTGTAGCAGGTTTTATTGTCATTGAAACTGCCACTGAAACAGAGGCTTGAAGAATGATCTTAGTGTGAAAAAGGGAGCCTTTCTCAGCTCAGCTGAAGTGCAATGCTGCCTGCCCCAGCCCTTATACAGAACAAAAGCATTGTGGAAAGTGCTGCTGCTAAGAACATTTTGATAGGAAGTCAGGCTAGCCAAGCACACATCCAAGGGTGGACACATAGGACATTTGTCTTTCAAGGTACACTTCTAGGTGACCAAAGTGGGAAACTTCTGGATGATTAAGGCCATTGCCAGATTTTGGAAGCAGGTCTGTACACGTACATTCCTAACTGTTGGCAGGAAAATAGTGGAGAACAGAAAGAGGAAATCTGTGCCACTTACTCTTTTGCCTATTTAAGGCAGTTATTGAACCACAAAGGGATTTGGAGCCAAAGTGGTCATTAGCAGGTATTGTACCTGTCTGTATATACAAATCATAGAATCATGGAATTTTCAAGGTTGGAAAAAAATCTCTAGGTTCATAAAGTCTCACCATCCAACCTGTAGCACCGCCATGTTCACCATTAATCTGTGTGTGCATAGACTGATGTCATTTTAGGGTGAAATAGGGTCATGTTGATGAAAAATATGGGCTATTATTAAGATACACTATGGATATCCTTAAGTGTTCTTTGGATTGGAAACACTGATTCTGTCAGAATATAAAGAGAATCTTACAAAGATAAAAAAATAATAGAAACAGACATACAAAAATAATGGACATCTAATAAGTCTGCCTATATTTTTCTTTGTCTCTGGCTTCAGACCAGATTGTCCATGCGTGGAACATCCTTAAAATCATAAGAAAATTATACCATATTTTCTTCAGAAGAAATACTAGATTCGGCTCCTCTATCTACCTTAAATGCTTCAAAATCTCTGGATCAAAGCCCACAGAATCTCTCCCGAGGAGAAATCTGAATGTGGATAATTGTGCAGGAAGCCATGAGCACTTTCATGTTTTAGCTTCTTTTACTATTTAAGTATAAGTTAAAATGAAATAAAAAGATATATCATGTCTTATCTTGACAGGTTTTTTTCCTTTGTTTTGGAATCCAATATTCACACTGTTTCCAAAAGCATAATGAAAAATTTTATGTAGAGTTAGTTTAAGTCTTTCTTCCAGTAGTCTTTACATTGAAAAGTTTCTCTTTGAAAAGCAAAACTTTATACAAAGCTTGCCAGTATTGTTAAAATGACACATTTTTGGTGACCTTTGCTAAATCTGCGTAAATATTTCTGACACTTTTGATTATTTCTTTCTGCATTTTAGAAAGTGCTCTAGAAATTACTGTGCTATCTGTGTCCATGTGAATAGCAAAACTCATGAACATTTCCTTTTCTTAGGGCCAACTTTTCTGTCCTATACTTGCCCACCCTGAAACAGTCTTCATCTCTGAACCCTTTGACCCTCCTGGTGATTTCAGTGAAGGGACAGCAGGAGTTAATTGAGCCAAGAAGCAGTACAGCAGAGGATATAATTCACTTGTGAGGGATATAAATCAGTTATCCATGTAGGATATGGGTCAATCAATGTCTGTCTGCTCAACACACTTCTTTGGTCACTTTGCATTGAATGGCACTTGCCATGTCCTACTACCCTCCTGTAGATGTGTGTCATGAAGGCAGCAATAACAATTCCCTTCTTGGACTCTAGCAGAGAAATACTTGCTGAAGCCAGTTCCAAAATACCTGCTGCTAAAACAGCGATCAAGATATTATTTGAGTGTTCTGTGTCCTCTGTGTAACCGGGCTGCTTTACAGCATTGTGCTAGACTATAAATCACATTTGCATTAGCTTTAATGCCCTTCTCCATCCCAGTGTTGTATAAGACAGCATCAGTGTACATGAAAGTGAGGCCAGAACAATTTGCATCCATTTGAATGACTTTCCCTGATAGCCATTTGAAGCATGATCCTGTAGAGGCAAATTAGCAATGTAGCCTGAAATCTTTGCCTGCTGTCCAAGTCCCACCATCCCATTCCCGGGTCAGCTGAGTTAGGTTCTGCCTGGCTGCATTCCTGTGTAACCTGCTCTAGGTGTCCCTGCCTTGGCAGAGGAGTTGCGCTGGATGACCTCCAGAGGTCCCTTCCAACCCTCAGTATTCTGTGACTGTGATTCTGTGATGAGAAATCTAGCCTAGAATTTGTTTGTGTTACATGGTACTGCACAGGGAACATGGAAAAACACACATACAACTGAAGGAATCTGTTTGGTACACTGGGCCTGCTACATACAGTAGGAACATCAACAAATGTCAGGCTTGGTAGCAAACTTCAGGCTTGCTCTCAGTGCACCACTGATTCATTGCAGTGGTCACTGTTTACAACATGAATTAATGAAAAAAGACAGTGTATGTAAAATGATTAAAGTGCTGATTGTTCTGCAGCCTGAGGCTGACTCAGGAAAGGATGGGCTCTGCCTTGCTGCTGGGATAGCCTGCTTTACTGAGGTAGATGTGCCTGTGGTCCATATCATTACTGGTGGTGTGTTCTGGAGTTGTTATAAATATGCTCAGTTTGGGTCAGGATTAAAAAAAAAAAAAAAAGTGGTCTCTCTGATTTGTTGTAATGACGGTGTGCTGTCTGCACTGTGTCATTTTCCTTACCCTTGTAGTGGGATAACATGCAATTAGGGACTGATGTCAGCCTGTAAAACTTTGGTGTAAAATTTTGGTCGCACCAAAATACCATACTTCTTAACAAAGCTGGCAGACATGTCCTTTGGCAGCAGCTGCTTGCCATGTGATTTAAAACTTCCTGTCACTATAATTGATGTGTTTTTATTCTTTCCACTTCCTGAAGCCTGATCAGAATTAAAATTGCTGTTGGAATTTCCTGTCAAAGCAACTCATTTATTCGCCGAGCGCTGCACTGACAGTACTTTGATTGGACATTGCCTTCAGCTATTCTCGGGCAGCGAGATTGCTGTGAATTATGCTCCTTGCCCAGGTTTGACTTCCCTGCATGCCACATCTGCAAATATATACAGATTGTCCATCATGTGGTAACCTTGTCCTAATGAAAACTCCACATGTAAAATGTTAGATTTGAATATCAAACTTGGCCACCTGCTGGGGCCCTGGCTTTTGTGTTTATTTAGGAAACCCCTGAGTTCTTCAACTGATTGTATCACCGTAACTTTCATGTTACCTACCGAAAAGAGCTCTGCTATATTTCTACACTGAGAATTTATGCTCCTTTTCACATTTCCTTTAGAAAAAGCTAATGTTTGTGTGGATTTTTTCTTTAATTTTCTGCTTCAGTATGCTGCTTGCATTCCTTCCCAGAGGCGGCTGTGCTGTGCTGCCATGTGGCAGTTCTCAGGCGTTGCTGCAGAATTTGTGCAGGGCTCTGCCAACATCCGGGGTGAAAGATTCTGTGTCGATACAAGTTGTCATTATTTGCAGTGTGAGTGCCATGAGATGGTGGCTCTGTCCATTAGGAGAATAAACTGTTAAATTTACTGTTGGATGAATCATTCAGTTGCCCCATTTGTTACTTAGTTTTCCTGTTAGAGCTGCTTAGAGAATTGCAGGTTATTTTGGGAAGCTGAATAATGGGCAAGCATTGGATTGTTCTTCAGTTATAGCTGACACAAAGTCATTGTCACGTCAGAGTAGAATAGATATAATGATACTTACTTAACTGCCTCTGTAAAGTGTTTTGATAACCTAGGCTGAAAGGTACTTACAATCCTGTGAACTGTTACTATTATTATTAGAGGCAATATATTATTTTTAAAGTTCTAACCTACATTATTTTGAGGATATGGAGTGGGCATCTAAATAGTCATGTGCAGGCTCTTTCCCTTGAGCAAACTGAGAGCCAACTACTCTTCCAATGTTTTAAGGAAATCCCCATGACTGCTTTGGCTGGTAGCTGTTGTATGAGGCCATAAGTGGCCGTCTCTACCTGCAGCTCCCTCCAGATCCTGGTTGTGGTGTAAAGTACTGTTGATAATTTATTAAATCTACTGTTTCTCCTGAATAAAAACAAATAAGCAACAACAAACACCAAAAAACTTTTTTTTTTTTTCTATAAGCAAGTATATTCTTATATTCACTATGGGTATTTTTGTGGTCAGGAACTTGGACTTTTTACTTAACATACAGACAAGTAAACAGCATGCCCCCTTCAAGCCTCTCAGTGCCTGTAGGAATAGGAACAGCGTCCCTGGCCTTTCCAGCTGAAGAAATGGGAATGCAGATGCAGGTGTTTTACGGTGATGGGAGAGGAAAGTTAAAAGGGAGGAGTTGTGAAAGAGAAGGGGGTACAGAGGAACAGAGGTTCAAGGATGGATGCTGGGGGAGCAAAGGAAGGGCCTTGCTTTAAAGAGTGGTGCCTAATTCCACCTCACAGGCAAAATGTCAGGTCTTCTTTGTATTCAGGGACACTCTGCATTTAGATAAATATGCTGTGCAAGAGAAAATACTGAATAATGGTTTTGAAAGAAGATTAAAAAAAAGATTAGAAGTCTGTAAGAGAAATGTCCAACTGTGGTAGGCAGGAGCATTGGCAGGACCATGAAGTTTTACTGACCAAGTGATATAATCAGAAAACTGGGAAAATGGTAATTTTGTGAAGGAAAGCAAAAGTGAAATCCTATTGAAAAATAAAATTGGCTCTTACTCTAAAGGTCAGGATAAGGGTATGACTGCTAATGACTCACTTTAGTGCAGAATTTAAGGAAGACTCAAGCTATCCAAAGTTGGTCCTCTGGACAGGGCTGGCTGGATGAAACCTCTCAGTAAAGGGAGGATGACAGGGATCTACATACGTGGACCATGAGACATGGCAGCAGGAGCTCCACTGGCCTGTGCTTAACAGCAGAGATAAAGCCAGGACAGCTGATCAAAGCAGAGGGAAACATCACATTTAAAGAGTTTCCTCAAGTCACTTACCCTAAGTAGGCAAGAATTTCTCTTTGGGAAGTTATAGAGATGAGGCTGCACATTGCAACATGTGCAACAAAAGAAGCTCAAAGTGAGTTCCTGGCTCTGGGCTGGACCCCAGCCTGCAATGCACGGCAAGGGGGGAGCATGGGCAGACTTCTGAAAAGGAAGGGAAAGGATAGTCAAAGTGAGTTCAGTTCTCCTGATGTGGGTTGTGTTTGTTTTTGTTTCAGGAGAGAGGCCAGGACAAAGAGAGAAGTATAATAAAAAAACACAAACAAATACACTCCGTGTGCTGCTTCTTCAGCTGCCACGTCAGCCCAGCTGTAAATGCCCAGTGTAGGAAGAAGCCAAACCAACAGTGCCGAAGGCTCCAGGAAAGACATAATGCTGACACAACAGTATCTGAGTTCCCAACTGATTTCAATCACTAGATAAATATCAGTTTCAACCCTAAATGATATTCTCAAGTAATTGTCCAATGCCCAGTTGGGCTGGATCGGTGTTCCTCTGGAACTAGTTCAGGCCAACTTTAACTGCTTGGGAGAGCGTGGCCAAGAGCAGACTTATGTGCTGGAGCCTGAGATGCCATTAAACGGGCTGTAGTCGAGAGGACAAAATGCCTGGTGTGTTTAGTCTAATACACCGTGGGACTTGTTTGCTACAGTTACAGTATTAAAGCTGTAATTATAGCCAGTGAACCGCAGATGTACTGTAGCCACAGGGTTTAAATGGGGTGTTACTGCAGCAGAAACCACCCCCAGTAGGTTATAAGTTCAAAGGGTCATTTTCCCCTCTCTGTTTAATCAGATACTCAAGCTTACAGACTTCTTAGTGATCATCATCAGGTATTGAACATTTCAACCTGTTTTATATAGGTCCCTTTGATTTGTTTTTAGTTTTTTGTTTCTGTTTCAGAAGAAAGATGATAGCTTAATGCTTGCATATGACCATGCAATCAGTATTTAGTGCACGGTGCAAACAGAATAGCATTTTTATGATGTGCTGGTTAGATAGAAGTATGCCATCCTGCAGCAATATTGGGCTGCAGTTCTCAGTAAATAATGATGTTGATGCTTTGTACTTGAGTTGAGACTGAAAATCACAACAGAAAACATGGATTTTGGCACAGGAGAGAACATACTTTGAGACAATGTAAGTACCAACATTGTCTTTGAGACAATGTAAGTACCATACATTTGAAGATAGTATTAAAACATGCTCTTTTATTAATTATTAAAACACAGGTTAAGGGTTTCTGACCTTGTAACCCATTGCATGCTGGCAGTCTTTATGGCACTGGTCTGAGCATGAACACACACACACCTTTTACTAACACATATAGGTGTAAAATCTCAATTTGAAGTGACTGAAGAAAAATGTCAAAAGTCATATACTTTTTCTTCCCTGTGCTTGACAGACAAAATTTCATATTGAAAGTAAAAGAGATGATAGCTGAATATTGACTTTCCATTTTAGCAGTGAGCATAACAATTTTTTTTCTGATTAAGCAGGATTGTAATGCTTACCTTGTAGGAAAATATAGGTAATATTAAACTGAAATATGTCTGTCTAGGGATCCATTCATTTCCCCAAAATAGCTAGTTTCTATTTATATATGAATGTCTGTATGTTTATATATATTTAAATGCCCCATTTGCTACACTGGTTTTAGCTTCTTGTTAGCATCACTTCTTGTTAGCATGATGTTCTACAGCACAAGGCAGCTGGAAAAGTGAAACATGTGTTCAAGAATTTATGCAGTGTCTTTCTTTCATTAAGAGAACTAACAATTATAGGTGCATATTATAAGTTAGCAGCACTAGGCAGTATGTTATAGCCATGTCTGACAGACATGTTGTTTACATTCGTATTTTATATTGGTGAAACTGTAGCTTTTTTATCAACATGACATTTTTCAAATGTAATATTTATACCTCTTCTTCCATACAGAGGAAACATAGTCGTCTAAAAACATGATACGTTTTAAATCCACTTGTCTCCTTTTCAATTAGAAATTATTTCCAGTTATTTCCCCAGCAAAATACATAATTCAGCATATTCTGTATTCCAGGCTTTCAATTAGTTGATGAGGGGAAAATTTCTCACCTCGTGCTAACAATGACCCATCTTATTTTAATATGGCTGAAACCTCTGTGGGAATGTGCAACCCTCCCCTGTTGCCCTTAACACTTTCTTTGGGCTGCATGTACCATCATTTTGCATGTACTGTCTCTGACAGTGTCAGTGGGAATTGTTCACAGCCTACCATTTTTCCCAGAGGAATATCCTTGCCTAAACTGCTTGAACTGTGATCTCTGTGATCCTCCGAGACAGCTAAAAATACAAAAGCTTTTCTTACATACATATACCCCAGGGAGATGGTGTGATTATGAGCTCCAAAGTCTAATTGCACTTCAGGTGAAATGAATATATGTGGCTTGAAAAGACATCTCTGACACTAAAGTAAACAAATAAACAAGTAGTTAGTTAATCCATCTGAATATTCTGTCCTTAAAGCTATCTTGCATACAGTACGATCTATTGCAGGACACAATCAACAGTGCAATATACAGGAGATATTTAGTAACATAAATACCAGCCTGGATCAAATCTGAGTTCCATCCAATGCAGTACTTTTATTTTCAACAACATCCAGAATGAGGTATTTCAGAGAAATATTTCAGCAGCTCAGAGCTGGCAGAGGTGGATAATTCCTCCCTCTTTTCATCACACTCAGAAAAGATCTCTCTTAGTAAATTGAGATTGCTTTAAATCCTGAAGCATAAGGTTTCATTTTTGTTCCCATACTCTTCTTTTAAGCATTAACTATTACAAGCCTGGATATTACTACTGTTTCAGTACATGCCTACGCTCTCATAAGACCATAACCCCAGTAACATCCTGTCATAATGAGCTCCAAGGTCCAATTACACCTTGTCTGAAAAAAGTATTTCCTCCTTTCAAGTTTGAATTTGCTGCCGTTCAGTTGTACAGGCTATTCCTTTGTTCTTGTACAGTGCAACAGGAATTTCAAGCTACAGCTTAGCAGTTTTGTGTTGTAGATACACTAGTACCTGAAATGTCCTCATCATAAGCTGGCTCTTCAAATATTACAAGGTTTTCTCTTATTCACTGGTGGATCAAATCCATGTAGATAAAAGTAGGAAGAGACAAAACCCACCACTTTTGAGGATGGAGTAAGTGCTAATGTCCAGCAGGGACTATTGTCCAGCCCAGTGGCTATTTAGGGAGAGTCTCCTGAAGTCCAGAAGCACCTAGCAAAGACACCAGTGGATGCTGTGTTTATTGTTGTTTGAGCTAGACCCTTCTGAGACTCCAACTGCAGCCTAATCCCTGAACACAGCATCTGTCTTACCCAGCCTGCCATGGAGTTCCTTGTTTCTGTTGGTTGCTGGAGCTGCCTGTGTAGTCAGGGAGCAGCAATATAAGAATCTAAGGTGGGATGAGCTTCCTTTAGGAGACGCCTGTTTCAGCCTGTTGACCACATGGAAAGCCCAGATAGCTTGCTTAAACTGGGCTGAATTCAGGTAGGAGCAAACCCACCCGTGCCAGCAGCAGCAGCTGTGGAGAACACAGTGGGTCATTGGCCCACCAACACAGTCATGTGTGACACATTGTCTGGCAGGCTCTGCAGCAGGCAAAGTGTTTGAAAGTTGCTTTGGGAAGGAGAATATATCCATGCAGCTGGCTATGTGCTTAGTAATCATTTCCCAGTGGTCAAAGTTGTCTTCCACATTTAGATGGTGCAACTAAAACTAGGCAGACCCCTGATTACTTCCTATTTCGTGCAATTGCAGGTTGTAGCAACATTTCTCTTTTGCTGTGCTTATGTTTCATCAAGCTTTCAAAAAATACTAGGTCGCAAGATAGAAATAACTCCACACAGCTTAGATGTTTATTAGTGTGTAATTCAGAGTCTATTTTAAAAGGATATGTTTGTGTCTGTTGATGATGAGCTGATGTGATCATTAGATTTCTTCTCTACATTGGCATGCTCTTTGAAATCCTGAAGAGGAATTTTTTTACTGTGCATATTCTGGAATTTCTGTCAGTGATTACACGTAAATTTTTTGTACAAATTTAATTAAGAAATATTAAAAAGTACAAATAGTGCAGAGTGAACACAACTTGTTGTTTTTGTGGGGTTAAGGCAATTCATGAATTCAAATGGACAAGGTATGAGCATGCAGACAGATGGTGCATATTCTTGAATTTCTGTCAGTGATTACATGTAATTTTTTTTGTACAAATTTAGTTAAGAAATAGTAAAAAGTACAAATAGTGCAGAGTGAACACAACTTGTTGTTTTTGTGGGGTTAAGGCAATTCATGAATTCAAATGGACAAGGTATGAGCATGCAGACAGATTGGTAGACTGTCACATTATCTTAAGGGAAATAACGAAATAAAATGGACCCATTCAATATTATTATTCCACTTAAAAGAACGGTTTAAAATTAGCGATCAGGAACTAGCAAAAAAAACCACAAAAAAACATGGCTTTGGTGGTTGTATAGCTTTGTAGATTGATTTTCTTTGTAATACACTTTTGGTTCTGCTGTGGAGAGTGATGTATTTGTATATTCTATTCTCTGCAGTAAAATTCTCTGCAGTTTCTCTAGATGTAAAATCTGCACTTCAGCTGTTTTACCAGAAATCTGCACTTCTTGTTTTACCAGAAAATTACTAACTTCTGGATTTGAAAATGACATAATTTTATTAAAGAAGTTAACTTTTGCCTAGATGTACAAGCTGAACACAATTGATCCATATCCCATTATCCCAATTCTTGGTAAGCTTTTTCCTCTATTTTATCCTGGTTTTGCTGTTGTTAGACTCTCAATCATAATTGCACTGACTGCATTTTTATGGAGTTCAGCAGTCAGCTCCTTTGTATTGCTCATTTAGACCTATGGAACGTACCTTAATTTCAGTAACAGTGAGATAAAATGGGATTTCAGGAAATGCTTGTGTGGTCAAATGGCTTTGACACATGTATATGACAATGGGAGAGCTGCTTCTGGCAAGTGGCTCTGCCAACAGTCCATACCACCTGACCATTACACTGGGCCTGAGAACAATGAAATATAATTCTCTCTGATGAGAATATGAAGGGAAAAAGGACCCACAAATGTCACTCACACTACTCAGTGCTCTGCTGAATAATGCATGGCTGCCTAGAATACCATGGAGATGGAGATTATAGAGGAAAAGAGAGAAAGGCAGCACCTCTCCAAGAGGAACCCAGGGTTCTGGATGGCATCCTGCTAGGGCTCAGCCAGATTTAGAGACACTTAAAAATATGTAATGGCCACAGTGAATGCTACCTTTATAAATTTAGACTGATTGTAATGGCCATAAAGAAGGAGAGCCCTTGTGCATCCAACCCTTACTATTATAAGTGTCTGTTCTGTTAATTGGTGCTATTGGGATGTGGAGGGCCTTGTGCCATGCACTCCCCTGCAGTGAAGGGCTCCCAGAGCCCAGCTCTGAGTAGGTCCTCTTTGCTGGGAAGGAATGCAGGGCAGGGATAAAGTTTTTTTCTGAGATGAATTGTAGTTGTTTCCAGTCAGAATCTGGCATTATTTTCTGCCATTAAAATAAAAACAGCTGAATTCGTTTCTGGATATGAATTCTTTTGGTGCACTAAAAATTTCAGCTGTCTCAAGCCAACCATTCTTCTGAGGTCATTATTGAGATACAAGAGAGGAGAAGGTACAATAGATTGATGCTGTATCCTCCCCAGTTTGGGAGATAATATTAGCAAAAGTAATTTAGAGCAGCCCTGAGGCTGCACACTGGTTCCAAGGCTTGGGAGGGTGTGAAGGCATAAGGGTGAGTGAAAGGCAGAGAAGCATGACTTAGGACCTGAGCCAAAGTTACTGCAGTCAGGGGAACTCTTTCTATTGACTTCAAAGGGTTTTGAATCAAGCCCTAAGGATGAAGAAATTGAAGTCTGACTGGTTGAATTATAATACCAGGAGGATTTAGCTTCTCTTACAGGGTTAAATTTCATCCCTCCTTAGCTGTGAGACAGAAAGAAGTGTGTGAAAAGTACCAGTTGCTCCATTTCTCTGAAAGAAAATTTCTCTGAAAACCATCTTACATATTTTCCTGGGATGCTGTTCATGATCATATATTCTTTTGTACACAGTGAGGTAGTTTCATGAAACAAGCTCTTGTCCAATCTTTTAGATAAAAGGGCTGGATACTCTATTCATAGGTGTGATTGGTTGAATGTAATCTCTTTTAAACCTAGAAAAATAAACTTGAAATTTTGCTGGGAATTTGATAAAGGGGAGTTCAGCTTGGTGCTATTAGATAGAGTCAGAGTTTTGTGAACTTGATATTGATTTGTTTTCATATAAACTAAAAATTGCAGCTGCACATAACAACCAGTTTGACTTTCAGTGACCCCCAGGGAATTGTTTCTTTCTCTGTAGAATAAAAGGATGCAAGTCTCTTGCAATCATGTCTTTTTTGTAGAATCTGTAAGAGTTTGGTTGTATTTCTTTATCTGCAGTCAGAAAAAGGCAAAATCATTAAGTGAATTTATAGGAAAGAAATAGGCTGTTAAGTTTGCTATGTAAACATGAACAAAATTGTTTGTAGGATTTGGAGTTTTGTTACTTTTTTTTCTTCTGTTTTAATTCTCTATGTCCAGTTTGGAAGTTTCTTTAAATAGTGTTCTAAGTAGTCTGTACATATGCAAAAGTGTAGTTGAGGAAAGAAACTATGTTTTTTTGAATTACAAAGAAATTAGTATAATCTGTCATAAGGAAGAAAAGTCATCCGTAGCAGTGATATTCTACAAAGAGTAGCAGAAATTTAAAGTTAGATATTTGTTTCAATCTTTTGCAGTACAGTAATGACTACTGATGGTTGTTTGTGAATTCAATGTTTTTGCTTTAGCAGGTGAGATATATTTTTAATAGGTTAGTTTATTTCAATGTGAAAGAAGAGTTAGTTCTCTCTATATGACATTGAGGTATTTTTAAGTATGCAACCTATTTTTTAACAGTAACATTTTGGGAACGTACTGAATTGGTATATTTTAAAGGGAATAACACGTTAAACCCATCAGATACATGAAACTGGATTCTGTGTACTGGGTGCTAACAGCAGAAACCTCACACAACACTGGAGCACCAGTTTAACTGTTTCTTGTGGTCTGACACACAACTTGGCATGTAGGGTACATGCCTTTGAGACGGACTTTTCCTGAGAGTGAATGACATCTCTTTGTAATGTACTCCATGCAAAATCAGCAAAATAGCAGTCTTCAGTTTCATCAGTTATAGACTTCCCAGGCAAAATGGTGTATTTGCACAGAGATGCAAAATGAAAGAACACAGGAAATTTAACCACAAACATCTTGATAAGTATACAGACATCATTCTCCTGAGACTGTGCTGTGCTACAGTGTTGAAGATTCTTGAGCTACTGAGCTGGTATGAAAGACGAAACATAAACCTCTACCGTTGTGTTTTCTTTGTGAGTATTGGAACAACAGCACTAATTCTCTCAGTCTGTGCTTGTAGACTGTGAAGGTCAGTGTGCATTGCAGTGGTTGGTTCCATTCTCCTTGCTCTATTAACATGGAAGCTGCAGTGCTGCAAGTTGAGTAATTTGCCTCTAGCAACATGAACCGGTGGCAGAAGCAGGACCTGCTGTCTATACCCTTTGGTTTTCCTTTTTTTCCCAGCTATGCCATATTTGCTCCGATAGTATCAGTGGAACAGTAAAAGATCCTGATTTACAGGAATGCGTAGGGCTTTATCTAGAAAACTGCAAGAAAACAGCCAGTAGAGTGTGCTGCTCTCTCATGATGGAACAGAAGAAAATCTTTAGTTGGTTTGCTTAAAACTTCCAGAATGTATTTTCTTTTTATTTATTATTCCATAATGTAAAATTATTCTTACCAGGTTACACTTGCAATCCCTTTACCATTGCCTTTTCTGGAGTGGAACTCAAAAAAATCAGCAGGTAAAACAAATTTGAGTTATGTAGAAGACACTGAGAGCCCCAAACGAATACAGTATAGGAGAGTAGTGGAGTCAGATTATCTCATTTTTCTTCCAGCCTGAAGTTCCTATTTTGAGAATCCCATTCATGAAGGTCCAAAAAGAGTGTTTACATTCCCCCTTTTCTAGCTGACCTTACCAGTTATCCTCTGACCCTGTGTTATGATCTCAAAACATCTGTGCAACCCTGGTAACTTCAGTGTTTGAGAGAGGGATGGGCAGGGGGGGAACTGAAGCTGTGCAGGATCTTTCATCGCCTTTTGCTTTGGTTATACAGACTTTGCAGTATTTTTTGTGCAAGAGCATACATAAGAATATCTGAATATTTATATTTAAACAAGGATATTTAAATATGCATAAATTATAAATACTTATATAAATACTTATATATAATGAATTGTTTCCAAAAGACTCTGTGTCACTGCTGTATTATCTTTTACAATTTTTCGTTGTAAAAGCTTCTGTTTGCTTTTCTACAAATAACTTGAGACAGCATTGCTCAATGTGTCCAAACTTTTTCCTACATGGCATTTTCTCACCAACTGGGCATGGAGGTGACGAGCATCCTTTGCAGCTGGTGGGTGCCACTCTTGGCTGGCAGATTAGCTGGCACAAGATGTGTTGTGACAGCATGAAAAATGTCATGCGTTGGCAAATGAAGCCATGCCTTCTACCACGCATGCTGCTTTTGGACTGGGAGTTCAAAAGAAGAAAACATGAGTCATGCCTCAGAGTGCATGGGTTTTGCTGCTCGCTATAATTTGAATAAGCCTCTATCTTCAATGCAAAGGTTAGAAGAAAACATTGTAGTTTTTCATAGTTCTTAATCTTTATTTCTGGTAAAAATCAATAAACAGCAAGATTGCCCCTTATCTTTGTAAGTTCCACAGCATACACTTCAAAATCTAACTTGTTTTCAGGCTTAATGAGACAGGATTTATCCAGATTATTATTTTGGCTTTGTATCAAAAAATATTATCTGTCATTATAATAAGCCTGTGCCATTAGTACAATCTTAATTATTTAATTAGAATCATGAAACTGGAAACATTTTTTTCTGTATTTATTGGCACCAAGAAAAATCAGGCTATCAGAAGAAATTTTATTTTAACATTAATGAGTTGAGATTTCTGGAAATTATGGGAAAAGTGTCCACAGTTAAAAAAATGGACTCAATAGGTAAAACTGTAAGTGTGTGTGAGATCAAAAGAGAACAGTACTCTGATGTAGACAGCTCTTCATGGCTTGTATAAACAAGTGCTCCTGTTGTTTCTACCTCTGTTGGAGCTGCAGGCATCAAAATGATCACAGAAAAGACCATGGAAAAAGGCAGATTTAGCAAATGCCTGAGATGACTGGGGGAAGATCACAGCTTTCCTAATGACATTTATTTAACTTCTGCAACCATATATTTAGCAGGATAGGAGTGGACTGACTTAAGTCATAATAAGCCTTTGAGGACCTTAATGCATCAGTGCCAGAGGATGTAGCAAAATGAACATGAGGGATTTTACTGCCTAATACAGGTGCCATTTCTATTAACACATAGGGGAAATACTTCTGGTGTGGTTTCCTGAAAATACTCTAGCCATGGCTACACTCTCAGAAAGTAGACAAGTCAGGCTTTTCCTATAAGCTCTGTAACTGGGACAGCAATGCAAAGAAAGTGTGGGAGTTCTCTGAAGCCATGCTGGCTGCACCTATGCTGTGTGTAGGCACATGGAGCCGGGGCTGATTCATAGAGCACAGCCCTCTGCCCTGCCTGTGCTCCCACTGTCCATAGTGTGCTCTGTGGCACATATCTAGGGACACTCTGTTACAGGGTTAAGGCTTCACCTCTGTCACATTCTGGGTCATACACAAGCACATGCTGCAGCATGGATGATGCATGGGTGTCGGGCTGCACGGGAAATTTTGGCATGTATGGGAACTCTTGTCCCACAGTTATCCCCTTCCTGCCCTTAGTGATATATCATAGAGGCACACTTGATCAAGAAGGCACACAAGATCAACCCCTTGCCAGAGACAGAGTTTACACATCTGTGTTTTCATCCCAGTCTTGCACTGAATCTTTGCCGCAGCGCCTCCTTCAGATTTCAGGGCTAGGAAACTAGTCCAATTCTTTCTGCAAGTATTCATGCAAAATGTTTTTCTTTGTTACCCATCTTAAACCCCCTCTCCCACCCCTGTGCCAAAAAAACCCCCAAAAATAAAAAGAAACTCCTCAAACTAAACAAAAAACAAGAAACAAAACAAAACAAAAAAAACAAACAAAAAAAAAACCCACAACAACCCAAACAAAAAAAACCCGTATGGACACCATGTTTATTGTAATCCTTGGGAGCAGCACAACATACTGAAATGAAGATAGGATTTTACACTTTTTTCATTAGTGGTACTGTAAGAAATGACTTTATAAAGCTTTCGGAGGTTGCTTTATCTAGATATGGCTAGAGTTTATACACTAGACAATAGTGCTCCGGAGCTGTGCCTGACATAAAATATTTTGGTTAAGTAAAATTCCATGGTGCAAAAATATACTAGATTCCTAAAAGAAGGTAGAATTTAGTACTGTAAGATTCAGTCAGAGATCATCTCAAATGCTGGCATTTTTGCAGTGAGGAAGAAAATGGAAGGAGAGTGTGCTTTGTGTGCTTGTCCTTTCCCTATGTGCCTTTGTAATATAATTACTAGGTAAAAATGTAATAGCGTAAAAAAATGGTGTGCCTGAATTAAGTACAGCCTTCTGCATGCACACATAGGAGCAGAGGCTTCTGTTAGATTCCTTGTGTCCCTGTGCAGCTTGTGAAGTAGGTGTATGGTTTTTGTTCAGCAGCAAAGTCCAGTACTTGGGGTGCATTTACATGAAGACTTGGATTCTGCAATAGATAGCAGCATGCTTTAGTCATTGCTGTGTTTCTTATAGGCTTTGTGAGAGCCAATGCTCCTGTGGTACATGCTTCTAGTAACACCCACTGGAGTTTTTACTTGGCACTTCAACTTTCCCTTTCATATGGCTTGCTCTTGTTTGAAAGAACAGTATATATTTAGTTTGTTGGCAAAGCTATGCTTGAGTAACACTGTCTGGGGTGACAGACTCGAGTTCCCAGAATATAATCTGAACACCAGGCTCATTATCCCAGATATTGACACAACAGTCACCTATGCCAGATAGAGGAAACATATCAGATCAAGTGCATGACTGCTGCAGCATCATTACAGTAAGACTAAACAATCTGGAGCACATCAAATTTTAGAGAGAGAAGGGCTGTGACATGCATCTTATACAAGGAAAAAGTAGTTGAACAGTGCTTGTACAGTGAGAGCTCTGATGTCCTAAAGTGGAAACTCTGCTCTCTCCCCAGCAGGCTCTAGCCTTGAGGTGATCAAGGTACAACACACAAAAGAACCTGTGGTTAAACGCGGGTGGCTTTCGGCATGGGTCCAGGAGAGCTCAAACCCTGTGTGTCTGTGTGCATAGCAAAACACCTCAACCACCAAGCTCTGTGTGTTCTTGTAAACATCGCTCTTATTTATACACATGATATTTGCCCACTCCCAGTGTATAGGTTTTGTCCATGTGAATCCCAGTGTTTGCATGCCTGAGGGCCAGTGCATAAAAATTGCACCCACAAAATTCCCTGTACCTAAACCAGGCTGTCTTGGGTCTTTGAAAATATGACATTTGCTGTTTCAGGGAGGCATTTTGTCCTTAGCATATAAGTGCAAAGTTATGCAACTGCAGTGTAATCTAGATTTTCTAGTTAGAGACACAATACATTTTTTAACCCTTAGGATACTGTAGAATGATCAAGTTTTTGAGACGTTTATCAAGCTGGGTATAACTAGTGCTCTGACAACTATCTGAATAGGTTTTTACCTAGGTTTCCCAGCACAGACAATTTACATTTTAACTAGCATGTGGTTACATTTTCTTCCCCAGGTTTAATCACTAAACACTGGAGATCTTAATTTCATCAAATGCAATCAAAGAATTTTGTATAGTAGCAATTAAAAGTGTAAAACTAGCATTCGAGCTATAGCAAATTAAACAGCTGCATTGGAGTATTTTTAGCAGTCATTCCAATCAAAATGCACAAAAGCCTTTTCTTTTTTAGAGGAGTATCTGCCGGGTGTAGCTCTGGTTTCCATAATTCAACAACCCTACTAAATATACACACATACTTTTAAAAATTCAGTTACAGAGCAGCAAGAAACTATATTTTTTTCTACCAGGCAAGTCGGGTGAAAAAGTTCAGAAGGCTTGTGCTGACTGAGTTGCTTTTGCAGAAGGGGAGCTTCCAGCTGTAGTTGAAGTGTTTAAATAAGGAAACCAAGAACTACTTTGTTGTTTCTGTTACTTTTACTGTACTTCATGTGTGGCATTGAGTTTTCCATATTGTAAATGCCACACATGAAGCCAGAGGACCTTGTTTCTCATCATTCCTAGCTCCTGCCACGTTGTGGCAGTAGGTCTTTCTATTTATTTTACTTTTTTTGCTTTTTTTAAACTGGAATGCCCTAGCTTTCATGTATGTCAGCCAACAGAGTCCTACATAATCAACTGTATAATTAACCAAGAGCTAAGTTCTAAGCTTCAAGTACCTACATGTTCCACATCCCTACTCTGTTTAGAGACTGAATGAAGAAATTTGGAGGAATTTTAGAAGCCTGTGCAATTCTGAGTTGCTCAGCTGTGGGAATTTGCCTGCATTCCCCAAGTCTGGGAGATTTAAGAGACCTCAGTCTTGGTATGCAGTGACACCTAGAAATATGGAGAGGGTCACAAGTTTGGTTTTGGTCCAGACCACGTGGGAGTCTTTTAACCAAGCATTTGAATGCAGGATGTAGATGATATTAGACTGATATGTAGATGATAAAAAGGGACAAAGTGAGTCCAGGGCATGAGTAGAGAAAGCAGTTTTGGAGTAGGGATTGGGTGGGAAAGGCAAACTAACTCCATCAGTGTATGAGCTCATGGAGAAACAAATACAGCCATGGAGTTTGATGGCTGTGTAACTGTGAGGTGGGGTCCCAGCTTCTCTTCAGGCTAAGCAGAAACTTGATCACTCAAGTTATCTTGAAACCACTGGTGACCAAAAAGATCATGGGAGTCAGGGGATGTGAAATAAACTGACATGGTTTCATATCCAGGTCTTCCCTCAGAAGCTTCTTAGTATATTTTTTTTTTTCTGAAAAGGAATAAAATAAATGAACATCCTGGCACCCATTGGGACCGACTTCTTACTTTATTTAATATATGCTTAGGGAACCTAGCTCTTGGAGGTTTTGTGTTGCCAGCCCTGCCCTGAGAGACAGTATTCTCTTCCATTCTTCTAGCTTCTCCATCTTCCTCTGTTTCACTCTGCTCCATCTGGCTTTTGGTCATTCCTGCTGTTTTACAGACCTCCTGTTAATCAAAGCTGTTCTCCCTCCCCCAGAGATTCATTTTGTTGTTTATCATGAAATGCATTAGCTTAAAGTTAATGAACTTCCACTAGAGCTCTTTCCTTTTATTTTCTGCCATGAAGCATCAATCAGTATCACAACAGTAAGTGCTAGTTCAGTGTGGATGACATCTTTAGAAGCGGAGATGCAGCTGAGGAGGTGAAGGGAAGTGGCTATTTAGAGCTCAAGTCATCAATTAAATTACTCAGTGATAAAGTCACTGTCTTGTTCTTCAGTGATGTTCATGTCATGTTGCTGTGCGGGGAGGTGGTGATGCATCATTACACTCTGGTGCTTGGTGATGTCTTATCAGTGCTGGAGATATTTTGGGATAGTGCCAATATTCTGCAAGCTTTGCAGGCATGGGATGCTATAATGGGCAAGAGAAATAATTACTAAATCACCACTCCCCTTACACTGTGAGCCAGGACTGGAACTCATCTTTCTTTTAAGCACGTTTCCCAGAGTGACAGATGCGGCTTCCTCTCTGCTACCAAAACCTCATTCTCTGGCTGGCTGGAGAACATGTTTTTCATATGTCTTTATGCCTGCTTCAGGAAATGACATTATGTTTTTCACAGCACTTTTGAAACCTTTAAGACAATCCTATAAATAAAGAAAACCAGTGTTGCTTCTTGTTGTGTGCTGCTGTTAGCACCCTGCAAGTCCTCCAGACTTTGGTGTTGCTGTCTTAGTCACTGGTCTCCACCTAAAGATTTACTCCAGCTTGAAGGGGTATGATGTTGTTGACCATTCCCCTGAGAAGGTTCTGCAGAGGAAGTGTGAATTGGAAAAATATGGACATTCAAAGTGGGGAATAACCATTTGAAGATGGGAAGTACTCAAGTGCTTCCAAATTATTTCATTAACTGGCTTGCTCCCTAAACTCCCTCTAGCATGGAAAGCCTAGAAGTGCTCTTAGACACCTAGCTAGGACAAAATGTTTGTGCACTGTCAGCCAGTCCTTGCTGTAGCAATGTACAGTGTGTAGTGTTCACCTAAATTCTCATGATTAAACATTTCTCTTGCCCAAATTTTTTAGACTGCTTCTGTGTTTTGTAGACTCATGCTTTTGGGAACTGTAGCATGCACTGAAAACCATTTTGCTGTTAATGATCTTCACGAAAATACCATCGTAAATGTATGAAACACATGATTACAGTGGCATTAATTAAAAATACTGATCAGTCTACCATGTTGCCAGTGCCTGAAGAGCTTTCTGAGGGATTTTACCAGCAGCACTGGAAATTATTTGTCAATGAATGATGAAAATATTGGGTTGTTTATACTTCAAGGATATCCTCTTAATAAGCAACTGCCTCCCGGCTGCCCTCTTTAAATTTTTTCCCCATTCAGAAAGGTGTTGAAGGTGGGGTTCCACTGTGGGAGTTAAGGTACCGTGTTTATATTTCAAAAAGCAAGCTGAAGCCCTTAGAGTTTGTCTCCAGCTGAGAGAAGCACATTTAGAAATTACAACATTGGTATTGGCTATTTGGAGCTTTAGGAAGTGGCTGAGAGCTGGCAGTCAATTAAAACTGGGCTGGAGTTCAATATCAGAGTTATGCTGCCTGTTTTTGTAGGATGTGTTTGAATCCCGGGCTGTGCTGCAATATGGTTTTGATGTAGAAGTATGTAAAAAGGAAATGTAACCCTTAAGAAGCTGTCTGCATTTTCTGGTACAGACAGGTTGTTCTACATAACTCCAGGACCATATTTGGTCTGGAAAGTTGCACCCCATGCACTGTGGTGCCGATCCTGATCCCATTTTTTGTGGTGTAAACATGGGGTAAAGCTGATAACTTTGTTCCTTTGAGAGAAGAGCTGTGATACATAAATTTTGGAGTATGTCTTTCTGTCTGCAGCACAATGCTGGCTTTTAAGTCTGTGCTATGCAGCGACAGCAATAAGAAATAGTGCTTCTGCTTGACAAGGAAAGATATAATCCATTAATTCTGTAATTTAATGTGGATGTCTAGTGGTTTGATCCCCAAACTTCCTAGCTGTGATATGGAAGATTTTCCTGACTGTAGCAAATCTCTCTACCCGGCATTTTTAAGCAACTGGTTTCTGTAGCTGAATTCACAAATGTTTTCATATAAGGACCCTGAATTTTTGTTTTTACTTTTTTTTGATTATATATCTGTGACCCCTTTCAGTGGT
This sequence comes from Passer montanus, assembly GCF_014805655.1. Lineage (NCBI taxonomy): Eukaryota > Metazoa > Chordata > Aves > Passeriformes > Passeridae > Passer > Passer montanus. The sequence continues at coordinate 19,816,025 of NW_024356505.1, read as the reverse complement.
TAGTGTTAGTAATTTCCATATTGGCTCAAAGTGAGTGTGATGTCCAGTTCTGTTAGCGCTATCACATACGCTGTTCACTGGAATAATATTGCTCTTATCAGACAAAGCAGATCAGACTTGCACTCCAGAGACCTCTGGGGTTTTTTCCTTCTTTTCCCAGTATGGTTTGGGGCTTGTAATAAGAGCACTTTGGGAGCATTCGCCGCATTGTTGTGTATGCATGAAAAATACCACCTCAGAGCCCCACGAGTTGGAGAACAAGTTTCAAAAAGGAATATTTGCCCTAAGGGTTTTCCCCAAAGACACTGAAACTAATTAAAAGGCTCCCATTAACTTCAAGAAGTTTTGGATCCGATCGCTGGTGTTTTTTGTTTTCAGAGTGCTGCCTGTAACAGAGGTTTTTGAGCCGTGGTGCGAGGCAGCCTCACTCCAGTGGCGCTTCTGTTCCCAGCAGAACAGGCCACAAATGTGTAAAACAGATTCACCTCTTTGCAAAGCCATTCTCAGATGAAACCATTTAAACTGGCTTTAAAAAGAAAGGAAATAATTATTCCATTTGCTTTAAGGGTTAATTACACTGGCTAACTAGACTGTGCAATACAGAAAGGATCCAGGGATCTTCAACCTAGGAGTGAAGTCATGCCCCTTACCAGTAGAGAAAAGAATGGTAATTGCCTGCTGTGAGTATGAATGTATTTTGCTGGCTAGCAAAGAAATGGCATTGACAACTGGCAAACCCACTCTGCTGAGGAAAAAATGTATTTTTGAGGCAGGCACACAGCCAGCATTTTCATTTGGGAAGTCTCATAAGTGGAATCAAAACTCTTGCGGAGGTAACATGAAACTGTGCTTTAGAAGGTTGGTTTTTTTAATCCCACATTTAATTCTGTCAACATTTCATGCTGAAATAAGAAAAATATTCCCTAGGTTGGTTTTAGTCAATCCCCCTCATCTTGGTTTCTCCCCCCACCCCAGTTCCTTTCTCCACCCCTCTCCTCAAGACTTCTTTCAGCAATGCATTTGTTTAGAAAGCAGTGGTCCTTAGAAATATGGTGATATTGTCTCCTCTGAGAAAAGCTGTGTGAGCAGCACCCAGTATTTTGAACCTGGTCCTGATTTGAGGATGTGCTGAGGACTGTGGCTTCATATAAGAAGAGTGGTCTGGTGGACAAGTGACAGGTCTTGGGAGGAGCAACCCACCCAAGTCACTGCTGCCACACCCGTGTCTTCTGCAGCCCTTTCAGCTCTCACATAGCAGTGGCAGTTTTGAGATGAAGTAAGAATTGTAAAAGCACCATATGATGGGGAAATTCAGTTGAAATGAAAGGGCAGAGCTGAGACCCTAAAGAAGGGGCATGTCTTGCACAGCCTATCTAAAAGTAGTAGGCACAGAAATTACCTGTTTTAGTGCATTTAGGGAGAGAGTCCTAGGGCCATGGCTGTAAATACAGTTAGGTCTTATTTAGGTCTAAGGTAAGTAGACATTGTAATTGATTCTCTACAAGCGTCAAGGTGGCCATACTGGGACTTGTTTGGTATTGAGGTCTTCTGAAAATCTTCTCTACAGTGTAGATTTGCACCTAATCTTTTTTCCTGTAATTAAGACATGAGAACTTGTGAAATATTAACCCTCTGCCATTGTGCTTAAGGATTTATAAAGAGCTGAAACTTTGACTCATAAATCTGTATACAGGCACTTAAACAAATAGCCTGGTTACCCAAAGTGCTGAGCACGCAGCCTTTCCGGTTGATTTTCTAGGGTTTGGCCTAAAAAAGGCTTATAGAGCTGAGCTCCCATTCTTTCCTTTCCTCCCACTCTTTTTAGTGGTTTAAACTGTGTTCCTTTCTATAGGACTTCATTTTGTGAAGCAGTGATGTCTGCTACATTTGCTCTATGTCACTTACAGAGAGAATCACTAAAATATGGAGAGTTTTATAATTGCAGGTATCCTGCAATTGCCTTAAGATGATGCCCTTTCTGTACCAGAAGCTGCATTTCATCAAAGTTCTTTGACAAACCAGTTTTTACCTAAATGTCTGGTACTCTTTATGTCTATCCTGGCTCACCATACTTTGATGTACAGCATGTTATGGAAGTATGTTGTTAGTGTTTGTCTATTAGAAATTAGACTAAAGTCACCCTTGTATTTTGCATACTCCGGTGAACTGTTTTCAGGTAGCAAATGTTTCTTGCCATCAGAGAGAATTTGATTCATAGAAGTGCTCAAGACCATTTCTTGGTATCATTCATCTTACTCTTCCTAAAAACTTGAACACTGCAATAAATGTGCCATTGTTTATGATTTAGTTTGGAAAGTCCATTATGTTCAGTCCTCTGATCTTCATTAGTACATTTAGTGGGTTCTTTATCACAAAGAACTATAACTTAGGGGAAATAAAATTACTGTGTGATGCCGCAAATTTCTAATATGGCATCTTTCCTCCCCAGCACCCCATTTTTAAAAGAATTCATAAATGAGCAAACTTGTTGCCAGAAAATTGATTTGTTGGGGTTTTTCTATTTGTTACAGAACAAGTATCATAACAAAGTACGAATGTGCAACAAAAAAGCTGTATAAGAATAGGAGAACCTTTGGAACAGGAGCTAGAGAAGGCATTAATATGAACTTTAAAAAACTGTTGGGAGGCAGGAAGTAAATGTTGGGGATTTTTCTTTGTTGTTGTACTAAACTTTTCTGTTCTGGCAATTTTGTGATGACACTGCCATGACAAAACAGAGAACAAGATAAAAAAATTTCAAATTCTTAAAAGAGTAAAAAAAAATCAGAAGATTGTTTACTCCAGGAAGAAAGAAACAAAAAAAAAACCAAAGATGAAAGCAGTTTTGCAGGGATTTCTACTTAGAATGGATTGAGATTTTTTTGCCCTGCATTGTTTTATAATACTGCCAAAAATGTAATTGATAGAGGTAAATACTAAAGATAAAATACATTTGTTGTTAACTCTGGGAAATATTTTTTGTCTCTTTACAAAAGCATGTATAATAACTTTAATGGGATTGAAAAGTGAGGGGCAGACAGAAGTTCTCTATGGATTCAGGGATACACTGCACCTGCCTACCATTTTGTTTGGCCTGGGTATAAATGGAGGTCTTTGGACCAGGTTGCTATTAATCTCTCATCTTTCATTATAATTCAGTAATTTAATCCACAAAATACTTTAAGTGGTATATTATGACCCTTTGATTTCTAAATTATTTTCCTCATAGATCTTTTTCTCCTTGTGTGTTTATTGCATTCCTGTGCACATGGAAGTTCTGGTTTACTAGTGAGGACAGAGCAGTTTTCCGAACATAAAACAGTTCACTCTGACTTTGGAATTGTAAAATGCTTCTAAAGGGAGGCTTTTAAATACCAGAGCAAAACTGAGCATGAACAGACATTGCAGGAGTGAGTTGTTCAGAAGCAGGCCTGCTTTGTGCCTGGATTTGCACTCACTGAAATTGTGAGAGTGGTATGAAATAGAGCTGTGCTTGGGGTGTGTAAAATAGGCCTCTGAATGAAAATGAAATGTAGAAGGAGGTTCTAGATGTGTTTCGTTACTGTAGACTCTGGAATTACAGAAGCAAAAGAACAGCCCTTTCCACTCTCCTACAGATACAGGTAACTGCAACTGCAGGGAGAGCACATTGGTCTCAGGCTATCAAAAAGGACTGAACAGAGGCCTCAGCTACAAACACTGTGATGGTAGTTGTTTGTTCAGAAATACATTTACTAACAAAATTAATTTAGAATTTTATTAGTAAATGCTGACAAAAGGAATGTTCAGATAAAAAACCTCGTCTGTCCAGAATTTAAACAGCTCTTGTGTTTGAAGACCCAGTTAATGTAATTTTTAGTCCGTTTTCACAGAATCAAGTAATGTTTGAGGCCAGAAGGGACTCAGGAGATCATCTACTCATCATTTTCCTTTCTTATGCTTTGCACTTGAGCAAACTCATGAAAAAAAATGCGAGCAAGCTGCTAAATATTTCCCTAAGTTAAACCTACAAGACACAGATATTTGAGATCAGAAAGATTTTCTTGTATTTCCTACATACTTTCAGAATAAATAGATGTTGAAATGAAGTCCTCCAAACTTTGGGTAAATATCTGAATTCTGGGACAGTCACCAAAACCTGCCTTGAAAAAAAAAAATTTAAAATGCAATATGCAAAATGCAATATGTGTTTATGAAAGAGGCAAAATTGACATCTGCGAATATTAAACATCTCTGGTTAAGAACAGAGCTGTTGGCAGCATGAGTTCAGTCCAAGCTGGGCTGAGGCAGTACTCTTTCTCATGTGAACTGTGTGGCTTGTGTCTACAACCTTTGAAATATTCCATTCTGATGAAGGGTCACTCAAAAAAAGTCTCACTATTCCTTGTTTAGACTGTTAGAAATTTCTACCTGGTGACTTTTAGCACTTACGTAATTGGAAACTGTGGTTTTGTTATGAATTTCCATTCCCCTTTACTCATGTCATTCCCAAAATAGGTGATCAAGTATGACTTTGGTGTTACTCTTCCCAAAAGTCAACTAGCACAACACATGTGATGACTGAGTATGCTCTTTTCTCAGCCTTATCTCTTGTGATCTACGCATCTTCTCCTTATGTGTATGGGTGCCTCTTGGAGCTGCCTACCCCAAAATCACAATTCCTACCACCCAAAGCACACCATAACTTAGAGAAAGCACACCTTAAGGTAGAGAAAGCTTGCTCCTAAAAATAAACAGTTCACTCAAGATTGTGTTCTGTTTCGAGACAGCCACCCAATGTGTTAGTACTAGAAACACCTGTCCCTTAGGCCTGGGGAGACTCAGCTCTTCTCCCATGTCAATGAATCCTGTACTGGAAATAGACTACAGACCACTTTAATAATTGTTTTCTTTTGTTTGTTTCCTTTTAGTTAATAGGAAAAACAGAAACATTTAAAACCAAGTTCAAAGGGAACTTGGTCATCTCTATTTCGCCATCCAGGAGAAAAGGAGCAAAATCTGTTCTGAGTTTAGCTATCAATCTAGTAGTAAATTGAATTAAATAAGAAAATGTTTGAAAGCCGAGTTGTATTTCATCCCAACTGCATTGCTGATTTAAATAGGGTGGTGGGAGGGGAATAGGGCTTAAATATTCAGCATTTTATGATAAAGTATCCCTTGTGCTTCCACCACACCTCCTCTGGAGATAAAACACAAAGCATGTTTGGAGCAGCTCGTTGCTGCCACACTGCAAGGCTGGTGCTTGTTGTATCAAAGCACAGCCCAGAGCATAACCCAGAGACAGCAACTGAAATGACAAAAATGACATACACAGAAATGGAGACAGCTATTCACCAACACATAACAAAAGGAAACAGTGTGAGTAAGCATGTTAATTTCCAGCACATCTGGGAAGTCAGACATTAATGGCAAAGCCCATCATCCTGGTGTGGTCTTCAGGCAATGGTCCTAGTTCAAAAGCCAGCAGATCTTACCCTCATTCTTGGTGCTAAAGACTTTGGTTTGGTCACTCAGATCAAATCAAAGGTCTTTTGTGTAAGGTATCAGACCCAAACACAGAGCCCTGGTTTCAATTCTCATCTCTGAAACTTGGACTATTTCTTTCTGTTGTCAAAAGGGTTCCCAGCTGGAGCCTCTGCTGAAGGCTGAATGCCTTGGTGCTCCATAGTGCCTGGCTGTTGGCTTGCAGTCTGGTACACCTGGAAGCCAGCTCTGATCCCCATGTGGAGAAACTCAGCTGGGTGGGATCAAGACACTGATCTGAGCTCCAATGTCACGACCACCGGCAGGTTGGGTGTAATTGGTTGAAACCACATGGCACAGGAGATACAAGCAGACATCCACACATGGCTAAATAGGAAAGGGTCAACACATCCCAAACTGGGAGTCTGTGAACTGAGAAACTATGAACAGGCAGTACAGAAAAAACATCTGTACAAATTCTGAAGCATGGACTGACTTATATCAAGGTCCAGCCATGGACTGTGAGTCTTGCTGCAGCAAACACTGCGGGAAGAAGCTGGAGTGGTGGCAGTACTAATGTGCTGTTGATGAAGCTTAACTTCTTACCGTTTGTAGAGAGCTCTGGAGTGCACTATCTGCTAGATTAACCTGCACTGATTTCACATCCATTTATATGGGAAGACATGTATTTTTAACATTAGTTCTGCTGCATGCTTAAATGAGACATGCTTTACAATGTAATTAAGAAACTCTTCGCACAGTTGTCAGCTCACACTTTTCCCACTTTGCTAATGCCTTCAATGCACAAAAGCCATGAAGAAAATCTTTCCGTGACATGATGGCATTACCAGCTCTTTTCAAGTGGGAGGACTGTACTCCTACACAGCAGATTTTCCCTGTGTTGTGGTATTCATGCAGCAAAGAGCTGTACTTCTGAAGGGTTTCTTGTTTAAGCTCTTTCATGCTTCTTGCCTTGGAGACTTCTTTTAGATTTGTAGCCAAGAGGAGGTCAGGAAGTGCTCCGTGCTGCAGCTTCTTTTTCTGTATAAGTTTCTATGTGGTTCTCCACAGATCCATGGAACACATTCCCTTCCATCTCTCTCCCTTTCAGAGTAGTTTATGTTTCATTATTTGCAGATGGAAAAATGACAGCTTGACAAACAGGGGAGGATCTTTTTATTTAAATCATCATCTTCTTTCAAGCTCTCATGAAGTGTAATGGGGTAATACTGAGAATGCAAAAGCCAATTGGATTTTATTTGCCCAGTGCATGAAAAATGAACTTCCGTGCACTTTTCCATGCAAGATTATTTTTAGCTGTCATTCTGCTGATAGAGTTTGCCCATCTTTGTAACTTTCTCATTTGGCCAAACTACTGATGCATTTACTAATGCCATTACTGCCTTTGGTTTTAGGGGGCTGATTATGGCTTTATAAAGTCTGTATTTTCAAATCTTCTGTACTTCTTTTTTCATTTCTAAGCACACAGAAAAACAACCAGGGGTAGATTCAATCTTGAAAAAGCCACTAGGAATTTTTAGCAGCCTGAACCATCCCAACTAACCCAAGACACACAAGCTCTGTTCCCCAGTTTTGTTTATTCTTTTCCTACCATGATTTACAGCCAAAACACACTAGCTGCGCTTGCTTCTCACATCCCAGTCACAAAACCAGAAAATACTTTGTTGAACTGAGCAACATTGTTAAGCCCTTGTCTAACAGTTTCAGATTCATTTAACCATGAGCAGAAAGTTAATCAAGTTTCACAAAGGTCTGTGGGATCTCAGTCATGTTGGTAGGAGCTCTGAAAAGTGGTGGAGTTTAAGGGCAGCATCCTGCCTGCTGCTTGTGCCGAGCTGCTTCTCTTGTTCTACTTTCCCTGCTATTATATTTCAGTTCTGTGGAGGAAAGCACTGAGAGAATGAGGCGACAGCTTACTCAAAATCTTTCAGCAGCAAATGGAGTGGTGGGGAAGAAGTGGAGCAATCAGCTCATGGAAGCAATGATGGGCACTAGCTGGCATTGCCCAGCCACCCACCTCCATCTTCCACCTTTGCTGAGCTCCCCATGTAAGACAGCGGTGCTTCCTCTTTCTTCCCTGTGAGCACAGGGTATTGACCAGAGTGCTTCCCCACCCAAAGCTGACCTCCCTGTGCCCAAAGCCAGCCTGTTCTGGACTGCTGTCACTGGAGCAGCAAGGCTGTCGCTCGGCACAGCAGCGGGTCGGCAGAGCTGGGCACAGCAGGTGTTCATGGAAGAGGACCTTCTGCCTTTCTGCAGCACAGGTCCTTGAGCACAGTGACTGGTCTGACCACTGCATTTGATATTTTGTTTCACATTTGTGTCCACAGTAAGATCTTTAGTACATCCAGAAGTCTCCTCCAGCATCACAGTTTTCTAGCGCAGCAACTGAGCTTGTGTTCATAAAAGGAAGCAATTACTTCATAGCAGTGTGTACTGTCATGAGTCTGTTCTAAGAGCTAAACCCCTAAACCTTCCCATGTCCTGTGTAATTGGAATAGGTGTTTTTACAGAAATTAATGTCATGGAATCAAAACAAAATTCTTCTTTTGTCTCTGATTTGCCCTGAATCTTGGTTGTTACTGCAGTGTAAGACAGTTCTGCTGTTATCTTCAACCTTCTCTCCCCAAAAATCAAGCTATAAAAAACCTGTCTAGATTTTAGCCACCTGGTTATAGTTAGTTTCTTATTTTAAAATAGCTTTCAAAATAGATCAGACATTACACTGTTAAAAACAATTTTCCCTGTAGGTATTGAATATCAGACAGGGCTTGTAGTAATAACTGATAGGTATCTAGAATAATCTTCAGTATGAACTGAGACTACAAAGATCTGTCAATCACTGTATTTAACTTTAAACACAGATGATTTGAATTCATGTTAGCAGCATGAGGAAGTAAAAAAGATGGAATGGAGCTGTTGGAGAAAAGATGATAGGATTACCTCTGCTGTTAGCCTTTCCTGCTACTTGTTTGAAATACTAAATCAAGGTGAAGTTTATGAAAAAGGCTACAACGGGGGTTTGTAACTCTTCGTTCCTGCTGGGATTTTCCTATTATAAATCTGCTGTCAGAAGTAAGTGCTTTACTTGTGGCGTAATTTTATGCAGGCACAAACACCTTAGTTCAACACATTTTGCCAGAGACAATCTTGGCTATCTTAATGCAACAGAGTCCTCATTAACAGGGACCTGTGAAAAAGAAAAATGCACACATGCTCTTTTGTCATTGGTCATTCATAAGCAGCCTGATGAAAACTGAAATAAAACATAAATCCCAAGGTGGTGTGGAGACATGAGTGTTTGAATCACACAGCTTATGTGAATTATCCATCTTGGAAGAACATTACACTCCACCTTTTGAATGAAGTTTCATTAATGTAGTGGAAAGCTCACAATTTCTATTTGTTCTACTGTGGCTGCTGAATTTAGCACTACTCCCAGTACCTACCCCCAAAACAAACACCTCTATTGAGGTGATTTTTCCTATTTTATCCAACCATGTAACCATAGAGGCAACTAGGACAATGGTTTCCAAGATGCTGGTCAGACTTGGCTTGTGCAATTTTTCTCCATGCAAGAGCCATGAAGACGACTTGGTAGCACTTTTCTAACTTCATAATGCATTTGTCCTGTTCATTTTGAGTTCTGCATGCAAATATAAAGAGTCAGGATGAGGCTTCAAAAGCAATAAATACCTGCTTACTAATTTCCTGTTCTATGTACTAGGCTGTGTTTCAGGTGTGCATCAAGTTTGTTATGACTATCTGTTATCTTGTTCTCAGGACATGGATGTGAAATTCGCCTTCAGGCAATCAGAACTGAAAGCAGGACTTGATGTTTGTCCCATCTGAAAGAAATCATTAACCTGAAGTCTTAAGAGAGGGAATCTCAGATCACAGGAATAGACATCTTGTCATTATGTTGGTGAAAGACATCCTTATCCCCAATCGAGTGTGTGCTTCTATGTTGCTTTAATATCAGATTTTAAAATTGCCACTCAAGTATGACTGCATCCCTTAGGCAGTGGCTGCTTTAAAGTCAGGCACAGAGGGAATCTCTCCTTCATGCAATACTGTGAAATTTCAAATTTCAAAATAAATTTTGTACCAGCTTGAAAGAATACTCCAGTGTACTGACACTCCACCTTAAGTAAAATTTTGCCTTATTTTCCAGTCTGGTTACTGAAAACATCTATGTTTTAACAAAACTGATAACTTTCAATTTTACTGTTCTTTACCTCACATTATAAAGTAGTCTAAAGAAGCACTTTTTAATGGAAGGCTCCAAAAAAATCCACTCAGAAAATGTGAGAACAGGCCATTTTAATGTTTCTGGGACTGCCTCTTCATCTTGGGTTCTTTTTATCATTTTCCCACTTCCACAGAGAAAGTGGCATCATTTTGCAAAAGAAAAAGATTTGATGAAGCTGCACCTTTTTGACGGAATATACTCCAGCATTGCTGGCTTTTGTGATCTGGCTATAGATGGAAGAGTCAACTGATGAAACATAATCTGCTTTGAATTATCACAGAAAACACTTTGCTTGCAGTAAATTCACTGGTGTGTATGAGCATTGTTTCCTCAGATCAGGATGACAACCTCATTGCTGCCTGGTTTGTGGCATCCCCAGTTAACACATGTAAATTCACAGCTGTGAGTTGTGTTACAGTGAAAAGACACAGGGGCAGAAGCCAGCAACTTCTTTCATTTGTTTTCAAAAAAAAGCAAAAACCAAACAAAAAAAAGATGCAGAGGTGCTTTTTCAAGTAAAGGATCAGGAGGCAGCATAACCCAGCATTTTTTATCTGCTTTCATATGGTTCTCCTGACTTAAAGCTCCTGTCTGTAGCTGAGAGCTTCCAAGAGCTTGCAGGAGAGGGTCTTGGCAGTGCTTTTTGAGAAAAGGAAGGGTTTTAATATACAGGTAGGTATTGTATGGTACTTCATAGCACCCATTTACCAACGAGGGACAGAAATTATTTCCCTGATGCGTCTGAACTGTGAAGAGGGATAAAGGCAGCATATTCCAGTGGGTATTTGTGGTGCAGTTGAATCTTCCCATGTATCCCAATTGCAGGTGCAATCTGCCTGTTTAGACGTATGAACCTACTGAACTGTGTTGAGCTTAAGCACAGACAAACATACCTCTGAGTTGCAACAGATAAATGGTATTTTAATCATAGCAATTGTGAACTTGGGTGATGGGAGTTGTTTTTTTCTTCTTTTTTTTTTTTTAATTAATGTCTTACAATTCAAGTTCTCAGAAGAACCTAGAAGTTCATCTGAGAATCCAAATCAGAGGGCATTTCTGTGTCAAGCAGTTATCTGCAGGTGGGTAAGGCTCCTGGCGTGCAGAAAGCCCCAGACTGCAAGTAGGGGATTTTTGATATCTGCCTTGGGAAGACCAAATGCCAGGGAGGCTGGAGAGGGGCCAGGAGGAAGGAAGAGGCCTTCCCGGGGGCATGAGAGGCTTTGAAGTGTGACCCTGAGCAGAAGAGGGATGGGCAGGGTGGGAGAGGAGGCGAGAGGCAGCCGGGGTGGGCAGAGGGGTGCGGGAGCTGCGGAGGCAGGGGGTGAAGGCAGGGGTAAGGGCACAGAGTGTGGGCAGGGGGTTCCCAGCCCTGAGGACAGCAGTGCTGGGAGCTGGGTGCTCTCCCAACAGGCTGCAACAAGCAGCTGGGGGAAACCGGCTGGTTTTTAACTGCTGGTTTAACATAATGAGGGCTGAGCAGCCTCCACAGCAGCCCTGATCACACGCCGCAGGGGAAGCAGTGGCTGAAATATCAGTTTAGGAATCAGGAGACCAGGATTTTATTCTGTCATCTGCAGCTATTTCAAGAGTGACTTTGGGCAAGAAGCTGATGTGATTGTGCCCTGGTTTCTCTACCACCAAAAGGTGTTGCCCGCCTTCATACCCCGCAACTGAGTGTCTAGAAGTGGAAGCTTCTCCTCTTCCAGTGTGGCAGAACAAAAACATTAAATTGAAAATGAAATTAAAATATGGCAAGTTCAAAACTGTCAGAGGGAATACCTTTTTCACATAGGCTGATGCAAATCATGGCTAACACCAGTGACTAAGGTGAAGTGGCGTCAGTGGGAAACAGAATTAAGTGGGGTCCGTTTAGTGCCTATGAAAGTAATAAGCACACACTCATCGAGCCCTGACCCAGCGTTTCTTTTGTAGTTTAAAAATTTTTAATAAAGTATTTTTTGCCCGCCTTTTCCTAAGAAAAATGTTGAAATTAATCTTTGCTCATGTAAAATGCAGTTGCCATATGACTAATGGTTATTTTTAAAGTGCTGAGTGAAATGTATGCATGTGTGTGTCAAGGAGACAAAGAGAGGGAGTTTTTGTCTATTTACTGTGGTAATTGTTTATGAATATAGTTGTTTTTTCCAATTATCCTTTCCAGTTTTAATATATTAGCAGCCTTGTCTCCATTTCTGTTGGTTGAGGTTTGTGTGTAAATGTAGAAATTCATGCTGTCAAATATTTCAGTTACAAAAAACATGCTACATCTAAAGCATTGGGTTTTATTCATAAAATGCCATAGAACTGAGATGGGGAGATTTGTGGGAAAGATGGCACTTAAAGTTAAACAATGGTCATACAAAAAACTGTGTGGCCATTCAGATGATTTCTGGAGCTTGAACTGGAAATTTATTTCATGTTCAAAAACAAAGGAAAAACTCTGAAAGGGCTGAACTCATGCTAATACCTGAAGGAGAAGTTAAATCCAGAGTCAGGGCTGGAGAATTAGTCCTAAGGCATATTAGTATGGCTGCATGAGCAGAGATACAGTATGGAAGTGGAGAATTAATCTCTTCTAAACAGCTACATTTTGTAATCTTGCTTGTGCAAAAACCCAGTGGAAAATAGACGAGGTGGCCAGTGGAGTCTAAAGTCATTTGGAATAAATGAGTCTGTGAGTGAAGTCCTAGTCCCCTGTATGTCAGAAGTAACAATCTCACAGAATTCACTTGGTCTACATTGTACTTAAAGTTTTAAGTAACTGGTGCCCAGCTGAGGCAACCACGATTGACCTCTGTATCAGGGGCAGTGTAAGTGCCAGATACTTCATCTGTGTGTGTGTGTGTTTAATGTGAAAGCAGCTTTTGTTTTACAATTGCTGCTCATGCCATAGCTTGTGGGGACTGGTTTTCATTAACATACTTAAGTTTTTTGTGATTTAACACTATTGCATGATCTGAGTGTTTCAAAATGTCTTGAGCAGGCCCTATCCAGAAGTTTGCCACGTGTCTCAGTGCCCTTTCCCAGGGCAGGAGTCATTTCACACTGCTGGCAGGACATGATTTCCTCCAGCAGCACAGCAGGAACAAATCCTCACAGGTTTCAGAGGCTGTGAAAGTCTGCATGGTTTAGTAATCCCCTTCTTCATCCACAGAAATGAAAGGTCTCCATCTTTTTCTTCCTCAAGGTTAACTGCAGTTATACTGGAGTAGGGTATTTTAAATTTATACTATTTGGTTTTGGAGCTGGAGGTCTGTAAATGCTACTGTAAGGTTTCTGGTGTTCAAACATTATTTCATGTTGGCATTTTTATTTGAAGACCCAAGCATGGCCAAGGAAAGGACACTTCTGTACTTTTCTTTTTGTGTTACATCTTCCAACTGGAATATTTTCAAGCACAATAGAATTGAACATGAGATTTGGAGAAGGAAAGAGAGGAGAAAAAGGAGTCAGCTAGAAGAGGTGATGACTCCAGTGGGGTACTTTGCAGTTTAGTTCTCTGGGGACTGAAAAATGCTTTCAACCAGTGTGATGTTGCAACAGCCCAAAAGAGGAGAGAAAAATCCACATCTGATCTAGACCAACCAGAAACTAAAAACAAGGGACACTTTGAATTCTTAGACTCTCACCACAACTGAAAACTGCGTTCAGGCCAAGGAACTGGAAAATCAGTTTCTTGGGTTTGAGAAATGCTTCCCTGAAGAGTCAGAAACAGCTTTCCGTTTTAATTGGTACAGAAATGGTTGTATTTTGAAGCAGTGATCCTAACATTTGAACCCGTGCAAAGATTTGCAGTCAGGGCTATGAAAAGATTAGTGAAATACTACAGTAAAACAAATTTTTCTGTGACAGTTTCTTGCCATTTGGCTCTGTTAGTCTATCATTTGTGACAAAATGGAAAAATAAGATCTGTCTTCATAATGTACCAAAAAGAAATCTGACTGCAAACACAAGTCAGGAAGAGGCATAGGGACAGGAGCTGAGTGGTGTAACCCTAGATCAAGAGATGGTTATGAGAAATCATATACTGGGGACCTCAGAATCCTCTGACCAGGAGTAATTGAATGTGGTAATTGTTAAGGAGAGCTTTGAGAAGAAACGTTGAGTAAAAATTACTTACGGTGTGCTTGTTTTAAGAGGGAAGTGTAGTAAATTTCAGGACAAATTTTTAAGTGGCAATAGCACAGGCACGGCCTATGCTGTAGGCAAAATAAATTTTCTGAGCTAAATGACTGCTCTCAGTCAGCCAGGCTAAGTGTTTGTTTTTGGGGTGAAATACGTATTTCCTTCATTGCGCTCGTACGAGGATAGCTGAAGCCTGAGAGGAGGACTCTGGGGATCTGGTTGTAATGGCTGGTAATAACACCTGCCCTTTATGGGATGAGGGGTGAAGTCTTGCAAATTTGCATTGCACAATAAGTGATGAGATCAGAAAGCCCTGTACTTAGTTTTACAAGAATCAAGAAAATTAGGATTTTTCTATTAGTCTTGCACTTTTAAAACTGATGTATCATTACTAGTCTGCTTACTGTGGAAGACATTAGGTTAAATAAATTAATCTCACAGACAACTGCCCTGCAGTCTTCCAGATTAAAATTATATATGTGTCAAGCATGATATTATTTTATGTTTATAAATTTTTAAACAATATTTTCTTTAAAATTACTCAGTCAATATACTTGACTCTGGTAAAAGTAGCATGATTCCTACAGCCTGTATTTTACCAATTTTCAAAGCTTCTCTTTTGCATAAGAGCACCACTGCACTTTGTTAACAATACATGACAAAAGATAAAATCAAGGGAGTTTGAAGATGCAAGGCAGTCTGTTCTTGTAGCATCGTGATTTTTTCCTTGCTCTTGCAGAACTGCAGTCAAGTAACAGACAGATCATTTTTTTCAGGATTAAAATCATGTATGTGGAAAATGAAGGAAGAACATCATATACTTCTGTTCAAGTTTGATAGGTGCTGTGGCCTTTAGATGGTTCCAGAAATTCATTCATTCATTCTATCCTTTCTTTTTCTAATGTTCTTTTTTCATCTGATGGCCATTGGAAAGCACAACTCAGTCTGCTAGTTCATAAGGACAAGATGGTGTGTTGGAAGTATTCTGTAACAGGGATGGGGAACTTCACAGGGATGAAACAGAGCTTTTTTATGTTCCTCCAATGCACATTTAAGTATTTTCCTAGGTAGTGAGCACTAATACCTTGCATACATATGATTCTTGAGTGCAAATATACTTGCAAGCTCCAGCTCACAAGAAATTCTCATCTGAAATTTGTTGCCTGCTTCATGGAGCTTAGGGCAAGTTCTGTTCACCTGTGGGGTTTTTTTCTCAGTATTGAGGTCTGAGTAGTGTTCCTTGCTTTGGCTAAATGAAATACATTTCAGAAGGCAGTTGCCTATTGCCAAGAAGAGCCCTAATGCAAGAATATTTCCATCTGGGATGACTAACATGTGCCCAATGTACGTCCAGAATCACATCCCACTCTGCAAACAAGATCCACTGATGAATTAATTATCTTCTTGCTCCAAAGGGCAGTCAAAAGATGAAAGTGAAAAACTGGACATATTTCAAAAAATGACATTATATGAAAAATAGGTCATTCAGCCAGATTGCAAATCATAGATTTTCAAAAACATGGAATGTCAGGCAGTCCTATTTGAAAAAATATGGCTTCCCTTGCTTGTTGCATATTTTGCTAGTGATGGAAAGAACATATTCATAAAGGAAAGACAGTGTTTTAACTCCTACTTAGGATACTGCCAACAGTACTCAGCTTGTTTGGTCCAGGCTTATGCCAATATAAATACAATGCATTTGTCCTTGTTCAGTTTGTAGTTCTTTTGTAACAGAAGCAGCTAAGTTATTTTGAACAGTTGTAAATATAAAACTTATACAGTGGTTTCTGGTATTTCATAGTTGCAAATATGGAGTCTGTTTTTTATGAAGACACTTGATTTTATTGAATGTGTCATATGCATGGCTGATGATATAAAACCCCATATAATAACCCACTGACTTCTCATATATCACTGACTCATTCAATAAAATATATAATTGTGGTGCTAATTAAATTGCGATTTTTAAGCTGTGTCTTTAACAAAGACACAGCTTAAAAAAGGGATTGCTTGTACCTACCGAGAATTAAAACCAGAGCTATGAGTCTAATTCAATATAGCTGTCAATTCTAAAAACAATACACAGAAGCTGCAACTTCTTAGCTTCAGAGGAACAGGTCTGAGGAGGTGTAAATCCTTCACTGAAGAAGAATGCACAACATGCTGCCTGCTGTTTAATTGGTGCTACATGTGTTAGCAGAGTAGAGACCATAACTACATAAATCCCCCCAAAAATCAGCTATTTAGTATTCTATTTGAGCAGTACCAGTGCTGACTTCCTGAAACTGGCAATCCAAAAAAGGCAATACAGTATTCATCTCAAAAATTTAAGCCCTAAGCCAATGTCATGTGTAGTCCTCTCAGATGCAATTATTTATTCTAGTATTCTAGTTTGTCTTGAATGTGCCTGGTATGTTTTTATATGCTGTAAAAATAAATACAGTGGTTTAAAGCCGTGGAAAGTCCAAGTAGGTATTAAATAGTCCATCACTGCAGAAATGCAGTGTCTGATTTTCTGAGATCATCCGTGCTCTCTGTGAATATCTGATCCAACTCAGCACATCTGGGCATTTCTTCTGCAGCTGCCAGGGAGTTGGCCATGTATTCACAGAGCTTTCCCCTGTACCACCTACTGCAAGTGGTTGTGGTGTCCAAAGCAAAGACCAGACATAGAGCAGGCTCATTGGAGCTAGTAGTTGGATAATATTTGAAAAAAACCCACCAGGTTTGTAGGGAGAGGTCGTACTCTTATTAGGGCAATTTCTATAGTTGGGAAAAACAGACAAGCTTCTAGACAAACAAGACCACTTCTGGTCTGGAACAGAAGCAGAGGTGTTCAAGCTAAGACCAAATGAAAACAATTGCTCTACTTTTACTTTGTCAAGTGCTGGTCAGACTGATTGACCACCTCCTAGAGCCTGCAGAGTCATCAAGCTCTGAGTTACGAAGAAAACATTTTTGATCCAGTTACCTCAGTCTGTATTAATCCCACATATGGCTCCACCAGCTTCAGCAGACAAACATCATTATCCAAGCATTTAATGATCATTTCCATTGAGGATTTGTTTATTCATAGAAGGCAGGGTGGCCTTTGTGGGCAGGACTCTAGGCTGAACCTCTGAAGCCCACTCTATCTTCCCTAAGCTGCTGGCCTACAGCGTGATCTGCAGTGAGTGGGTCTGTCTGTCTGTCAGCTTCTGTGTGGTAAATAGACATACCAAAACTGGCCTCCTTGCAAAGCCCTTTTATATCTACAAAGGAGAAGTGCTGCACGGCAGTTATACACTTCTTCATTACTAGCTCTTTTTCATGTGGTTCCTTTAATAGACATTTGAGTTGTGATAGTGTTACACCCTGTTCTCTTCTGAACAGGGTGTAACACTGCTGCTGCTGCTGGTAGCATCCCTGTTTGCCAAATGTGACTAGAAGACTCCTACTACTGTGATGTGAGCAGCTACAAAGTTATTTCTCTAAACTTCCTAGTAGATATGCTCTTAAAAGGGAAAGGTTATGTACGTTCAGGAGCTACACAAGTTTCTTCATCTCCCTGGAAAATTATTGCAATATGAGCAGGCACATGTGGAAATGAGTAACTATGTAGATGTCCACAGATTCTCCAGTAAATGTACAGTAAATGCCATCTTTGTCACCTTTAAATAAAACACAGGAAAATGAATGCTGAAGCATTTCCCATTATTCTTAATGTATATCTATGAGCAGTGAAATGCACAAATGCATAACCATATTTAACAAAAACAAATGCATGTACTATGAACATGCATATTATTGGTATTAAATAGTGTGATATATATATATATATATGGATGTATATGTATATATAAATTATGTCAAATAAATAAGTAGGTTGCAAAGCCAAGCAACATTGGGTAGTGCAGAATGCAGATTTCTCAGGCATTCTTAATCAGCCCTCTTCAATATGTAGAATGATACAATTTTACTTGCATGATAACATATAGGGCTTTTTTCCTTAACAGATTCTTGCTTCAGCCAGTCAATAGGGGGACAGTTTTTTAACCTTTCTGCTTTTTATCTTATTCCATTGAGTCCTCTGGACTCAAATCTCATATTAGTTCACATGATCAAAGTGTTACACTGAACACAGAAAAAACATTAATCCACTTCCAAGGTTTAGTTTTGCTGTTGCTTCCCCAACAGCATCTTAATATGCCACAAATCCTGATGAACATGTCTCTGCAAAACATCTATGCAGGGTGAGAATTCTATTTTTTTTACAATATTATTGCCATCTTGCAAAAGCACTTAAGCACAGGGGGAGAAAGGACAAATATGTCAGAATGACAACTTTCAGTGAAAGCTGAAAGAGGGAGCTGTGGGAGCCTTTGCATGTGTAGAATTTCCCTAAGACTTTCTCCACTCAAAGCACAGTGCCAGCTGACTTCAGCTTTCAGCACTTCTGCATTTCAGGCCCCAGGTGTCTCTTGCTGAGCACCCAGAAAATGAAGCCAACCACTCAAGAGGGAGGAAATTCCAGAATTATGTCATCATGCCTACACGTGGGGAGGGGAAAGGAGCTAATCGTGCCCAGGCAATCCAAATTCTGGCATTTGCTAAGATTTTAGCATTTGACTCACAACCCTATTATTCTTTTATCTGAGTTTCTCTGTGTATGTGTATACATTTCTCTGTAAATAAATAAGGACATCTAAACTGCTTGTAATCTGCTAAAAACTCTTGCACTGCTTTCTCAGTAAAACTATTTTGATGTTTGTGCCCTTGGAAAAAGGCATGACGTGCTTTAATAACCTTTACTTACTTCCATTTATCCTTACTCTGCATTAGAAGCAGGAAAGGGATATAGGCAAGCAATAATTAAATGCCCAAAATCAGAGGAATCAAGGACTTCTAGAAACAGGGGTAAATTTGCTCCACTTCAACCTGAAAACCTGCTATTAAATCTCAAGTTCTAAACTTGATATATCATCCCTATCCACTACCAAATTGCAAGTGAAGCATTAAAAAGCATTGCAAGAAGCCTTAAAAATCCCAAACATTTCAGTTTAATATTGGTGTAGTTTTTGCTTGCTGCCTGAAAATTTTCTCAAACCCTTCACCTTCTGAAACTTCCCTGCACAAGCTGGCAGGTTACAAACAGGTTAAAATGGAAGCAGAAATCCATATTTAAACAGCTGGTTCCAAAATTTGGTGCTTTAGGGAATGAAAAACTTTAATGGAAGACTCACAAAACTTCTGTAGGAGCTGGTTTTATTAGTATCTACCATAATTCTGTCTGTGTGTATGCATCTGTACAGCATTGTGATCCTATCTGTGTGTGCATGGTTCTTGAGGTTAGCAGAATATTCACTCCCTGCTGCACCAGGCACTCACACTTCTCACCCGTTCTTTGAAACTGGGAGTGCCTCTCTCTTCCCTGCATCCCCATCTCCCCTAGCACCACAGACCAATGGCAGCAGGAGCTTTTTTACCCCTCCTGTGTGTGTACAGCAGGAGACTTCTCCTCACCAACTCTCTGCTGACTGTGTTGGATGTTATCTGTCTTTCACCCAGTGGACAGAGTAACGTATTTACCCTGCCAAACTGCACTGCCCTGGCTTGCTGTCTAAAAGTTCATCCTTAGTCCTTCTCTGTAGAGTACCTAGGGAAAAAAGTAGGCACCAAAGGGAGGCATTGTGAGTACCCTACCTTTTTTTCCACCTCAGGTTCCATGGTCTGACAAATCCCTGATAAAGAAGTTGGCATTCATTAGTAGTGCTTTTAATTCTGGAAATTCCTCTTCATCCATGCTGGATTCCTCCTCCCTTTCCAGCTTGGGAAGCACATGGTTATCCCTCGTCTCTGGTGGCTGGGGAGATGAGCTTTCCCTTTCTCCCCACTGCAGTCACTAGCAGTAAGGGGAGTGATGGGAGATTTTATGCTATGATTTCCCCATTTTACCAATAGGGAAAAGCATATCTGTCCATGCTGAGACACCTCCTTACAGTATGTGGCTAAGCCCTGATCTCCAGCCAAGATACTGCAGAATCACAGGATATTCTGAAGTGGAAGGGACCCACAAAGATCATTGAGTCCAACTCTTAATTTAATGGCCCATATGGCAGCTAGCAACATGTGCCCTCTGGGCTTCTGGGAGAAGTCCTAGGGTAGGCAATGTGGTGGGAATAGTACGGTGCCTATTACGTTATTGAAAACAAAATACAGCTGCATGTTCCTGTTGGTTGAATGCAACCTGTCAGCACCAGCATCTTGCAAGAAGCCAGGACTGATTACAGCCAGCCTTCCCAGCAGAAGGTGCCAGTAACCAACCAGCTGGGGAAGCTTGATATGTTTTCCCCATTAATATGGCAGGTTAGAGAAGGGAGTGTGCCTGGAGAAACACCATAACACAAGGAGCTCTATGGTGACAGCAGGTTGCTCAGAAAGCCCCAGAGGAACTGCAGTGTTTTCCTGATGGCTGAATGCCCCAGGGCCAGGACAACATGTGGTCTCTCATGCCATGGACCAATACAGGGCACCAGTGACACTTACTATGCCTTGGTGGTATGTCAAGCTTGGTGGTATGTCAAATAACTGCAAAGTAATTCCTCCATAGCCCCTGGATTTACTCATCCTAATTGTTAAATACTTTTAGGAACTGCTCTATTTTCATTCGTCAGAGTTCACAAAATCTAGAAAGCTGTATGTCTTTATCCTCTCAAGAATGTGAGTGGGTTGGGTGCCAGCCCTGGGCACAGGAAAAATGGATCACGTTGCTGTAACAAGCTGGTAACAAGTAATGAGGGCTAGGTAGACTCCGAGCCACTTTGGTGCATCACTGTCTTTTCAGCTCTGCTTGTATTAAGTTCTGGTCTGGACAATCAGAACCCTTGTAACTTCAGAGAAACATCAAGGAATGAATGGTTTGCCCTCCTGAATAAAATGAGAACATGTGAGTGTGGGGAGAGAGGGGGAGGGAGAGATGCATTTGCATAGGTCAGGAAAGGTCATTAAAACATCTGGCGGTAGTAACTGACATGTGTCAAATTTTAGTGTTCATTAAATTTGTATTAATGCAAGAATGGTTCCTAAGCTCCAAATTCCACTTTTGGTTGCTATATTCCCCCAGCTGATGGTGATGACTTTTCAGAACTGTGCCATGCTTGTTTTCTTGCTAGTGGCGTCTGACCTGAGGTCAGTTTTCTGTTTAACCTATTCCTGTAGGTCAAAAGACAAATTAATCTGGTGAGAATTGAATTGGAAATGAGATATCTGGATAGCAGGTGTCCCAGCTGTGGAATAGCTGGCAGGCTGAAATGTATTTGTATCTGTCCTCATGCCATCCCAGAAGTCATATCCGAGGTCAGGGAGATATTCAGTTGACATCTGAGAGGGGAAGTTATGGGGAGCAGAAGTGGCAGGTGCCCTGTGCAAGAGGATTATCTTGCAGTCAGTAGGGAAATGTCTAAGAGTGTCACTCTGAGCATAAATGTACATGTTCCATGTATTGGGCACTTTGCCTTACCATTTTATAATTGTAAAGAAGTCAGACGATTTCCAGGACTCTTAAGGAGGAGAATCTAACAAATCTTTTTCTTCCTTTTTTTAATTTTCTTTTTTTAGAGGATGAAGATGATGAAGAGATGGTGGAGCCAAAAACACAGGATGACTTAGAGACAGAAAAGCAAGACCAGAAGCAGGAAGTGAAAGAAGGTACTTAAAAAATTAAAAGGATGATGTTAGATGTTAAAAGGACTGGATTCTGCCAGTAGTTACTCTCATTAGTAGTTTCCACTATTAAGAACACTGAAATTGAAACAGTAACCAGTTTTATTGATTCAAAAGCATATGAGTATCATAAAAGCAGAAAATTGCATCCCAGAGACCTAGCTGGTAGGCCTGAGAAGATTGTGGAAGGCATGAGACTTGAGCTGTTTAGAAAAATGTCCTATATATCCTTGTAATTTGAAAATGAAGTAGGGATTCTTGGATCCCAGTACTGGTACTCATGGCTTAAATACGCTGCTTACGTGAAAGATTTAAAATGGCAATGCCAGGAATTCCAGCAGCTCTATAAAGTTTGTTGGCTTTCAGAGGTACTTGGAGCCCATAACTGTCTGCCTGCTTCAGAGGAACAAACTTAAACCTAGTGGTAGTCAGGAATCTTCCAGCAGAAAATAATTTCACTTGAAAAATGTTTTCTGTCAAAATCAAATTGTTTTGTGGGAACTGCCTCAAGGAACTTAAAAAATCCCCCTGAAGCCAGACTGGTCCAGCACTTCTGTCCATTACTCTGCATTGAGATGTTCTGCACCATTACAAGAGACAAAAATTCAGGTTACTACATGCTTCTGGTGCAGACAAGAGACATTTGCTTAAGTCATGCATGTCAGCACTGATGTGGTAGATATATTTGGTGTCTCTTTTCCTTTCCTTGGACCTGTCCTAGCTTTCAAATTAGAAGTAGGATGTGAAATTTGGTCTCCCTCATCTAGAAATTTACTAGGGTATTGGCTAGTAAAGGGTCAGTGCCTTCCACAGTCAATGCTCACTCTTGTGTTGAGTAGGGAAAAAGAACTGAAATAGCAGCAGCTGCAGGGTGGAAGGAAATGGGTTTCTTCTCCAGCATTTCTTACTTTTGTATTTCCAGGACTGCTGAAAATTCTGTTTAGCCTCTTGAAAGGTAGTTTACTTCTTTGGGTAGGGCCTACATTATTTCTTGCTGTGGTGATCATTCCCAAGTTAATTCCGTGAGCTTGGTTTTTCCCAAGATAATCTCACTAGGGGAAAAATATGGAGCCATTTCACATGGCAGCCCATGAAATCTTCAACTGGGAATACAGCAGCTGATGCTTATTTCTCATCCAGGGAGACTGGTATCTTTTCATCAGTATACAAATTAATTAATCTGATACACAGTACCCACATTTGCTATCCTCACCCACTGAAGTGAGTTGCAGTATCAGCCATATAATTTTGACTATAAATTGATCTTTCTACCCTCTTTAGAGCACCACAGAAATCACCCATGCCATAAATCCTGTAGTGTTCACTGCTTGTTCAGGTCCTTGGGGAAATGTGGAGAGATAAAAGTCCTCCTGCTCCTCATCACTCTGCTTCTTCCACTGGCCCCAGCCAGAGATGCCATGGGCAGAGGGGACCAGTGCAGAGAGCAGGAACAGGAGTCAGGCAAGTCTGCAAAGGCAGGACTGAGGACATGAGCAAGAAATGTGGCAACATAGAAAAACTTCATTCTTTATGAAAATTACTTTTCTTTTCAAAACTGTGTGGTCAACTTGTGTATGGGCTTTTGCAGTCATTGGACCTATCAGTAAAAGATTATCTCTTTTACTGATGGCAACAGAAAGCCATAAAAACCTCTTTTACTGCACACTGTGCATAAGCACTGTCCTGGGTTGCTGAATGTCCCTGTGTTATTCAACTTAAAGCTTATCCCACACCCATTTATTCCCACAGAAAAGTGATGCTAATGCTTACACAAGGGGAGAAAGCACAAACTCCTGCAAGAAGAGAAGAAGAAAAAAAATCAAAATAGAGCTCTGAACTTATTTATTTTACTATTTTAATGGGCTTTCAAGTTAGCCTTTTATGTACTTTGCTTGCCAGCCACCACTGCCAGCATCTTTTATTTTTTTGCTGTGCTTCAGTCAGAGGGCAGTGCTCCCCTTCCCTGCCTAGCAGACCCCCAGGAGCAGTATATCATCTGGCCTGGTTTAGCACTGGTCTCAGGCACACAAACTGCAGGCTGTAAAAGCAAGGCACAGCTCATTTCAGCAGAACTGACTTTGTGGGGTGCTAACATCTGACGGGGTTCAAGGAAGAAGAAAACATGCTCATTGCCTGACAGACAGTGAACTTGACCTGTAGTATCTGTTGTGATAGATAAAATAGTGGTGTGTTGCTGAGAGGCATTAAATGCTGTGAATCAAACGAAGCCTTCGTCCCCAAACTGACAAGGAATGGAGGCCCATTTTTTAGTGTTTGGTGTCATTCTCTCCCTGTTGGCTTTAGCCCTTTTGCCTACAAAATCCCATTTTCCTCTCTGTTGTAATCACCCTTCTCATGTTCTGAGCAACATTCAGAGTTTGAAGCCATCGTTTGTGTTTCATGGAAGTGATTAAAACCATGTTACAAGTCAAACAGGAGTTTAGAAGAACATTTCCTGTCGGTGCTGCACTCTGTGTGCCTACTCAGAATTAATAGCTTTTCTGCAAATTAGCACATAATGGGTTAAAAGCATGTTTATGTTGGCATTAAGTACTCTGGCTTCTTTTTCTCTGCAAGGCAAGACAATATTTTGCAAACTTTTTAAAGAATCTCTAATAGACATTATAGTGGCGCCATTCACACTGCTATATAGTAGTTAAGGCTGTGTCAGCACTTCCATTATGAATCCTGTTTTTCAGGGATTTATAACCCAGCCGTAAAAATTTGCTCTGGGCTGAAATTTGGTTTCAGCTCAGGGAGCACATTTTTTAACAGATTAAAAAAAATCAGCATGGCCTTTTTTGAGTTATAGGAGTGTTAAGAAAAAATCCATGGGAGAGAGAAGTGCAGGGAGAGAAATGCAGACCATTTTTTCATGAATATAACTCAAAAATTGGTCAGGATAAAAAATAAAGTTTGGATGCAGTCTGTTCAGTCTCCCTCTCTCCAAGCCAACAGGACACGAGTGCTCTATTTTTATAATGGTATTTTAAGAGGAAACAAGATTTTTTTTCCTATGTGGTTTATAGGTAGTTCAGTTTAATTCTTCAGACATTTATTGCATGCTTAATTTCCTCATCTTCCCCCTGCACACCCCAGAGTTGCTCTATGGGGTTTGGTGGGATTATTGAGCAGCCAGAGGTGTTTGTAGGGTCTGACCCTGGTTCTGGACATTTCCCAGCACCACTGTAAGGCCCTCAGTGCATCTGCATTGGGGCAGCCTGTCTGGCATGGCCCCTCTTGCAGAACTTCACTGCCATGGAGGCGTGAAGGGCAGAGGAACAGCTCGAGTCCCCCAGAGTGGAGTGGGAGATGAAGAACTGACTCGTTGAGCACTTGAAGGGTCTGAAGCCTTGGGATCACCTTGTGCTCCTCCTGCCCGTGTCTCGGGCACAGGTTCTTCCCATTGTTTTTGGAAGAAGCAAGTGTGGGATACCTGACGGTGAACTGGGCTGGGCTCTGCCTGTTCCCAGCCTCTCCTGACCACATAAACAAGAGACTGGTCCTAAACTGTGGCAACAAGTGGGATGGGGTTTTCCACCACCAGAGAGCTCTGGAGCTCCACCTAAGGCTGCTCTTTGTGTCAGTAGAAACCACAAGAACAACGGGACAGGCTAGGTCTTAAAAGTGGGCCTCAATCTGCATTTATCTGAAGCCATGGGCATATCCACAGAAACTTGCACAAAAGGCTGTGATGGGAAAGGTTGGGGTCTGCAGCTCCAACGACCTGCTGTGCCCTGCTCTTGCCCTGGCTCTGTGCATGGGGCTCGGGTGTCCAGAGCAGGCTGGGCTGGTGGGGATGGTTTCGCTCTCAACAGCTCAGGAATCAGTATTGGAAAAGCAAGACAGGTTGTGGTGAGGTTTGTCATGGCCAGAAATGCCATGGTTTCACTGCCACCAACACCACAGGGAGCTCAGGTGTGCCGACCCATCCTTACAGCCAGCTCAGGCATGCTCAGGGATGGTGTCCAGCACAGCCCCTGGAGAAGCACAGGCAGTGGGAACAGCCCTGCCTGGCACTGTATCAAATGTAAGGCTCTACAACTTGCTACTCTGAAATCAAAAAATCCCTAAATAAAGCTTGAAGTCTTCCTTTTTATGTTTAGTGGTTATGCCATGAAGGGGCTTGCCAGCACAACAAAGACATGACATATATCAAACCGTGGTATGGGACACAGCAAAGCAGGATATGGCATTTGTCAAGCCTGACACGAAAGTGTAAAGCACAAGAAAAACAGGAGGATCACAGGATCAGCAGGCAAAGACTGAAAGCTGCTGAGAGCCACTTCACACCTTGCAGTTCTCACCCTGTGCCTTTCAGCCATGCTCCATCGTCAGCACATCTAAAGTTTACATGGATTTAAATAGATGCTGAAAGAAATAATACAGCTCTTAAAGGGGTTTTAATAATCTCCTTCTGTCTCTCATTATATCTCTGGGTTGATAACAAGGCTGCTTCCTGCTTTACTGTTTTTATTAGTTTGCCCTTTCTTTAATTCACTTAGTCCTTTTGGTCTTTTTATTTTGGTTTGGTGTTTTGTTTTGGTTTTTTTTTTTTGTTTTTATTAGTTTGCCCTTTCTTTCATTCACTTAGTCCTTTTGGTCTTTTTCTTTTGGTTTGGTGTTTTGTTTTGTTTTTTTTTTCCTTTAATGGACTTAATGTTCATTTCTCTTGTCAGGTTTTTAGAATTGCTGAATTCTAGGAGAATCTTTGTTATATTTATTTAAATGTGGGATGGGTTTTTTTGTTTTGTTGGGTTTTTTAATGTTTTTATCTCCCTTGAGAGAAGACTCAAATTCTGGTACTTGAATATTTCTAAATCGGTTCCTGCACTGTTATCCCAACTATTTATGTTGTATTTACTACAAACCTGCTTCTACTGAATAAGAACAAGTCTGCAGATATTTTTATCTGCGTTCCTAAAGATTCAAGATGTTTTAGTATCATTTTTTTGTTTCTTTCTGTTTTGCCCAAAGAAATTTATGGACAAAGAACCTGATGTGAAATACGGTATTTCTGAGGATTATGTTAAATCACATGAAATGATAAAATGTTCCTATTTCTGTAAATAATCTTGAGTAAATTGGTTGCTTTCACATCATGTTCAACTGTTGTTTCATATTCTAGACCTTCCTGTTCAAGCACAAGTATATAATATCTTTCATCACAGATACACCTCACAGTTTCTTTCCCTCTGTGCATTTATTACTCTGTAGAGCGATTTAATTTTAAATGTAAATTCCATTTTGTTTTGTAGAGTATTGTACATTGGCATGGACACAGGGCCTCTTTGGTAGCTGTCTCTGACATCCCAGCCCCAGAGCCCTTGCAGAGCAGCTGCTGGAGCTGCAGGGCTCTGTCCATGTCCCGGTGGGTTTGGGGACAGACGGGACCCATCAGGCAGGACTTGGTGGCTGCACCACAAATCCTCCTGCCATGAGCTGTGCAGGGCCACAGATGGGTTCAGCTCCTTGGGGTGGGGTCAGAGCCCAGACACAGCAGTTCATAAGGAAGCTATGGTGCCGAAACAAAAGCAGACTATGGAGCTTTCTTTGCAGGAGTTTTCGTGGCACTCCAGGCAATAAGCACGTAACTTTTAGCAGTGGTAAACTACACACTGCACTGGGCTTTGTTCAGCACAGAAGGTTAGATGTGGTTGGTTTGGGTTTTATGCCAGAGAGAGCAGATACTTGAAGACAAATGCTGTATTCTTACAGGGAATTTCTGGAGATATTGTCACATCACAAAGGTCTCTGTGACAAAACAAAACAAAACACACTTTGATCAGCTACTTATGTTTCTCAGTTTTCCTTAAAGAGAGCCTGTGTTTCTTGAAAGCTGAGATCAAAGTCACTGTAAGCTCCCAGATCGGAAGAAAAATTGCAGAAAATTACATAGGTTCTTTTTATTTTATTTGAGGTAATGGACAGACAGGGAGAAGGAACAAGAAGAAAATGGAAATGTCTCTGAAAGATAAATGGTTAGAAAACCTCCATATTTGAAAGAACAAGCCTGTCTGTTTGGGTTTTTTTGCTTATACTTCATGTATTTACAGTAGTTATAGCAATGTTTTACACTGGAAAAAGTAACGATAACATTCTTGTAAGAAGAGATTGCCTCAAATAAAACTTCAGAGGCAGCCGAATGAAAGAAGAAAATAAGGCTAAAATATGAAGCTTAATATTGCCAGGGGGCATCTGGTGTGTCAGTCAGATGAATGAGGTAAGCTGATTTATGCCCTAAAAACTTTAGCCAAGGTGTTCCTGATGGTTTAATAGACTGCTGGCCTCCCACAGATCATTGCTAACTGCAAGGGAGATTTTGCTGAGGTAGAACTACAATCATGTGTTTCTCCACTGCTTGTGAGCACTCCACAGCTCCCAAGTTTTTTATTTTTTGCCTTTTCCCTTTCTATTGATTTGGGGTTGTATTTTCTTTGCAGTTATAGTCAGCAAATGGCCGAGTAATAAATTTATATTTCCAAGCTGTAGAGAGGATTTGATTTAGCAAATAATTTTTACCATTTGCAGCAGTTTAACATGAGCTTTCCAGTTGCCTTTGCAGTTATTTTCCCCCTCTTTATGCCATTTCTCTGCATTGTCATGCTTGTTGTCTTTGATTCTGGGAAAGCAATGCTTTAGTGGTGACGATGGGATATTGCCTCATTACAGGCTTCCTTGCCAGATGAGTTCCCTCACTGCCAATTACTGTTCAGCAATGGATGCTGCAATAGGTCAAGCTGTACTTCTTGCTAGTCTTTTCTTCCACATGCATTGCTTCTGTGTAAAGCACTTAGGGGCAAATTGTGCTCCTGCCTGGGTAATTGTTGCTCTGCTACTCAGGGGGACCATGTGAGGGGATGCAGATATTCTCTGGATGTGTGGAGCTCCACAGGGACCACTAACCTGCTGGTAGGAGACATAGGGCCAAGGCCATAGGACATCATCAAAGGCCAAAGTTTATAACTTTTTAGCTGCTCTGTCTCCTGACAGCTAAATTGCTCCTGCACCTTTTGCATTTCTCCTGCCCTCTCTCTTTAGCTCAGTGTAGTGCAGAGATTTTGTCTTTCAGAACTAATCCTTTGACCACCTGAGGCAAACTTTGAGGCAAAGCATGGTGATAGCAGCCTCTCCCAAGCACAGCAGCTCTGAGAGCAGGTATGCTGAAAGCAGGGGGAGCTGAGTACTGCAGGGGTGATGACCACATCACTCCTCCTGCCTGCTGCTGTGCCCTTCCATCCATTCCTGCCCCGAGGGCTGGTGGTGGCATTGTGCCCCATCCAGTTGGACACGGGAGTGCATGAATCCAATGAAGCAGAGGAAAATCAGATGGAGAGCAAGGGCCACATCTGCCTGTTCACTGAAAGAAGCTGTGTGGCATAGCACAGAAACTAGAAAATCATTTTGAGCTGCAGCTTGAAACTGTGTCACTCACTGTTTAATTAAACATTGAGATATGTATGACAGGGCTGGGAGTTAAACTTTGCTGTATGGTGGGTGTTCTCTGAATTCCCTTTTTTGGCTGCCAGTGTTTTAAGCCAACATGGCCTATGGAGGCTGCAAGGTCATTTTCACAGGTAAACACCTCAAATCTGTAGTCTAAAGCTAAATGCTTTAGACTTTCAAACAGTAGACCTTTGATCTCCTGTTAAACTTTTACGTAGGAGTCTCTGTAGTTTTGCAGTAAATCCATTTGTGATATGTTGTTTGTGTTCATAATTATAAATTTGGAACAAAATTCTCTGTAAGCAGAGCTTTTTATGCTGGGAATTTAGGCTAGTTGCAAGGTTGGTTTGGAGTAACTGTAAAGATATTAATGTCATTTCTTGAAATACAAGTAATTCTGAAATAGAACTATAATGATTATTCAAAGCACTTGTGGGCAAATACATCATCAATATACAGTAGTGCCAGAATATCAATATGACCGTGATAGTGCAATTGAGAAGAGAATTTTTTACTGTAGTAACTGCAGCATCCCAACTTTCATTCCCTCTGGTGCTCACATTTGAGTTGTAATTTACCAACAGGTTGTTAAAATGCGTTAATCTGATGGTTGGTGCATTCTTTAAAGACAGTATTTTTCAAATGAAGGGCCCAACTGGAAATATTGGAAGTAAAGGTTTAGCAACTCTGAGTACATGCAAAGAAGCAACTTCATCTTGGGGCAGACAGGCTATTCTTACTGCTGCCCACGACAGCCCCTACCCCTCCCAGGGCAACTTTGCCCATGGCTGGGTGACGTTTGTTGCTCTGGGTCTTAGGATTCCTCTGTGCAGGAATAACACTGCCTTAAAGAAACTGCTGTTTGGCTGGTTGCTTTCAATTCTGCTGCCTCAGAGAATATCTTTGGTTATTCACTTCATTACTTTGCAAAAGCTCTGAAGTAAAGACAGAATTTGTCAGTGACACCAAGTAGAAATTGGAAGAATTGAAGGGAGAGATTATGTGAGACCTTTTAATATACAGAACTGTAGTATAAGTTAAGAAGATTATTTTATCTTCAGCTCCTCTGACAGGTCCTCTGTTACATAAGTGTTCTGCTTTTTCCAGTTAGGTATTGCCTAAACGTCAGTCACGGCCATTTCCTGAAATAAGAACACTGGGTTTATTTAATTTGGGGGGGTTTAAGTATTTTTCATTTCAGAATAATAAATACATAAGATACAGGATCTCTTCTATGTAAAGGCTACATTCTGATAATATACAGAAGTATGTTTAGACATATTAAAAACTTCTTAGTCATGATTTTAAGAGTAAAGCTTTGATTTTTTTCCTGACATGGCTACAGAAAGCTTTCATGTCAAAAGAAACCCACTGAAGATGTTGATTCATTGGGAAAGGAGTGAAATGTCATACTCTTAACTTCACCTTTTCATTTTCCAAGCTCCTCCTAGAGAACTGACAGAAGAAGAAAAGCAACAAGTTCTCCATTCAGAAGAATTCCTGATATTTTTTGACCGCACAATACGTGTAATTGAGAGAGCTTTGGCTGAAGATTCTGACATCTTCTTTGACTATAGTGGCAGAGACGTAGAAGAGAAAGATGGGTCAGTTTTGGGTTTTTCTGCTTCTGTAAAATAAGTTTTATAAAGTCAAATAACAGGAAGCCTTAATTTTAAACAAAATTTAACATTTTTATTCTTAAGAAAAGCTTAAAATCTCTCCGTGAAGGCCTGGGTCACTTTGTCATCTGAAATGATATTTTAAAATAGCTTTGTGATTTACTGATCTGGGTTTTGGCAGGTTTTTTAATTTGTGTATTATTCAGCTGGTTTAATTGTTTGTTTCATTTTTGTGATGAAATTCAAAATTCTGGGAAAATAACTGAAAGAGATAAATGTGTATATACACAATGTGTGTGTACATGTAAATGTGTACATTCCAGTGGTGTACATGTGTGTGCTTATGATATTTTCACAAATTCAAACTAGTGTTGTTTATATTCTACTACTGCCTCAGGTCTGTAATGGATCCCACTTTACCATGCATTGTGGGGATGAAAATTATCTCCCAAAACATTTGCAATCTTTATAGCTAAGACGAGAAGTGACAAGTTTTGTTCTCAGCAATTGATATGGGAGCAAAGCAGTAAAACTTGTTAGTTGGAGAGGAAATATTTAGGTTGCAACAGCTAT
The DNA here is from genome assembly GCF_014805655.1 of Passer montanus. Lineage (NCBI taxonomy): Eukaryota > Metazoa > Chordata > Aves > Passeriformes > Passeridae > Passer > Passer montanus. Next base: position 19,784,825 of record NW_024356505.1, on the reverse strand, counting down.
GTGTCTGTTGAAGCCTCATGGCAAATCAGTATCTGTATTGCATGGAAGTCACTGGAGGTTAACCCAGAACAGCATCCCTATGGACCAGCTGAGTGCATCAGTGTGGCAGTGTTGGACCAGCACTGAGCTTCAGCTTCTCCTTACAGAGTCACACAGCATCTGCTGTCTCCATCTTTGGGAGAAGGTGCTGTACCTTTAACATTTTAGGAATCAAAAGTAAGAAAGGTTTCGTTATAGCTTGGAGGTGGAAGTTCATAAAAGAGGGAGCTGAATGCCAGGTCCAGGTTCATCCTGGGAGACAAAGAGGGCAGAGATGGCCCAGGGTGACCCAGAAGAGTCAGGCAAGCAGCAAGAAATTTATGTGGTTTTGTGAAACAGGCCTAAAATTTGTTCCTTGTTGCATCATTTTCAGCCAGACAGTCAGTGAGAGCAATTAAATCAAGGTGGCAGACTTCCCCAGGCTGAGCAGACATCTGAGAAGTAGCCAAAAACTTTTGAATGCTTTTCACAGCATTTGAACCCTGGTACTTGAAAATCTGTCACTTTGTTTGAATTCACACAGAGATGTTCAAGCAGGAGCCAACCTGTCCTTTAACCGGCAGTTTTATGATGAGCACTGGTCAAAGCACCGTGTCGTCACCTGCATGGATTGGTCTCTTCAGGTAAGATGTGGATTTGGGAGATATGTTTCCATATCACTTCCACTTCTCCCTATAAAACTTATGGGCAGCCTCTGTTTGCTCTTTTTATGCAGAGAAGGATGTTATTTTTGAGATAACAGCAGGGCCCTCCCTATGTGAGTGAAAGCACTTTTCTCTGTGAAGAAAGTGGTGGACAATAATGAACATGTCATTTTTTTTGTATATGTTACTTGGTCTTCAAAATCAGGATGTTATGTTAAAACCCTAGCTTAAACCCACCAAGATTAAATTTTTACTTTTCCTCCCTCTTTCACTACTTCAGCCAAAAATGGACTTTTTTTAGGACAAAAGGTTTAAAATTAAACAAACTAAAATTAATTTACTAAATATACGTAATTATACATAGTAGTATATAAAACTTTTTTTAAATGGTGAGAAATAAAATTAATTTTTCTAATATACTAAAACTTAAAATGTAAAAGTATCTGAACAATTTGAAAATATTGAAAATAGGTCTTTCAAAAACTGCTGGGTCCTGTCTTTAAGTGAGGGAAGAGGAGGCTGCAGCTGCTCTGGGTCATGCTAAGGCAGCGTGCCTGGAATGTACCCAGTTTCTCTGCACTGCAAAGCATTGTCACTGGAAAATAAAACTGATGATAGACCTGCTTAAGCTCTACAAAACCACTGCAATCACATCAGCAAAGTACAGAAACCAGTTTAATTAGTTACTCTGTTGGAGAGCTGGGATTATCAGACATCATCACAGGTCCTGTTAAATGAATTTGGTTCCGGTTTTATTCCAGCCCCCCTTGTCCTGTTTCATCGTTGTTAGCCTGTTCCTAGGTTCTGGCCTGGAGCAAAGCATCTGGTTTCCCTGGGGAGAGAACCAAGGAGACTCTGCTCCTCAATCCGCCATACCCATATGACAAAACTGCCCCAAGAGGACATTGAGGTCAAAAATGCAGGCACAAGCCAGGCTGGCTACTTGTCCCTAAACCCAGCCTCAGGTGTGTCATGGGATAAGAAGCACAGGGACTTTAAATCCATGCTTCTCTCTTTCCCCTTGAAATGGCCACAGAGCTACTTCCATCCCTCTGGGTACTTCCCAGGCAAGGTGGCACTGCCTGCACAGAGGACCTGGAGGCTGCAGAGAGGAGAAGAGTCAGGGGTCCCAGTGAGCACAGCTGCTGGGCTGAGGAGGTCTGGGTGGTGCACAACAGCCACTTGCAGAGAGGCTTCTTGTAACAGCCAGCTTGCACTCCATGTGTGAAATGAAGGATTTATACCTTTGCTTTCATACAAAATATCAGCCTAGAAACAGGTATGCACTATTGTGATGTGGGTGGCCTTTAAGCACATATGGATTTCCACAGAAATCAAATATAAGCCTGAGGAAACACTTATCTTAGGTTGTTCACTTGTTCAGGGGCTGGAAATTACATGGAATTCTTATCTGATATTTTCCTAACAGGCAGCTCTTACTGTATTCCCAGGGCAGCAAGAAAAAAAGCCGCCTCAGAAGAGCACTGCCAAATGTAATTGTTCAGCCCCTGGGGCTTGAAGGCATGTTCTGCTTCCCACCTCTTTGTTCCAGGGTGGCCCCTCCTGCCTTCCTCTTTGTTAACTCCTCATGCTCAGCTCCCTGGCACCCCAGCAGGGGCTTCTCTATGTGGGGGGCTTCTGCATGCTGCCCTGCAGTAGCTTGGGAGTATGGAGTTGCCTCCTCTCCTTCCTGCTTTGAGTTGTATCCACGAGACAAGAGCTGGAGCCAGACAGAGGTATTTCACCTAACCACTCGCTCTGCTGCTCACACATGCTCCAGGACATGACAGTGTCCACTGTGCCAAAGAATAACTTGAATAATCATGGGAACTGCAGAACACATTGCTCAATTTTCTGTGATAAAACTGCTGCTGTGAAACAGCCTGGAGGCAAATAGAAGCTTAATCAAACAAAGGACATTGATGCATTGATTAAACAAGTTACTCTGTTCCCAGACACATGTAGAATACAGTCTCAAACATGTGGGATCATTCATAGCATTCAAGTTAACCCTCTAGCCCCTTGATTCCTTCACAGAGCAACAAGAAAATGGCTTAGGTGCTTAAGGATCTTAAGGAAAGGCCCAACAGACTGAGAGTAAACACAAAGAAAGGTAACACCTTACTCTGTCCATGAGATCACCTAAAGCCAAGAAAATAATGGTCTCTGGCATAGTGATGTGTCTTTCTGGACCCTCAGGCAGCAGCCTTGAAGGAGGTTTTGCACAGCACCATTTCTATGTTGCTTTCATTTACAGGACATGTGGGCACCTGGTGAGGACTGAAACTGTGTAAATGGAAGTAGATTGAGTGGGGCATTGGAGTGTGCAGTGCCAGAGAGGATTTAGGGTACTGCACTTAGCTCTGTCCTTTTAAGAGTCAAAAAGCCTCATAATGGTGTTACCCAGCTCAGTATGACCCCAGCATCTGTGTAAACTTTAAACTGTGTTTTCAGTCAAATACATAAACTGATTGCAAAACCTGCCAATAGACCAGCAAGATTTGAGTCAGTGTCTGTTTTTGGCCAGACGTGCTGTGAACCATGGCCACTAACCTTCCCAGGAGCATGAACCAGCCCCAAAGTGCTTCAAAATTGGTACTTTGGACCTGGTCACACACCCTAGCTGGTTGTAGTCATGCTGGCAGGAGGGCTTGCTGCTTCTGCCTGCCCATGTATCTGCCCCTCCATGACTGCAGGCTCAGCCACTCGCGTGAATGGTCCCCAACCTGTTCAGCCAAAACGTGATGCGCTGTCAAGAGCCTGCTGCACACTCTGTTTACTTGGCCATGGGCCAGCGTGGGATGAAAAGGTTCAAAGGAGAAGCTGAGCTTGCTGTTCAGAAGTGGTTGTAAGCTCTGTTGCAGGAGTGAGAGAGGAGAGGGTGAGATGAATGAGAGCAGTTGAGGGCAGGGCTGGCACAACTGTGTCCACAGAGGTGGCATCTCAGGTGTGGGATTAATTCACCCTCGGGTGCCCCTCATGTCTTGATGAGGGAGAAGACATGGTTGGTTGGTCTACTGCTTTCTTTAATTTCCATGCAAGTGAATTGGGTGCTAAATTGTTCTTACAAGCTGTGCCAGCAGCCAGGCTCTAGAGGGATGTAGGTACAATCTAGTCAGAGTTTCCTTAAAATGGGAAAGGGGTAGGCTGTCCATGTGTCACTGCTGATTCTTCCACACATGGGTCCAGACTCATTTGGAGCAATAAGCTTGAATAGAAAAATCATCAGCTCTGTGATCCATTATCCATAGAAGCGTGCAGAATGTGGGAAGCCTCAGCTGCTGGTGGCAGAAGTTACAGCTGTGTGCATCATTTCTTCCAAATGGGTTTTGAGAGCAGAGAGGTTCAGACCCCCAATAATAATGATAGAAAGGGTGGTGGTTTGGGGTTTTGTTAATTGTTAAAGTGCCTTTGGACCAAATTCACAACTCCCAAATGAGAGTTTCTTTGTCCTGCTTCCTACCAGCTGCACTGTTCTCCTGTAAAGTGGTGGATGGTTTGGCAGGAATTTACCTGGGAAAGACAAAAAGTGACAATAATTTGCAGCTGCTGAGAACTTTTGAGGGAAAGCATTTCTAATTTACAAGAGGAGAGTGTAGGTCTTGCACAACTTGGGCTGCTGACTTGTTGGTCTGCAGAAGCCACATGCTTTTCTCTGGACATGCCGTAATCTCCACTGCCTTATCCCTCTAAATAGGCAAATACTTAGAGGGAAGGACGGAGTTACCAGAGGTGGCTAGTGTCAAAAATGTGAGTGAACAACTGGGAGTTACTAAGTAGACAGAAAGTAATTAATATTTTGTGGATAAATTGTTACTTCTTACAGTGTTTTAAAATGACACAAGGTCATTGAGGCAGCGTGAAATTCTGATTTTTCATATATGATATTATGTATATATAGATATGGATATATAAACAAAGAAAATAAATATGTGTGTTGCATATCTGCTTTATACAGCAGCGGATAATGGGTATATAAAAAAGTGTGGCTCTGTTTTTAGAGTGCTTATTGCATCAATCCTACTGAGTCAGTGGAATTCAAGGTCACCCTGTGCTTTACAAGATGACCTCAGCATCTTGCAAAATTGAGCTTCTGTGAAGAAAATGTTTTGTTTGCCATTGAATCATCAAGAAGAGCTTTCAAGTTGATTCTGTGCATAAGTGAATAAGAGTGCATAATGAAATAAGAAAGAATAGTTTTCAGGAATGCTAAAAAAAAGTGAATTTCAGAATAAAAGCAGGTCATCCCTATGGCCATAGTGTTTTATTATCAAAATCAATTAAGATAGCAGTTTGTCCCTGAAGAGGAGTTGAGCAAATACATTAAAATTATTCAAGCTTTCAAATTTTTCCTCCTCCATCCTTTTCATCCCCTTTATAAATATTTTGCTAGTTATCTTTCCTTAAGAATTACTGGCAGAAAATAACATTGCCTTTGAGATATTTTAGAATAACTGATAGAGAGCAAGTATCAGGGGCTTTAAGGACATTAGGGATGAGTAAAATGTAAAACCAAAATGAAGCAGAATAATATGATTGAGCTAGCATGTATTTTAATTAAAACCAGATATTGCATATTTACTGTAGATTATTTCTCTCTGCTATGATTTTGTGTAGGTTTTTCATTATCCATGTTATTTTATTTGCATTTTCTTTTCCCTTCTAGTACCCCGAATTGATGGTTGCATCTTATAACAATAACGAAGATGCTCCACATGAGCCTGATGGGGTAGCCTTGGTGTGGAACATGAAGTTCAAGAAAACCACACCAGAATATGTGTTCCATTGTCAGGTAAGGCTGAGGAGCCCATTGATTTTATGCTTTCGACAAACCAATTTACTACATGGTGCATCTCCCCACTGATTATATGAAAAGGTTAAGGTTAAAAATAGGCAAATTTAGTAAAAGTACAAGTGACAGTCCAGTGTTTTTAGAAGGCAACCAGCCTTCTCAAACAAAAGCCTGACAGGGCTGCATGTCATTCTTTGTCTATTTAAAACAGTCCCTAGGAGATTTAGTTCATAAATCCCTCGCACTTATGAAGCAACTGTGGTGTACCACTTCCTCATCCAGGCAGTAACACATGCTTTCCCACCCACGTTAACTTCCTCACATCCTCTGCACTCAAGCTGCCTACCCTTGCCTTGGTTCTGCTCAATATCATGTTTTGCCTTTAAAATTGGGTAGTAAACTTTGCATTTTTGGACATGTGACTGTCTTCCAGTTTAATCAGAATGGTATCGATTTCAAGAACTACTCCACCAATTCCTTTAGGTCAGTCAGTTTGACTGCCCTTGAAGTCAGCAAAATAGTCTTTCGCTTCACTCAGTGCTACTTTACAATTATGCTGGCTTAGGAGTTTATGGACAATTCAAAAATAGATAAGTGTTTTATTTCTGAATGTTTGTTTGTTCTTCTTTTGCCACTGCTTTTCTGCGTGAAATGGCACAGCCTCATATTGACAGAAGTGTTCATCTCACTGCCTCTATCTCCACCAAATTGTCCAAACTGTGGAACAGGGCTTGGGCCAAATTTCAAACCTCTTCATTAATATCCCTCTGTGGTAATTAAACACAGGACAGTGGTATTCAAAAAGCCATATGGAAAAGTTTCAGCAAGTAAAACTTAACAATCAGAGATTAGTAAAATGCAGATAATTCTGTGGTAAAAATTGCTTCTCTTGGAAGGATATGTATTACCTGGCTAATTGTGTAAGCTAAGTGTCATTTTACATGTGAGGACCAAACATCTTTTTGAACTAAGTTTATGTTTGGACTTTGGTACATTATCAGATGTAACATAGTGGGAGGGAGTTGCTGGAATTGAAGTTGCTGCTTCAACCCGATTAAGTAACCTTTAATTCTGGGCATATTTTTCTAATTTGCTATACTGAAAAACAACTTCACAAGGAGTTTAGGCCTGCAAATATGCTATACAGTTTTATATACATAAATGTGTGTGTGTGTGTGTGTGTGTGTGTGTGTGTGTGTGTGTTACCTTCAAAAGATGACTTGTATTTTCCTGGATATCATATTCGGCAGCCAGTGCCGGATTGGCATTGACCTTTCAGACTGCTTAAGGTCTTAGCTCAGATCCCATGTTCAGATTCTTCTATGATATACACGCAGCTGAATGTTTTGAACAAAACTTCCAAGAGAAGAGATGGCATTTCCAGGAAGGATAATCCTTAAACTAGATTTACTTTGCAAGATAATGACCAGATTCAGGGTATCCCTCCTGTGTAGACAGAGGGAGATTGACTAATGACATAACAATTTCTTCCATTAAAGTTCTGTCTAGATACACTTAAGCAAAAGAGGTGTGACTTACTGCATTGAAAGCAATAAGACAGGCTACACTCTCCATTAGAAAAACACACACAGGACAAAGTAAGTGGTGGCCAGGTATTTGGCATGGCTGAGTTTCTGTCTAATCCTCACATTGTTGGATGTGCTCCCTTAAAACCTGTGAATTGAGAGAGATATATGACACTGTGCTTGCACATGTATCCTGGATTCATTATCTTTCAGCTAAAGAATGTCAGTTCCACTCAGGGAAATATTTATTTTCCTTTCAAACTGACCATAGATAATTTGCATTATAAGTCCATTATGAGTTGGATCTGTCTTTGAACCACCATTATAGGTCTTTTGATGTGGAGTATCTTCTGCTTCTCTTCAGATCAGATGGGGATACCCACATGGGATTAAATGGGGAAGCAAAAAGTATGCAACTTGGTCTCGAACACGGGTTTTGTTGTAACTGACTCAGATGGAAAATAAAAAAAGCTTAATCTTAGCTCATACTCTGGATTTCAGTTCTATAGATCATCATGTTATTCTTTGAGTGGAAACTAACTGTATAATTAGTTAGCCCCATATAATTTATATTACCGTTTTGCTAGAGAAACATTCCCTTATTCAGTCCTGATTCAATTATTTCTTCTGCAAGAGAGGTCTGATTTTGTTTCATCAAATAAATGACCTTACAACAGTCCAGCCCAACAGCTAGAGATGAACACACACCTTACTGTTACAGCTGGGTTGCCCAGATGTGACAAACACAGTACTTTTTATAGTACTGTGGAATTTTGTTGGGGAAATACAGTGTATTTCCCCAATAGGCCTCTATTTTCCTTCCCAATGACTTTCTATAAAAAGTGGTCTCAATAAATCCTACAAGATGCTGACTAATATACCTTTTGCCATTCCATTTTTGGGGCTCAGAGAGCAAGACACAAGGAAGTAGAAACTCACATCAGGTGTGACTCTCAATCAGCTTTTGTGATCCACTTCTGACAATAAACAGGTTTACGAAGGCATTTCTGAGAAACTTCTAAGAAATTTCATCTCTGGAGTTCTGCTAACATCAATAGAGATAGATCTGTGAAGCATCTCTGGACAGCTAAAGAGCTGGCTGGAGTTGCAGCAGGGAGTCCTTCGGATACCAATTGTGCACATTTGGTAAATTTTTGAAGCTAGGACCTTTAATCTTTTCCTGTCTTTCCTGATATATTATCTAGATGTGCACCATGGAATTTCTATGTTCTTTACCTCTTTCTGAGACTGTTTTTAATCTTAGATAGGAGAATGTGAAATGCTGAAAGTTGCCAGAACCAAGGGGCTTCCACTAAAGTTCAGCCATTACAGACAATGATGTAAAAATGTACTGGCAAGGATGTTTTTGTCTAAATCCAGTCAGCAAAATATTTTATTTCAGTCCTCAAATGTGAGGGGTGCTATATTCTGTAAATATTAAATTCTTACCCAATTTAGAGTCATTTAAAGTTGTTGTCTCATTAACACAATTTAAGTAGTAGTAAATTTCACAGCTCTACAATGTGCTGTGCTAAAAATACTGGGTTCAGTTTTAGTTAATACTTGTTAAAGGAAAAGTTTCAATTAGCCAAGTGAACATACTTACTCATTAATTCATGTGTACTGCCATGTGCTCTATCAGATGCTTTCTAAGTAGTCCTGATGGCTTCTACTCTTAGCTCCCAAAGAATTGCTTTTTTTCTTCTATGTGTTTTATTTTTGCCCTTCTTTGGGTTTTTGTATTTCTGCTTTATGTGCTGACAGTATTTTAGCTGTGACTCCCAGATTTTTTCCTCTGTAGCTCATCATACATTACCACAAGGTTAGAAATAGGAAAACAGGGAAGAATGAGGGATTGGGCAGTTTGTTCATTTGTTTTCCTATGCAAGCAAAATTTGTTGTCCCAAAAGCAAAACTGGAATGGGAGGATGATATCATTTGCCAAAGGAATGAATGCTCAATGCTTTCCTTAGGTAGTGAGAAATACATGGAGCATGCAGTTAATACTACAGAGTGCAGACTGGGAATATCTTTGTAGGGAAGAGTCGGGGATGTCCTCTTCCCCCATGGTGGAGCATCACATACTCTTGGTGCAATCCAGAGCATTCCAAAGGCAAGACACATGCCTTTCAGAAGTACTTTATGAAACCATGCAGATGAGTCAACCCTTGTTGGGTTGGTTTGGCAGTATCCCGAGATGGAATGAATTCCAGGAACAACATGGAAATGACATTGACTCTCCCTTGGTTTAGTTGGGAGAATTTTAAGCCGTGGTTCACATTGCTTCTCTCAGCTACTGCTGGTTGTGTTTAGGTGGGGGTCACAAAAACAAAAATAGTATCTCACAGTTATTGATGATCTGACTCCACACATGCTCAATCCTGTATTGATTTCAGCAATGCACAGGGCTGGCCTTGTATGTGAACATTCCTGTACCATTGATTGATAGAGTAGCATCAACCGTGTTTCTCAATATTTCTGTCTTTTTCAGAAAGTGCTTTTATGTTCTTAATGTGTTTTTTCCTTGAAGATACAAATAAAAATCTACATTACCCATTCATTATGAGGATTATTTGTACTACTCATCGTCTCTGCCCCTGATGTTTTTTCTGTTTCATGGTGGTCTGATCTAAGCTTTCTAAGGCAGAATGACCTGAAGAAGTATCTGAAACATTGCAGCAACATATCTGGTCAAGTGAGGCAAATGAGAACTCAGAGTTTGCAGTAGATGGGCTAGTAGATAATAGTCTGAACTTTATACCCCTTCATTCAGCAGGGCCTATTAGCATGTGTACAGCACTGCCCTTCTATCAGATCTCATAGCTTTTGGGTTACAGCTGATCTGCAGAGACAAAAGTCACTAGAAAAATAAATAATCAAAAAATCACTAGAAAAATAAATAATCAGTGTACCTAAGGGACTTGAGTGTATTACAAATAATTTTCTTTCTTCTGGAACTGAAGAGGGGTTATTAAAGTTGGTTGAGGTATCTGGATCTCAGCCTCAAACATCCATCATTTCAGGAGAGGAGGGGTGGAGGAGGAAGACAGCTAAAGGTATTCGTTTTGTGCAAATAAACCAAATTGAATGTTACTTTCTGATTTGGAGGACTCTGCATTGTTATTGGAAAGTAAAGAGTTCTGTTTTACTACACACAATTTAATCCTAATCATAACAAAAAATTACTGCATTGACAGTCTTTTGATTTATTATGGATTATTTCCTGATCTTTTAATTTCCTCTTTGTCAGCTATGTCTTTTCCAAATGTCTCAAAAGGGCAGTGAGAAGTACAGATCTGACACTTAGAAGCAACTGCATTCGGTGTATTTTTAAAGCAGGAGAGCACATATGAAGTAGCTTTTATTTGAGGAAGCAGTAACCATTTAAGAGTTCTTTCAAGGAGTCAGATCAACTTTTAGCATAATCACAAAAATATTTCAGCAGTATATCACTTTCAATAGCTGCAGCTATTTCTGTCCTTTTCCTAAAATGCTATGCAGTCAGATTTACTTGGTTAGTTCCATCTTTTTACTAAACTGTCAGGTTTTTTGTGGGAAAGAGGATTTGTGTTTTCTATTTTAATTTCAAGAAAAGATGTCCATGCTTGGAAAATATTGGTAGATTGGGTACAGAAATCAGCTACTCAGCTGCACCACAAAATGTTTCATTCTCCCCTAGCTTTTTTGTAGTGGCTTCCATACAGTGCCATTAAGCTATGTGTTTGACCACTCTTCATTGCTTATCCTGGTGTGGTCTTTCCCTTTTCAACTAAATGGATGGAGTCATAAACACATATCTTAGAATTAGATGCATTGAGGTAAGTGAAAGGCTATATTTAGTGGCTGATATTGGCCAGAGTTGCCTTATTTTTTTCCTGATCTGGTTTCTTTGTTGTTGTCTGCTCTTTCAAAATCAACATAAATTCCTTCAGATGTGCCTTTTGCTCCAGCAGCCTGCCTTCTAAAGGTGCTGGGCGCCCAAATCCACAAGACTTGTGTGTGGAACAGGCTGAGGTAAAAGCCTGAATGACTAATATCCTCCTTTTCCTCTTGTCCTTGAGTTTCCTTCTCTGTGGCAGCCAGACTAGAGCTTAGTCCCTCCAGTGTTTCTAAAGAAAAGAAATACTACAAGAAGTTTAGGAAAGTCCAGAAAGTATGGTTGGAATATTTTTAAAATGAAGAATATTTTCATATTTTTAAAATGAAGAAAACTAATTTTCTCTTGTAGTTATATTGGTGCTTTTCCACAAAAACGTTCTCACCTTGTAAGCACTAAGTTTCAAGCAAGGATTCAGTTCTTCAGAGACATATAAGAAATGAAAGACCCACAACTCTCTCTTAAGCTTCACAAACTTTCCTAAGTAAAATCAATCCAAAAATCCAGCATATCCATTTCCAGAGCTGATTTATCTAATTCCTCAGTTTCTAGTGAGAGAAGGTACCTGTGATCAGTCTTTAAAGGGCTGTAAATGTCACAGAAGACATGTTTTTCTGAGCTGACTGCAAATTTTCCCAAAAAAACCACAAACCCCTTCTTTGGAAGAGAAACTTTTTTCCAGCCTGAGTTTCCCCATGACCCTATGATCCTAGTCATGAATCAGATTCCTCCTTTTTTCATAGCAATTCACAGGTAAATGGGCCTGTGACTGACTGCCTGCCTGTGAAGAAACTGAGACAGCTTTCATAGTGGCAATACCTCAGCACCCAGCTCCCAAATTCATTACTGACTTTTGTAACACACACCCAAATGTCAATCATACGAAGAGGGGCTTCTTCAGAAATAAAGGTGCTGTTTTCTTTTAATTTCGGTTTTGTTTCCTGCTGTGCATCATTGGTAGGATGATCTTGGTGGAGCTGTGTAAAGCTCTGCTGTGCCTTTTCTCTGGGACACACTGTTGCTCTTACATTTGTGCCTACGTGGTTATCTGCACACTGTAATAATTAATGCAGATGCATAGTTGTGCCATTTTGAATTACATTTTGGGGGAAGTTCTAATTCTAACTATATGACTGGGGGAAAAGAAGAGTTTCAGCTACAGCTTGTGATAGAAGGACATAATTACTCTGTTCCTGTTTCAAAACTTCTGTCCTCTGCCACGTTTCTGTTTGGAATGTGGAAATACAGAGTACAGTTTGTGCCATGAAGATGTCACTAAGCAAGAGCCCACATCTTGTCTCTTAGGCTTTGGTTTTGGATTCTTCCCTCTGTCCTCAGCTTTTACCAGTTATGTTTTTTTTTTTCTCCTCACATTGGAGGCTACACCACTTCTAGCCTTTGTTGATTAAAATATCTATCACTTGGCCTAAGATTAGTGCCCCAATACTTGTGGAGAGATTGTGTGTGAGTCAGTAGATATATCTGAAGGCTAAGTGTAGTACTTGGAAAATGGTTTTTGGTGTCTTAGGTGAGAGGAGAGACCTGCATGCAGCAGAACTTTAGAGGGGGACAAAGAGGACCCCATGTACAAAGGACAGGGTCTCCTGTTGTCCGTCAAAGACATTGAAAGTGGGGGAGAACAGAAAAGGCACTGAAAATATGAAAATGTATATTCTGGCTCGGGTGCCACAATGTCTTAGCCAGTCCCGAAATCACCAGTCCTGCTTTACTGCTGAAGTGCCACAGCTGTTAGCCTGGAATCCACTAGCATTGCAGATCAAAGTATGCCATGTTTTCTACATAGCTTTCAGCAGTGCTCTACACATGCTAATAGTCCTAAAATCTCTTAAACCTGACTTATTTCCACAAAACTCAAATCATTATATTTTTCATAACAAGAGTGGGAGAAGGAAACATTTTTCCAGGCAAGGTCAGAGAGCAAATAAGCATCATTTTTAGACTAAAGGGATGTCACGAAGTTGCATACCTTCCCTTGGGTTTTAACTGTATCTTTACAAACCCTTTGTAAGCTGATTTTTCCATAATGACTTGGATCTCTTGCTGCCTTATACAGAACCCTGAAGAGTGACACACCCATCAAAGCCAATTTGTATAACAAAATAATTGTAGCCGTGTCAGTCTGTGAAATGACTGCTATTACAAAAGGTGGGTGTAGTTCCCCTATTAGTAGTTAACATTCTGAATTATTTGAGAACTGTGTTTATACATATAAAGTCTGCTAGCAACAGAATGCTCCTTTGCTTAGAGCAAAGCTTAACACAGATCATCTTCCTCATTTGAAACTGAGATTTCAATTATGACTCAAATAATTAGGAAGTGACAACTTTGCTTGTGTTGGATAGAAAATTTCAGGCGGTTCTCACATCTAAGCCCTTTTTTCCTTAAACGATACACTGTCACTACTAGCAATAGCACCGTGCTTTTTGCAAGTGTGAAAATAGAGATTTGTAATGAACCTGTACTTAAAGATGCTGTTTCTCTTCCTTAAGTTCCATAGTCCTCCTTTCAGACCAAATATAAAGAATATGTTGGCTACTTGATACAGTGAGCATTCAATTTTTTTTTTAAAGTTTCTATATTTCACTGATAACTTGCATTATACCTTTCTGAATTACTGGCATCTATATGCAATTCAGAGAAAGCCTAACTTTTGACTTTGCCGAGTTAGACATGCAATATTTTTAAACCTTAGCTAGCTAGCTAAGGAAAAAAAAAACTAAAAACCTCAGTAAAAAACTATATTTCATAGGAGAAAATTATAGTGATATTGATGGTTTGCCAAAACCTCAAGCAGTGACAAAATCCACAGTGTCCTGAAAGAGATGCCTTTGCAAAACCATTCCTTTGCAGATGGCTTAGATTATTGATACTTACAAACACATGACATTATTCGTTCAACTCAGAATTTTGAAAATCTCCGTTAATAAAAAAATGCAGATTTGTCACACTATCCCAAAATTGCAGAGAAAAAAGATCACCAAATGCTGCAATTGTTCCTGGGGTTGTTTTATAGTTTAGAAGTTGTTGATTTTGTTACATTTCAACATAACCTAGAGTAAAAAGGAAGGAAGGGAAAAAAGAACCCAATTTTCCTTTGTTGATATGAACATTACATTTTAAATATTTTTTGTATATCTAAAACTCCCATTGCTAAAAGGGTTTTAGGTGAACAAGAAATGCAGGATCAGATAGGAAGTCAGCAAGTCACTGAGATCCTTCCACCGAATTTTTTCCATAAAGGATGTAAAATACCATGCAATTCCCTAGCTGCACTGTAAATGATGGATAAACAGCCATAGGCATGACTTTTCTGTTTGGGTTATGTAACTGTTCTCAGTGCAAACTACTTGCAATGAAGACTGCATTTGGTCCAAATTCAAGAAAATTATTTCACCTCATGATTTTTGTCTCTGTGGGAGCTCTATGTGAGGAGTGAAGCCTCTTTTTGTGTTACCTGGCACAAAATGTAAAACAGTTACTCTTCTAAATTGCTGTAAAAGTCCCCAGAAACCAAATAATCCATCATTACAGCCCAGGATACAACTGTCCACTGCCTTAAGTCTAAAATCAACAGTTTTCCGCCCTCTGCCCCCATGGCTGAATGACTGACAAGTACTTCCTTAAAAAGAACTTTTGTATATGGACAACATTGATTTAATGATGGTTAACACTCCTGGCTTCCCACAAAGGGAAAGCAGAAGCACGTGCCACGTGGCTGAGATACTTATATTATCCTTGGAAGATGTTTCCCATGGGGCAAAGAGAAAGAAAAGTTAAAGTACATTTATTTTAACATAAATGACAAGCAAATGTCCTAAATACAAGAAGCAATATGTTTTTGACAATTTGTCATATTGGAGAGATCAGAGTGTTTTCATTATCTCTAAGACAAAACGTGCCAGAGTGCATTAGGACCTGTGATTAGTTCACTTGATTGCTCTTATAACACCATTCAGTATTTTTGTAGTTAAGAAAAATATCAATCCCACTTCAGTTCCATATTGTTCATGAACATATACTAAATCACCAGTCGTTTCATGGAGAGAAAAGCATGCTTAACATTTGCTGTCTCATGTTTACATCTATTACTCTATTAAATAAATTTTCTAAGCCAAATTTGGACTGGAGTTGTGCAGAACTACAGACATGAGTTTTCTGGGATAAATCCATTCTTCCTGGCAGGATAAGATGCATTATGAAACATCCCATCACTGGTGTGAGTGAATGACCCAGGGATGCTGGTTTTTGAGCAAGAGGTGGTCCTCTGATACTCCAGAGTCAGCAACTGTAAGATAGTGTAACTATGCTGATTTAGTGTTCCTAAGACTTTCACCCTGAGACTGGAAAACACTTACCTCAATCCTTCCTCCTCTACAAGACTACTTATGGAAAAAAATTGTAGAAACCAAGCAGCATATCCTTGCAGGTGACAAAAGCAAAATGTGAAATTTCAGAAAACTAAGGTTTGTTTGGAGAAAGGGGAATTAAAAATTGTCTATAATGGGTTTAGTTTATTCCTCTGTGATCTTAGCTACTTCTTCATGCTTTGTGGGTGCAGAATCAGGCTACTGATACTAGAATCTCTACAGTAATTTACTGTAGGAGAAATGAACAGTGTGAAAACAACTAATGTTTCCACCCTCATTCTTAAATGCAGACTTGCCTATGGTATCTTTTGTGTTTCCACTGGATAGCTGTTTATTTGTGCCTCTCAGAGTCTCAATCTCCACATCTATGTGCAATGTTAAGTTAATTTTCAATTATTTTCATTTATTTCCAATTACATAGTGACACTGAAAGTGATGGATTTGGGCAAATATAAAAGCCTATTAGTCTTCAAATGACTGACATCATCTGCCTGGACTCGTGCAGAGCTTTTCTCCTTGTCTCTGAACTGTAGAGACATGGATTTGATGGATGGAACACTCAATGAATGAGGAATTGGCTGGATGGTTGCTCTCAAAGAGTTGTGGTCAATGGCTCAGTGTCCAAGGGGTGACCAGTGACAAATGGTGTCCCCAGGTGTCAGGGTTGGGACCAGCACTGTTTAACATCTTTGTCAGACACTTGGACAGTGGGATTGAAGAGCCCTCAGAGTTCACTGACCACACCCAGCTGTGTGGTTCAGCTGACACACTGCAGGGAAGGGATGCCATCCAGAGGGACCTTCATGGGCTTGAGGGGTCAGTCATGTGAGTCTCATGAAGTTCAACAAGGCCAAGTGCAAGGTCCTGCACCTGGGGAGAGGCAATGCCAAGTACAAATACAGGCTGGACTGAGAAGGGATTGAGAGCAGCCCTGAGGGGAAGGACTTGGGGGTGTTGGTTGATGAGAAACTCAACACAGGCTGGCGATGGAGTCTACATCCTTGGAAAAAATCAAAACCCAGCCACACACAGCCGACAACAATTTGTTCCAGCTGATCCTGCTCTGACCAGGGGTTGGACTGGACAATCTCGAGATGTGCCTCCCAACACTGCCAATTAAGTCAGTCTGTCTCTGACACTTCATACTTGTTTTCCTTTCCCCATCTGATATTGATGCAGAAGCCTGATGGGTTGAAACTGTCTCTAAGTCTATGGAGTCTTCTCAAGACCATCTGAACATCAGAGTGGCCTTCTTTCCTCACAGAATGAAGGTCATTTTCTTTCAGAAGGCCTGAATTTAAAAATTGCTTGTTTAGGAAAACATTTACCAATTTGCTTGGCTATAAGGAGGCTTTTGAGTCATTCAAATAATGAAGAACTTGGAAGAATTAATTACAATTAAGTTCATGGACTTCTGAGAAAAGATGGACTTAAGTAAGTCCTTTCCTCATTTGGGGTTTTAAAGTGTTCTTGGTTCAATATGTTTGATCTTCTGACTGTGCCTTGGTTCTCATGGCCTTTGCATCTCTTGTGGGGGTTTGGACTCAGTGCTACACTTGAGAATTATCTGTGACTCTCTCACAAGCAGCTGTGACTACTACACCCAACTTCACAGGCTGAGTTGTAGATAATTGTTCTTGCAGCATCTGTACTGGTTTCTAATTCATCTGTGGCTTCACTTAGTTTGGTTGATCAGACACATTGGTTTGAGGAACTGCTGCCATAGAAACCACAAAACCATCCCCAGAGCATGAGAATAACTTGTGTTTCTATTCCTGTTCTCCAGATCTGGAATTTGCTACCTCTGCGGGCTCTCTAAAGTCTGACTCTGGTATTTCCAGAACTTGCCATCTAGTGATTATCTGTTGTGCATTCACTGTGAGGAAAAGAGTCCAGGACATCAAAATCTCAGCCTAAGCTCAGTCTCTGGGGGATCTCTTCTACTTCTGCATAGTGTTAGATGGGAACACCTCTGGATAGGGACTCCTAAACCTCACTCCTGAGGCCTGATCCTGGTTCCAGCAGGAAGGAGATTGTGCCTGGAGAAGTGTGAAGCATTAAGAAGCTTAAGTCTTGAGGCAAATGGTTGGGGCACTTTATGAGCTTGGGGCTGACTGCTAAGATTACACCCATGTTCTATATCAGATAATATCAGAGACATAATATGCAGAAGTAATTCAGGAAGAGTGACCAAAATTCCTGGATTTGTCCCTCACAGCCAGGTTCCCCAGGTAATTGCTAGATAGAAGTGGCTTCACCTTCAGAGATGCTTTAGGAGTTGGCTAACTGCAACGCTTCTGAAGGCTTTGGTTTGCTTGATGTTTTGAGTATGTACCTCTCTAGATCTGATTTCATTTGCAGTGCTTAATATAAGATGCTTATCTGGCATTTCTAACCATTGCACCAAGTAAATTTTTCAGGTAATGCTATTATTTGCTCAATTCTAGAGGCCTTCATCAGACTGAGATGCTTTAGTAGGGATTTTGTTACGAACCCATCGTAATAAAGCAATCTCCACGTGACAAAACTTGCAGCTATAGTTAGCAGTGGTGGCAGGCAGTGACCCTACATGTATAGCAGCTCTGGCCCAGAAGCCTTTGGCTAATGCTGAGCTGAAAGCAGTGAGCCCTGCTGCATGCAAGCTGCATGCCAGACTGCCACGCTCAAGCTGACACTTACCATCTGCTCCAAATTGCAGCCAGCCTGTGGAATGAACAGGGACAGCAGAAGGTCTCTGTGCTCCACCCAGAGACACATGCCCTCAGGCAACAGGTCTGAAAGGGTGGTGTAGACCCATCACTTCAAGCTTGTCAAAAATTCAATCAAAACTATTAAGAGTGCTCATGGATAACATGACCTAAATAAAACAGACTAACCAAGAAAGTGCTTGCTTCTCCAACATGCAAGCACACAGACATTAATTGCTTGACCCTGAGATCTGATAAGCAGCCAGGTCCTCATCAGAGAAAGCAAACATATTTGGGTACTTAGTATCTAAGAAGTTGGGAGGAAAGAAAACTTTATGAAATTCTTCTTATTTCCCCAGGCTTTAATCATCTCATCATCAGTCTAACAAAGACAGTATGATACTGTCTTCACCAAAGACTGTATTCTCAGGCTTGCATGTGTGTGCAGTTATTCAGGGTTACTGAATTGACTCCTTGCTGCACTCATGGATAAAGGGATGCACGATCTACCTGTATTAAATTTGAGAAGTATCAGGATTATCTGCATTTGCAATACAGCAAGCAGTATTGCTGTTTTTCCAAGTCACCCTGACCCTGCTGAATTAATAATAACAGCAAATGCGCTTTGCAGAAGGGCTAAAGTGTAGATTCCTGTTTGCAAAGGCAGCCTGTAAACTTTTCTCCTGATTATTTTTCTCTTGTAGGTACAGGGGCTGAACCTGCTGTTACAAAGATGAAAGCAGAAAGCTCCAGCTTTCTGCTCTATTTAAAATGAAGTCATAAGGCTGGATATTGCCTTTCTGCAGACTTGGGCAGAGTGCTCTGATTCTACTGCAATACTCAGATGTCAGCGCTGAGGTTAGATGCCAGAGTTACCTACCCTGTAAACTCGGCTAAGAAAGGCTGCATTTCCTGACATACTCTTTTCCTTATTTTTAAGGACTTAGTACTTTTTCAATAAAAATAAATTTAATTTGTGGCTACATTTCAGCTCCATTGGTTTGATGGCATAAGTGGAGCAATACCAGCTTTGGATTTAGAGCAGTCGTGTGGCTGAGTCTCTCTGTACAGCTTTCATGTGGTCTGGTGAGACATTCTTAGAATCCCCAAACATTTTTGAAGATCCTAAACTGGAGACATTCACAATTCTTCCCTCCCTTTCTACCATTAATCCTTCATGTTTTAACAAGCACTGAAGTTAATACAGCCTACACTCTTTCCTGTCACACTGGGCCCCCTCCCTCCTTTCTTTCTCTTGAATAAAGCAATCTGTTCTTTCCCGTCCATACTCTTGTAAATCAAAGGGGTAGATGTCGACACACACCATAACCAAGTATAAACTTCCTTTTTTTAATTAAACAGAGTTCTGACATTTGGTTTGAAGAAGTGTTTGTTTGGTTTTATTTATTTTTTTAATATGTGAAGGATGTCAACTGCTTTTATTTTATTTTTAGTAGAGATGAATTTTGTATGGTACCGCAAGTAATCTCCAGCACAAAATCTTTCAGATGTTGTTTCATAGTTTAATAGGAAGACAGTTGGAGGGGAGAAGTCTTGGAATTTGAAGCTTTTAGAATTAAGAGGTTACCTCTTCAGTACAGGTTTTTGTACACATAAATAATGTGTTAACTTCCTTTTCAAATTTACTTTCAAAACCAGCTGTAATTCTGTTGCTATTCTCTCTGCTGATTTCTTATTACTACTAATTATCCTTGGACAGTTATATGAAACACAGAAATATCCAAACTCACAATAGCAGGTAATAAAAATAAACAGGACTCTTGGAAGGAACACAGGTTTTTTTTTCAGTGTACAATACTAGGTATCTCAGTTGCCAGAGCAAAGTCACCCTAAAGTTGCTTCTTTCAAGATATCTCGCACCTTTTGTGGTGCAAAACCAGAGAAGTGTCCCTAAACCAGAGAAAGTGTTCAGATCTGATACTGCTACTTTCCATGATTATTCTCAGTCCATGACCAGTCACGAAAAAAGGGCTTTATTTGATAATTCAGTTTCTGGTTTATTTCTAGATGATGATTTTAATCCACATCTGCAGTTAAGTATATCATCCCTGTGATGTAGGGGGCCAGATATATGTGTGTATAGCAATGCAGGAATGAAAAGATCTGCTTGGTCAGCAGAAGGTTGGGCAGCTCTCAGAGGGCCTGTGGGTGCTTAGATTCTGTAAGTGCTGATCTTGATGAGCAGGACTGAGAACAAAAGGTTATGAGTAAGTTGCATGTGTATTTCTGGCCTTCCTCTTTACTTATTTATTCTTCAGGAGTGCAGACATAAGTGATCAGTGATTCCGTCCCTGTTCTTCAGTTCCTATGGATGAAGGACTATGAGTATGGCACCTTTTCATGGTTTTAGCTAAGGAGCAGTACCATAGCTTTGTCCCTCTGCTTTCAGTCCCTCAAGCAGAGAAAAGGATTTGCTACTCCAGCAAGAGGGCCAGCTGTGAATCAGGCACAGAATCACCAGCCAGGCAGGGAGGGATAGTCCTGCTCTGCTCTGGGGTGGCCTCACCTTGAGTAATGTGTGCACATTTTGGGTGTCACAATATGAAAAGGACATTAAACTATTAAGTGTCCAAAGGAGGACCACGAGGATGCTGAAGGGTCTGGAGGGGAAGCCATATGAGGAGCAGCTGGGGTCATGTAGTCTGTTCAGCCTGGAGGAGACTGAGGGGAGACCTCATTGCAGTTACAACTTCCTAATGACAGCTAGAGGAGGGACAGGTACTGATCACTCGTCTGTGATAACTAGTGACAGGACTCAAGGAAATGGCATGAAGCTGCATCAGGAGGGATTTATGCTGGAGATCAGGAGAAGGTTTTTCACTCAGAAGGCACTGGAACAAGCTTCCCCAGGAAAGTCTTACAGCACCAAGCCTGACAGAGTTCAACAAGTGTTTGGACAAGGCTCTCATCACATTGTGATTCTTAATGGGAGCTGGACTCGATGATCCTGATGGGTCCCTTCCAGTTCAGCATATTCTGTGATTCTATTAACTCAACTGCAGTTGATTTCATTGCCTGCAGTTGTCTGTGTCAGAGACCCACAGCAGCATGCCACTGATGTGCTTTTTTCACATGCATGTGCTCAGCTAGAAAATCCACTCAGGAGCTTCCTGAGAGCCTGTTGCAATATAACCTGGTCTTCTGGAGCCTACAAATCCCTGTGAACTCCTCAGATTGCTTCTTCCCACTGACAAAGTATTGTTTTGAGATACATCTGGTGTCAGGCGTAGGCATATGGCACCAGTATGGCAATGCTGGCTCCGGGGGTGGTTTCCTGCAGAAGAGGTCTGGCTGAAGGCAGTAGTCACTGCCTACTGAGAGTTATTATTATTTAGCACCCAGGTCTTTGTGAACTTGTTTGACTGGTGGCTGGGCAGAGTGCCATCGGAGCGTATGGACATGAGCAGAGACAGCTGAGTCTCCAGGGCCTTACACACATCACATGTGGGTACTGAGGTCAGGCTTCTCAGCAGGGAGAAGCTAAATGACTGTCTGTCCCAAGCACGTGTACCTGTGGTTGACGGGATATGCCATCATTAATCCAAATCTGGGCTGTATTAAGCTTCTAAAATAAAAAACAGCTTTGCCAGCCACTTGAAGAGGGCTGGGGGCCTGTTTGGATCTGTGCATTAGTGGGGAGGGAGGGAGGGAAGGAGCAGGGAGGCAGAGCAGGGCTGATGTGAGCCATGCTCCACAGTACTCCTCCCCACGGGCTGAGATGACCTGACCCCCCCACCAAGGCAGGGGGCAAAGGGTGCTGCCCTTCTCCCTCCAGCTGCAGACCTCTTCAAGGGCTGGGCAGCATTTCTGTTTGTGAGGCCCAGCCCTCTCTTTGCTGTAACAAGAGCATGGACATCTCCTGTTTTGTTTCTTAATTATGTTTTCAGCACGGTTCTTGCAGTGGCTGGAGCAGAAGCTTTGGCATTTGAGTAGCAGAATTGCCTGTTTGCCAGGCAAAATCCCCAGGTTTAGCAGCCTGAGCTCTCTCTTATGCTTGGGCAGCGCTCCCACATGGAACTAACTCAGGTTTCCCCCTTTGGCCCTTGGAGATTCACAGAGAGGCAGAGCATGCACAGGGGATGAGGCAGCAGCCCCAGTATTGTGGCCCCACTAAGAGTACAACATCTGGGTGGAAGATCACAAAGCCAGAAGCACCAGAAATACTTTAGTAAGGCCATTGAGAAAGCTAAGGAGAGACAGAAAAAGCAAAATCCAGTAGGCTGTATTTGCATAGAGGGAGAAAACACCTGAGCATTATGCTGAAGTACATGCTGAAGTGATTCACAGCACAGTGCAGTTCAGAGGAATGCAGATGAGCAGACACTGCGATTTTGCCTGTCTCTTGTGGGTCCCAACACAGGGACAGATGCTTTGTGGCACCCATAAAAAGATAATGCTGGGAATCTCCTAGCCTTAAATGCTGCTTTTCTACTGTGAACACTAAACTCCCTGTGGAATTCTTCTGACATGATTCCTCCTACATTTATTTATATGCTGTTGCCATATACTGTGAAACTGGCTGCCTCTGTCCTCTGCAACAGGTAACTAAGCACCTACAGTATAAAATATCCCTAACTGAAGAACTGGGAACCTTTACCATTGTTATTGGAAAGTGCCATGAGGTTTCCCTAGAAGGGTGTGGCAGAAGTGCAACCGAGGATATGCTGTTATTTTAAAACCCTGACCATGTGCTGGTTCCTCCCCCTTTGAAGTCAGTGGCAAAGCTGTTTCAGAGGAGCAAGACTACTTGAACAGGCAAACAAGAGGCAGCCTGGGGGCAGAAGAGGCTTACAGGGAATGGTTTCTGCTGCTGTCCTTGAGCACAGAGCTGTTCAGACAGACTGGAGACTTGTCAGCCACTCTCTCCCATTAAGACTAAGAAATGAATGCTTTTCAAGTTGTTAAATGAATAGGCTTAATCTTACAGCCCTTACTCATCTCAGTACTGCCATTAATTTTAAGAAAATAATCACTGTATTAAGTGCTATGGAATGGAGTCCTTAAATTGTTAAATTCTAATATTTGACAGAATTTTTTATTGGATAGAAAAATAATACTGACATAATTAAAAGGATGTGAACATTTCACCTTTTGAAGACTGCAAGCTGCTTTGGAGGGAGATGTAAAACTAGAAGAAAACTAGAAGCAGTGCAGAGAGCCCAAGCCCATGTCATGCCTGTAGGTTATTTTTGAACTTTATGAAAAACACACTTTAGCAGTTTATATCCTGACCATTCAACTGTATTCTGGCATTCTAAATGCAAAAACATGCTAACCATGAAAGCAGAACTTTTAAAAATACACTGTCCACTTGGCTTCTTTGCCCTGCTTCAGAGTCTCCCAAGTTTGTTTGGGACAAACTTGGGAACTTTGTTGTGGAATGACTGTTTGAATTGGGGTTTCTTAAAATACATGTGGAGCCTTGTAGCTGCTGTGGGGTGTACCCAGTGGTGGAGCTGTACTATTTTAAAATCATCTGGCTATTTCACTTCATGTAAGAATATCTGTCAGCTTAGTTATAAGGAATGAGAGGGGTTGATTAAAACAACTCATGAAGCCATTAAACAAAG
Organism: Passer montanus; assembly: GCF_014805655.1. Classification (NCBI taxonomy): domain Eukaryota; kingdom Metazoa; phylum Chordata; class Aves; order Passeriformes; family Passeridae; genus Passer; species Passer montanus. Next base: position 19,761,281 of record NW_024356505.1, on the reverse strand, counting down.
AGATAAAATGTAGAACATGTGCTGTAGGGTCATTTTAATTATAATGTAGGGGGAATCTGTGGAAACTGGATGGCAGCTGCAGAGTAGCTGAGTCTTAAACCCCTCTTAACAGTACCAACAGCCTGTTCCTTAGGGGTGGAGTTTCTTTTCTGTAAAGCTAGGTCCTTTGGAAATGGTGTTTGGAAGGTACCTCTTATTGCTATGACTGACCATAATGGAATTGCTGTGCTCAAGCACTTGGATACAGACTAAAACAGGCATTTATGTACACTAATCCTCTAGTCATTAGGTGCTAGACTACATAACAAAAGAGAAATGTATGCAGAAGCATTAGTCAAGAGGGGAATGTATAAAGATGTCAAGTGAACAGTCAGGAAGATCCAGAGAGAGTGCAGAAGGAAAAAGGTAATGGCAGCTTTTTTCATTGTCTTGATTATCTTATTAGGTCAAAAAATCCTGTAATGAATATGCTGCTGTATGCTGTAAGTATGTCTATTAAGTTCACTTAGCATATACTTTGGCTTTAAACAATTTATCAATTTATCAAAATTTCTTTATTTATCAGTTATCAGGCAGCCACATGAATTCAGTAAAAACTGTTTAAACTTCCCATTTAACTTTATTCTTAATAACCTAGTTATAGGCATCAAGAGCATAATTAATTCTAGCCCTGTCAGAAGGGGTTTCAAGTCTCTCATGAGTTCAAATCAGTCTCTAGCCACTAGAAACCATCACGAGGAGCAGTAGGAAAAGGAGGCAACAGATGTCAAAGGTCTTACAACCCCATCCACTTCTCCCAGAGACAGGGCCATTACCTAGGTAGGCACTGGGTCTAGTTCAGCTTGGCAGCTCCAGTGTTCCTAATTCAATTAAGTTTACTGAAAAATCTGCCATCTTTTTATGCAAATGAAATATGATAATTTGGTTAACCCTTTGTCATTGAGTAAAGTGTGTTCCCAGATAGGAATACCAATACTTTAATATATCCAGTCATTAAAATATTTAAAAAATTGTATAAAATAAAGACATACAATTCAGTACCAATTATATTAAAATGGAAAATAATTATTTAAGAAGAGCATGGAAGACTTGAAGGAGTTACTGCTTCTTGCTCTTGGCTGTAGCTTGTAGGCACATGAAAGCCTGGGGACTGTTCCCTTGAGGACTTCAGCTGTTTTGTTATTTTAAATACATTGAAAAGTGGTAGTTGGGAAAGATAACAGTCTCCATACTGGCTGGTGGGGCACTCTACCAGGTAGCCAGGGTACCCATCACACCAGACTGGCTCCTAAGCATCCCCAGCTAAAGAAAATATACAAAGATAACTCAACTGCCATTAGGATGAGGATGAGTTCTGCTTAAACAGTGTAAAGTAAAATGTGGTTCCCTTTGTTCTTACCTTGGTAGCAGAAGAATCAAACATTGATGCAACGAGACACAGCTTGTCAGCTGATGCTCTCAAAACAGCACACCTTGAGGTGAACTTTGGAGGTTTTTTTCACAGACTTTCCTCAAGCTGCCTGAGTTAAAATTTAGAGGAGAGAGAGTTCTCCCTGATGGGATGTCATGGGCCAGGATGCCATTTTCTGTTTGGCTGGCATCTGGTTAGCTGAAGTTCTCACTTCTGGAAAAGAAATTAGGCACTTTACCATCACTGTCATGGAAAGGTTATCTCAAGTTTTTACCATCAAGCTCAGACTCATCCTGTATTTTCCCTAGGACCAATGGAACAACACATTTTAGGGTCAAAGTTAGTTCTTTGCATGTGTCCTGTTGCTTTAGTCGAGTTACTAGTATGCAAGGAATATGAATACAGTTCATACAGTGATTCAAAAATACAAAATGCTAATTACACTATGCTTCCCTAGGGAGAGAAATGAAGATGTCTGACCATGTAACCCCTCTCTTCTCTGCCTTTTTTCCTCCAGTCCTCCGTGATGTCAGTCTGTTTTGCCCGCTTTCACCCAAACCTGGTTGTCGGTGGAACATACTCTGGCCAGATTGTCCTGTGGGATAATCGCAGTCACAGGCGCACTCCAGTTCAGAGAACTCCCCTGTCTGCTGCTGCTCACACGGTAAGGATAAAAATCACCTCCTCCTTCCTTAGAGGAGATGGTCAGCAGGGAGAGGCAGCTGCCTAGGTGTGTCTACAATGCTAGTCGCCACACAGATGAAAACAGAACTGCGGCCCTTGAAGAGAAAAAATTAGATCTGAGATGTGAACAACCACCTCTTTTAAGTGTTTAATCATCATATGTTGTACAGTCAAGCCAGGACATTATTCTCCTTTTTAAGGAGGAAGGCAGGATTGAGTACAACACTTGAGTGAGGCACCTATGTGCCAGCACAGTGGCACTGTAATTCTTGTCCCCATTGTCTGAAAAGAGAGCCATGCCACTGTGGAGGCTGTATGCCTCTCAGTCTGATGTGGCAGGCAATTTAACTCATTGTTTTGGTGTACACAAATTTCTCCTTTGAATCAGATTAGGCACCTATGAGGGTCTCATAGTGGATTCCTGTAAGTAGATGCTGGTGCCCTCAGAAAAATGGGGCAATTTGCTTCTGTTTTCTAATAGATCAATACATAAATACATAATTCCCTGCCATGGTCTTCTGATCCAGACAGGGCCACAGGGCAGAGTTTGCACACTGAGGGAGAGTTTGTTTCAATGGAATGATGCAGGAGAGTATTTTGTTGACACACACAGGTACTTACAGATAATTATTGGTGGTGGCAATGGGCTCTAGTGATGTCTGGACAGAGCAGTAACACAAAATGCCTGAGAAAGAAGAGACTTTTTCTGTGGTACAAGGATGATATCTGTGATAGGAGAGTCTCTTACACTGCAAAGCACTCATATTGTGCTGGAGGAAGAGACAAGCCTAGGTTGCCTGATAAAGTGTCCTGACTCTGCTATGGCACTGACATCCAGTCCATCCTGCACAAACGCCTTGTGCATTCTCCTCCTTCAGAGTCTGGGGATGGGCGGACTCTTCAGGAGAGATGGAACGTGGAGTAGCTCATCCTGGGAGCAAGCTTAGGGCAATTCCTGAGTGGAAAGCAGAAAGGATGAGAAAAATGTGAAAGTGTGATATAAGAGTGCAGAAAACCACAATTTTTCTGTAACATAAAGAACTGAACTCGACAAAGCACTCTGAGAGATAAGAGGATAATCTTATTCTAGCAGATTGAAGGTTCAGACAAAGTGATAGTACTTTTGCAGCTCCAGCTTTTTCAATTCTGTGATTCTAATGTTTGGAATTTGCAGATCAAGGTTCATCTTTCAGTTGACTGTGACAACATAATCCTTGGAGTTAAAAGATAACTCCAGAAGCCATGGCACGTGAATTACTGCTGAAGATTCAGTATGGGGCCAGTATTATGTCTGCAAGTCCCTTATATTAAAAATTACAGGTGTGCACAGACATGCTTAGTGAGCCAGGCAATACAAATATTGCTCCCTAAATTTCCACTATCATGAATGTTGATGTAATTATCTAATGATTTGTGCCATGGGTTGCAACTTCAGCATTGCTTTTCATTTCCCTAATGTTTTTGCTCAATTTTTTGCCACTAATGTTGTTCAATCTGCATGAAAAGAAACAGTCTCTCCTGGAAGTGCAATTTAGAGATGTAGCAGACCAGAAAACTAGTGGTAAGAAGCTGACTGTCACTGAAAATTGAACAACTGGGACTCAAAATCTAGTGGAAAAGCAAAGATTAATGGGAAGTAATTTGTTTACACTCAAAAATCATTTAAGGCAAAATTGTACCGCCTGGAATTATATATTAAAACAGTTTTATTATTGCAGTAGAATAATATGTAATGTTTTCCTTTTGAAAAATATAAATAAATTACTTTCAGTTGTGGATGGGCACTTTATGTGCTGTCATGGATTGGTATAAATAAGTGTTTACACCGTCTAACATGAGGAAGTATGATGTTTTAAGGAGTGCTCAGATTTTACAATAAGAGTTGCTTACTTACATAAACTGCAAATGAGGTCTTGGTTGCAAAAGGCTGGTTTGGATCCTTGCTGCCAAGAAAAAAATTAAATTAAGACAACGCTACATTAGCAATGTTACTTTTTGTACTGCTAGATACGTGAGCTGAATAATCTTTTTTTAATTCGAACTCATGCTGTATGTGAAAAAAGGATTTTTCTCTTCTCTTTCTCTTGCTTTGTTTATTTGAAACAGATAGATCATGTTGTTTTCCCTGACTTAAACCTTCCTGAAATTTAGTATCACTGATTACTGCCTGGATTCACCAGGAAAGAGAATTCTACCCACAGCTTACTCACTAATTTCCTTTCACACCCACCACACATCTGCACTTGGGACAACAGGAAATTTTAATTAAGACAAAACCTTTTTGCATGATGATTTCATTTCCAAGATAAATAAAAGCAAGCTGGCAGCAACCCTTTGAAAGGAAGGAGCCTGTTTAGACTTTCTGTTACATACAGTTGGTTGTCTTTTTCATCCGCTTTCCTTACATCTTTTCATTTCTGCCATGAGTTTTATTGTGCATGAAATTGATGGCTGGTAGCCCTGATTAAAGCCAGGCCTGAAACACTGAGATGCTGCTGGAAAGACGTGGCTCACTCTTCCCCCCACCACTAAATATTCTAGATATTCCACTGCTTGCTGTAGCTTCCTCTCACCCACGCTGTCTGTTTGGTCTACTGGAGGTAAAAGCCCATGAAAAAAATAGGTCTATGCTTATTTCACACATCAGTATGCAGTAATCATGTTTAGCACTGGGGTCATTAGCTTACACTAAGCAGCAAGAAGGTCCATGATAGGAGGGTAATAGTGTGAGACACATGTGAGGGACTAATTGGGGTGCATTTGATGATCTGGGAGAAACCAGGTGCCTGACAATCTTGAGAGAAAGAAAAAAAAATAGCATCAAATGGACCTTGTGACTTACTGGTGTGTATAGGTTTCCTCAAGTACAAGGTGAAAATATCAGCACCAACTGCTCAGTCCGTCTCAGTGTGGGCACAAACACTGTTTGTACAGGTGCTGCACCTTTTGCTCTTGCAGAGGGGACATTTACTGGGCCCACTCAGGTATCAAACCTGAGAGTGAGCCAGAGCTCTTGAGCATTTCTGCCATTCCCCACTGACTGGGTAGGTGACCTGCAGCTGGATCTTGACGTAAGTGGCATTTCTGCCATTCCTTTCAGCAGGACCAAATGCTACATTCCTAACACTACATGCAGTTGCTTAGAAGCTCCCTAGGGATCTCTTGCAAGTTGCAATCTTCTTTAATTAAGCAAAGTTTTAGAGAAAAATTGTTTTTTCTTTCTAGAGGTCTTGTATTTATTGGTAAACACAGCAAAAAAATTAAATTTTTCTTTGCTTGACTTTTGTATATTTCTAACCCTTAATTTAGCAGTACCACTTGTACTGGTCAAAGGAAATTAAATCTTATTGTTCAGTCTGACTGATTTTTCGCTCTGGAGATTGCTGAACTGGACCCATCCCTCATATGTCACCATCAGATATCAGATGATATTTCAGGCTCAAAATGTTACCAGGTTTCTTGGAAAAGGAATAGGCCAAGTTTCATTATGCATATTAACTGGAATTCAGCCTCCATGGAATGACTGCACTATGATGAACCAGGTGTAACACCCTAAATCTAGTCACTCCCCACTTATAATGACAGATTTTAAAAGGTGTATTGGCCAACACTGAAGAACATCGATGGGCTTGCTCATGTTCTTCAACTGGAGTACATTTGCAAATATTTAGCATGCAAGCCAAATTCTGACAGAGTTCAAGTTTTATGCAGCTGTTTTCTTGAATAAAGTTTTCATTTTTATTCCATTTGGACAGTTTTCCTCTTTCTGCTGGTTATTTTCAGTGTCAAAAGCCATCAGTAGAATGATACATGTCCCTGTGGGTGAAATCTCATCCACATAATTCTGTATTTTCACAGCATTACTCAGCTGGGCTGTTTTATTATGAGGAAAATGAAACTTTGAAAACATTTCCACCTCCATAATGTACTTCTTAATATTTAAATGAAAAAGAAACACAATAACCCAACTAAAGCAATTCCTATCTGGCAAAAGCTAAGTCTTATATTTTCCAGGCATTGTGTGACTATTTAATCATTCTTTAAAATAACATAGGAGACATTAGAAATTTGTTTGTGAAAGCATAAGAATGGCTCTCTGACTTCCAGTGTTCTGTGCTTTCAGCATCCTGTGTATTGTGTGAATGTAGTTGGAACACAGAATGCACACAATCTTATTACTGTCTCTACGGATGGAAAAATGTGCTCCTGGAGCCTGGACATGCTCTCAACTCCACAGGTGGGTTTGTTTTCACCAGCGTGGGGGGGGAAATTGTCTTTGGTAGAGCAGGATACCTGCATAGTGGAACATAGCTCCTAAGAGACAAAATCTTGCATCCTATACAAACTAAAACCAATGGATGCACTTGAAAGAGTACAGCTTGCTTCCAGCAGTCTCTGCTAAGAGCCAAACCCCATTTCCTTTACCACAAATCATGTAATTATTGTAATACGTTAATACATAGGTCAGTTTCAAGTGAAAATGAAATAGTCCATTTTAAAGCATGGCAATTACAGAAGTCGCCTGTGGTATAAATTGCACTTATTCTACAGCATTGTTTAACAAATATGGACTAGATTGCACTGCTGCTGAACACACCCTAGGCACTGCAGGTTTCCAAGGCACAGTCAGAAACTTATTTTGCTGGCTGCCTTCAGTAGCCAAAGGAACAAACAATGCAAATCAAAAGTTTTAGAACTAATTCTCCCGCACTGGAATGTTTGCTACTATTGTCTGTTCCCCCCTCCTCTCCTTTGTATCAGAAATGAAAGGAAACACAGGAAAATTGCCCAAACCACTAGTGATTATAATAATGGAAACTAAACAAAGAATCCAATGCTGAAAAAGGTGTACAGAAAGCATCTTTTAAGTGTTATCTTCTGAAGAAATACATTTGCTATTCTAACACATCACTCATTTTTATACAGAATTTCTTAGAAAAAAATTAATATAATTTTTACGAAGCATCATGGGATCTGATCTTGTTTCAAAATGCTGCATAGAAACTCCCTATAATGATTCCATTAATCATGCACTAATGTGCAATTATTATTGAATTATTTGCTTTTCAGTGTTTACACAAGAGGTGGGACTCCTCTATCCTAACCTCAGCCATCTAAAAGTTGATGTGTCAAGTCTAAGTTAGAAATTCAAGTTTTCTGTACCACTGAGGTGGAGAGAGGCTGGTACTTCTGGAGGGTGACTCATCCCATCCAAGTGTGAAAAGCCATTTCAGATACCCACCCTGGGACATGGAACTGTCCTATCTTAGGGTGGAGGAGGATTCTGGAAGTCATCACATCTACTCCTCTACTCAAAGTGAGACCAACTTCAAATTTTGACCACATTGCTCATGTAAGGCAACAGTGTGGGGCTGGTAGTTGTGCCCTGGGACTGTAAGAAACCAATACTCTTCTGTAGTAGAAATGGAGGCATCTAAAATGGCCCTGGCATAATGCCTTCCACAGTTTCTCACCTAAACATCAAGAAGATAAATCAAATCTCACCCCTACGTATTCATTTACTGGAATACTAAAGTCTGAAGCACAGATCTGTGAACATCTGAGTTCCAGTATCTCATCACTCAAATGGAATTTCCCTGCTCCAAATCTGGCTCTCGACAAGGATGGGAACACACCCCACATTACACTGAAGTCTGGCACATGGCTCATGGTGATCTAGAAAAGAGAGGCACAGGACTTGACGTCAAGCTGCCTGCCATAGCTTTAAACTGGGAGGAGTAAAGTGTTGCTGATGTGTGTCAGTCTGAAACTTTCCAAAGACACAGCTCCAGAGCACTTGTGTACAGTCATGGTGTGGGCGCTGGGAGCAGAGTGTCCACCACAGTCTATGGCCATGCCTCTGCAGAGACACTAAATGATGATCTCACCCCAGAAGGTTGTAACAAAAATATATGGTCTCTCTCCCATATAACAGAGTTTCTCTCTCTCTCACTCACATGTTTACGGAAATATGGGGTGGTCTCCCAATGCATTTTCCATGCCTTGTTTTGCCTTTATAATAGAACCGAATTTATTTCAAAGAAAAGCATAAACCAAGCAGAAGAATTTCTCTGTGGGTTTGCATCACTCTCCTTTCACAGGGATACCCAATTTCTTTACAGAAAAAAAGCCCTTTTGAGAAAAACCGTACAGGCTTTGGCCCTAGAAGAACAGCAGCACAGACCTTTTAAACATAGAGAACATAACCACTTAAATAGCTAAAAATGAAAATGGTTAAATCATTCAGGCCTTTTGTGGATTCTTGGGTTACACCATTTAGGCTGAAAAACTAAAAATTTGTGCAAAATCTGCTCAAAGTGTACACATCTTGCAACAGCCACAAACTTGCATGGTTATTTTATTTGCAATTGCAAAAACGGGCATGCTGATTTACTTTAAAATATAGCTACCAAATGAAAACAAAAAACATTCCTGCTGGTTTGTAGCTTGATGGTGGAGTCTAGAGGGAGTGTTTATGGTTACCTCAGAAAATCCCTGAAAAGCAATGCTTAGAATGGTGGTAGTGACAGGACCCCAACTTTTTAATTTTGTTCTGCAAAGGGACAAATGACACAGTGAAATAAATGCCTCACATGCACATGATATTGCAAGAGCTTCCTGACAAGTGATTTCCAGAATGTAAATAGAAGGGTATTGCATGATTTATTAAAGCCTGGGGCTGGCAAATGTAACCATTAAGGTATTATCTTTAGTTTCTGCACCATTAGATTTCAAATTCTCACCTGTCATCTCTGGCTGATTTAAGATGATGCAGAAAAGGCCAGTGCCTTCCTGCCAGTCTCATATGTGTGACAGACAGCACTGGGGATGGCAGGAGCATCCTGGTTTGTGACACTGCATCTTCTTACAACATCTTATGTAGAAACCAAATGTGACTGGGTCAAATGATTTCATCTTCCTCTCCTGCTACTCCATGTAATATTTAGAAATCAGTTTTAAAAAAACCCCAACCCAGACTAACGAAAGGAGGATGCCAGCATAATAACAAAAACCTGTTTTGGTAGGAGAGCATGGAGCTGGTATACAATAAGTCCAAACCAGTGGCGGTCACAGGAATGGCTTTCCCAACTGGAGATGTCAATAACTTTGTCGTGGGCAGTGAAGAGGGAACAGTCTACACAGCCTGTCGTCACGGAAGGTGAAGTTCAGCATTTTGTACTTATAAAACGTTGTGTACTTGTGTTGATGAGAGATAGCCAAGTGTGTGTGGAGAGTGTTCAATATTTTCTTCTCTTGGATCAACAATGTTTGTACTGTTCCTGTGACCAGCACAGGAGCTCCCTGACTTTCAGCATCTTTGCTACAGCCTGCTATAGTGGGGCAGTTACCCCAGGCTCCCCGTGTAGCTGGTTGGGAGCAATGATTACCCTAAGGCTGACTTTATTTACCTTTTTCAGTCATGTGCCTGAAGAGAAGGTGGCTGGGCCCTCAGAAATACCTCCTTCTCACCTGTGAGATGAGATGAGATGAGATGAGATGAGATGAGATGAGATGAGATGAGATGAGATGAGATGAGATATGAGATGGAGGTTTACACAGCTGTGTACAGGTTTATACACCTAGCTGAGACACCAGTGTCTATGTCTGCACAAGTCAAACAAGGCCCTCAGAGACACTTCTGTTGCAGGGTAATCAGGCCTAAACCAATATCGAATGGTAATCTGTTTTATTTTTTACCATTCTCAGCTCCATCTTCAGTCTCCACAGGAATAAATCAGAGAAAAGCCACCATGGGCCTGGTTCCATTAATAAGACGGATGCAGCCACAGTGTGCCACATGGGTTCTAGACAATCCTGTGCTTTCTCACGCTGTGGTCACACATAACATAACCCAGGCTGTAGTTTGGTATTGCAAGTTCCTTGTTTGGCACCCTGCAAACCTGCAGGATGCTAGTGTGATCTCTTAGCTTCCAGTAGTAGTTTTATCTCTGGGAAACTTGAAAGGCTTTTGTAAAGAACAAAAGCTTGGTTTTCCACTGACAGACGTGGAGCTCATCTGCCCCGCAATATTCTGTGAATTCATATTTTATCATATTCCGAGTTTATGTTGGCCAAAAAGACATTGATACAGTGATTTAAGATTGTAAGGCTTCTGTTACACATCCCAAATATTTTATAAATACTGCTTCACATATGTTTTGTTCAATGACTTTTTATTTTTATATATTTTTATTTTAGCCTGACAGCTGACAGTGTTGCAAAATTGTGTCTATTTAGACATGATTTGAATGAGTCTTAGGCTACTAGGATGAATGAAGCATGCCCAAGGGCATTTCTCACTTCTGAACTTTCAGACTTGCCTGGTTTGTTCCTCACAAGAGGAGGAAGGTGTCAGATCCTCTTTTAGTACACCTTTTTAGAAGCCTTCTGCTGACCATTGACCATTGGTCTCAGTGCTCCAGAACTCCCCCTACCTCACTGACTACGTGGCAGAGAGCTGGGATAAAACAAGAGGTGTCCTTTGTATCCAGCACTGCAGGGCTCAGCCCCTGCTCCAGCACATGCTCCGAGGTCTGGCAGGGGAACATAAGTGAGATCACCCTGTCCACTCTGGAGAGGTGAGGGGACACTGCACCAGCTGGATGAGGGAGCAGTTTCCTCTGGCACAGCTCCATATCTCCTTTCACACTGGCACAGGGCAATTTTTCTATAATCTAGCTAAAAGGGTAATTTCATTATTCCCTTTTCTGTGTATACTGTGAGACAGCACTGACAACTGATCTAGCATCATTTGCTTCCAGGAAGAAGAAAACTGTGCACATTGCCTCTTACACAGCGTTGTACTTTTCCCTGCTAATAGATATTCCAGCCTCTGGCTGATGAAATGCACATCTCCCCTTGTTCAAAGTAATGACTATATGATACCTGATCGCAGGATCAATTACTTCACTTTTTGTGAAAAAGCATTTGCTTCCTAGTGACTTGATTGACTGCTATGAAAAGTTATCTTAGATATTTAAGAGAAAAATAATTGCCCATGATAAGTCATTAACATATCTGCATTTTTATTTCAATGGTTATTCCTTGATAATGGCTTACTCTGAGGCATAAGCTATAGTATAATTACAATTTAGAATTTTATAATTATACAGAAGTGTTACTTCAATCTACAGGAGTAGACCATGTATGTAGAAGTGAGTAAGGTAAATCTTCAGAAGTAAGAGAAATTCTCCCTGTGCTTGATTCTAAGTGTTAATGTTGCCCACTGGAGTAAACTTCTGCAGGCAAAGTCCTTAGCAGAAGGAGAAAGATTTGCAGGTTAAATAGAACTTTAAAAGGAAACAGGACCCTAACAGTAAAGAAAAGTTATGTTAAAACACTAGGTGTTGAACCACTCTCTGTATGTAAATCCTTCTTCTTCCTGCAGTAAAGCTGGCATTGGTGAAATTTTTGAAGGCCACCAAGGACCTGTCACAGGAATCAACTGTCACATGGCAGTGGGTCCAATAGACTTTTCCCATCTCTTTGTCACATCATCATTTGACTGGACAGTGAAATTGTGGACCACAAAGGTAAGAAATCCAAGTTGGGCTGGGACAAGTAATTCTACTTGTGAAAATGCTGTTGTCAGAAATATTTTAATACTGTCTATCAAGTCCTAAGAACCAATTAATTGAAATGCTGTGATTAGAATGAGCATTGTGATACAATTGTAAGTAAAATATATAGCTACTGTAATAACCCTCAATCATATTTGCCATGGAGCATACCTTACCATTTAGGAGGCCTTCATTTCAGTGTTAACCCTAGTGCTGAGCAGTTTCACAAGGCAAGGAGATGAGGATGTCTTGTACTCCCAGCCATCAAACAATCCATTCAGCACTCCCTGTGTGCAGGCTAAACTGCAAGGCTGATATTATGCACCGTGGTGGTGCAGGAGCAGGAACAGCTTCCTCTGATGAAGCAACAGGGGAAGTGCACATACAACTTACTGCTATCAATATCACCTGCAAAATTCCCTGCTGGAGGAGGCTGTGATAGCCAAAAGGTATAAAATGTCCCAATGACATTAGACACTGGAAGCAGGGAGGAAGCACATGCTGGAACGTACATTCATGACCACCAGGGATCTGCTGCTGACGGCTCTGTGGCCGTCTGTCCGTGACCTCTTTCAGAGAGAGCAGCAGAAGAGCAGAAATGGCACAGTCCTGTGGAACTTTGAAACCCCAACACTCCATGGGACAGACTAAACAGACCAACCTGATGGATACAGTCTGAGTAAAACAGAACAATGAGATGTAAAGTCCTAATTATATAAGTAATCTAAATTTATTTTTTTATACACCAGAGTAGAGAACTGCCCTCCAAATGTCAGGTTCTTGCTTTAACCAAGTTGGTTTTATGCCTGCATTTGTTTCACATCTTGAGCTGCACCCAGCAGAGTTCCCGTACTGGAAGCTGACCACAGTCAGGAAGTATCTCAGCATGTGTTCCTCCAAGCATCAGGGCTTGGAGATGCTAGAACAGATGCACAGCAAATGTAAATATGCAAGTGATCAGAAGGGCTCATGTGACAGCCTTGTGCTGGAAAAAGAACCAGTTACCTAGATGGTAACTTGAATCAGCTTCAATAGTAGCTTCCCAGTGCTTTTGTTAATGGCTTGATCCAATGTGTGTGCTAATTAACAGGTATCTTTTCCTAATCAGCAATGACCACAGCTGTTGGTTTTGTCTTGAGCATTGCACTTCAGGAAACTCACAATGAGAAAGGTGCATGATTTACCTAACTCACATGTAACTAAATACATCACTAGACCCAACCTGAACCAATGCAAAAGTAATCCAGAGGAGTGGACATGGACAGCTGGAATGCTTCTGGGATGGTTCCTAGGTGGCAATTGTTAGAAAAGGCTGCATGATAGCCAGGGGATGGACAGCTTAAATGTTGGCTCACTGGGGCTAGATAGACTGGTGTGTGAGACAAGGGAGTCCTGGGCAGTGGTGACTTCCCTTGGGAGCAAGGGAATATTGGAGTGTTGAAGCTGAAGCTGAGTAAGGGGAGAAGAATTTGTGGGGAGTGCAGGGAAGATGAAAGGCAAGTATAGAATTCCAATCACACATGTACAGAAAAGTCTTGGACTGGTATTTAGCTGTCAGCTTGAGGCTGAATATGGCAATAAGGGTCTCATTCATCTGCAGCTTAAATGAAATTGCATTAAGGGATAATAAAGCCTGATTTTTATTTTAAACTCTTGGGATTTTAGAAGTTAGTAGTAACACTAACACAGCACATTTTGGGCACAAAGACACTGCAGATAGTAATACACAGTTATCCTTGTGGAACATTTCAGTGCCAGAATGGTTGGGTCTGATTTTGTTCAAGACAATCAGTTTTCAAAGAACCAGACCATTTAAATTTCTGATATCTATCAAGCTGTGGCTTGTCTGGCAAGAGAGGCTTCCTGAGAAAGCTGTTTGAGCTGGGCGAGCTGTGATGTGCATGTGACACACCACAGCACTGCTCAGACCTGGAAGCTGCACTGCTCTTTTGGATCACTCACTTTCTTCTGGAGCAGGTTTAAGCAGCAGCAGCAGCCCCAGGCTGCTGCCCTGCCAGCCACTGCCCTGTGAAAACATCCTCTGAGACACTAGACAAGTTCTTGAATTGTGATGAATGTTTTCTTTTTCTCCCCATTCAACTGCATCAGAAGTTTATTTCCATATTGTCTGAATAATTTTCTTGGCTGGAGCTACTACATATTTAAGGCTCTCTTTGTTCAGTTCTCATAGTCAAGGCTCAGTCAATCAGTGGGCTCTGAAAAAAAAATAGTGGATTGATATAAAGTATTAAGTGCTTCTGCTAGCTAACAAGATTTTAGTCAGAATTCATTTATTCCTTTAGTTTTTTATTTGTAAATTTAGTCTCCCTATCAGCATCCAAAGCCATATTGCTTTCCTGCTTCTACCAGCGTTGTCTGCTTAATCCTGTGCACATTATCCTCTTTGGTCATGAAATTCAATTCCTTTCTGTTTCACAGGTTCAGAGTCAATGTCCAATTGTAAAGTGAACCATAAAAGCTTTGTGTTTATATTGTCTATTGATGTTGTGTAGCATCCTGGGGTGCTTACAAGAAAGGCATTTTCATAGCAGGCATTTGACTGATGGATTGAAAGCACCATCTCCCTTAAAAACTTTCACTTTACATTTTATAATGTTTTTGTGGTTAACACATTTTCTAGCTAAAGGCAGTTCAGCCAGGTGACTGAGAATAAGATTTTCACTAGCGGATGAATGAGCGTTTTGTAGATAGCACTGACACAAGGTTCATATTATCATCCATCACATTAGCCAAAAATTAGATCCCTGTGTGAATAGCAAGCAACCAGAAGCAACAGGAAAAGAAACAGAATTTGCAAAGATAGTTGCTTGATAACCACAGCATTACCTGGTTCCTGATGAAGTTAATAGGGCTTTCACCTTGAATTTGTGCTACACCATGTGAGCAAGTCTGGGATGCAGAGCTGTCAAAGGGAAGTCCCGATGTGAAGTGTCTGTGGAGCTCTGCCCTTAATTAGGTAGTGTCGGTACGATGCTTTGAAGAGGTAAAGTGCTAAGTGGAAATGCTAAGTGTTGTTAATTAATTAAACACTAATCCTCATGAATGAATAGCATGAGGTTAAATAATGAAATGTAAGTATTGTTATTATTACAGCAATTGCTGTTTGGAGAGCAAATTTTTTGATATTGTGTCAAGAGATGGAAGCTGTCTTGGAATTGTTAAAACATAGCAAAACATAAGCTGGCTTCAGCTAAAGCCTAGAAGATGGTTTGTTTGCTGCTAAGGGAGTTAATAAGGGTCTGGACAGACAGCTGGATTTTGTTAGCTTTTTCATCCTTCACATGCCTTCTTTAGCTCTTATCCTTCCACTGAGGGGAGGTGCTAATGACTAATTTTCTCCTCTTGCACCTATGCCTAAGTTGTGCTCAGATGGGCAGAGATTGGAATAACTGTAAAACATTGCTCTATCCCCATCCATGCTGGTCTCCCTCCGCCTAATGTTTAAGTAATGGTGGTAATGCCAAAATCAGAAGGAGGCTCAGAGGTGAGCAGACTGGTAGTAGGGCCACCACATAACCATTAGCAGGGTCTACTGGAGCCTGAGGTCATGTGTGCCCCCAGTGACAGATCACCCACTGTGTGTCTATGCTCAGTTTTTCTTTGCTAGTATGTGCATCAATGGTAGTGCCTTCCTCGTGCCTCTCCTTTCTCTTTTTTTTTTCTTATGCTCTTCACATGCTGCTCTTCTCTTCTGTATGCTCTGCTATTCTAGTCTGTTGAGTTTTTTTGAGAAACCACATTTTAAACAGCAAACATTCCCATTTCTATGCTATGTGCCTTCACATACATCTCTGTACCTTGAATGTCTTATGTCCATGTGCTTGCTGACAACCTGGGTACAACCCAGTCCTCCTGTCTCTTGGAGCAAATCATTTTACCTGTTATATCTTCCTTTCAGCATGTAACTTCAGACTCCACTGGTTTTCATTTGGTCTAGAGTTGAACACCATCTCCTCCAAGGTCCAGCTGAAGCCTACCTTTAGAAAAATGCAAAGAAGCATGTGGTGGTGGTGGTGGTGCTATAGACCTCTATAGGTACCTCTGCCCTTCCCTAAAAGCCTTGCTGATAGGATCTGATCAGATCCACCTAATAGACCAAATTTACTGTGATGGAAAAGGGTGTTGCAGAATGAACCAGGGCACTACTTGATGGTCACCATTGGGCCACATCTTCTCATATTATCATGTAAGGCACTTTAGATGACTCTTCATATGAAGTTGGATTCTCCTGCATCTTTTATTACGCAGAGCTTTCACACTTTGGTTTCTTATGCAGCCACTGGAAGCAGTAACAGTACTGCATACATTAGACCCCTCTTGGAGAGACCACCATTCCTGCCCACCACTGTCTATGCAGGAGCCCAAGTCTGGCAGATGATCAGTTGCTGTAGCTTTTGGTGGCTTTCTTGCATCTGGGCAGCCTCAGGCCATGTCTAAATCGGCAGACGTGTCAGCACTTTGGAGCTCCCAAGTCTGTCTTCGTATCCTGGCTTTTCCCAAACCACTACCAGGAAGGAATCAGCCTCTTTATCCCATACCACATGCACATATACATATGACCCTTGATTTGCAGCCAGAATCCTGTGGAATCCTTTACTTCTCCCTCTGACTGATTTTGGTGGGTCTCAAATGTCTACCTCAAGGGACAATTTCCCTCCTCTTATTTTGGATACCTGACTAGAATGGTCTCCCTCACTGATGCATTACCACACAAAGCTCCTTCTTTTCTCTTTGATAAAAGCAATTAAAATTATTGATTTGATTAATCACTGCCCAAATGTTAATTTTATCTGATTAGAGGGAATGACAAAGGGTAATAAAATAGCATGCTGGGATTTCATGGAAATGATCTCTCTGTGGTGTGAGTTCAGAATTTTGAGTTTGATCCAAAAACAAGTCAATGAATGAATTTGCTTCAGAGCACACTTTCTGTCAGAAGGCCAAGCTGACTTGGGGAAGAGGGTGGAGTTGCCTGTTCAGACAGGATTTTTTTAGGTTTTGCCCTTTACCTCTGGAGCCAGAGGTCTGGCTCTCATCCAGCTATTAAAAAAAAAAAAAAAAAAAAAAAAAAAAAAAAAATTTCTTGGTAATTTTAAAGAGCAAAACCAAAGTGAAGTCAGGTGGCTTGAAATCAGTCCCAAGTCCTTCACTTGAAATACTTCTTATTATTTCAGTTGCCTATGTAGCCATATTTGATAAGTGTTAGGAAAATATTTATCAGCTGGCCAACATGCTTAATTTACTAACATGAAACATGGTGCTTCTTTGTAATACATTTAGTGAACAATGGCACACACACAAACAAAACAGTCATCTAAAATACTGAGTTCTAAAAACTGAGTGGGCTAAACTGTATTTCAGAAAACCCTAATATAAATCCAGCTGTAGCAGTGAAAGCTCTATTTGCACATGGAAAGCAGAATTGGATTTCAGGAGCTTATATAATCTGTGCAAAACAAAGTCATCATTCCTTTTTTTCCCTGAAATCAAAATGCAAACCTCCCACTGACAGTTCTGTTGCAGAATTACACTGGAGGATCAAGCTCGCAAGGAATAGTGAAGCATTTCAGGACAATTATCAGTACATAAAGCCTAGGACTTCTTCCCTAATGGAAATTTTCTCCCACCTGCTTCAGGCAGCCATCCTTTCTCTGCCATGTGAGAGACTTTTGTTATCAGTAAAAAAAAAAAAAAGGAACTGTGTTCAAAGTCCTACAAGATGAAGTCGTCTTCAATAATAATTAGCCTCAAAATCATTGCTTGCTGACCCATGAAAGCTCTGCAGGCATCCTGGTGGCAGCAGCCACAAATACTAATCTCGGCTGTTAGCAGACAGAGCTGTAACATCAGCTGTGTCAGCCATCCTGCAATGCTCCTCGTGCTCCTGCTTGCTGGCAGCCGAACTGCAGCAGCAGCAGGGTCACTGGAAATCCTAGCAATTGGCTGAGTACAACGCAAGGCTGGGCCAGGTACCCTGCGACGAAGCAGCGTTTTCCATTAAAAAGAAAAATTGAATTTTCAGGGGCCTCATACCGAATGTTCCCATCAGAATCACAGGGGTGGGACCCAACCAAACCACAGCTACATTATCCCACTCCTCTCCTCGCCTTGCAATTTGAGCTAAACTACCTCTCTTTAACAACTTGAGGCCCGAAGGAGGGAGACCGGTGCCACTGACCCCAGAAGAGGTACATGCAGGACATCAGTGCATGCCACTGCCTCTCCTGCATGGCAGGAAAGCACTAGTGCACCAACCCAGCTTCTCCCAAATCATCTCAGCCACTCTCCAGCTCTGCTTCCTTGTCCCACCTGTGAGGGATATAAACAGGGAGTGATGATTGAAGGTAGAAGACCAAATCTGCCCTTCGGTGTTTCACTCTGTGTTTCCTCTGACCAGGACTTGGTAATTCTTCCATCAACATGCCTTGCTTATAATTTTCAGCAAGTCCCTCAAGAGCTCCTCTGAAAAATAATCCAGGAATATAGTAATATAAAGGCAGGAGTATGAACTACAGAAACTATGAATCAGTTTGCTAAGCAAGGACAGTAGGACTTTCTATAGTTTTGAACTTCTTAAAAGAAAGTGAGCCATTTTTAGAACAATAGTATTTCTAAAGGAGTCTTTTGACACAAATGCATAGTTAGTAGTTTAGGAAGAAGTACTGTCCTGCTTAGAGCATGTTTTAGATAAAAGGTGGAAAACTTGATTACCATTTAGTGATGAAGTCAGCAGTCTGAGGAAATACAGAAAAAATGGCAGATACCTGTATAGGCTTTTCCAGTGTTGCTGTCTGCACATGCCTCCAGTTTGATGTGGGTGAATGAAGCAGAGAATATTAAACCTCACAGAGTGGAAACCCATAGGCACAACTCTTGTAATTGTGGAATAAGAGGGGCTCCAGGTTAGGAATTAAAACTAGATGATCTAAAATGCAGAAACAAGAATACACCAGCCTGGCCAGCAGGAACTAGGAATAAAAGTAAGCTGGGGAACACTGTAAGCCAGTCTGCCTTACATGCATTCTGATGTTTTTAAAGTTCATCCATTGCAAGAAAATCTTCTAAATAATTTAAATTTACAGTAGGCATCAAGTAATGCACATTTATATCAAACTCACTGAAAATAGTACTTCAGCTAATATACAGTGGTAAAGAAGAATGGCATTCTTTCTGCTTTTTTTTTTCCTTTAGAAAATAGAAAGGTATTTTTCTATTGGGTAAGTGGAAAGGCATGGTAGAAGAGAACTTTGGAAGTACAGTAGCACAGCCAGAATGTGTTGCACCTCCGCTGAGTACTTAAAGAGTTAAGAAGGATTAACCACATAAGGAGTTTACCTGTCAGTAAAACTAGCTTCTAGGCTATATCCACAGATTTCAAAAGCTCTGCTGTTTGAATTTCTGATGCTTTCAAAAGACAAGTGCTGTCTGACTTTCCAAGTTCTTTTATTTTTTTTCTTCATACCATGGTATTAGACATTAAGATCAGTTCTCATTAAAACCGCCTGTGCCAATCATCAAACCTTATTTTCCTTTGCTTCCTTCTTTTATACTCACTCGTGGCACTTTGACTTTGAAGGAAACCACAAAAATGTAATCATCAGGTTATCTCCAGACTCGGTCTGCTCTCATAGCCCCTTTCCTTTTGGTCTTACCCTTGTCCCCTCCTCTATCCATAACAATTCCCACGTGTTTATGCAAAAATATTGGACCTTCTTTTATTATTGACAATTAAGAAAGGCAACTGTTTTGGCATCTCTGCAAGAACAATAATTTCTAAAAGTGAACAGTTTTCTGCTTTGTCTGTCTGCAACTTTTAGAATGCCGAAGCCCAATCAGTGTAACAATACTACAGCACTTAAACAAAAGGGTTGTGAAGAGTGTAGGGATCATTTCCACTCATTTCTTTCCCCCTCTTCTTCTGAGTCTAAAACTTAAGCCTGTTATCTTGGCAATCAAGTCAGTTTAGACTTGATTCAGTGACCTAGTAGTTATCTGACAGTGAGGTGACACAACATACAGATAGGTCACAGCCCAGTGAAATGCTCTTTGAGTCCCAGAGGTTCATCTGCAATCCAGCACTGACGCTGACTGCCAGAAGGAATTTTAAGGCAGGTAAAGGAGTTTTTACTCATGTGACTCAGATTGCCAGTGACATTGGGTGGCTAAAGCTGAACATGACCCTTTTGCTTTCCCACTGCCGTCCTCTGAAGGTCTGGCTAGTCCTGGAAAAGGTGGAGCAGGCTGCAAGTTGTGAGTTGTATAGTACTGGGGGCAGTAGGATAATGATACCCTTTGTGGAGAATGCAGACAGGCTTTGCTGAGCCATCAGGGATGTACCTGTAACTACTGCCTCTGATTTATGACATCTAGTAACAGTTCATGGGAATGCTGTAACTTTAAAAAATGAGCAAAAACTGAACTAAGTCAAGGCTCACAAGTATAGCATCCAAGCAGGAGCTATTGGATAATCCTAGATCACTGCAACTATTAGAAAACAGATTTTGGAGAAACATGATAGTACAGAACTGGCAAAATTCCTGTGGAGATCAGTCAGTCTGAATGAAACCAGGGCCTCTTTGACTCCGTACAAACAGAGAGAGAACATGCAGACTTACAAGAGCAGTAGAGCCTTATACAGAGCCGAGGACTGAACTCCTCACCACAAGAGGAATGGACAAGTAACCCTAAACAGCTAATAGCTGGTGTCCCAAGAAGAACACCATTGAAGGGGGAAAGATCAAGACCAGAGTAAAGCAAATTTGATGAGTATTTGACTCAATATTCCCAGCAGCTTTTCATTTCTGCTGTGCTGTCTGCATATTTTGAGTTGGCCTGGTTAAGTGGCACCATCAGAAGGGAAACAATGAGCCTGGATTCAGCAAAATACTGAGGTCTCTTCCAAGATGGAAAAGACGGGGCCTATAAAACACTGAACAAGCTCAGATCCTATCCTGAGCAGAAGTTCCACAAGCCGTGCCCTGTCCCAGTCTCTTTCACATCATCTAGTCAATGTGACACTGCAGCATTCACTTTAAATAAAGACAGAAGATTGTACCTTCCCTATGTGTTATCTCTGCTGAAAGAAATATCTTTCTTTGACACCATTTTGCATGTTGTGGTTTTGGTTTGTTTTTTTTTTAATTAATTAAGACTATTTATAGAATACTTGGTCTCACAGGGACCAAGTTCATAGAATCATAGAATGGTTTGGGTTGAAGGCTCTGTAAAGATCATCTCATTCCCAACTCCTATTCCCTGGTTTGTTGAAGGGCCAAACAGAGGAACAGACACTGCTCAGGACCACTCTGGCTCTGCTCTTTCCAAGTGCCTGAATGCCTGAGCTTGAGCCTAAACAAACAACATTAGCTTGTTCAGAAAGTTTCTATGCCAAGGACTAATGAATGCATCATATTTGCTGCACACCTAGAGAAACAAAATCAGCTTGAATCAACTTGCAAGTACTACACAATACTGATGGCTGCTGTTAATATGGTGAGAGCCAGAAGTATGGTGTTTGGCTTATCATCTTTAGAACAGAAGACAGTAGAGTAGAAAGAAAGAAGTGGAGACAGCAGAGTGTGTGGTGTCACCACACACCTGTACTGCTGAAGGCACAGTCTAGGAAAGTACCTTTAAGTGGAGCTGACACCCACAGAAATTGTGGCAAAGTGTAAAAAAGTGCTCGTTTCATGAAATAGGCAAAGCCAATAGTTTTTTCCATGGCTTTTTAGAAGTCAGATGCTAGTTAAAACCTGTGTATATGTATACATTCCTTTATATGGATAATTAGCTACTTCATGTGTGGCGCCTCATGGATTAAAGAAAATTCTTCTATGCAAATAAGTGGAATAGACTGGTCAAATTTATATGTGTAAAAACCCCCACTTTTATATAAATGTGTAGAATTTATTTAGGTGAGGTTCTTATTTCACAGACAAGTCTTACTTCCTAGACAGCCAATGGTACATAAAATATTCACTCTTCATTGTGCTCTTAAACAATACCTCTATAAAAACACTGAGGATAAATGATTGATAACATATTTAAATAGATGAGGAAAAAAAGCCCACATGTCTTGGAATTGACTTTTTGCTTTTTCCACTAAACGCTCAAATCATGTCCTTTTGGAATCAATGGCAAAACTCCATTGATTTTTAGGGCTATATTTTCACCCTACATTCTTCTTTTTCAGTAAAAAGTAGATTTGACCCAAGTTTTTCTGAAGATACTGCTTTAAACTATTTCTTCTCTTCTATAGAATAACAGAGTAGGTTCATATTTAAGAATGAAAGCTCATCAAGTTTAAATTTCAGTTGTTTTCTAATAATAGCCATATGTTAGTTATGGATTGTGTAGGTCTGAAGTTTTGGTAATTTAAAACTGCTTTAAAGTGACCTTTACATGGTTCCACATTTCAACAATTTCTAAAAGCAGTCGGTAGAGGTTCTTACTCATAAATGGTTGCATTACAAGATCTGCAGGCCTGGGCCCATAGTAAGGAAGAGGCTCAAAGTAAGGAAGTCCTGTGCACATTTATACACACAGCTAAACTCAGAAATGGAGTCGTCACAATGAAATCCACATAACTGCTCTCAGACCAGGATGAAATGCCAACCTTCAAAAAAGGCCAGTCGTTGTTAATATTTGAGACAGGACACGAAGAAAGATGGACCTTATGCAGTTGTTGTGCTCTTCTCTGGTTAAACAGTGCAAGAAGACAAGACAGTGTGGGAAATACTTTCTCTTTTTTCACTGGCAGCTGGTCAGGATGGGAGGACAGTGATATTGGGGGCAGTATGAAGGTGCAGCTCAGCTCCACTACCACTGCCTGATTTCTGCCATATGATTTCTCCCTGAATTCCCAACCACACTGCAGCTCATCTTGCCTTTTGGTTGGGCTGCTCACAATGCTGCAATTTCTTATTTCTTTGCAGTGCTCCACACCCTATTCTGCTCCATTAATTTGTGTGTCATTCCTTGCATGTCTGAGATCTTTCTCAAAAGCTGTATAATTCCTGTTGTCCACACTTTCCCTCTGACTTTCTATCTGACTGAATATTTCCACTGTTATGGTAAAGGCATTTCATTTTTGGTATTTGAGGATTTTCACCTCAAATCCCAGAACCTTGAAAGTGTTTTTATTTTGATAACAGGGAAACAGAAGCACATCAGCTAAAGCTATTTCCCAGAGACTACACAACATGTGTACAGCAAGATATAGACTAGCACCATATCTCCTGACCCTTCCTTCTAATGCCTTGGTCTTTAGGTGTGAAGTGGAAAATAACGTAACAGAACTAAAAAAGCCATTTTATAAGTGCCACACTCAAGATCAAAACAAGTTTTGATATGCTGACAAAAAGGAAATGCTGATTGAAATCTGCCCTGGGTTGATTGATATCTTAATAGGCCCTTAACTTCTGTGGAATTTTGTTACTTCTCCCATGACATTAAATTTTAAAGTGCTGTATGTGCAGCACTTTTCCCATGAATAAGAAAAATACCATCCATCTAGCAGTTGACCAGATTTCTTTTTCTTTTGGTATACTACTATCTTCAATACCCACCATGATTTAGACCCCTGATACATTTGAACCCATATTAGATGTTTTCAGTGAAAACCCACAGTGCAGCATTAGGAATCCATGTAGCTCTCACTAAATACTATTTCCTAGCTCACAGCTGTGAAGATTCACTTTGAAATTTCCTATTGAGTACCTCTGCCTCCTCAAAAGTTTGGTGTTCATTTGGCCCTAAAACCTGGAAAAGCTTTAGCACAGGCATGCAAGTAATTCCATTAACACATGTAAGTCCACTGATAGTATAATAGGCAGACACACATGTTTTGGAGACAAAGACCTTCTTCAGGAATTAAAATTTTTTTTTGTAATTATTTCATTTTCTTTTGCAAAACTCCAGCCTGGGAAAAGAATTTAAATAGTATACAAATTCGAGGTAATAAGATCAAGCTCTGATTTCATTTCATTGTTACACAAAATGTTTGCTAGTCTTAAGAAATGGACAAAAACCATTAGGCCAGTTACAAAAATTTGAGACCAAATCCTGTAATCAAAGCATCTTTCATTTAATTCAAGCAGAGGAAAACCCAGCCCCTGGAATAAATCCCTATGTATTTTCAGTATGTTTGCAAATAACAAAGTCATGTAATTAAACCTCTGAATACTTCCAGTAATTTTTTTTTTGTGATACCTGTGGTGGCCAGAAATATTACAGAAATGTTTACAACATGGTGCAGCAACAGCAACACACCACACCAACCCTCAGAGACAGGGCAGCACAGAGAAGGACACACGCCTGTCCCATGTACTGACCCTGCAGTGCTTCCAGCCCCAACACCCACCCAAGCACCACGGGCTGCAAGAGGACCAAAACCAAAACCAGCAAGGACCTGTCCGTAAACAGACGTCAAACCGACTGCATTGTCGCTTTAAATTAATAAAATAGGAGAGGAAAGTTATATAACAATTGCAATTGGTTGCTCCACTTTTTGGAAAAATGGCAATACATGCATGGCTGTGTATTGAGGCACTCCGGACAGTGTTTCCTTTGTAAAATGCACGAGGGTGCATTCCAGAGGGAGCTGACCGGGATGTTCTACGGGCGCTACCTGGACCCTTGCAGGCCCGCCCAGTGATGCTGCATTTCCCGGGGCCGGGGACCGGGGGGGACCGGGGGGGACCGGCGGGGACCGGGGCTCCCGTCCCGCCGGGGAGCGGCGGGGAACGGCAGCAGGAGGGAGACCCTCGGAGAAGCCCCATTGTTTAGATTTCTGTCATAAGCCATGAGAATACTTAATTTCTTTCATCTCTGGAGTTTTCATTATCATTCAAATTTCATTTTCCATTAATTGATCGGGGATTAGCGAAGCCATTATGCAAAAATTAAAAGACAAGCCAGATGCGATGAATAATTCATGAGGGACAATTACACTTTATTCCTGGTGCACTTCCTAACTTCCCTCCGACTCCCCGCCTGCCGCAGATGACAGCATTCCCTCCCTCCCTCCCTCCCTCCCTCGCTCCGGCCGTGCTCCGCCGGGAGCCGTGCTCCGCCGTGCTCCCGCACCGCCCCCCGCACCCCCTCCCGCCGCCGGGGTGCCGGCCGGGAGCGGGAGCGGGCGCTCTCCCCGCCCGCCTCTCCGCGCGTCCCACACCCCTCACACCGGGCATCTCATTTATCCCACCGGACAGTTGTTGCCCCATTAAAGCGCAGTCCCGCCCTTCGCGGAGGACCTTTCATCTGGGGAAGTTTTATGACACTTTATAAATGTGCAAAGTTTTTAATTAGACTCGCCAGACAGCCCCAGGCAGCACTAGCGCCACGAAGTCTTCATGCCGCTCTCTGCTTTACAGCACAACAAGCCGCTCTACTCCTTTGAAGACAATGCCGACTATGTCTACGATGTCATGTGGTCGCCAGTGCATCCCGCGCTCTTCGCCTGCGTGGACGGGATGGGGCGCCTGGATCTGTGGAACCTGAATAACGACACCGAGGTGAGGCGGCTCGGCGGCGCTGGGCGGGCGGGCAGCGGGGCGCCGGGCGCCACCTTAACCCTGTGAGAGCCGGCGCTGCCGTCCTCCCCGCCGGGGCTCCGAGGGGCGCCGCGCTCCCCCGGGGCGGGGACAGCCCGGCGTCGGCCGCCGCCCGCGCCCCGGGGCGCGGCGGGGAGGGGAGGGTGAGGGAGGGCAGGTCCCGCTGCCGGGGGCGCCCGCCCGTCCCCCTCTCCCGGCAGCCGTCCCTCCTTCCCTCCCTCCCGCCTCCCCTGCGGCGGGGCTGCTGCGCTCGGTACCTGTCAGGGGCGGGAGCGCCGGCTCCGGCACCCCCGGCACAAAGCCAACGCAATTAAGTGCCGCGGTGCCGGCTCGGGAGGAGGCTCCTTCCCCCTCTGTTATTTTAAGGTGCGCTTTTAAACCGCGCCCGTTCTGCAGGTTTGGGGTTTTTTTATCCCCTCGCCCCGTTTCTGGCGCTCCGAGAGCCAGGTTAGCCATTCCGGGCCGAACGCAGGGATCGCACCTTGGCAGCCCTCGCTGCCAGCGGGGACCGGGCTCCTGTTGGACTGCGGGACTTGCTCTCCCTCTGAATTGATTGTCCTCTGCGCCACAGTCGCTGGGGAATGTAACTTGGAAGCACCGTGCCAGTGCCTCCAGAGTGTCAGAAACCAAGCGTGTGCCCCTGCATCTCCCCTCACATCCTGCCTTTGAGTCTCTTGGTACCCTGCTTCAGGCTTTTAAAGCGCAGGGCATCTTCTCACACGTTATTTGGGGCTTTACACCCTCACCCTTCCTGTATCTTTAAACTTTGCTGTGGAACTTAAAGGTACAAATGCAAATAACTACATTTTCACTGCTATTCGCTAAACAGTGGGGACCACTGGTGAGAAAGGATTAATCAGAGCACTTTTAGCAAAGATTGAGACAGATAAACACTGTTTATTAAAAAGTATCTTTCTGAATGTGCCAAACCTCGCGTTTTTCCTCTTATTATTTCAAATTTTTAAAAACACCAGAGGCATAAATTGATACTGTTTTTTTGGATTTGAGTTTCACCCAAAAATGATTTTCAGAAAACCTGTTATCACCTGAGGTCAATCTTAGATGGCCAGTAATTAATTTCCAGCACAAAAATTGAAGTATTTTTCCACTCACTAAGTCTTCCTTGTTTTTACATAATGCAATGTAAAACTAAGAACAAACAGACTGTAAAAAAATCAAAAGTCACATATTATCTGGTTGGTTTCTTTTTATGTCCCAAAAAAAGAGAAGATGGAAGAACAAGCAGCAGTATTTCCCTCCTTACACCCTATTTTAATTTTTTTTTTTTTTTTAAGATTAGTTGGATCATTAATATACCTTTCACATAAACCTGCTATGCGTTTCAGTCAGAGTAAAATACGGGTGCAGTTTATGGCTTCCAGTGAGTGGTGCTTGCCATAAATAAGCATGGACAGGTAAGAGGAACCAGCACCGGGCACTGCACTGTCAAGGGGAGCACTGAGGCCTTTTGAAGTGCTCTGAGCAGGAAGCAGTGCAGCCTTTTTAATTAGAGCACATACAGCTGGAGGATATTCAGGAGGAGTCTCCTAAGAATTTATTTTGGGAAGGGAGGGACATATCCTTCAGGTGTTCTCATTAATGCAGGCTTAAACACAGAGCATAAAACCCAGCATTTTGAGAAGAAAAAAAAAATCTTTCCCCCCAAGTACCAGGGCTGAAATTAAAATCAACTGATGTTTTGCCATTTTACTCAAGGAGACCATAATTTCTTTCAAAAAAATTAGTCTGGACTGCTTGATCCCATTCCCATCAATAATAAGGCTGTACGTAGCAAACCGCTGTTGCTTTCAGTGTGTTTACATATAAATATATAGGAACATCAAAAAAAAGAATTAATTTCAAGCTTCATCCTGCTTTTATTCTGCATGCAAGGCCACCCCCTGATTTCACAAATTATTTCCGTTCTCAGAGGTCAAAATCAGCTCTCATGTACGATCAGACTGGAATTATTTCCATGGTATCCAAGCTTTGTGTTTTTATGAGAATCAACTTTGGGTCTCTGGACAGAGAATATAATTTGCTTTCCTTGCTGAGCAGTGATGAAGCAAATAAAAAAATCAATATAAATTATAAACCACCAGATTCTGAATAGATGTGAAGTTTTGTTACGCAGGAGAAGCAACAAAAGTATCTCTGAAAGAGAGAACTGCAAACAGTTCTTCTAAGCATCGTAACTGAAAGTGATCGTTGTTTGCTTTTACCCTCTATCTGGTAGGCCATAATTAGCTAATAATTTTCCAGATTTCTGTAATTGATTATGCCGTTTAAGTCTGCACAGCTATTTGCTAAGAAAAACTCCTTGTCAGCACTTCTGCCTTTGTAATAAGAGATCTTGAAACACCTATTTTTTAGATCATTATTACTTTTAGATGTCAGATATGTGATGTCAAAGTATTTGTGAAGACAGTAGAAAATGACAGGTCTATTACTGTGTTTAACTGCTAGCTATTGATAAAAATCTCTGTGTAAGAACTAGATGTGATTGTTATTAAGGAGTCCTGGTTTTGTTTAATTTGTGGAATAAGCCGCATTAATATTTAGGTATCATTTTGAAAATCAATTAAGAAAACACCTGGGTTTAGTTACAATATGCTACCTTCAGATTTTTGAATCTCAGCAGTTTCCACTAGTGTGCTGTCAGTATTTATTGGAAACATTTTTCCTGAGAGCTAGATGCTTTCTGACCAAATAACTTAGATCACTGGACTGTACCTAGGACTTAATCAGTGTAGTAATTATTTTCAAAAAGCTCATTGCAAAGTTGCAAGGCTATTGGTGTACTTTATGTTTATTTCTGCATATCAGAAATTATTTTTGCAATAGCAAGGAAGTACATGACATTTTATTTTATATCTGATAAATGCATATTAAAAAAAAAGTTGAAAAGAAAAAAAAGTCCTCACCCACTCCATCATTCTCTTGCAAACTGAATTTTATTTTTATGGATCAGTGTAGTGAGGTTTGCAAAAAGCTTCAGGATAGCAAATGCTAATTTCTTACTAATGTACCTGTAACATTTATTTTTTGATCAAGATTGGAGATCTCTTGGTGCTTGATGAGTCTTACTTATGTATGAGCTGATACGAAACTGACTTACAAAGTCGTTTATTTCTTCTGTGTTATCCTCTCAGATGTCATCAGATGTTCAGGTATTTCTCAGGTTTTTTGCATGTTGTATCTTAGCTTTTGAAGTGTGAAGATGGTATCTATATCTAGAAACAGATGTAACAGATGTATTTGCAAGCAGGTTTTGACACTACATAGGCAATAAAAATAATAATAAAAAGCTGTATTCTTATCATGCAGGTTTTTCTGACTGTATGTTTCTTAATCTGTTATCTGTTAAAATTTCATTTCAAAATTGTTTAAAATCTGACAAGCACCAACTTCAGAGAATTTATAAGGTATTTCAAATGTGATTCTAAAAACATAATGCTACCATTATAAATAAACTCTTACCTTGAAATCTAAAATAGGCATGTGTAATTTAAACT
Organism: Passer montanus; assembly: GCF_014805655.1. Classification (NCBI taxonomy): domain Eukaryota; kingdom Metazoa; phylum Chordata; class Aves; order Passeriformes; family Passeridae; genus Passer; species Passer montanus. The sequence continues at coordinate 19,732,537 of NW_024356505.1, read as the reverse complement.
ATCACTACTAAGAACAGACTAATCTATTTTAAGATACTATGGTTTGACTATATTTCTCTTCATATCACTGGAGAAAAGGTTTATTCTTTGGATTTTTAAAGACTGTTTCAGTATTGCTTTTTATTTTGTTAGATAGCTTTGTGGATTAGTAACAGGATTTTTCAAAACCATTAGGTTTTGACAAAAAGCATGGGTTGTGTCTTGTGTCTGCGGCATTCGTGCTTATTTTTATGTGGAGCACTGAAAGAATGCTGTATTAACAACAACAAAAAGTAAACCCTCAAAAACAAAAACCTAAACCAATCCCAGCTCTAGAGTTATGTATTACAGTCTCCTGAAAGATTTTGTGAAAATTCAATGCCTTAAATATGCACTGTGTATTTGTACATGAAACATATATCTGTGATCTGCAGTTTTCTGAGAAATGTAGCTGGTTAGTGGCTTAGTCCTCTAAAAATGTGGCATTTAGCTGTTTGAAAAAACCCATTCCCAAATGTTATGAAATTAACTTTGCCTGGATTTTTTTTTACCTCAGAAATCCATGATCACAGCACTAAAACTTGCTTTTTTTCTACTGTGATTGTTATCATGGATCAATGACTCCATGTCAGCTTTCGGCCATTGACTCTTCTTAGGTAACAGACCCGGGACAAGGAATTAGTGCATGCCAGCTTTTTTGGGTAATACTGCCTTGGACAGGACCTAGGCCTTGCACAATGGGGAGATGAGTCCAGTAGTTATTTGCATTTGAATGACTTCCTGAAGGGAGGGAGGGTGGTATCTGCTTTCTGATTGGTATCCAGCATTATTTCTACATCATTCTTCATCCTGCAAACAAAATCCTCCTGCATTTCTCTTGTGGGGCTCAGGACACTACTGTAAAGCCCTTTGCTGAGCTGATGCTTTAGCTGTGGCAGAATCCTTGTGCTTGAGGTGCCAGGTGGTTTGGCACCTGGTGTCAGGGTTGGTGAGGGGGAGCAGGGAGCCTCCAGGGGGAGAGTCAAGGGAAGCAGCCAGGATTCCCGGTCCTTGTCCAGCTGCTGGCGTGGCAGTGCACGTGCTGCGGCTGTAACGAGAGTGTCAGCAAGTCTGCAGAGGTTTGGCTTCCTGCTGTCACTCAGCTGGTGTGACACAATGAAGGCATTAGGGCTGAGGAGGAGACTGGCATAGGAGCTGTACAGTGTTAATTTTAAAATTATTTTTCTCCAGGATCTTTAGATCTGTCTCAGTTCTGTCTCGGTTTTGTTAATCCTGCCAGTTTGTCAGTGTTCAGACCAAGGTTTAGTGTGACCTTCAAGCTGCTTTCTTCCTGCTCCTGCTGCACTGTACTGCCAATGAGGACATAAGGAGTACCTGTCACTCCTCCCAGGGTAGCCAGGACTCTAGTTCTTGTCCAGCTACCTCTTTTTAACCTGCGGTGCTTCTCTCCATTCTATGCCCATTTATAGATCCTGGGACACTCCCTTGTCATCTCACAATGTTACCAAAACCTTTTCCCACCAGATGGATGCGGTAGAGGAGTTGTTTTTGCATCTGTCCTCTCCCATTTGCCTTGACCTAAAAGGCACTGAAACTCAAAAGCTTTGTTTGGAAAACTGTTTGGAGCTACAGGCTCCTTGCTCGGGCAGGTTCTCTCCTATTAAAAGCAGCTGGGTGGAGCATTAGCAGGCTTGCAGGTTACTGTCATTTGTCATATGAGGTGACCTAAATCAACTGAGTGATCCACCTATCTGGGACAAACACCCACGCAGTTCCTTCCTCCTGCAGCATCTTTTGATGCCCTCATTCCAGCGTAGATGACAAATACTTCTCTTGAGATCATGTTCAGTGCTTTATTCATCCCACATATTAACCAGAACCTTTGTGTTCTGGTGATCCACTTGGATCACAGTTAACTTGGTTGACTTGGGGCAGGGAGGGGGTTTAGGAATTAGACAGCATCCAGGTGTATTTAAAGCAGAAGTAATGTCCTGGGGATGTAAAAGAGAATTGTGGGAATATGTTGTAGGAGTTCCAAAATGTCAGCTCAGCTGTTCTCACTTCTGCCATGTCCTCACTCTAAAGTGATTAGCTCAGGACTTTTATGATAGAATGCCTAAGTTTCAACCTCTGCATTTAGCCACAGAGGAGAGTCTGGATTCAAAGATGTGTCAGCATGAATAGAGAGATGTGTCTGCTGACTGTCAGGTTATCTGGGCTTGAGTCAGAAGCCAGGCCAGGACTGAAGCCAAATCCTGCTCTCAGTTGGTTCTTGGTCATGTAAGTGACTTTTGAGAAAAAAGTTTTTGGTTTTGCATGTTTCCAAGGCTAAGGGGGAAAACATGGTTTCACTCACTGCCCTTTACTGTTCATTCCAAGCAGTCTCTTACTCTTGTCTCTTTTTAGCACGTCATCAAAGAAACAATTAACCCTTTGGCTTTTTTTTTTCTCACCTCAATGAGAGTTGTTTGCTTCTTCCAGCAATACCAAGGGACTTCGACTCATCCAGGACATTCAAAACTGACCCCTGGGTTTGTAGGCAGTGTGATTTTTATTGTCCTTCCTGTTCCTGTTGTTCCAACAGGTCCCCACAGCCAGTGTCACCATAGAAGGAGCGTCTGCCCTCAACCGTGTCCGCTGGGCCCAGGCTGGGAAGGAGGTGGCAGTCGGTGATTCAGAAGGCCGCATATGGGTCTATGATGTTGGAGAGGTATCTTCTGTTGGGATTCTTTTATGGTTTGTTTGTTTTGTTGGGTTTTTTTGTGTTTTGTTTATAAGCTCAACTCCTGGAGACTGCCACATCCAAGTTTAAGAAAGAAATCTGTCTTATTCTTTCAGTGGAGTCCTCATTGAATTTCGGTTGCCAACAGTGCATTAATCATAATGCTACCTTGCAAAAGAGTTAACTTGTTGAAATCTCATGAGAGAAATCTCTTTTGAAACCTACCAGTGCTTTTCAAGCTGTTTTTGTATAATGATCCTGTATAATGATCCTGTGTATAATGATCATTTGGAAAAAGTTAAAAGAACATAAAGAAAAAATTGAGGTGCAAAAAGAGGCAGTGCTGTTCTAAAATTTGTCTTAAAGGGTTCACCTTTTATACTCCAGTATCTCTTATTTTATGATTGGCTTATTGCTGTAAGTTTTTTGTCAGCATGACATGCATAGAATGCATCTGTTCTTTTGATACTGCTTCATATGTCTGAATATGTGCAAAGGTACTAACAGGAGGAAATAAGAGGTTTCATTCTGAAGGATAGTAGGGGCATGTGTGATAGACTATAGCAGGATGCATATTCTGTTTTTAAAACTGCTCTCAATTCACCCTGCTACATCTTATAACAAGGATCTAAACTGCAGTGCATTTGGCAGTGATAAATCTAACTCTTTGTTGATGAATGCAGTGTAAAAGTGTTCCATCGGCATTACAATCCCTTGGAACAGGTAAGGGTGAATCTCTGAGCAATAAGCTTTTATGTAGGGAATTTGTTTTTCATCATTATCTGTGATAGGATACCGAGATACACATCTCTACACAGTAGGGAAACATTATAGAATGCATACAGAATTATCTGTAACTCTCATAAAGTGATTTTATGGCCCATAGCAAAATTGCTTGTGCATGACTCATATTTTTGGATTTCATTCGCTAGTGCAGGAGTTGCCCTTCCTCACAAATGTTTGCTGAAACTTCTTGCCATGTTGTTAGCATAGTCTCTAAATTGTCTAAGGTTACTGTGCTCAGATTTCCACTGTGACACTGGCTGGTCAGCTGTTTTTATTTATTTTTCATTTTGCATGATTGTTCTGTCTTTTAAGTGATACGACAGGCTGTGGAAATGTCTTTGATGACAGCATAGTCTGATCTTGTCTGAGAGTCTAGACAGGCTGTAGAAATGTCTCTTTTTGCATATCATACACCAAATCATTCATAGGACTATTTACTCCTGCAAGTTCACCCAGAAGAAAATAGTGTTCTATGCAGAAGAAGCAATATGGAAGTTTTTGACCTTTCCTGTGTATAATAAGACGTCATCTTGCAAAATGAGTCATAGTGATACACTCAAATAAAAGACAGGCTTCTATTACTTGAAAAAGAAAACAGAGTCATTCAACAGTATTGATTTGTGTGAGTCCAGTTGAGTGTTACATAAAGAGTTCTGCTTCAGGGATGTTGCATGCCCTGCCCTTGCAGAGCCTCAGTGTCTCCAGCTCAGCTCCGCCTGTGCTTAAGTAAACCCCTGGATGTCTGTCCACACGGCTGCTGAGAGACCATTGCCAGTCCTGCTCTGCTGTAATGAATGAAGGAGCTCATTAATTTGTTGCCTGGTTCAGTCAGGCAGTATCAGTCTCTGCAGTAATTCCTGCATGAAATTTAGGAGAGGTCATCTGGGCTGCAGCACTGCTGGGGCTGCTGTGTTGTTTGTGCCTTTTTCTGGTTTAAAAGAGAAGGGTGCTCATATATTCTCTAGCCCAACTGTTCTCACTATAAAGCCTCCAGTGAAATACAGAAATACTTTGCAGATCAAGAGCCTGGAACCAAGGGCATGGACAGTGAGTAGCAGCCTCTTGGGTCATTAAGCCTGTGGGCCAGTCTGTGAAGAGCTCTTTGATGAGAGATTCCATCATTAGCTGTCCTCAGGCACGATGCATGGCGGCTTCACAGTGCACGTACACTCTTGGAAGTGTCTGGTACGGAAACATGGCAGCCTTTAAGGATTTTGCTTTACTTCACTGTGCAGACACTGGGCAGTTTTTGGCTCAGCTGGGGTTCTCCTTTGACTGTCCTTTTTGTAGGGGTTTGGTTCTGGGGTCTGATGGAGCTGGTCTGACAGTTTAAAAAGAAAAGTTCTTCTCCTGCCAGCCATCTTAGCTGCATCCCTTGCTGCCCAGTTTTTGTGCAGGTAGAAGGGCTTGTCACCACTCATATTGTGCAGAGAAAGACAGGTCAGTAGAGAAGTATAGATTTATTTATTTATTTGTTTTGTTTTCTTTGGGCTGTTTTTCTCTATTAAATGGCTCATGTGGGAGTAGATGAGTGAGCACGTAGCTGGGGTCAAGGAGCTGGGAGCTGGACTATACAGCACCCAGCAGAAGCTAACTTTTCTATTTGACCCAGAATATTGCAAATCCTGACACTAAGCTGTGAAAGTTGACCTTTCAGCAGCAGCACTCTCCTCATCTCCTACAACATCAGCTTCTGAAAAGGCCTTATCACTAGAAGAACTCATCTCTGCCTGGCTGATAACTCAGTAGCATCCACTTGTTTGAAGGTGCATCTCCCTGATTTGGGAAGATGGGTGTGATTACATGCATTAGAAAGTCAGGAGGCCACTTTACAAAGACCCTAAATACACTCACCAAAATCATTAATGCTCCACTTATACTGCACCCTTTTAAAAACCTTTGTTTACTTGTGGCTGTTCCAAATGTCACATTAGATCAGCTGTAAACTCGTAAAGCACTGGTTCCAGCAGAAAAAAAAATACTATATTTGTATTTTAATACAGCATTGTATCTTTCAATTTCACCTTACTAGAGAAACAGTTTTTCTTACCTGTTTCTTAGACAGCATTGACGCTGTGAATTTTAATCAGAGCAGAAAACATCAGGCTATCAACCATTAAGGAAAAAATTAAGTGGTAAGAATTTTTGCTTTGATAGATTCATCACAGTTTTAAGGAACTATCCTAGAGAGCAGTAAAGTTTACTGCTGCTATTAACCCATATGGTATAAAAAGAAAACATATGACCTAAGTGAAAAACATAAGACGTAAGGCCTAACCTTGCATCCTTTGTGAAGGTAAGGACTGTGGGATCAGGGCTGTTTTCACTTGTGCAAGAATTTAGGATTTGACCCATGTTGATATGTTAGCCAGTCATGGTCTTTATGACAAGAAATGTCAGACACGTGAATAACATGGCAGGGTCCATGACCAGGGAGTTAAAAATCATGGTGACACTTTCAGTTAGGCTATATAGTGTTATCTCCTTTGACTATGTACTTTTAGTTGTTTGATTTTGGCATCACATCTGAAAATAACTGAACACATTTATTTTCACAGTGAGGGGTCTATTTTCTCCTCTATGCGTGTGCTTTATGCCCATTAGCATTAATGGGAGTTACACACACACAATTCCAGCAGAGAGGAGACTTAAACAGTCCATATAGATGTGCTCTTGTGGATCAGTAAGCAACAGTTTTAAAGAATGAATTATGAAATGAAATAAAAACCCAAACATGCAAAAATCTGATTGTTTCAGTGTGATGGGATCTTAAACTAGTACATATAACCAGTCATTGTATATGCGCTTCAGTCTCTGTAAGATCTAAATATTCAAACTTCTGCTGGCATAGTAGTTGTGATATTATCATTGTGATAGCTTGTATGATATATTTTAGCTCCTGTGGCCTTAGGCCTTCTTTACTGGGCAGCAAGTTTTCTGTATGATAGAAGCTGATTTTAAGAGAGCATGGACCACTGCCTATAGATTTATTCACATGTTCAGGTGATTGATAGTTAGACCTAACTGCATGTCTGTTTTGCAGATCTGTTTTCTAGAAAGCTTGCTCCCATTGTGCACGCTTCAGTGATGTTACACAGTGCCTGCTGTCATAAATATTCTCTAACAACCATGTTTGTTGCTTACCGTGCTTATTGCAAATGCTCTTTGCACCTTTGCTTGTAAAAGAAGCAGCTTCTCATCCACCTTCTATTATTTCTTTTTTTTCCCCCATCTATCTCTTCCAGGTCATATTCTGCTTGCACTGTGAGTACATAGATAGAAACTGTGAGTCAATGACTTATTATTTCATTCTAATAAAATATAAAACAAGTTTGCAACATAGGATCACAGAATTTGAAACTCTAATCACCAGGAGCATAATGCAGTGCATTATTTTGCTAAAGTGGTTACAGGACAAGCTATTGCCTCTGTTTGGCAGTCTTTCAGACAGTTAGTTCTAGTCATGCTTTTAAAAGGCAACTAGTGTTGACAGGTGGACTGGAGAGAAGTAAGAAAATGTCTTTCTCAAAACCATCCAGGAAGACAGGCTTGGCCAACGGAGCAGTTACCTGGGATTCTTTGTACAGTTGTTACCTCTGTCCCTGTTTCCTTGCAGTGAAATCAGAATCCTATGGATGTTTATGTGACTTTGTCAGGTTTCAGAGTTAATACTGCCTTAAGGCTTTTAGGGCTGCTGTGTTAGGTTGTTTGTGTACTTCCCCATTTGCTCCATCATAGGTGTTAATCCCATATCTCGTTTTCAAATACATGAGCAGCGAGGGAGGAGCTGGTAACTGCCCTGAAGTACGTGGAAGTGGTACAGTAAGGATATCCTGCTGGTGCCTATAAAATAATTTCCTTTGATTCCAGCAGTCTTTAACAGCTGCTCTGAGATTCTTAGGGTTCTAGACAAAAACAAAAGTATATTTGTGACCAGCTCTCACATTTTGGTATGACTATTGAGTCACTTTTTTTTCTGGCTAGAGTGGGGGAGCATTTGTACTTTGTACTTCTGTCTGATGATCCCTGTGTTTCACTGTAGATTTCATATGGAAAACACATATCCAGCATCTCTTTCATGCAGTTAAAAACTGCTGTAGCCCAGAGAGAGAAGTATGAAGCTAGATTTTGTGTCATGTAGTTATTCTGGTAGATTTTCCAGTAGGTTTTCTTTTGCCATCATAAAGCTTCTATAGAGCATATATTGAGTTGGGAAATGCTTTTGCCACAAAAGCAGAGTTGAGACTCGCCATAAAACATTTTATTTTGAAATCTGTGTTGAGTTACACTTATTCTTGGAACACAGATAAATGGCTCACGCAAATATCATGAAGGCAAATTTGAGCAATAATAAGGGGTTGTGCTTACAACCAAGTTTTAGTCAAAAACATTCAAAGATTAAGTAAGACACAGTAGTTAAACAACATGCAGAATCCAGGCATAAAGGATAATCAAATTTCACCGTTGATATTTCTGCTAGGGAGGTTGGAACCCTGGCCTCAGAGAATTTTAAAAACATGTTTTAACAAAGCAGAATCTCTTAAGAATTGTTGGAAAATGTAAAGAACTATGGTTTTGATTTGCTTCCTCTTTCCCCCCAGTTTTGTAAGTTGAAAGATTTTGAAACTGGAAGCATTTAGAGATGACAAAAAATACCAGGAACTTGTTGGTTCCTGGAACAGCTTTTTACTTGAATAATGTCTGAAATATTGAGCAGAACAAGCTCCTCGTCCCTCATAATTTCAATTTTGACTGATATAGTCTGTATTCACAAAGGGATTTTTGAAGTATGTTAAATAAGAACTCCCTAATGAAAAAAACGCACTAGTTTGAAATCAGTCAATTTAATTACTATGTTTTATGAAGGCCATTACCCATTGCTGATTACTAGGGTGATAAAATCTTTAAGCTTTGGTAGCCTCCATAGGGGGTGAGCTGATCTAAGTAGAGCAAAGTCCAGTCATTATCACCCTAAATACTTGTGTTTCTCATTACAATATTCATTACTTTAGGTTACTGTGAATGCTTTGAGGTCTTTATGTAAGTACTGGTTTATTCCTCTGTAGAAAAACAATGTTATGTTGATAAGTTAAAACCAAGTGTTCATATACTTCTACAGTTTAAAATGAGTCTTAGCTACATCCATACATGGAAATGCATAAGTTTATGCCTCTGAGTAGAAATTTCCCTATACACACCTATTGATGGCTGTTTGCTTGTCACTGAGCTTGTATTAGTCTGATAAGGAATGGAAAGGGATATGAGTTACCTTGTTATTTCAGTCTGTTTGGGTACTTAAAGAAGCTGGAATGGAGGTTTATGTTCCTAATAACAGTCTTTATTAGGGAAGTACTTTTCAAGAGGGAAAACTGAGCCGTGATCTAATTAATCTGAGTTACCTAAGGCTGGTTGCTGAGGATTGGAGATCTTTATCTCCAGTGCCAGCCTGGGCCCTTGTGCTTCCCTTTCTCTGCCACCTCTTGCGTATCATGTGGCATCACTGGCTCTCTGCCCTTCTCAGTCTCCCTTGTCGTGGGTTTCAGACTTACAAAGCAGCTTCAGAAAACTGCTGTTGTTTCCAGTCAGAAAAGATCAAAAGACCAAAACTTTGCAAATGCACTTTGCACTTTTGGTTATAGGCTCTCATCCTACCTTCTATTATTTATTTTTCCCTTTTTTTTTTTCCTTTTATCTTTTCCAGGTCATATTCTAGTTGCACTGTGAGCGCAAAATCCCTTACTCTTATGTTTAAAAAAGTATTTTATTTAATAAAAAAAAACTCCTGAAATGTGTCAGGGAGGGATGTGGATGTGGGTTATGGGGAGAGGAGAGTAACCTGTAGAAAGGGAGAGAAGAACTTGGTGTGACTAAGCCAGGGAAGCATGAGCCTGGTGGCAATATAGATGTTCCATGTTCTTGCAGAGTGCTTGGGGCCAGAGGAGGAGACCTAGTGGAGCCGAGGACATGCTGCCACCAGCGCATGTGGCTGCAAGCTGGCCATGTATTCATTTGAGTCAAAAATTAAAAGAATATTTTTGACTGTCAGAAGGCTGAAGTCCCAGAGCAGGTGGAGATGGTGGGACAAACATCCTCCCAAAGTGGAGCCTGTCCCCAGGATTTTGTGATGTGCTTGTGTGTGATGCAGACGTGGGTCACACCTGGTGTACAGGGTCACTCTCCTGCCCATGCCCGTGTGTTTGCTTGCTCCTGTCAACAATGCTTTCTTCTGTTTCTCTCTCTAGATAAATGGACATGAAACTCTACTTCCATATTACTGTCTGAATGTTACTTTTAAAGGAGGAAGTGTCAGATTTTTAATGAAAGTACCTTTTTTTCTCATTTGTTGTTTAGACAGTGAAATTAATGGGTATTAGTGAAAACAGACAGGGTGGGGGTTTTAAATGGCCATCTTAAAAATTCAGTTGATTCTTTATTCTTAGCTTCCACTTGCTTACTATGAAATATTTCAGCAGTTCTCCAGAGACAGCTTAGTAGCTCCCCAGAGAATTGCATGGCGTAAGAAGACATGAGTTTCCAATATGATACACTTATCTTTTAGGTAACTGGCCCAGAGGCCCCGTGTATTCTAGGCATAGACTTCCTCCAGAATGGCTATTACAAAGACCCAAAGAAACTCAAGTGGACTTTTGACATTGCTGCTGTAAAAGCAAGAGACATTAAGCAATTGAACACCTCACCTAAACTGTCAAAAAACCCATCTACAGTAAAACTCCTGAAGGTGAAAAAGCAACTCGTGCCAATTGCGACCTCGACAGTGCACCGCCGGCAGTATCGGACGAATCGAGATGCCGTAATCCCCATCCACAGAATAATTCGTAAGCTGGAGAGCCAAGAAGTGGTCAACAAAACCCACTCACCCTTCAACAACCCCATCTAACCTGTACGCAAATCTGACGGAGAATGGAGATTAACTGTAAACTATCGTACCTTAAATAAAGTGACTCCACCGCTAAGCGCCGCTGTACCGGATATGCTAGAACTCCAGTACGAGCTGGAGTCCAAGGCAGCGAAGTGGTACGCCACTATTAATATTACTAATGCGTTTTTCTCCATTCCTCTGACAACAGAATGCAAGCCTCAGTTTGCTTTCACCTAAAAGAGCGTACAGTACACCTGGAACCGACTGCCCCAAGAGTAAAAACACAGTCCCACTATCTACCATAGACTGATCCAAACTGCACTAAAAAAAAGTAAAGCTCCAAAACACCTGCAGTACATCAATGACATCATTGTGTAGAAAAACACAGCGGCAGAAGTGTTTGAAAAAGGTAAGAAGATCATCCAAATACTGCTAAAATCTGGCTTCGCCATCAAAAAAAGCAAAGTCAAGGAACCTGCCCGAAAAATCCAGTTCCTGGGAGTAAAATGGCAAAACAAACGGCACCAGATTCCCACTGAAGTCATTAACAAGATCACCGCTATGTCCCCACCAACCAGCAAAAAGAAAACACAAGCTTTCCTGGGTGCCATAAGTTTTTGAAGGATACACATTCCCGAGTATAGCCAGATTGTGAGCCCTCTTTACCTGGTTACCCGCAAAAAAAACAATTTCCACTAAAACCCTGAACAGCAACAAACCTTCACCCAAATCAAGCAGGAGATCGCTCATGCTGTAACCCTTGACCCAATCAAAACGGGACCAAAAGTCAAAAATGTCCTCTACTCTGCAGCCAGAAACAATAGTTTGTCCTGGAGCCTTTAGCAAAAAGTGCCTAGTGAGACTCGAAGTCGACCATTAAGATTCTAGAGCCGAAGTTTCAAAGAGTCCGAAACCAACTACACCCCAACAAAAAAAAAAATCTTAGCTGCCTATAAAAAAGTTCAAGCCGCCTCGGAGGTGATTGGCACAGAAACACAACTCCTCCTGACACCCCGACTACCAGTGCTGGGATGGATGTTCAAAAAAAAAGTTCCTACTACCCACCACGCCACCGACGCCACATAAAACAAATGGATTACCCTCATCACCCAGCGCGCCCGTATTAGAAACCTGAATCGCCCTGAAATTTTAAAGATAATTACGAACTAACCAGAAGGTGAAAACTTTAGTCTCACTAACAATAAGAAGCAAGTACAAGCGACAAGAGCTGAAGAAGCTCCACCCTATAACCAACTACCAGCAGAGGAAACACGCTACGCTCTTTTCACTGACAGTTCTTGTCGCATCGTAAAGATAAACCAGAAGTAGAAAGCAGCCGTATAGAACCCCACACGACAGGTTGCACAAGCTACCAAAGAAGAAGGTAAATCGAGCCAACTTGCTGAACTCAAAGCCGTTCAGCTGGCCCTAGACATTGCTGAAAGGGAGAAGTAGCCAAAGCTCTACCTTTATACTGATTCATAAATAGTAGCCAATGCTCTATGGGGCTGGCTGGGAAAGTGGAGAAAAGCCAACTAGCAACGTAAAAAAAAACCAATCTGAGCTGCTAATATATAGAAAGACATTACCTCTCGAGTAAAAAAACTAACGGTAAAAGTCCGTCATGTAGATGCCCATGTCCCCAAAAGTCGAGCTAATAAGAAACACCGAAACAACAAACAAGTAGATCAGACAACAAAAATAGAAGTGTCAAAAATAGACTTAAATTAGCACCATAAGGGGGAGTTGTTCCTGGCTCGATGGGCTCACAATACCTCAAGTCATCAAGGCAGAGATGCCACCTACAAGTAGGCACAAGACCGAGGGGTGGATCTAACCATAGACAGTGTTTCTCAAGTTATCCACAACTGTGAAACATGTGCTGCCATCAAACAAGCCAAGCAGGTGAAGCCCCTGTAGTATGGGGGGCGGTGGTCCAAGTACAAGTATGGGGAGGCCTGACAAATTAACTACATCACACTACCCCAAACACGCCAAAACAAACGCTACGTGCTGACCATAGTAGAAACCACCACTAAATGGCTAGAGACCTACCCTGTACCTCATGCCACTGCCCAGAACACCATCTTAAACCTAAAAAAGCAAGTCCTATGGAAACATGACACACCTGAAAAGATTGAATCTAACAACAGCACCCATTTCAAAAACGACCTTATCAACACCTAGGCCAGAGAACATGGTATCGAATGGATATATCATATCCCCTATCATGCTCCAGCTGCTAGCAAAGTTAAACGGTACAACAGACTCCTTAAAACTACCCTAAAAGCACTTAGTGAAGAAACATTTAAAAACTAGAAAAATAACCTAGCAAAAACAACCTAGATAGTCAACACCCGAAAGTCCATCAATCGAACTGGCCCTGCCCAGTCTGAACCCTTGCACACAATAGATAGAAATAAAGTCCCTGTAGTACATATAAAGAGTATGTTAAAGAAAGTTGTCTAAATTAATCCCACCTCAAGCAGAAACAAACCCATCCGTGGGATTGTTTTTGCTCAAAGACCTAGTTACACTTAGTGAGTAATGCAGAAAAATAAAGAAACCCGTTGTGTACCACAAGAAAACCTAGTCTTAAGTGAAAACTAAGTATAAGATTTCATTGTGACACAAATGGAAATAAAATAAGGAGTAGATAATGTCCTGGCTTGTAAAATAAGCATGTATTCTATTTTGCCATCTGTTGGGAGTTAGGCAGTTTTATCTTATCTCTTTCAAAAACAATGACACTGCCCGAAAAACAATGTCCTGCTAATGGACTATATAATGTCCTGGCTTGTAAAATAAGCATGTATTCTTTTTTGCCATCTGTTGGGGGTTAGGCAGTTTCAGAAACCCAGTGAACCAACCAAAAAAACTCTGGCCCTAGTCCTTTTTATTCATTTGCACACCACTTTTAAAGCTGACTTATGTTTCCTTTTCCTTTGCAAAGGCCCAGATCCTCCCCCTGCAGAGAGGATCAGAGAGAACAAGCCACATGTGACAGGAGTTAATCATGTAGCTTAATACGCTATTGGAAGGCACTCAGATAACGAAGTGATGAGAGCAGCAGAGGAGAATCTGTAAGAGATCATTCCCTTTCTGCACAGTGCAGCCTGCAGGAGGGGGAGAAGGGAGAGCTCTATGTGACTGTTCCTGCTGGTATTTTCCTGCTGAGCTGGGAAGCACTGAGAAGAGCAAGAGAAAAAGAGCAAAGGGAAGCCCAGATCGGACATACCCATCCTATCTACGTGGACACTACTCAGGCTACACTACCACTTCCTCAGTTACTGCTTCTCCTGAAAACCTGTCAGGAGGCTTAGTGGAAAAGAGAATCTGGGTCCAGGCTTTCTGTGGTAGCTGTAGCTGAGACAGGGGTCCCAGCTTTAGCTGGTCTGCCCCCATCCTAACCCGGTACTGTGGAACATGGTGGGGGAGCAGAGCTTAGTCAGTGCATGTTAGCTGTGTCACAGAGTATGTCTTTTAAATATCTACTTAGTCTATTGGGTGACATTTTCTCTGAATTTTTTTACCCCCTTTCTGATGTAAAAAGAAATGTTACTGAAAAAGGTCCGTAGAAAAATGTCCATGAGTATGGAAGAGGAGAATTGCCAAGTATGAAATTTAGTTTAAACTCAGTTTTTGTGCAGCAATTTGCAAATTTCATAGAAATTCATGACTTCCCATTGTGGTGTTAAAACACTTCTGAGGCAAGAGCTGTTTTGTATAATTAATTTTTTTCAGGGGGCTTCTGTGGTTTCAACCTGTCACATCCAGTAGCAGTTTTCATTTTGAGAATCCTTAACTATGTTTTCAGACTTTATGGATTGCAGAATGGTCTGCATTGTGATCATGAAAAAATACTTAATTTGTGACTTGGAAAGTAACAGTTAAAATATCAACTGAGGATAACTCTGGGCCTTAATACATCCTATTTTGCAGCTAAAATTCTATATTCTGTGTTTAATTTAAATGTGAAATCTATACTGCAGTGCCTAAAGTGATGGAAGAATCTGTGTCTGAAGTGGAAAAAAAACCCTGAAACAACAAAATAAAACCCACTGCTATGTCATGATGGATGAGCTCTTGCAGATAATGGGATGTGTACAAAATCTCAGAGAAGGCAGCTGCTGACTAAAATCTTTGAGCAGTTTATAAGCTGCCGTGGTGAGAGTCCATTTGCCAGCTGAGAGCAGGAAAGCTGTGGCAGAAGCCCTTTAAAGTTCCTGTTCTGACAGGTTTCCTGGCATGAATCGTGGCATGGACATGGCCAGCTTGGTCTGGAGGGGAAGCAAGCTGAGCTGAATATGATTTATTTCTTCCCTGAAGCAACAGTCCTTCATGCAGCTGAACTTCCAGGGAGGCACCTTTGCCAGTGCAGCCACCCCACAAGCCAAAGCTCTGGTGTTCCAAGGGAGAACAATGGGCCCACTCTTCCAATCAATGTAGTTGTCAGTAAAAAAACAACAAAAAAAAAAAAGTAGGTATTGGAAAGAACAGGTCCTTACCTTCTAGTTTATTCATTTAGTATTTTTAGGCTTTCTTGTGCCATAATGACAACTGATAACATAATTTGGTAGAGGAGGAATCCTGGTGTCTTAGTTCCAAATGTTAAATGTCCTGAAATGCATGTAAAAAATTCCAGGATTTTCATTGACTTTGGGAAATGACAATTGGAGCAGGGCTGAGATCCCCATGGGAGCTGAACAGCAGACAACATGCCTCACTGTTTTTCTCAATCCACCTGTAAATTGGTGGCATTACAGAAGAAACAGAATGGCAGGAACTGCAAGAACTTTGTTGCTTAGGGCACCTCCTCTGTTGAAGCAAAGTTGTGAGCTTTCCTCAAGCATGGCAGATGGTCTTCCTGCTCTTTCTGCTGATTATCTCCCAGATCTTACAGGCCAATACTTTCTGCCACTGAAAGTATTCCTTGAGGGAAATGCGTAAGAGAGGCTCGTCCCAATATGATTGGTGAAAGCAGTGGGCTGGAGAACAAGCTATACACTTGTAGTCAGCCATAGTATTTTAAAAATAAGACGTGATTTAAGGAAATAAAAGTTTTTGAAATCTCAATTTGAAGTCAACTCTTTGAAGATGACTGATGATTACTGAATGTTTTATCCTCTGTAGTGGATATCAAGTGCAGCATTTTGATACATTGGGTGAGGAAGGCATAATCTGTTTGATAGCTTGGACATCATTCCTTCTGGTTAATTTAGGAGAGCCCAAGCCAGCTCTGGTTTTAGAGGAGGAACTGTAGCATTGTCTACAAATTAAAAATACTTCCCACTTCCTTGTTTTCTTTTCTGTATCCCCTATCAATTTGTAATCCTCCAGGCTGAAGTTTTCCATAATTGGCGTTTGCTTCTAGCACCATTTTTGTTTCTTATTTATTTTTTTTTTTTTAAGATTAAAGACAATGCCATAACACAAAATTAATAACATGCTCAAATTGAGGGAGTTAGTCTTAACTCTGACATTTCCTATCTTTGAAGTGTTACAGTCTGCAGTCTTAATGTTCTGTTAACATGCATTTATGTGTCACGTATGTGTAATTTACAGGCTATGTTTTATTTTGTTCTTCTGTTAGACTGGCATCAAGATGACTGATGCAGACAAAGAGTACTAAGTTTAGAAAAGAATTAATGAGCATTCAAATGTTCAGTTCCTATGTAGGCCCTTTGTACAGCATATCTTTGCACATCACATATAAATTATTAAAATAACACTATTGTTAGCTTGGTATTCAAAATATAATTTAGCATCAACTGTGTAACAATTCAGAAGTTGCTGTTCTTCTTAGAAGAAAAAAGTCAGAGTTTGCTGAAAATTTATTCAGTTTTTGTTTAAGTTGGGGGATTTTGATATAAGCTAATATTTTGTCTTTTTTTTTTTTTACTTAGGCAGCACTAGTTAAATCAGAGCCTGCTGGCGAATTGCAAAGAAATAAATCACAACAGACATTAATCTAGATGAGGGCTAAGTAATTAACTTCATAGAAGGGTGGTGTATATTGTGTCTGTGACACTAGACTGACTGCTGTGCATAGAATAAATGCAGTATTTAGGTTGCCTATGGTATTCCACCCCTTCAATTAAGTAAACAAATATATATAGAGCTACTCTTGAGTGTATCCTTTGTGGTCTAAACACTGTATCTTATTAAAATCATCTGCATGCAGTATGTGGGGTTTGAGTTCCTGCCAGTGGTTTCATCCATTGTTAACAGTGATGCTCGGCTCTCCCAAGAGTTAAATACAGTGGTACTTCAGTTATGTGGAGAGGGTGCTCTTGGTTACTTTGGTGGCCATTTCACTGCATATTACCTCCCACTTTGTTTCCATCCATGTGTGTGGCATAGGGTGTTGCCTGAAAAAATATAGGCTTTTTGCAGGAAATAAAATATCTATATAGGTTGAGAAAAATATCAAAGGCAGCCTGTAATTGATTCTGGGGGGCAAGACCAGGGCCAGAATAGGTGTGTTCCTGCCTGCTCTTTGTGTATATAAAGATATTTAATATTTACATTTCCATATCTGTTTTCACCTCAACAATAGTGTCAAAACATCTGTTGAACTCCGTAAGATAGGATCAGTTCTGAAAGTGCAACTATAATTGTTCGTTATTGTTTGTATTGTGATTCTCATTCTGCAAGTGCTTTCACTCAGAAAATGAGACCAAGTGATTGTTCTACTTTTTAGAAATCATCAAGTTCGAGTAGTTAATCATCATGAACTATAATTGTTCGTTATTGTTTGTATTGTGATTCTCATTCTGCAAGTGCTGTCTTTCACCCAGAAAATGAGACCAAGTGATTGTTCCACTTTTTAGAAATCATCAAGTTCAAGTAGTTAATCATCATGAAACACATTTTTACCTACAATGTCATAACTGCATTCAGATGTTAATCCATTGCTTAAAGTATTTACAGCAGATTTCTTTTCAGCACTTATACAGACAATATACATTGACAAAAATTTTGCTCACAGAAAATACAGCTAAAAGTACATTTGCCTGAAGCTATGTTTATTTGATGATGCTGTTAAATTGAACTGAAGGAATATTAAAATGGTGATAAGCCACTTACACAAATAACTTAGTGTGAAGTCTGAGATTTTAGTCACTAGTTTACTAGACTTGCTACAAACTCAGATTAATCTGAGTATTTTGTAAGTTTTAATTAGCTATCTCTTCAAAGAGTGTTTAACTTGCCCTTCTAAAAAATTGTAATAGCAACAGGCTATTTTAGAACATCAGTTTTTATATAGTTTTTATTTTCCTTGCTAGATATGAGATTAAGTAAATTAAGTAAACAGAATTGTCTAAAATGAGATCACCCTTTGCCTCCAAACAGCAACAAACCCAAATGTAACTAACAAAAGATGCGTGTTAATCGGAACGTGTCTGACCTTTTGGAGCACAGTGATTAGCTGTAAGAAAGCCATCCATTTAGATCAGAACAAGCTTGTTCTTAGCACAAAAATAAGAAAGCATTGTGCTTCCACCAAATGTTTTGAATGGGCCACAGATTTTTGAACTGGGAACCGCTATCACCCTTGGAGTGTATCTTGGACCACCATGCCGGCTCGTCTGCAGGCTTGTAATTGAAAACAGCGTGCGGCGCTGGGCGGCGCGGGCCGGCTGCAACCACAGGCTCTGCAGATCTCCCGAGCCCTGCTGTGGCTGCTCCTTGTCAGATTCTCCACTTACACCTGTGCCCATGGACGTGTGGGTCAGAAGCCTTTCAGGCCGTGCTGCCTGGAGAGCTTTGCCCCTTCACAGCAACCTCGCGGTCACTGACAATGCTGAGGAGGTTCTTCCCATGGCTGTTTTTGCTTTGAGGCTTCTGAGCCCTAGGTGAAGCCAAAAAAAGAGGGACTACTGAACTGGTGACTGGGATCACACAGTAATTCCACCAGCGATCAGTGCTGCAGGTTATGAGCTAGTGTCTCAGTGACAGGTAAATACACCCATGAGGTACAGTCATTAAATGAAATGGAACAGGTTCAGCACAGACAACTGTGCTCCCTTTGAGCTTATAGGACACTGGTTCCTCTGAAGTGGAGGTGGCTGCTGCTGCTGCTGCTGAAATTGCATTTTGATTCCTTCTCAGGAGAGTCCACTGCCCTCAAAGAAGAGCTGTGATGGATAAGAGCTTAGAGGGATGAAGGCAGGAAGAGTATGCCCACTCCCATCCCAAAGATTTAGAGGCTTCAGGGAAGGCAAGGAGTCAGAAATAAAGTGAAATATCCTCAATAAATAATTCATTGGCTGGGAAGTGTTTTTTTAGGGAAACTGAAGCTATACAGGGATTTGGACAAATTCAACTGAAACACTCTCAGCCATAAAAAAGATGGATAGGAGGGAAATATAGAAAAGTCTTGAAATATGTTGTAATATCTTGTTTCAACCATCTGGATAGATTCCTTTAGAAGGCACATTCAAAGATTTGGGAGTTTTGTCTCAAAATCTCTCCTTCTCTTCTTGTCTCCTCTGCTTCTCTCCTTTGCCTTTTACTTTTCTTTCCTTTTCCCTCACTTTAAAAAGCAGATATATTAGGTGTTAATTTATCTGAAAATGAAATCATTGTTGATTTGTATCTTCAGGCACTGGTTTTTTTGTTCCTTTCCTGCTTGCTGGGGGAGCCCAGCACTGATTGACTCCGAACACAGCCTCAAGAGTTGTCTGGTCAGAGCATCTCCTTTTCCTGAGTTCTGTCACAGTTTTCAGAGCAGTAATGTTCAGTGAAATTGCTAATTGCACAGTTTCTAGGAAAACACAGAAATACAGCTTGTGTTTGTCAAATCTGTGCTGTATGGATTGGAAGATCGGCACACAGAGGCTGTCTCTGGCTCCATGGGATGGTGGAGGAGGCTGGTTTTGGTGAAGTTCACATGCCTGGTGCTCCCTGGTGGGCCTCAGGGACAGGGCACTCACATGCCTACCAGATGCACATAAACCATCTTCTAGGTCAGTCCTAGTGGGGAGTGGGGCACGTTTTAGGGCAGGAAAGCTGACAGGTAAACAAAGTGCTTGGCTAGAGCGATCTCCCAAGAAACAGAAGCTTCAGAAGGTTCAAGAGCTCCGTGAGACACAGTTGTGTAGTGGATAAATCATGTAGAATGGTGACACATCAGCAAGGCAAGGACGGGTGCTTGTCAGGAAGATCCTGGCAGCCATTTTTCATAGATAATACTGGTTTTCCTCACTAGAATTACTGTCTGTTACAACCTAAATGTACCATGATGTTAAAGCTGAAGCAGTGTGAGTATATCAATTAATTAGGTGTGGGTAGCATTTGCCTTTCACTGTAAAGGGATCAGAGGAAAACAATAGCTTTTATGTTCTTGTTCTGCTCCATGCCTTAGCATCAGTTCATTCAAATAACCTGACCCAAATAAGTTATTATATTATTATGCTTTGGTGAACATTTCTACCCTGCACCAACATCATGATATGAAAGTTAACAGATGCTGCTTTGTAGTAACTGGAAGTGGACAGAAAAATTGTCACAAGAGTGAGGAACACCCAGATAGCTCTAAACCTCTGCCCTTCCTCCATGGAGTATCATCATTTCTTCTACCTCTGCCCTGCTATTTGCAGGAAAAACATGTGCAGAAAAGCTGAGAGGGAGATCCCACAGATAGACACAGGTCTCCAGCACTTGTGGGTGTCGATGCACCCAGATGAAGGAGCTTGAATGGAAAATGACTGGAAGGGGAGCATTAATCCAGAGAAGAATTTGAATTGGAGTTTGTGGACACTTTTATTTGTGGTCTTTTCCTGTATAACTATTGTGGTTTAGTACTGGGGCCTTTGCAGAAAGAAGGGGTTTGGAGGATAAAAGACAGCTTTTCCTTTGACTTTATTATTGCCAAGGTTTCCCTCTGCATCCCTGAGGAATTTATATTAGAGAGGTTTATTTTACTAACAGTCTGTTAGCAGGATTGGCCCCTTGTTGAAAGCATGATGCAGTGCATGAGATTCAATAAGGTAAAATAAGATGAAGTTGTAAGGCATTAGGTGACATGTGGGCACTGAATATCTTCTTCTCTGTGCTAAAGGTATTGACTTCCGTCATTAACTGCTTTATGAACAGTCACTAGAAATGGCCCAGACCTTGCTAACACTGTCAGCTAAAAATAATGGATGTAATGCATACATTCCTTGGGAGACACTTCAAGTTTGAGATACAAAGTTGTTTTAATAGCCTGGACTTTGATTTTATTTGTCTGTGGCCATGCTGGGGAGTATCAGCAATTAAATTATCTCAATGTCATAAATATATTTAGATTTTTTCTTTAGAATGACATCTTTTATTTTTCAGCCACTTGATATAATGTAATGCTGTTAAAGACTTTAGAAGACAAGAAGTAGTGATGCTTTATTAAATTCAGAAAGTCCTTTGCCTAGGGTATTGCTCCATTTCAAAGATTTTTCTACTTGAAATCAATGAGACTCATTTCATTCAAGAGTTTGACAAATGGTAGTGCTATGCACATCAGAAGAAATGAAATCTTTTAGGAGATATAGTAATGACAGGGAGATAGTTGCACAGCTGGTTTTGGTTCCATCTCTGATAGCAGGATCTCTGCACTGCCCCTTACTACTACACAGAAGCCAGTCTAGGTGTGTGGCTGTGGCCAAACCTGTGCTACAGGTACTTGTGAGCTGATGTACTGACCACTATTCTGGTGCTACAGTTCCTTCTGCTGAAGGATTTTAAAAGGACAGAGTGGTCTCTCAAACATAGGCCATCCCTGATCCACATGAGAGACAGCTGTCTGAAATGATTTGCTCTTGTAACTCTGGTCTCCATTCCTGGGAGAAGTAAAGGAGAAAAATGCCAGAAGTGGAAGAAAAAGAATGGAAAACGATGACTGCAACGATGTCTATATTAACTGGGCTGACATACAGGCTGCATTTCTCAGTCTGTGGCCTGACCTAATGCTAATTGTACTATATTTGGTGTTTCAACAGGCAAAAAGGGGGCTTTTTCACAGGCTGCATTTCTCAGTCTGTGGCCTGACCTAATGCTAATTGTACTATATTTGGTGTTTCAACAGGCAAAACCCCAAACTTGCGCACCAGCCCTTCATAATGTAACTCAGTCACTGATATACATGTATAATACATTTATAATACATGGGAAGCGTTAAAAAACACACTGCAATAGACTGGATGTAGAGGCAAAGCTAGAGAAAAAGTAATTGAAAAAAAAAACTGTTAATCCCCAGTGAGCTACGGAGATGTTTAGATCTTGTACTGCAAATTCTTGTCCATACGATTAACACTTGCACCAGCAGATGTGGCGCTTCCACACGCAGGTAATCTTGGACATACACACAAGCTCTTTCCCCAGCTGCGTCATGTCCTTTTCTTAGTCTCCAGTTCTGGACAGTATCCAGTCAAGATGTAATGAGAAGAGAATAATTTGACTGGTTTTCAGTGCAATGTACCATATCCCTCATGGGCACCTATGATCTACTAGTGCCACGTGGACACTGTTAGCTGACCATCTGCTTGACACTTCTTGTGGTGTATTAAAATATTTAAGCCAGTTCAGATTGAATACTGGGTAGTACAGACTGGATTAGCTATGGTTATACCCATTCTTCAATCCAAAAGCATCCATTTGCTAAGGTGGACAGCAGTTTATTATAGTTTCCTGTAGCTTCCAGAACAGATGTCTTCTTCAGTACCAAGCTGTGTGTAATGTCTGGAAAGTTATTCTTTCATATTATATGCAGGACGTGATCACAGCGCTTCAGGAGGGCAGTGAAAACTTGCATGGATCATGTGGATGCTTGTTGCCATTTTCTGGAATTCAGCTTAATGAAAACAAAGTTGAGAAAAGTGCTTGTTTTGTTTTGGTGTTTCGTTTTGGTTTTTTTTTTCTTTTAATTATCTCAATCCCAGCTTGCATTATCTTCCAGAAATTGCAGTATTGGATCCAGCTGGAAATGACTGCAGTATTGTTTTGCCATAGCACTAAAGCATTTTGTCTGGAAGTTCAGCTATTTAGATTACACGTCCCTCTTGAAGCCTGATGTTCAAGAGCTCTTCATTAGAAACATCAATGGTATTAAATGGAAATGGATCTTGCATGATGATATAAAAAAATCAGACTAGTAATGCAGTATCCAGTTGGTATAACATTTCCATTGTAATGCATTTCCTGTAACTGTGAATTCCTTAACACAGAGAAGGGTAACTAAAATAACACAATATATTTATTTTACTACTTAGAGCTTTAATGAACTTCAGGAAAATATTTTCAACAGAGTGTTTTAAAAGCTCTGTTACTTTGTGCACGCTGACCTGGCTCCTGCAAACAATTACACTTGGGCACAGGGTTGCTGACTGTATGGCCTGCTTGTGTATGTGAAGTGAAACATACGTGTGTGTACATGTAGAGATCAAGGCCTTGCTCTAGTTGGGAAAATGTGAAATATTTTAACTAAGGGTAGATTTTGCAGCAACACTACAAAATCAAGCAGATAAAGCCTTTTGCTCTGCCATTGACTAAAGGCTCGTTCTGGCTGGTACTTGAATAGGAAACTGCCAGATGTGCCATGTGAACTTGGCCACACTTCCCAGGTACCAGCCCGCGGCGGGTTGGTGAGGCACATGCCTTGGTGCTTCCCTGTGCACAGCCATGCTGATTGTGGTAGGAGCTCTCCTCAAAGGAGCTGCCTCAGTTTTGGGCCAGGGCGAGAACCAGTCCTGCACTGCCAGTGATTAATTAATTCTCTGCTGGTTTGTCCTGCAGCTGGCTGTTCCACACAACGACGAGTGGACGCGCTTTGCCCGCACCTTGGTGGAGATCCGCGCCAACCGAGCCGACAGCGAGGAAGAGGGGGCGGTGGAGCTGTCGGCATAGAGGGAGAGGAGCAGCACCCCCCAGAACAGCAGCTTCCCCCACTGAGTTCGCCAGTGTTCAGTGTCAGAGTCAGTCTTGCTGTGGCTTTTGATGCCAGTGTACATGCCAGTATTGCTCAAAGCATTCCGTATTAATCACACTGCTTTACACAAGGCTGAAAATATCCAGAGCATTTTCATACTTTATATTTCTGTCTGAAAAGTAAGAAAGAAGAGACAAATCAACCCTTTATGGGTTTAGTTGTTGCCTTTTAACTACTTAGTAGCTGTATTTAATAGCTAGAAACCCCTGGTTAAACTTGTGCTCACATTGCCCTTCTGGCATAGTCCTATTAAATCCATATGAAGCCAGATATGATTATGTGCAGATGTGGTGTGCTTCACTGTATGGGACTGGGCCAAAGACTTTAGATGTGGTGTATCACATGGTGACTTACATTATGAATGGATGTACTATACGAAAGTTGCTGCTCCTTATTTATTGCGGTGTGCTGCATGGAACATATTTATTTGAAAGCATTAAAATAAACGATCCTAAAGCATGTGCATAATGAGAGAACTGCATTGTCTGTGTGCTGCTGTAGAGGTTACATTAAAGTCCACGTAACAATTACAGTACATCAGTTGTGCTTAAGACGTAAGATCTATAAAGGCTGGCTTGAGTGGATGGAATGAGCTCCCTTTCCTTTTTTTTTAAGATGCCTATTATTTCTAGGCACTTTAACTATATTTCAGATACAGTTGGTCACTGATACTTGTCATGCAAGTTAACACTAATAGTCTGACAAAGAGTTGTGGTTCCCAAGTATGACACCAGTATTGCCAATAAAATGTATCAGGCCTGTTCTGTTGCAGTGTGGTTGATCTTTCTTTGCCAGCAGTGCTCAGAATGTTCATTGCCAGTCACTGGTGAGGCACTGGGTAAATGTGACTGCCCTGACACACAGAAAACTTATGCAGCTGCTCTGTAAATAGCAGCTTTGGCATTGGGACTGCGCAGTAATGGACCTGCGAGGATCAGACCCTGCTACTAATTTTCCATGGGGGGCAAGCACTAAGCTTTGCATGTCAGATTCTGGGCTAATTTTTATTTTCCCTCCATGCTTACCTGCACACATGCACATGCAGAGCAGCAGCATGCTGCCATATGTGCTGAAAGAAAAGGAATACGGGAGACAAAGCCTCCTTAGACTGTCTTGAGAGACAGGTTGGGACAGGGGACAGAGGAACAAGCTCCTTTATGACAATCTCTTGTGGCTTGAGCAAAGAAACAGAGTGCAGACTGGTCTCATTGAGTGCTGTGGCCCAGATGGATGTTGGTGGTGAGGCTGCTCAATACATCCATGTCACAACACTCTGCTGAGCCAGAGGCCAGCTCTGACATCTGGGTTTAGCAGTGGTTCACATTTAGGGGCATGGAGGTAAACATTTTAGCAAGAAACACTGCAAGTTTGACAAGAAGGATCTTGTACATTAAGTTTCTCATCTTGTTGCCACATCTCATCTTTGGGCGGTCATGTTGAGGAATGAACACATTATCTGATCGTGTTTGGGGCTATGGCCTGATCCAGAAGCTCTGGAAAGTCTGCACCGCTAAAACCAGAGTAGGCTGAGAAAATGAATCCTTTGGAAAAGCTGCATTTCCCTTATCTTCTTGGTGGTTAGAGGCACCTCTGTGAGAGTGGAGGGGCTACTTTCATCTTCATGGTGGAACCTGCAGCTATCTCCCAGTGCCCATGAAAATGTCCTGCCACTGGGCTGTGGGGAGCACCTTCTCCCAGAAGGCCTAGTACACAGGAGAGATGTATCAGTCATTTTTGGGTGGCACCCTGAGATTGGAGCCATACGTTAGAGAACTTTTTGTTCCTGCTGCTCCCCTGGGTGCTTTGCGAGTTGTCCTGAAGAACCAGCGTAGCACTTGCAGCACTTCTGTAGCTTAAAGGTGAACAAACAGGTGAAATGACTGTAAAGGAGCAGTTTAGATATAATCTCTGGGGTTTTTTCCCTGTTTTGCCCTGTTTTCTTTTCAGAAACCGTGTTGTCTGTATACATGGATGAGGCAGATGTGGTGCAGAGTGGAAGAGGAGGAGACACTTGGTTCTCAGTGGGTCACAAGACCAGGAACATATGCACACGTGGATACACAGCAAAGTACTGTCATCATGGGAGGCACAGGTGGGAGCCCACCACCCTTCTTCCCTGTGGAGTAGCTGCACATTGCAAAGTGTGAGGATACCAACTGAGAGTGCCTGAGTGTGGTGTAACGGGAAGGCATGCAGCCAATGTTGTCTCCATTCATCATAATCAGTGCAGTGGGAACAGCTGGCAAATTTGCTTCTACTTTTTCCATATTACCATTCAGCTTTCCGAACCCAAGGGGGGGAGGGGGGTCTGCATGTTCATGTCCAAGTTCTCCCTACTTTATAGCATTAATAGCTTCTGAAATGGCTTTAAGACCAGCCTCCATAGGACCTTCAGCAGTTGCTGCTGTGTGCAAATCAGTATGACCAAAGTCCATTTCTGAAATTTTTCTTTCCTTTTTTTTTTTCTTTTTTGTGGTGTGTGGGGTTCAACAGTACACAGAGGCAACAAGGAAAACATATGAATTTCCACAGAAATCACCAGGTTTGTATATACAGAGCAATGACATGAAAGAGCCATTTCACACAGCTGAAGCAGATGGAAAAGCACCCAAGAACAAGAAACATTTACTTCCCTTCTGCTGCTCATGATTATCCTGCAGTGAAGTTTCTGACCTGCCCTTGTCGCTGCCCTTCCAGGAATCTCCCACAGGTCTTGTTTGTTTGATTTTCCTGCTGCTAAACAAATAGCTGCATTTCACTGTCTTTCTAAAACGGCCCATATGACAAAATGTTACTCAGAATCTGCCCAGTAAGGAAATAAGTACAAAATTATCCTTTAATTTAAGCAAAAAGAAATCATCTTCTCCAGTCTCTTTTGCCTATAAACATTCAGAGAATAGAAGGAAGAACATAAAGGGTTATGTCCTATGCTCTAGCACTGCCAGGATGCTGCCATGACTGCTCTGGGTGTGGAATGGGTCAGAAGACAAGGGCCATTGCAAGTGAGCTTTCTGTGAAGGAAAACTGTGTGCTCAGACTGAGCTGGGCAGCACATCTGAACCATAGAGGTCAGATAAAACAAACTCCAGCAGAAGTAGGCAAGTGGCAAGAAGAGGCTAAATTGAGGCTTAGCATGAAGGACAGGACTGTGAGGTACACGTGGAAGGGACAATTCTCCTATACTGGTTGAAGGAAAGTCCAGAGTCCCTCTTGATTTCAGTGCCAAGGATCACAGCTACACCAGCACAGGCAAGAGGCAGAGGAACGATGTGGCCAGGGACAGGGGATTTGTTCTGAAAAAAGCTGTGAAAGGACATGGGGAGACATTACAGGTGGCACTGGGGGTGGGAGCTGGAGGCCTTAGCTGAAATGTGAAGCAGGATTCTTCACCTTTATGACATGTACTTTGGTCAAGACACCCCATGATAACAGAGAAAGAAGGTGAGAGCGAGGGTATACTGAAAGAACATGTGCACAGCACTGGCCAGCCTGGAATTTGATTAGGACACACAAAACTCAGCATGGAGCTGGAATGCCAGGTCCATCGTGCAAATAACAGCACTTGGACCAACTGGATCTTCGAAAGGTGGAAGTGAAATAGGCTACCTCTGAAGTCTGAGAACACCACAAACATCTCCATGGAAAGGCTGTCAGAGCAAGTCTTTGCTGCTGAGAGTAGACTCCACAGAATTTCCTGTAGCTTATTACTTCAAAGAGAAAAAGTAGGTGGGACAAATGGCGCTAGGTTGCAACAATTCAAGAGCTGCAGCTTTTTCCACAGGGTACTCAGCAAGTGCTCCACAAGAAATTTTTCAAGATGGAAGATGTTTCCTCCTGAGTCTCAAAACCAATGCCCCAAACACTTGCTACTCCTGAAAACATGAGAGCCCCTACCATGCCCTGGAATATCATCATCTCACACTACAAAGGACAGCCTCCATCTCTAGGGCTATAGAAACAAGCAGGAATAGGTTCTTTCACACAAGACAAGTGGAAAAAGCTCCAAAGAGTTTTAGCAACTGTAGATAAGAAGCATGCATGGCAGAAGACTGGAAACCCCTCACAGAGCAAAATGGCATCCCACATGGAGTGGGATGGTCTCCACTGGCCAGTGACAAAGGACACTCTCCTAAGGCAGGACTCAGTGCCTAAGGGTGCTATAGAGTAGCTACCTGTCCTTGGGAAGCTTACAGGACTGGTTCTCCTTCAAAGTCATAAGCAAAGATACTTCTGAAGTAACACCACCACATCTGGTACGCAGTGTCTGCACAGCCTGGGGTGTGAGGAAGGCCAGGCAATGTAACTAGAGCAGCTGGAATGAATCTTGCAAGCAATAGTACTGCTTCCTGGTGCAATGAGGAACAGTGCAAGGAGAAGTTGAAATTATTACTACACTTTAAATGTCATCTCTCTGAAGGGCAACACTTTGAAGACATCCCCAGGTTCAGCACTAGGAGAGGCTGCTCAGTCTTACAGCCTGAGTTATCTGCTGCCCACCATGCAGAAAGCAGAATCACCACATGGCACGTGGCATTAAAGAAACCACTTCATCCCAGGCTGCTTCTGTGTTATTTTATGTATTTGAAGGTCTCTGGAGACACTTAAAATACAAACATCTTGAGATTTGTATATTCTTAACCATTAAATAACTCACAAATTATCACTATCTCTGGAAATCGTCTTCTAGCATATGCAAAAACCAGCAAATATTTAAACAAAAACAGAGTCTGAGCTTCACAGCAGTGTTTAAACAGCAAAGCTGGAGGATTCCAGATTGTCCCTGTGCCACTGGAAAGGATCTCAGCAGCAGGCAGTGTGACATGTATGTGCACATAGAGGCTAAGCCAGGGTCATTCCAAGCAGGCTGTCCCCTCCTAAGATGATGCAGAGCCGCTTGTCAGGTTTTGTATTTTTAGCAGGTTTAGAAAAACCTGCCCAATTTATTTTTGAAGCCTGTGGTATGTTTGCTTACAAAAGCATCCCTGCAAAGTGTCAATATTAAGTCAGCTTAAACCAAACCCATTCCCCAGGGACCAGGCAGAAAAGCATCTCCTGGCTTCTGCTGGACTGAGAAACACAAACACGGGGTACCTGCCTCAGGGACACTCCTTCCCCACTCTCAGTCTGACAGGTAACATCATCAGTATTTGGCCATTTCTTTTTTCTAGAAGCGCTGTCAGAGGGAGTTAGCTGGAGTGCAGGAAGCAAGTGAGGTTACTTTTTATCCATTTGCATTACCCACCCAGAAACCAAGACAGGACAAACATTGTCCTCAGGGCGTTTTGTTTGTTTGCAAGGCAATCTGACAATTCCTTGGCCTGCAAGCTTTTCAGAGCAGGAATGCATCCTTTTGTGTCTGGAGGAAGCCGACTGTGGGCACAAATCTTCCCCAAGATATCTGGGCAGAGCTGCAGCAGATTTGGAACTCTGCTTAGTGTTAACTGGCTCTTCAACACTTCTGCCCCATCTCTGCTGTCTACTGACCCTGAAGAGACTGAAGAGACGGGCAGAAGGAGAGAACAATCCTCCAGGAAAGTTAATGGTGAAAGGAAAGCCACCATGGGTGAGGTGGGGGTGTCAGTCCAGCCCTGCTCAGAGAAGATGAAGTCAGTGGCCTTCTGAGATGGATCTGCCATACGAGAGCTGTACCTGAGCTTTGCCCCTGGGATGGGAGCTTTGCCCTTCATCCCAGAATAAAGAACAAGCCATAAATATACTGCCAGGCCTGGGAATGAGAGGGCACAAGGAGGCAGAGAAATTTGTTTTGTGGAACACAAGCACCGAATGGTCTTTATCACACGAGCCAAGAAGTTGTGCAAGCCCTACAATAACCCAGCTCTAATTCCTCTTCCGTGCCTGGCTGCAAAGCCCCAGCAGCACTGGGGCTCAGTGTCAGGCAGCAGAGGAACGTGCTCTGGTGGGTGCAGCCTGGGTGTCCCTCTCCAGAATGAGCCAGGAGGAAGCAGCTGCCAACCAAGCCCATCCAGCGGCCAGGCATTTCCTCTCCTGGATCAGGGAGAAGGTGCAGCTCTGCACTCAGACATCTTCCCAGAGCTGCTGACTTTCCACAGAAACCCCTGATATGGTATATCAGGCAAATCTGAGGGATGAAGGATAAAAGCAGCTCTTAAACAGCCTGAAATCTCATGTGCGAAGCACAGGCAGCGCCCAGTGAGAATGTTTTACTTCTGTGACATGCTTTAACCAAAAATCCTGATGGTTAATTTTGAAGGGTTATTACAAGGGAGAGCTTTTTTCCCCCTGTTTTTGAAATGAAGGAGCTGTTGTTTGGGGAGACACGGACAAACATGGCTGGGAGGAAAGAGCTGCTGTCTGTCAGAGCCCAGTGGTTTAGCCAGACTCCAAGATGCAGCTGCATCTGCTCCCCTCACCTTCACACACAAGTCCTGCTACTCATACCCCTGAGCTCCATTTCACTAGTAACTTCAAAATACAAATTAGTCCAAGAGAATAACTTTCATGACGACCCAAATACAAAATCAGGGTGATTTTCATTTCAGTATTTCCACAAATTACAGCACAGTGTGATATTGCCCAGCAAACTCATTCTTCTGCAGAGACACTGCATCTGTGCATTCCCTCAGTTTACAGCCAAGGTTGAAGGCATCCACCCCTCACCCCTTCCCCCCACTCCAAGGAGACAAGCAAGGCCAAATTCCTCATCTTAGAGGTTATCATAGGAGACACCCAAAAGGACCTTCAAGTGACTAGGTGATCAGGCTGTTCATAACCACTAACCTTCTCCCAATAGTAAAGATCTAAATATCAAAGCTTCAATCCTCACTTCTGACTGAGGAAAAAGTTTCTCTGT
Source organism: Passer montanus (assembly GCF_014805655.1). Lineage (NCBI taxonomy): Eukaryota > Metazoa > Chordata > Aves > Passeriformes > Passeridae > Passer > Passer montanus. The sequence goes on along the minus strand of NW_024356505.1, from coordinate 19,702,371 downwards.
TTCCTGAGTGACATCCCCACCAACAGATGTCTTTTCTGGGCAGGGGAATTGTAGTAATTTGTTCTCAAGCTGCAGGTGTTTTTATAGCCTACAAGTGCAAACATTAGCTTCATTTTAACCCGACTTTATCAATGAAGCTGAACAAGACATTCGATGTACTGCACTATTTCCATAACAGAATACCATGTGTGCATCTGTTTGAAAGGTTTATTTCTATCTTCATAAATACAGAATTTTCTAAACACTGTGCAAGGCACCAAAAATTAAGTAAAATCTTTTATTTTAGACTATTTTAATCTCTTTTGACTCAATGAAGTAAATAAGAATCTGAAACCACCTATTTGCCAATTACAAGCCAGCAGTTAAGGCAGGTACCATTGATACAGTGCATGAATTTTCTATTGCAGTTATTTAAACAAGCAGCGTTTTACTATAGAAGTGCATATACAAACTGAATTCCAAACACCAGCAACCCAAGATAGGCACCCAGTTATGAAATTTCCTTGTATGTGTAGTAGAATGCCAAAAGTTCTGCCATAAAGTGCAAAGACTATGGACAATAACACTTTCTTTTGAGCATTTTGATACCAGTAACATAATACAACGGCTAAACATTTATAAATGTGGTTTCCATTACAAAAACATGTTCCACATAAAAGCTCCATAATACAATCCAGAAACAGAACTTGTGCGTGGTTTAAGAAGTTGAAGCTGTACTGGCATACTTAGGTACCAGGTATATATTTGCTGACCTCTACAGACACGCACCAAGTTTCAAACCAATTTACACACACAGTCCAAATCATTCTGCTTTGAGCACCGTGATATCCACTGAGTTTTCCATTTGAGTGACGATGTGTGACATCTGCCCTGCTAATCTGCAACTGAGCATTGCCTGTAAAATGATCTGGTTCACAGCTCTCACCCAGCCCTCCCCAATAAACAGAACCTAAAATTAGTGTCTTCCCAACACAAGCACATGTCAGATGTGGACAAATACATTCATGGTCCCAAACTTAAAACAACTGGTAAGAATTTCACAGTGATCTGGTTACGGAAGCACAAAGACAAATGATTCCATTTAAGATGAAAATTACCTTAAAACTCAGATGAAGCTAATCTTTTATATGATGAGAAGCTAAAGGAACAAAGTATTAACCAATTAGAAAAGTGGCTCTTTCCCAACTAATAACAAAAACCCTACAGCAATAAACTTAGGGTCCTACTGCTGCAGCAGCCTTTGAGGTAGGTGGCGATGGCTTAAACCGAGGTAGGTAAAGTCCAAACTTGTTTTCAATCCCTGCAAAAGTGGCAACTGCCAATTTGTAACCACCAACATGGTCAGGGTTAGGAGCAGGGAGCGTGATCCTAGATTTAGGAACTGTCTCTGATCCAGCTGGTTTTCTGCAAAATAAGAAAAAGAATAAATTAATTTCCATAGAGTAAAATCAGTATTCATTAAAATTTCCATAAATTTAATGAGACATCTGAGTGTACTTCCCTAAAAGTAACTAAATTAAATGCTGCAATGTAAAGAGAAATGCCCTGTTTTAAAACCTTCCAGAACAGTTAGGTGCCTTCATGTTGATTGAGTACGGTCAAATCCAGGTAAAATTTGCAGTGCATTAATCAAAACTAGTGTGAGGTAGCAGGGGTTCATAAGTCTTTGCTACAGCACACAACCAATCCAGGAACATAGCAGAGTTCAAGTAATTTCTGTGGTGGCTTTCAAACTGCTGTCCCCAAAGATCCATAGAATCTGCAGCTGCTCTTGGATCAAGCTAAACAGCCACATGTACATCCACCTGTATTGTCAACAAAGGCAGGAGGCACAGCTGAAATGCCAACAAATTGGTTTTGACCTTGGTGACAACTATATTTTTTTTTGGATGTCAAATGCCCTGTCTAATTAGGGACACAGCTCCTCCACCAAAGAGTGAGGACTAATGCAGAGTGTATCCTGACCTGGCAGGAGTCACATTTTTCCTGCATTTACATCCCCAGCCCATTATTTAGCCTCCCACTGTCTCTGTTTACACTAACATAGGTCCCCTGCTTGAAACTGTGATATAAAATATGGTAATATCTTGCTATGAAAACAGCTACTGGAATATCATCCCAACCTCCACCAGTAATGTGCAGTTGAAATAATATTTAGAAAGCCTTTACAACATGTCCTAGCAAGCTGCTGCCTCTGATGTTCCAAAGAGGACCAAGACCCAACAGAAGTTACCAAGGGTAACTTCAGGATCCATGGTGTGTTCAGACATCACATACTTACACTCCACCAAAGTCCACATAAAACCATCTCTGCAGTAGCTCGTAAGTCACCAGAGTTACACCAAACTGAGGAGAAGATCGAAATACACGAGCTTGAAAGAAAAGAAGAGAGTTTCTAAGTGACAAATGCCACAATCAGAAATCACTTGGCAATCAAAGCTCATTTACACACCTCCTGCTCCTTTCCAGAGAGCCTTCGGGCCTTCTTCCCGCAGGATCTTGGCAAAACAGTCCACAACACCGCTGTAGGTGGTCTGTCCTGCTCGGGCTGCCACCTGTAGCCTTGTTTTGATCACATCTGCAGGGGTGACCAGAGAGGCTGCAGGCATACCTGAGCAACACAAAAGTCATCATGTGAGTACCACTGCCTTGGCACATACACTGCACATCTAGTTTATCCAGAGGGAAGCAGATCTTTCCTCCTTACACCAGGAGAACCCAGGCACATTTGATTTAAGCAGAACCTGGGAAGGAGAACAAGCAACAAGCAGCAAGAGATTGCTGCTGTGGACATGGCTTAACCCAGAGAGAGCTTCTCCCAGAGGAACAACCGTATCATGTGCTTCCTGCCAAGCTGGGAGGCACAGATTGGCGCTTCCAGTGCTAATCAGAAACTTGCATAGTCAATAAGCACAAAGCTTTTGGAGGGAAGGTTGATATTTCCCTTTCCTTTTCATTCCTCTTTGTGGTTCCTGGCATCCTGGTGTACACTGTGCTAGAATAGGCTGTACACAGACACAAACTCAGACACACAAACACCCCTTACACAGCAACCTCACCAAGAACCAGATAATGCCATGCATGCCCAGCATCACTTGAGAGCTGAGGCTTACAAAAAGGGTCATTCTTCTCATTAGGAATGGCAGACTGCTCAGCTGCAAAGCCACAGCTGACATCCTCAGCAGAATATGTGGAGAAAGATTTAAATTTACCCTGGCAGATCATCAACTAAAAGTAAAAAATACCACATTACCAATGGGTGGTATTTCTAAAATCATTCCTATCCAAACTTGGGGCATGTTTAGAATTGGGGAAAAAAAAGACAAAAAAAAAAAAAGGCAAAGAAAAGCACCAAGACTGTACCCAGAAGACACTGTCTCTTATGGTTTTATTACTTTTCCATTCTGCATCTGTTCCAAACCAACTTGGTTAGATCTAGATTCATAAATCTCCTTTCCTTTTTTTTTTTCCAGCTCAATAATTCTGTAACAAATTTTATCCAAACCAGCATGGTCTGGCCTCAAGCTCCAGGGCACCCTTCCTGCAGATTGCTCCAAGAGATCAAATCATGTGAATATTACCAAAAGAAGATTTCCTCCTCCTCTCCTTGTCCCCCCAAAATAACTCATACACTGAGTGTGCACTCAGTGCAAGCATGGGCTGTCTGGCAGGCAAGCACTAAAACCTGGTCAAGGTTTCTGAACTCCAAAAACACTGAAATTCCTCTTTGCTTAGCTTTACCCACACCAGGGTATTGCTTGAGTCTTCAATTTAAAGCCGGACTTTTGTCCTTCAAAAGCCAACCAGTGTTTTCATGAAAATCAAAGAACTTACTTAGAAACAATTCCGCTTACTACACGTTGACTTCCATCTCCTTATCACTCACTCCATATTACTGAGGATATTTTGCACCTGAGATACTTAAAATCCTTTCTTTAGGAACTATGTGTACAGGACAAAAGCGTTCACAGACAAATCGAAGTTAAAGATTGCTGCCAAGAGAAGCTTTCAATCAGAACGTGGCAAATAGCCCAGCAGGAGCTGACAAGAATCAAAAGGAGCTAGGGGAGGAGAAGGAACTTCATGGAGTCAGTAAGCAAAGAGAGCAAATTAAGGAGAGATCCTGCAGATGATATTAGAATCATCTCAGAATATACTACGGCACAACAGGTTGAGACATCTGAAAACCAGAAGCAGATCAAGCTGGATGACACGTGTTGCCTGTGACCCCAACCACAATGGAAAGGAAGATGATGTAAGCAGTACAAGCAACACCCACTGGCAGAGGAGACAGATGCACGTCTGAGTATGGCTAGCTTGAATATCCCAGCACCATGGGCTGTGTGTGGGAAGGGGGAGTTTCCCACATGCAGCCAGAGCTCATGCACACATCTGAAGTCTGATGACCAGGTGAGATCCCTGGCTGCAGAAGAGATATTGCCCAAAGCCTGAAGCCAGCTTTTGAGAAGTGGTGGGTGTTTTGTTCTGTCTTTCCCTTGACGTTCTTTTGGCAAAGCAGTGGACACATGCACCCCCATCACACTTTACATGTACCCAATAAAACAAATAACTTGTTTTTGTAAACACTATGATGAGTGTTGTATCTCTAACACTGTAATTTGCTCATGAGAGTTAACCTAGGATGGGATTCACAGGAAACACTGGATAAAATTCACATTATAACTAGATTGGTGAGCCATATCAGCAACAATAAAGACTGCTTCTGTGCCTGAACTTCAAAGGGACGGTTATCTCAGTCTGCAATCACCTGACAATGGCTAGAAAGAGAAAAATAGGAAAACCTAAGAAATTACTTGGCTTAAAAATGCCATCTTATGTTTCAAGTCTGTACATATGATCTAAAGTTCAAAAATTGTTTTGTTCCACTAAAATGGGTAAGAAATAAGCTGGCTGTAAAAGCTCCCGTTGGAGGATTTGAAGCCTGACTTTGGAATGAGGTGGGGGAGGGGAGAGGACAAGCGGGTTTTGAGCAGCAGTCATTGGAACACAGCTGGCTTGGCTAGTACCAGCTCAATTCCTTTGGACTATGAGCTGCTGAATAGAGATCAATATGCTTCAAGACAGCAAACCAACCAATCTTAGTTCTCCAAGACCAGATACTGGCCATAAAAGGGCCTTGCTCTCAAAGAGACACAGCCCTGTGTACAATCTTGACCAAGAAGTTTTCTCAGAGAGGAGAAAGCTTAAAATTAAATGAGGAAACATTGCTAAACCACCTGTCTGTACTGGACTCATACCATTCCATAATTTTTCTCACCTGGCAGGTCACAGCAGTTTGCCAGGGGCCATGCTTGAGAAGGAAGCTGCTGGCTGCAGCTTGGAGAGACCAAGCAGCCCCCAATAAGCATGGTGGAAGTACCAGCTGATTTGAGACCTCCTGCTTGCTACACACTCCCCTAAAAGTCCTGTTGCACAAATTTGCAAGCCTATTTGTTCCCTAGGTGGGAAACCATGGACACTGCAGGAGCAGGACACTCAAGCTGTCCCCTCCAGCAGACAGCTACCAAGTGGTGGTCCTCTGTGGGTATAGAAGCTGTGGAGGGACCAGCCATGCAGCAGACAAGGGCAAGCTGAGGCTTACAAAGCCTCTGTCTTCTCCCTTAGGCTCTGGCACACTCAAGCTAAATTCATCTGTGAGAAGTTAAGCATGTTTGGGCTCTTCTCTCTGCTATGCAGCAGACTAAAACAACCAAGTGCTCTGTACCTCTGTCATATCTGGGTATATCACAGGAATTAGCAACCTGTGGCACTGCAGCAATGTTTTCAAGATTTTCTCCTTCTGCTTTGTTTAATATTTAAAAAAATTATAAAGGTAAAATCCTCAAGAAGCCAAGTAACTTCAGTGGGATACTGGGGATAGCAAATACTGTCATCATGTTGTCACCTGTTATATCATTGTGTTTGGAGAGCTGTACATCCAGTGTGGCTTCTGGATTATATATACCAAAATTCAAGATTCACTCAATCATAAAGAATTTTATGAATGCCATGGTTTTGTTTATAAATAATTACAACAAAAAGTTACCTGACAGTGAGACACAGCCAAAACCAGCACAGTAATTTCACGAGGAATGATGATAAATGATAAAAAACACCAGCAAAAAACCTTATTTTCCCTTTCTTTTGCTTTCTGAATGCTATGATTATACCAATAACTTACAGTATCTTCAACTGACTCTATAGCACAGTAACTTTGTTGTTTCTGCAGTAAGGCTGCAAAACACAGTATTGTTGCATACAGTCCTTTAGAGCATTTTTTGTTATTGCTGTCACTGCCATATCTATTGTGTTGCCAGAGCAGTATAGACAACTGAAAAGGAAAATCTGGGCACTTACCAGCTATTGATCCAGCCAAGAGCAGATTTCCAGGGCTAACCCTCCCATCTTCATTTGTAAATGAAGCTTTCAGATGAGCGTAACAGGGGAAGTAAATGGCAGAGAAGGGGATGTCACGCAAAAAACATGCCTTAGCACCCTGTTTGAAAAAGAGAAGAAATTTTGAGGAGGAGCAAATTTACCATGATGAACCATGACTATCGGAGAACACAGCAACATTGCATTTTTTCACTTTGCTGCAAAGGGCTTACAGAAAAAGCAATTTCTCCCTCAAAATTTTGAGAGGTTAATGTATTTCACCCTGCTGAGGAGTGTGTCTGTGTTTTTTCTTGGTTCAGTAATTTCTGTAATTGTATTTATCTTGTCTACTTCTTCTCCCTTACTCTGAGGTACTGTAGATATGTGCTGGTAATGGAGACAATACCATGTGTTTGAGAAAACTCTGAAAACACCTTTGGAGAACTTTAAATAGTTGACCTTGTAGCCATGAACCTGTGGGAGTTTAAAAACTGTTTAAAACAGAGCCCCAAGATAGGTCTGCCACCTCTCACTCCCACTTTAGATTAATACTCCAGGGAAAACGGTGCCCAGCCCATAGCTCTATAGAGGCACTGTAATTGATAATACAACACATATTGAGGGAATAGGGGAATTAACAGCAAGTCTTTCTGCGGAACAGTAACAGAATGATTTGCTTGTGAATTTTAAAATACAAGTTATCTAGGATACAGTTTGTTTCAATAATTTGCATCTCTTACTGCTAAATTTGCCTTGCTATCAATTTGTGGAAGTAGCACAACCAGCCAATAAAGTTACCACCAGTACAGCTGGTTTCAAATCTAAGAGGGAAGCAAACAGGAAAGGAAATTTTTGGGGTAGTGGCAAGCAACCAAATGTTTTTCAAGCAGGGGGAAAAGTAAAAAGGCCACAAGAGAAGGTCAACCAAAATAAAATATCAAATAGTAGCCATGCTCCAACAGCAACAGGGATTTGTAGTCTGCCTTTCCTCAGAATGGAGATCCAGAAGACAGACTAAGACCAGGAGGAAAGCACAAACAAGAAGAAGAGCTTGGGAAAACAGGTAAAATCTTTCAAGCTTGAGAAAGAAATGGTTCATGGATGAGCCTAGGCCTCTTCTCTTTGAAGCAAGGGTGGAGACCTGGTGAAACTGCTTGAGGTTCATCCACAAACCCTCGGGGGGGTGCCCTTGTTACTGTACTTCTCTTGTTCACAGGTCTACTAGCACATGGCTCAGTGCCAGATATTTCACAGGGGACATGTTAATATCCACAAAATTTAATTACATCTAATGATATGCCTGGACACATCTGTAAGCTTAGCTTGTATTATAATATACCAGTTAAAATATAGCACTTATCCAAGTCAGATGCTGGTTATCAAAGACAAAAGAGCTGCAAGGTGTCAGAAAAACTGTGAGGTTGCCTTTCCACGAGGCAAGGCAAGAGAAGGCTGCAGGATGTGCGACAAGATAACCAGGTCCTGCAAGGTAAATTCTCAGGAGAGAATAGTGCAGTTTGCAGTCAGAGACTGCCTCTGAAAAAATAAAGATTTTAAAAAGCCATTAGATTTTCTAGTCAGACTTTCTGTGTGTCACAGACTCAGCTACTGAACACAGGGATCACAACATGCTCTGCTCCAGCCCCCAGTGCTTTCCACCACACTTTCTCAGCTTATTTATTGATGTTTTCAGACTAAGTACTGACCACTTCCCCTGACAGTCCCTTTGGAGGTTAATGACTCTGCAGTTCAGATTCCCTGGCTTCTCACTCAGTTGGATGTCTGATTTATGCTGTCCATCACTGGTTCTTGTGCCTTTCTAGAGACACTAAGCAAAATGCAATAAAGGAACTCAAAAAGCACCGGTCCTGCTCTGCCCCTTATGCCCTACCTTGAGGACACAGAGAAGGTGAATTTTTTGTATTCAACAGAGACAAAGATTCTGGACTCTCATGCGCAACAGAAGCCTTTTAACGATTTACCTTTAATCTTCACATAGACAAGACTAGGGTTTTACCATTTCTGCATGAAAAATCCCAACATTTTAAGGATCAAATGTCTGTACTGTACTTACTTCACAGAAAAAAATTATGAGACTCACTACTGAAACATTCACAGACTGACATGGTTTTTTCAAAGATTTATTTTTAGAACATGCATTTCCTCAGAGCAAACCTCCCCAGAGCAAATCTCCTCAGAACAAATCTCCTCACTGCCTTTGCCCTCAGGGCACATTACTTTTATTTGCTTTGCAATGTCATTAAAAACTGCACACATTTTTTTCCCTCCGCATTTTTTGCATGCCCTGAAATATTCTGATATAGTTAAAATACAATAAAGTCCAAATGTAAGCAACTCCCAGTTCAACCTGAGTTGCTAATATTCCTCCCCCTTCATTAAAAGGCTCTTTTTCATGGGGCAGAAGTGGCATATTGTTAATATCACTAATATTATACACTCAGGTATGCAGAGAGGGAAGGATGTCCATCAACTTAGCTGGCTCAATGTAAACAAAACCTGGATCAAAACTTGGATCCACTTTAGTAATAACCAGGCTTGGCTCTGGTCCAGCACTGCAACAGTCTAAAGTTTCCCCCCATCATTCCGTTTAAAGTCTGGGAAAGCATGTTTAAAAGCAGGCCCCATTTAACTTCAAGTTAATCATCCGCAACCAGCCTAGGCCAATTAGGAAGGCTTAGGGAGATTGGCCACAGTATCTTGAAAAGCAAAAGAAACATTTATTTTACTTCTCGCACCTTTTTGATGTGGACAACGTGCTGAAAGCCAAAGGGAATTTTAATCAATCCCCAGAAAGCAGTAAGGAGCATCCACCCGAGTTTATTCTGGCAGCCAAGGTGCAGACCTGCCAGGCATGAAATTGTTGGGAGATCCTACACACCAGGACATGCGCCTTCCTCGAACAACAGCCAGTTGGCTCCCATCCTCAATCTCTTTAATAACCTTAAAGCTCTTAATCTCGGATAGTATCTCACTGAATAAACCAACGGAGGAAAAAAAACCTGATTGTCAAAGATTTGGATAAATAAACCCAAGTCAGTGCTGGGGCAGGTTCTTTAGCATGCTAATTCCTGCTTATACCAGCTCTACCTGCAAATAAGGCTCTAAACAAACTATTTCTACTACAAGGGGAGGGTAATTATACTGACAAAGGCACCTCTGTGTCGGGTTGGGCAGAAGGAGCCGGCAGGTCTGGGAGACGCAGGCTTAGCCTAGTCTCCTGCAGTGAATGCACATTGTCTAGTGCAGGGGAAAAATGCCAGACTGGGGGAACCTAGCAGCATTCAAGACAACAGTGGTGCACCTTGTCTGCGAGAGTTATTTAATGCTTCTGGCACCTGTACTTACAGCCACCCCCTCTTTTTCTCTTTTACAGGTTTAGAATTTATTTGGCATGTATAATTGTTATTTTGATCCTATAGTTACAAACAATAGGCAGCATGTCATTTCTTGATCATTTCGCATTCTTCTTGGGTTTTACTACAGATTTAACCCTTTGGAATTGGAGCCCTAACAGCACCTAACAGGTTTCGTAACAGTCAGTCAAATATTACTGGTATTTGCTTTCAAGGGCTACATTTTTTTTTCCACTGTAAAATGGCATTGTCTTAAAAGCTACTACAGGTTTTTATTCACATATACCAAACTACGAAACTCATTTAGAACATCATGTTAGAGGAATAAAATGCCAATTTCAAATGCTCTACCAGCAGTTATAATTCAGTTTGCAGGAAGAAAATACAGCTGTTTTAATTGGAAGGGCATTTTTTTTGTTAATTTAAAAGGAAATTTCTGAAAATCAGGTTCTTACATATGAGAGCAGTCACAAATAGGCATGGTGGATGCAAAATGTAACTCAAAACTTTTACTACAGTCTTTCACATGTTTATCATCCTGCTGTAAACCCTCAACTTCAGAACGTGAAATACCTCAGCTGTTATCAAAGGAACCAGGTGAGAGCTTGGTACACATCCTGTCACTTGAGATTACACTTTCCAGGTCAACACACCAGAAGATTGTTTATGAAGCATTTGGGGGGAAGGGAGAGGAGAAGGAAAAAGAGACTTTTGCAAGCTTTTCTGACTAGTTCTGGAAATGAAAACTGTGTTGGCAGTATCAGCAAAAGCACAAATTTGAGCTAAATACCTTGTAGCGATTATAAAAATAAACATTACCACAACCAACATACCCTTTCCTTGAAGACTTATTTACCACTCCATTATTTACTGTCTTCCTGGAATACAGAATAACTTTGTTGTGCAAAAATTATGAAGTGGAACTGTCTGTTATGCTGCAAAGCACTATTCAGAATGATTATGTATAAGAGAAGTAATATTTTATCAAAAATTTTATGGCAGATATTATATGGATATAAGTTTTTGTGATGTACAAAATAAGCAGGCATACTTACAGTGTTTATTTACATGGACACTTTAAAGATGCCTTTCAAACCCAACAGAATATAAATTCAACTGACTTTAACGGGACTTTATTCATATTAAGTTGTAAGGCAGAAGACAGAAAATGTATTATCTAATCTTGGATGATTACTTCAATATTAATTTGTGATTAGGAACTAAATAAAATCTATTAAAAAATATTGAAAACCAGAAAAGTATCCTTTCCCATTTCTGCCAAGACAAATGACATTTTGCATTAATTTAAGTGATATTTTCGCTGACTGTGATATGCTGTCTATATTTTTAAGAATAGTTAAAAAGTATCTTTAGTTAGAGTATCTGTAGCTAAAGAATTTACTAGTCACTAGTTTCAATACCCTGGTGCTTTCACAGTAAAGATTACTGGGAGAAAGAATACAAATAGAGGAAATAAATTTCCTCTGCAAAAGTGCCTCCCCAAAGCAGCGTCTGGATTTTGAGAAGTACAGTGTTTTAAAATACTTATTTACACAAGTAGTTCAGAATTTTAGACAAAGACAGAAAAAAAATATTTGCTTTCTAGCTTTAAGGAACTACAGGGGTTCAACCCAGCCATCAGCTTAACAAGCTGTATGTGTCAAATCTTTTTATTGCTGGAATTAACATGCATTTTATTTCTAAGCTGCATATCATTACAGAATGGCTAATATCTGACCACCTAGTGAAGGCACAGGGAGTCTAAGAGGAAACACTGACTGTAAATTGTCGCACTTATTATGATCCCAGACCTACTGTTCTTTAGTTCTTTGGTGAGGAAGGAAGAGAAAGGGAAGCAGAGGTGGGTATGGGCTACCCAGGATATACAGACCACTGCTTGGGTATGCAGCAATTGAGACAGAAAAGCTAAGATCAGCTGGAGATCGATCTAGTAAGGGATGTGAAGGGGGAGTGAAAAAGGTTTCTGTAAGCACATCAGTAGCAAAAAGGCAACTAAATAAATTGTGAGGCTGTTGCACAATGGGGGTAGGAAACCTAGTGACAAAGTACATGGAAAAAGCAGAGAAATTACCTTTTTCTTGCTTTTTACCAGTAAAATCTGTCCCCAGGCCCTCAGCTCCACAAGTTTACCAGAAAAGTCTGCATTATCTGCAGACAGGGCACTTGGAGCACATACACGATCCTGAGACCAGAATAGAAACCTCCAGTGGTGCTGAGACAGCTGGCTGATGACTTTGTGAAGTTGTTGCTACCTTCAAAAGGTCAAGTCAGACAAGGGGGTCCTGGTAAGTAGAACAGACAAACATCGCCCCTATCTTGAAGAGTAAGAAGGAAGAAGGAAGATCTGGGAAACTGTCTGGGCACACCTCTGTTCCTGGGAGGTTTATGATGTGTCATAAACCATTTCCAAGCATATGAAGAACAAAAGGAAACAACTAATTTGGATTTACCAAATCACAGCTGACCAACCAGTTTGCCAGACCTGTGGATAAGAGGACAGCAATGGATGTTGTACACCTTGACTAAAAGCCTAGCTTTTGAAACGGTCTGTCATCATGTCCCATAGCTAAACCAGTGGAACATGAGCTGTAATCTCATCAGATGATGCTGAACTGGGAAATAGTGTGCTGTGGTGAGAGGCTGCTGTTCAGAGATAACTTCATAGGATGGAGATACAGGCTGAAAGCATCTTTGGAGAAAAAGTCTGGAGGAGCTCAGTGTGCTCAACTCCAAGAAGAGTAGGCCAGGGAGAGACCTTATTGCTCACTTAAAGGAGAGTGCAGGGAAAGAAAACTACTCTTGGATGTGCACAGTGGAAGGATCAGAAGCTTGAACATGGCCACTTCAATTAGTTATAACAAAAGAGGTGTGGGATTGTTTCTTTTCTATGTTTGCTTTTCAACTGTGAGGGTGGTCAAATACCTGGTCAGGTTGCCCAGTTTGCCCAGGTGACCTCCAGTACTGGGTCTCAACAAAAATTATTCTAACATCAAGTCTGCAAGTAGAGAAAGCACAGAGCAGAGATCTCAGCACAGTACTACTGTGAACTGTTCCTGTCGGTAGCACAGTAAAGTGGCACATTAACATGCCAGTGAATGACCCAGAGAATATTACTCTCACTTATACAGGGGGGCACCAAAACTATGCAATCAGCTTCTTCTCAATGATCCTCTAAGGATATGCTTTTGGATTAGAATGCAGGGATAATTATGATCATAATCAATACAAGATTCACTCAGCTGGATGCAAAAAGAGTTTACATTTCCTTTGTTAATTTGTTGACATGAGACATAAGATTTATCTGTCTGTGCCTTGGTTTTCTCTGTTACTGCAAGACAGGAGCACTGAAATTAACTATATCAGGGGGGTGTGGGCATTTTATTTTAAAATCCACAGGAAGTGCTTCATAGGTAGAAAATAATACAAAATATATAAATTCAAATAACAAGCAGTACGTCTTGTTAAGACATGCAGGAATTTGCCTCATGAAGCTAATACTAACTCTTCACATCTCCTGGCTGCACTTATAATTAATACATTCTTCCTTGCTGACTACTATATGGGACTCTCACAGATTTTCAGCTGAATTTCAGCATAAACGACTCATGGAAACTAAGCAGAACATGCCAGATGGATCTGTAGTGGTAAGAACAGCTTTCAGGGATGAATTTTCTCTGAACTAGGAAAGAAGAATTTTCACTACAATCCTTGCCATGTGGTAAATAGAACTTAAAACCAAAAAAGACATTCATTTATTTAAAATTTAAATTCCTGAAATTAAAAGTCTAAAATACTGCTTTCAACACTTGCAGAAGAAAGTCAATCAGTTAAAGTTTAAGTCATAGCTAAAAGACAGACAAGTGTTTAAACAGCTGGAATACTTACATGAAGGCTCATTAAACCTACTTACTTGAAGGAACTTCAAGATTCCCAAATAAAATTATTTTCTAGAATAACTATCTGCTCTTCCACGGCAGTATCTATGGAGTCATAACTAGGTCTACTAAAGTAGGTACATTAAGGGCTTGAGATACAAGTTTTGTGTCTTGAGACAGGAAAGACAAAGCTAAAGTAAAGACTTCAGATGCAAATGAAAGAGTTGTTAGAGTGAACAACATGAGAACTACTGAGATAGTCATAAAATCCTCATTCCTGTTTCACAGTTTAAAGCTAATCTGACTTGTCAAGATTCCAAACATACCAAGATATTTCAGTTCTCATTAGCAGGAGATTCATTATTATTTGATGTCCCCTTGGTCATTACACTTACTAAATTAATTTAGAAGTGCCACCAAAGAAGGCAGCACCTACCACATCTAGTCTCATCTGAAATTAATTTAAAACTATTGATATCTGTGAGTAATATTTACTGGGGCTGATGACTGGTGCAGTGATTTCTTAATATCTGCCTGGCCTCACAAACACTGCCAACTCCAGCTCAAGCATTAAGGAGAGGGCTGCTTTTGCCTCCAACACTACAGTTCCACAAGCACCTCGAGGCAGTTTAAAGCTAATCTGACTTGTCAAGAGTATGAACATTCCAAACATACCAACATATTTCAGTTCTCATTAGCAGAAGATTCATTATTATTTGATGTCCCCTTGGTCATTACACTTACTAAATTAATTTAGAAGTGCCACCAAAGAAGGCAGCACCTACCACATCTAGTCTCATCTGAAATTAATTTAAAACTATTGATGTCTCTGAGTAACATTTACTGGGGCTGATGACTGGTGCAGTAAGTTCTTAATATCTGCCTGGCCTCACAAACACTGCCAACTCCAGCTCAAGCATTAAGGAGAGGGCTGCTTTTGCCTCCAACACTACAGTTCCACAAGCACCTCGAGGCAGTTTAAAACTATTCTGAGACAGACTGGCTCCCCATGCCACAGCCATTCCTCCCTTGACTGGGTACAGCCATCCTGAGAAGCTACAGAGTGAGCTGGTCTGGGTTCAAAACAAACTAAGCCCTAAGGAGGAGAAGGCTTTAATGACCTTCTTGTTCCAGATCATTATGTGGGGGCACTAATGCTCTGACTGGCACACAGGAAAGGGAGCAGATAGTATTGCCATCTTCTTTTGGCTGCAGTCCCAAATGTTTGGTGGAAAACAGCACAAAGCTGCCCAATTACAGACCTAGCTGTGACTAAGGGTGCCCTTGGACACAAGCCTTGTGACATGGTCTCTGTTCAGTGGGTGCCTGTCATTGCCAGGCTAAATTCTCTAGTTTTGACAAATCACTCAAGTTTTTGTAGGCAATGAATCCTAACGACATACAAAAGGACATGAACACAGGAAGTGGGGTGGAGAGGTTGAGAGAGACAGAAACAGAGACAACAGCTGAGTAAAAACAAATCCAAACCCTTCCATGGCATCTTTTTTTGTGGAGGTAAATGGACCCAATAAATGAAGCACTGAAACTGTGTCTTGTGATTAAATAATTGTCTGTTTCAACGCAACATAGTGCTGTAACTAGCTCCTGTTCATGTGTAGTCCTGACTAATGTCCACCAGAATTTACTCTAGAGGACAGAAAAAATTCATGATACAACCCAAGACATTAATGCCATTAAAAATGGGAAAAAAAAAATCAAAAATTGCTACTTTAGTAAACTAGTTCATCACTGGTTTCATCTTGTGTTTTCTTTTTGCTAGTCTAAGTAAAAGTCAGTAGCTGACCTCCATTCCTGCACAGCCTAAGGGAAACAGACTCTACAAAATCCCTGTTTTCAGTCGTAAATGTTAATCTGATCAACACAGTAATGCCATTTACTAGGAGTTTACACAATAGCCTCAGCTTCAGTAAAACACCTAAAAAATTAGCAAGTCAATTTAAAGGGAAAAACAACTCCCCATTAAATCCTATTCAGACCTGCAACTTCTCTCCAGGCCAAAACACACAGACACGTTCTCATGGGTAGGCTCCTTCTTTGTAATGTTAACAGCACAATTTAGAAAGACTGGATGCTTAAAAAAGCAGATGGAATTTAAATACTGGGGAGGAGGGGGATGGGGCTCATTTAATGTCTTTTGAAGCATCTTCAATTTATGGCTGGACTGCTGTAAATAAGAAACAGAGGAATACTGCCTGCTTCACTGGAAATCCTGGGACAAATTGGAAGTATGCAAGCCCTCTCCCGAGTTGTAGGCTGCAGAGTCTAAAGCAACACCACACGGTGCTCTGCAGTATATGGTATCCATTACAACTTTTGTTTCAATACTTGAATGTAGTGGCTACCTCGAGGTACTTCAAGACCTTTCATATTCCCACATATCTAATCTCCTTCATCTAAAAGTAGAAGACATCCTAAAAGTATGTTAATCCTTTAAATTATTTGTAGCATATATCCTATTAGATTCAACATTCAGAAGATGTTTTCATTCCTGCTGCCAACATTAAAGCTAAGGACTTCTACATATTTATGTATCAATGTGAGAACAGTAATATAACAAGCAGAACTGTAGAGTCTGTTGCATATGCTCAAAAAGGCAGCTTTTTGTGGTATTATTTGGGAAAATAGTCTGCTAAAGAAGTAAGGGGAAGCTTGCTTAGGAGTTTATTTTTATGCTGGGCTCCCACTGTCTGTATTTCTTCACTATTATTGTGCTGCAATTAATTCCCATCACCAAATGAATGATGACATCTGGGAAAGTTGCTGAATCAACCACAAAAGAGCAAAAGCAAGTTCCAAAACTGTAAGCTCTATACCGTGTAGCAGATGAAAATAAGCTTATTTTTACAGCAGGCAGAATATTAGGAATCACAAACTAATATTCAATGAGACTTAAACCTGCTGAAGTGAAAAAAGAAATCTCAGTAAGATTAGCAAAACCATATGCTCAAAAAGATGAGGCAGTTTCTTCCCTTAATCAAAAATGAAAAATGAAGATATAATATCACATAATATTTTTTCTTTTAGAAAGTAAAATTGTGTCCACCTGTGAAAGTTTGTGAGAACAATGAAATTATATATTGATTTGAAAATTTATAATAGGCTTATTTTTAACCTTTTAAAAAAACATACCTTGTAGAGACCAAAGAAACCTAAGTCCCTTAGTACACTGAGGGCACTAACTCGTGGACCAGTAGTAATTTCTCCAGCCACCTGCAATCGAATCTTGACAATTTCCAGTGGATTGGTAAAGATTACTTGAGAACCTCCAGCCTGAAATTAAAAGCAGAAATCAATATATTAACCTGCTACATTATTTGCAGTATGCATCCTGTTACACTCAAGATAAGACATTTTCATTTTTGCTGCACTCGGTTAAGCTATTAGCAGTCAAGAGTTTTAGTTTTAGCGCATGTCACAAAGAAACAAACCTACTCCCCCACAAGATGAGCTGTCAGGAAAAACAGAGGAAGCAGGTCAGCCACGGCAGGACACTGCAGTACATCAGACAGACACTAGCTCAATTCTTTTTGCAAGAACACGTTCACCAACACAAAGTTATGCAATACTGACAAACCAATAACACTATAACACAAGTAATGAAGTAAAAGGAAAAATTAGTAACTAGTAAAGCAGCTGTGATGTGCAGTATATAGAAAGTGAAAACATACTGTTGAAGAGTAGAAATCTGGCAGGAACTTTTTTCAATTTTGACATGAGTTCACATAACAAAGAACACATGGATTCCAATGAACAGAATTGCAAGTATATTGTGCTTTTTTTTTTAAAAAAAACCCCTCTGAACTACCAGTTTCAGTGCCATTAAATGTGGTTTGATTCAAGAGTCTGAGCTCTATATCATTACTTAGGTACCAGGCATTAAAGAAAAGAAGGTCTAGAGACTGAAGGATTCTATTAATCAAGAACCACTAAATGTTTTCAATGTGTCAGTCTCCATTCATTGGGAAGACACCACTCAATCGATTCTGCTTTAAAACACAATGGTGGCAAGCATTTTGGATTCCCTCTGGTTCTGGTAAAGTTCATCTCATTCATCATATATAACTTAGGGCATAACCTTTAGCTACACTGACAGATCCTGAGCTAAAAAACTGCAACCAAAAAAAAGGTAATGTGAAGGTTACCTAAGTGTATTAAAAAAAATATTCACTCAAACTCCTTCTGGCTCAAATTCAACAGAATGTCATTCTAACTTCTGTTAAGTATGTAATTCTGTGGCATGACAGCTATGCTCTTCTCTATGTTCTCAAATCACACAAATTATGCAAAGGGTAACCCTCACCCTCCCTACAACAAAACAACTATTTTGTTCTAGGAGGTAATGACTAAAATAAAATAACCATTTAAAAGCATTTGCATGTAGTGATGTCTACTATGCAAACACCACGTGCACATAGTTTTAAAATTATCCCAGTGTTAAAAGAATTAATTGTAGCTCAGATTAACTATCATTCAAAATAAAAAATATGCACAGTAATATGGTTCAAATAATGTGCTGAAGAAATGGCAAATCACACGAACAACTATTCTTGTCTACCACTTGGACTGAGCATATATAATGTGGTTACAAATTAAAGTCTTTACATAACCCCCAAAATATCCCAAGTGTTTCCTATTTTGACCAGGAAAAGCATACCCTTGTGTAACTCAACTGGTTTTGACTTTCAAATTGGCATAATTTAATTTAACTGCTTTTACCAAACCAGAATCCTGGTATATATAAAACTGCTATTCTTATTGCCATCAAAAATTAGACTGATAAATTATTTAGCACATATGCTGACTTAAGTTTTGCACTTAAAACTGGAACATGTTAAACAAGAAAGCATTCAAAACAAAAGAAATCTTTCTTTTACTTGTCTACTCATCTTGCTGAGTCTCAAAATAAATAAAAAAGAATCCTGGAAAGGTTATTTGATGAATTGCATATTTCTATATAACAAATTTTTGGTGTAGATATTACAATTATTAGGCATTCCCCCATATCACCGCATATATATGTTCTTCTTAAAAGTTATAAAATCTGAATTTCAGGTGATAATGTTAATTTGCAAGATTCTTATACAAGAGCCATTCTCTAAAACACATTACTTAAAAACTCGTATCAATTGATCAACTAGCAGAATTAAACTACATTCCCTCAGTATGATATTCCTGCAGTTCATTGTGCCATGACTCCATGAGAAATGTTCCTTTAATTTTCACTACAGGAAAACCATATTAAATTTTAAAAGATTACAACAAAATTATTATTATTATTATTATTATTATTAGTGCACCAAAACATGGAACAATTTAAAAATCTATAAAAATGTTTATAAGTAAATGCCATTATAAAGAAAGGAAGTAAAAAGATATCTCTCATATTAAAGGAGAATAAAGGCAAATTATTCCAATAAGATATAATTTCAACACAAACAGATGAGAAGTACTTCAGGTGCTAGCACATATAAATGCCTATGTCTGCATGTCCAGCCTGGCTGTGTAGACACTTCCAGCATTAGACATTTGCTTCTCTGGCTAAATCCCATAGGACTTCCTCTGCTTCAGCTTGCTATTTAAAAACACGGATGCTATTATTTACCCACTTCACACAACCAAGCTTGCTGCATTCAAAGTTTTAAAAACAGAGCCCTGCATGCACCACACAGTATTAAAAGGACTATCAATTTTGCTGCCCACACAGCAGGTTTGAAGAGGGACACTGGTCATTTCCAGTGAAGTGTTTCCAGACTGTCCAGATACTCAGAACTCCCTGAACAACCTCTGCCACGCTCTGAATTTGATCTAAGATACACTCCAAAAATCAAACGGTGAGTAACTGAAAGCGATGAGCCAGACAATACCTGACAGAGGTCTCAGTAGGAGGGTTTCTACCACCTGCCTGCCTCGTGATGCAGAGGAAGGCTGGTTTATCAGCCTGTGCAGAGGCAGTTCCAGTGGTAACAAGTACAGTTGCTCGGTGGGGAGCTTTGATCATTCTGTTATTTGAGCGTCTGTGCTGGTAACTGCAGCTCCTTGCTCTCAAAATGGGGGGGGAAGCAAACCGGAGATGGCTACTGTACTCTCTAATGAAATGATTTCTTGCTTATCTAGTACTGGTAACTCCTATTGTGTTATTCATCATCACAGTAATGCAAGTGTCTCATAAATATTAATTTATTTCCTCCCAGTGCTTCTGTGAGGGAAGCACAATGAATCTGGTTTTACAAGAAGGGGTTTTGAGGCAGACAGTTTAATTGTATGACCAGTGTGTGCATTTCCTCCCTGCTCAAACATTCACAACTTGTAAGAGTCTCCAGATATCCTCATCTCCAAATCAGTAGCTTGAATGACAATAGCACTGCTTCTGTCTTCTTTCTCATTTTTTGCATAGCGAATGCAGTGAAAGAAATCTTATCAATCTGGGTTTTTTTCCAGTCTTTTCAAGGTACTGGTATGAACTGGTACGGAAAAAAAAAAAAAGACAAAACATCCTCAGCACATTGTATCACCCTGTTCATTCATTTTGTTTGGCCAAAAGTTGAAGAATACTGCCTTCTGGTTTGCTAGCCTTTGCCATCAAAAATGTATTTATTTAATTATAAGATTTTAAAATACGCTCCCAAAGGGAAGAATTTGAAGTGTTTTTTTTTTTTCCTTTGTCCCAAATAAACACCATTTAAGCTTAGGTTCCTCAAGCTAAATGATTTCTCCACTAAGTGTCAGAAAAATCAAATACATCAAATGTTTAATACAGATGGTTCCCAGTAACACAAATTTTTCTGTACTGAAGTTACAAACTTGAATACCCTCAACTCTGAATTCCTTATCACATCTTCTAATCATTTTTAAAACAAATGGCCTGACTGTATAAGTAAATCTATTACTTTTTAGTTATTATAATGTGATTAAAGTAAAAACTACAATTTTGAGTTATTAATAGGCATAGATAACCAGAGGTACTGCATAGATAATTATCTCAAAGGGCCCACAAAGGGCCCATATTATTCTGAAAGAATTTAACATTTGACCTAATCACAAGCACTTATCGTCGTTTGATTTAGAGCAAGAAAATAAAGGGAAATATCACTGTCCTCCAAGAACAATTCATACATGCATAACTAGAAACGTGCATGTCTTTAAATGTGCTTTAACAAAGTCAGCTAGCTATGCACCCAAACACATATGAATTTTTAAAATAAGCTGGGTTATTTCCCATTTTTGTGGTTCTTCAACTCTGCAATTGGTATGATATCACCCAACACCTCTCGATGGCAGTATAGTCTTGCACAGTAATACAGTACTGTCTATCATGTCTCCTGCTACTTTCCTACTTTACTGAATAGAAGGAAGAAGTAGAAATAGTTGAGGATTGGTTGGGTTTTTTTGTCCATGGAGAAATAAAGCCCACTCTGTAATTAAAAAAAAAACTGGTTTAGTAAGAAGCACTTAACAGTATGTCAGTTTAAGGAGTAAAAATGTTTTCTATTTCTTCATGTTCAAATCACTCTGCAATGAACTTGCTGGGAAATAAACAGTTTTTCACCCCCCTCATTACAGTGAGTGAAGAAATTCCTGTTCTTTTTAATATAACTGCTTTTTGTGCCCTTATGAGATTAACTAAGAAATGAGCACACCAGACACAACTCTCCTCAGGCTTTCACATCTCCATTTGAAAGCTTTGGTGTATGTTCTGAAGAGAATACAGCTTGCAATTAAAGAAGGAAATTCTGTGTTTTCCATTCCAGAAGAAAATACTAGATTCTTTTCCTTTCAGTGCTACTGACCATCAAATGTTCTTGCTCCTCTAATTAATATTATTACCTATTTCAAATTGTAGCCCCTTTCCTGCTCTCACTAACGGCTCTTAGGGTCAGCCTAGATCTTTCTTCTGCATCCCATCCAATTTATCACATATTCCCTTTTATGGTTTCATGGATGAAGAAAGGATTACTACTGCTATTAGAGTGTTAATGTTTTTCAACAATATCACCCAGGGATAGTAATTATAGCAATTAATGGCAATCATAAAAATTCATAAGCAATATATTATACAATTACCAAAAATCAACCTCTGCAAAAGAAATTGCCTACAATGTCTTGGTTACTTGTTTAATCCACAAAAGCCAAGCAAGTTCAAATTCCAAGATTTTTAGTGAACTGTTTATCATATTCAGTCCTACTGCATATCCTACTCTGTCCCAAGCCCTTCCTCCTTGTCAGTTTCCAGATGAGCTTGTTTTCCTGCACATTTCATAGCATCCATAAACACTAATTAAAGTCAAGCTTCCTAAAGTACAGACACTAAATAAAGATTGCTCATTTTCATAAAAAATTAAATTAAAAATGTACCAATGATTTCAAGAATGGAAGAATTACTATCCTCATTGTATAATAAAGGGCAACTAAGGTACAGAACTGTTCAATGATTTACCACAAAACCACATACCAACTCTACAACAGAACAAGTCTTAGAAGCCAGATTTACAGAGTGCCACTGCAGTGCTTCAAACTACCTCTAAAAGCTTTGGTGTTTGTATGGCAGTAGGTCCCAAGAGCATTAGGTGAATTATGCCAAACTGCTGCAGAGGGGATTTCACTATGGACTCTCCTGTTACCAGAAAAGCTCCCAAGTAACAGACAGCAGACCAAAATTACTGTTTTTCTTACAGTCTCAAATGTGACCACCTTAATTTCTTACAGTCTCAAAGGTGAGCACCTTAATTTCTCACTGATCTTGAAGGTGACCACCTTAATTATGTGGTACTGTATGTCAAGAGCAAAGCACACTGGGTTCTCAAAAGCTTGGTTCTATGCTACCTTTTGATTCCATAAAGCCAGCCCTCAAAAATCTAGACAAGCTATCTCATGTTATTTTGTGTTCTCTCATCTGTGGTCCTACTACACAGCATTGTGATAATGCTCTTTAGCAATGGGAGTTCATATAGTAAATACCTTTTCTTCAGATCACAAGATTTCCTGAGCCCTCAATCATCTGCTTTTCACTACCCTGATCAGCCTACCACACAAACAGCTTTCATGCTGCTCAGGCAGAATTCTGTTTTTCTCTAGCCAACCTTTCTTGTCTTCTGAGGACTGCCTTTCCTTGGTCCGGCTGAGGTTTTACTTTGTGCAGCTCAAACAGTAAACACTGCTAGAATCACAGTCTTGTTATGTCTAAATGTACATAAAATGTAAAGCAAGCTCTGTCAAATCCTCACATAAAAGTGCTCATAAATAGAATTGCAATTAGTCTGAACAGAAGTACATTCCTGCTACTGCATCGGATTTCCAAGACTCAGATACAAGTTGTGAGGAGTGTCCCACAATAGAATATTAATGACCTGGCTAAACAGAAACAAACAGGAGTACAGTTTGTTTATAAGCACTGACCAAGTCTGCAATGGGAAAAAAATTAAAATTGTGGGTATTTTCCACGTTATAGGTAATTCACTTCTCAGAAGCCTAGCCAAAAAATCAAAGTGGAGCCTACTTGATTGGCATTATAAAAGCAATTAACTTACAGACCTGTCAAATCTGCTAATGTTTGGCTCTGTCTGCTCTACTTGTCTATTTTGACTAGCTGTAGAATCATTTAATGATTTACAGACCTTTCAAGTCCTAAGGCATGGTAGCTGTATTAAAACTGTGACCCATTATTTCTTGGTCACATCATAAATTACTGTGACATCATAAATATCTTCCTTTTTCTCACAGAAAGCTAGATTTTAATTCCTGATTTGAGTTCAAGTCTTTCTTTTTGGATTTGGGGTTTTTTTGAACCTTCACTGGCAAACACTATAATATTTTACTATAATAAAAGGAGAAAGGGACATGTAATAAAATATAATTGTCAAAATAAATCTCCATGTCTTAAACTGCAGTGAGCATTTATGTAAAACTTTGCAGTCATTATTTCTAATATAACAGGAGAAAAAAAGCATAAGATTCAAGTTGAATTAATATTACGTAAGTTTGTTAGGAAAAAAAAGACTTTTTAAGCATTCAGAATTGTTTGGTTCTGGAATCAGAAAACTATCAACCTAAACCTAGGTATCCCTCCTTGTTTAACAGTTTGAAAAAAAATGTTTGGAAAATTTTCTGTCTCTCTTTTTTTAGGAGGAAAAGAAATGAAAAGAAAGAAGAGAGGAAAAGCAAAATGGGAAAGTATCTCTTATTTGTCATGGAAAAATACTTTTGTGAAAAAAAAGTTTAAATTAGATTAACTAATGCAAAAGGAAAATTCAAAATGAAATTAAATCAAGTTCTGTAAAATTCATGATTGATTTAGGGAAAGACCAGTTTAAGTAAGTATGACTGGATGAAAATTTCAGCAAACTGTTGTTTTAAAAACATCCAAACCTGCAAGGAAATATGGGGTGAGGCCAAAGAGAAGCAGGAACTTTACACCAGTAACTTTCCCAGCCTTTAGTACAACCTCTTGGAAAGGGCTATCATGTTACTGTATGTTGCCTTCCCAAACCTCATCATAAGGCTTAAATCTAAAATTAGATGAATATTTATCAGAGACAATTAAAACAGAGGAGTGTTGAAATCCAGTGAGTTTGCAAATGTGAAGTAACTTTTAAGTCTAGATCTAGCTGGGGATTTTTTACCAAAAACTTATTAGTTTAAATGATTTTCAGCATGCTGAAAATAAATACAATTACTGTGGTTCAGAGAACAGTACTACACTTTAAAAATACCTAATTAACTATTGTATAGTCAGGTACATTATATTAATTATGTTAAACAGAATTTAAATCTAAATAATTTCTAGAACAACAACAGTTTTATGCACAAAAAAAAAGCTTTACATTTAATCAAGGGAAAAAAGCATGTATTAGGAGATTCTGAAGTTTTCGTTAAAGCAGATGTGAAAATTGGATATACACAAGCAGGCAGAACTCTCCTTGAAAGTAATGGATCCCCAAGCACAGGGAGAACAGACCTCAGAGAACAAATCTGCTAAGTATTCAAGAGACATATATGCCTTTTGCTGTCAAAGGTCATAAGAGCAATCATCAAGATAACCATCTTCATTTATCTATCTCAATAAACTAGACCAAAACTTTTTTGTGTGACAGCAATTATTTGCTTCTTTTTTTTTTTCCAGATATACATGCAGGTAATTTTCCCCCTGGCATATATAGTGTGCAATTTAATTTTACCCATAGCTCAGCCTCCCTTGCCAAGTATAACTGAATTTTAACATATTTAGGTTTCATAATAATGAGAGCAAGAATGGCACCTTCAGTTTCCTTTAGTCCACAACTTCCAAATGTCTGAATTTTTGAAAGTAAGAGATCTAAATGTGGGAATTGCAGTTTATACACCCTCTGTCGCCACTGCAATGCCACGAAGAAAATGTAGCTCAGATGTGGACTTATCTTTATTACCCGCTGAAACATAAAATAAATGTTTTAAGTAGCTTAATAAAACTATTTGCACCTGATCTGTTATTTGGCATAATTCACATGGAATTTCACATTGCATTCCTGTATAAAAATTAATTCTGGGCAGGATTTTCCGCTCAATATTAACCATATCTATTTTTATGTTCCATAGCAGAGTTGAGGCTGCCCAAGCAGGTCCAATGCATTTTAACTTTATTACGATTCCTATAAAGTCTCTCGAAATATGCCTAAAATTGCCTTGACAATTTAAACAAAAGCAGATCTGTATGGGATCTGTAATTGTACTGTGCTACATGATTTAAACTGGTGAGCACATACTGAGCAGCTGGGAAGGAAAAGACTGTGTGCTCAGAAGGAGAAGGGAGAGCAGAAGGAAAGGTTAATAAAGCAAAATGTAGTTCTCTTTTCTTGCTAAAAATTACACCTCCTATTTACCGATATCATTGTATGAATACACGCAGACAAGGCAACATACATTATATAGTGATTCCTTTAGTCGTGCTATAATCCTTCTTCTGTTTTTCTTAGTATTCTTTTATGTTTTACATTCCTCTTTCTTTTGCATATTTGCATCTCCTCCCCAGTTACACAAACGTAATTTTTTAATTAAGTATTCAACTGCTTTATTTAAGATACAAAGCAAAATTACTGTCTCACCTAAAAAGTTAGAATTAAAGGTAATGTCTCAATACCCCAATACAGTATTTATGACACTTTTACAAACAGAGCTTTCCATGTGTTAACTCAAAAAAATAAGAGTAATATATAATGATATATTAAAAATAATCAGGTTACTTTCAACAGATGCCTGTAAGTAAATTAAGATTTAAAAAAGCAAGCAGCTAAACTTGATATGACTTAAAATTATTTTTTATTTAAAATATAAAATCAAGTAAAAGACCATGAAATAAAGCTTCCAGAAATTTCAATATTATTGCCACTGTAAAAAAATATTTCAAGTTGTACTTACAGCTTACACATCCTTTTATTAAGGAATTCTGCAGGTAAGTTATAGCATTAGCAGAAATCAAACCCAGCATATCTGTGTCCATTTTAATTCAATAAGGTTAAGTCAGCTTTTTTGGTTTAGATGCTCAGCAGATCTTAGCTCTACAGCATCATTACACGATGCCTTGAAACTGAAGATTTTTACTAGCTCATAATGATAAGGGCTATATAGGATTTGCATGAGTGATGAGAGTCCAAAATGCGCAGCAGAGATCAGAGTTCATTGTGGGTGTCAGGCATTGTGCAAATCTAAAAGCTACATGCATTTTATGGGTAACAAATACTACAGTCATTAGGAAAATTTCTTACAAACAAAGGAGATGGAAATCTTGTGTTGGTAATTTACATAACAGCCGTCCTTAAGTATAAAGGTTATACTTTTAATTGTATTCTTGGGGGTCTAAAAACAAAAATCTCAACCAACCTATCGCTTTCATCTTCACGTAATAAAAAGCTATGAAACAGGCTGTTAACTGAATTAAGTGTCACAAGGTCATGAAATAAAAGATCTATTTTCTTCTTTTCTTCTTTCTTTTTTTTAGGAGAGAAAACAGTTTACAAAACAGAAAAAGACTTGTTCAATGAAACAATCAGCTTTAGTTACAAGTGCAAAAGTCAGCCATGTGTACTAATTCACAGTAATTATGATGCAAAGTGAACTCCTTGGAGACTTAAAAGTCAACGCCTGGCAATGGTTGGGCAAACAGCAGAGTGGAGCTACTCAGGTGATACTGACCCCTTCAAAGCCCTTTGTGTTAGTGAACAACCCAAACTATCCAAGTATCTGCTTGTCCTCCCTTTCTCAGGTATTATTACTATACCATATTCACAGGGCTGCTATTTAGAACATTGCAAACTAGCATGCATCCCAGCACTCAGCTCTTGCATAAGCAATGAATACATTCCAAGGAAACAGAAGCACTGAAGAAGAAAAATTTAAATCTGTGTTTGTAACACAATCCCAGCTGAGAATTAGATGTGGAACGTGGAAAGGTGATAGGGCAGGAGTCTTAGAAAATTCATCTTAGTTGTCTTCCCCTTTTTAGACTTTAACACATCATGCCCTCCTGTCTTCTTGCCTCCCACATAAGCAATTACTACATTGTGAAATGAGGTAAAAATCCAAGACTGACAATTTTCGAGCATTCAACACTGCCCGTGCTGCTTCCACAATGAAATCACAGGTTTCACAATGGCTTAAATGGGGACAAAAAGTTGGGCCAATACAATGCTGAAAGTTAGAGGAAAAAGCATGTCTTTGGCATCTCATATTTAACACATAAATTTACACCATGACAGAAAAATTCACCCCAAAAAACCTAGGAACTGCTGATAATGAGAGTCTCTGTTGCTAGTCTGAATTGGGTTTAAAATTACAAAAGAACCCAAAGACCACCTGCAGAAGAGACAAGTTGCAACCTATCTACCTGGCACCAAACTATGCCCTTAAGTGGAGCACTACAGTTAAAAGAAAACTCAGGGCATTCTGCCACTGCACGTCTACTGCTATAACTTCATGCAGCATCTCACTGTTAATATAAATTTAGGACAAGCCAACATTTACAGCACATTTAAAATACATCTCAAACCACCTATCTCTTAAAACAGATCCTTAGTTTACAATGAACTGCTGGCAAAAAGCTTGCTGCAGCATTCTCATGAATGACAGGTCTCTGTAAAGAGTGCTTTTTGTACTGCATTAAAAAATTCACAGCAGCCTGTAAAATAAAAACTCTAGATCAAATGACATTTTAAATGAAAATTTTGCAGAATTCTCTATGGCTGCTATGTTCATGGGACTTTTTATTAGTGTAAGGGGCAAATACCTTTTACTCTGCAAGCGCTTTATTGCATTTTTCCTTCATTTACAGCATGCTTTTTATTTAGGGCTTTAGAGACCCACATTCTTCTCTCCCTCCCCTTCTTTTTTCCTTCCCTGAATGCTCCTAAAATTACAGAACAAGGGGATCCTACCTGGCAGTCTACAACAGGTCAGTGATCAAACAGAAGGAGCAGTGAGACAGCAGCCAAATCCTGCCCCATCTCCTGAGAATTACAGAAAGCCAGGGCTTCGCAGCCTGCAATGCAACCGAGCCACTGCACCCTGAGGCTCAGATAATCGTAGTTCACTTTCTGCAAGCACATACAGCACAAATCTCTGCACCTACTGAGGTTAAGATGCAAGCATTTTTTTTAAAGTTGCTGCTCACTGTAGTTTTCGACACAGGTAGAAGCTGCTTGAAAATGTGACCTCATCTATCTTATGACAGCAGAAACAAAGATAGATTAAAAATACACCAGCGTTGCTCTGCCCCAGTGATCAAAGCTGTTTTAAATAAACAGTGCTCTTTATCTGTAAAATGCACTGGTCTTTGAACAACTATTCGTTTTACCTAAAGTATTTACATTTCCTTGAACAAATCAATACACCAGATACAGTAAGCTGTAATAGGAACAGACAGAACTAGACCAAGTAGTGAAGTATTATCATTTATCCAGTAATGCGCCAGTTGTTCATTAAGATACTACTTTGTGCAAGGAAAACACTCTTAAAATCTTAGTAGGTTTTAAATACAGCCTACATTCAGGAATGTATTATGCACTGAGTTAACATTACACAGCCTACGTCTGCTACGAACTCAAAGAAGTATGAGCAGTCTTTGCCATTTCAAAAAGCCAGTATCACTGCAAAAAGTGAAAATTAGTGGGTGCAATAACACATCAGGAAAGAAGTGACGTGGTAGAGTGGGTGCCACAAAGTAGTAACTAATTATTAACTTCTGGAAAGGTTAGCATGAATCCTCTTTAGGCCATAAGCTACAGCCAACATGAATAAAGACACATTCTTGATTAAGGAAACAAACTCTAAGCCGTGAGAATTACAGAGCTCAGTTAAAAGGCACGATGCACAGAAACATTTACCCTTTCATCAAGAACGGCTGGCCTATCTAGGAAAGAACTGAGATGCTCTAGGAGAGTCTGCTCTTGAACCGGATCTGTGGTTAAACAGAAGCCTTAGTCCACACAATTAATCTTATGAACTGCACTTTCATGAATGTCATATGAAGGAAATTAAAGATACTTACACAGCCACCAGCAAGAATTTCTGCAGCCAGTGGGACAGATCCATCTTTAGTCCTGAACTTATCTCTCACAAAATCATTAACCTTAAAAGACAAACATTTATGAAAGCTGATAAATTAAAAGGTCAGAGAAAACACTCATCAGCTGCAAATTCTGTGCAAATGAAAATGCAAATACATCCACTAAGCTACCAAACTACAAGACAGCAAAGAAATCAAAGTCTGAGATTTTGTCTTAAATATTCTAAAGCTATGTTCTTCCTTCTAACAAAAATTTGCAGTATAATTTAAATACTTATTATTCAAAAAACAAATCATCACTATTAATGTAATTTTAAAAATCATAAAATTATAAATACGTTAATATTTTAGAAGTGTCAAATTAATAAAAATTTTAAATCAACAAATTAAAATGTCAAATTAATATCAGAATGTTCAATACTAAGCTTTAACACAATGGCAATTCAATTAGTAGCATTACATGCCTTTTTTTAATACATACTACTAGCTTTGATGAATACTGCCTTAATAGTGAATAAACAATATATTGTGATTGGATTATAGTAAGAAATTCTTAAGTGCCTTACAAATACTCAAATAACAAAATTACAGAAGTAAAACATTTATAAAAAACCATCACACAAACAAGTTTCTTTCTTACCAACAATTCACTACATGCTCATATTATCTAGGTCCTGTTGCACTGGAATCATACATACAGTAACCACATGGAGATACAAAAACAAAAGCCCTCCAATGAGTAACTATTCTGATTTGCTAAGAAGTGAAACCAAAGGCCTATGCTACTTACAAGCAAGCAGAAGAGCTGAACAAGTTGAATGAGCTTGCTCTATTTTGGCGGGAGTCCAAAAATAAGTTTTAGTAAGATTCTTTAAATTTACATCTACACCTCCAGATGAGACTTGTATGCCACTTGTACTGTTCACAAGTCAGATATTAATAGCTGCTAATTTTAATTTGCTGCATTTTACAATGTGGAGAAACATGAAAAAAATCCATTTACAAACTTACAGTAAGTTTTATGGCCTTCTCTGGTGCTACTCCTAGTAGCTGTGGTAACAGACCTGTAACATGGAAATAGAGAATTCAAGGCATTGAGTAACTTGGTATTAAATAAACAAATCAACAAATGTAGAGACCAGCACCTAGAAACGGGCGATTTTTACAGCAATTTTGTGTTATTATATATAATGAGAGTACTTAAACATTCCATTTTGAGAACAAACTTTGTGCTACCACTTCAAGTACTACCACTGTCTATATGGATTTGTTTCTTCACTCTTTTTA
The DNA here is from genome assembly GCF_014805655.1 of Passer montanus. Classification (NCBI taxonomy): domain Eukaryota; kingdom Metazoa; phylum Chordata; class Aves; order Passeriformes; family Passeridae; genus Passer; species Passer montanus. The sequence goes on along the minus strand of NW_024356505.1, from coordinate 19,671,889 downwards.
ATTCATACTAGCTCATTCTATGTTTAAACACTAATATAGATTTGCCAAATATGTTTCAGTACTGTCCTAAGCTGACTTTTATTTTCTGCATCTTCACACAAAAATCAAGACCTTCCAATTAATTTTGTGAGATACACAAAGAATCCACTTCAAAAGTCAAAACCTCGGTACCTTTTCCTAGCAAAAACAATGGCATTAGATGGCAGGACCGAAGGGGATAGGAATCAAAATAATGCAAAACATTCAAACATGTATGACTGCATTCTTGAGCTCTTTGCCCAGCTATATCACCAGCTCTTAAAACAAAGGAAGTTATGTTGCTTTCTACCCAGGTATGGAATTTTCTATTTTATTTTGTTAGAAGTGATGTGTTACAGAACTGGAAGTGTGAATTTCTGACTGTCAGCTTCACTTGTTTGAAGTGAATGGTCGATATTTTGTAAACATTTGAATGACACAGCCTAAAAATAGGCAACAAAGCCTGAAGCTACAATGGTGTTGTAAGCATTCATCAGCATAATGAAATTAGGACACCATTCAAAAATGTGAGAAAATCACCCCAGCTAGAGCTCCTGGTGCAGAACCCTTTGTTTTAGCAGCTCAAGCAGCATATTTGGGTACTCTCTACAAAGCCTGACATTTTCACCTCTCCATGGTTTTATTTTGTTGAAAAGAAACTCCAAAAACAATTAAGTTTCCACCTCTAAAAGTTAACCTGACGAAGAAACATTTTCTTAAAGAACTAAATGTCAGAATAACACAGAAAAATGCACAAGTTCTGGTTTAGTATATTCTTTGATCCTGCTACTATCCATCAGCTTTACTGGTTCCTACTGATCCTCTTAATAAGAAATTTACATTGAAGAAAAGCACCATTTGATTTGTGGTAGCAGAAGACCCAACCATATTTATATACTGATGTTTTTATACAGTTGATGTACATGTAAGTGTAACATTTACTCAAGATAACTATGCTGCATTATGATCACATGACTTAATATTCAAATTTAAAAATACAGTAGCACTAAGTTCATATACAGTGCTCAAAACCAAAAGAGATTCTGCAGAGTAAGTTAAATTTTAGAATCTGAGTTTCTTAAAAAGTGTTACTTGTATGGGTGACATCAAATCAGACTTCAATAAAAAACCATTAAGCCGTTCAGAATTATGTAATTAAATATTACATTATCTGCAGCACTATGAGGGAAACACAATAATATAAAATGAACAGAATTTTTTCATTACAAAATTATCTTTGTAATTGCTATAATATTTACAACTTGCTATAAGACATGTGTGGCTTTATAGAAACATTATGGCAAATGACTTTATATCTTCAGAGATTAAAAAATGTCCCATATACTTTAAAAGCACACTACCTAATCTTAAGCCAAATCCAGCAAAATTAAGCATGTCTGACATAGCAGATAAAATTCCAAACACAAAGGTCATTAATTTTAAAATCACATATACATATATTATTACACCCAAGCTATATATACCGTGACTTTCAAGTCATGTTTTGTCAAATAAATCACAGAAAAAGACATTCTAAAATATCAAGATATGAAGAGTATAAAAGTAGTCCAGTTGATGATCTACATAAACCTCCAATCTTAGAAACAACATTAGCAGGACAAATCAAATCCATTTTCACTGAACTGATCTGAAGATGGCCTTTTAACCATTTTTCAGCTCCCAAAACTTTGCATTTGTAAAAACACTTGCAAAGTCATAAGAAAAAGATGTTTATCTTGGCACAAGTTATTTTTTTTCCATCTGGTTCATTCCTTTTGTACTCAAATCTGAATGGGAATGTTACTACTCAAAGCTTTCCTTAAAACTTTGAGGTAGGGAAGAGAAAGATTAAATAGAATAGGCAGCAGTTTAAAAAAAAAACCAACAGCAGAAAAACCCAGCTAAACCACCAAAACCTTGAACATTTTTCCTGCCTCTACTTCACACGTAATTTTGCTTTGTTAATTTAATTACAGATAATGCTGTATATATCTACTGCAAGATAGAAACCAGTATTCTATAAAAGGTAGCATGAATTTTAAGACCAGTCACACGTAATTTTGCTTTGTTAATTTAATTACAGATAATGCTGTATATATCTACTGCAAGATAGCAACTTATAAAAGTTATAAGTTGCAACTTAAAAAAGTTGCTTAAAAAAGCAACTTATAAAAGGTAGGATGAATTTTAAGACCACGTTTTATAGCCTTACCAGGTACCAGCTAGGCTTACTGTCTCCAGCATCTTAGGAAGGCAGAGGGACCCTTCATTTGATCTCATACCTATCTCCAAGTGGTACCTGTGCATTCTATATGCTATGACCACCAAAATTAAATTTTCTTTTCTTTATTGTTTTGATGAGAGCCCTGAAACACTGTCGAAAAATTTCGAAACATGATAAAGATGCTAAGTTTTGAAAGAAAGAAAGCACATCAAAAGCCCCATATATGAAAATGTCATATTTCTGTTGGGGTTATCTTGACACTGTGGGAATTTCTCAATGTTACTATGCATTAGCAGATCAGCAATATGACATATACACAGATGGAGAACAAGCTTAAAAATGTCTGACAGTGCCTTAAAAATGCATGCCTTTTATAACATCAGAGCATAATATCTTGCACATAGGCAGCCTGCTAGTACAGTACATAGTAAACACATTATTTTCAGTGCCTTTTTAGCAGCAATTACAATGTACCACTCTGTTTCTGACACACTGTCATAGTGGGACTCTCAGGGAAGGGGAAGGTGTGTGCAAGACAGAGCACCAAGGGCTGCATTCATTTTGTGACACCCTACAAGTTATTTTCTGAAAGCAGTCTAAATACGTTGTGAATACACACACAACAGCTCTGCCAGCCCAGCCGTACCGATAGCACTGAGAAACGAAACTCTTACTTGGCTAAAGTATTTTTTTAGATGTCTAACAGGGAAGTTTCAGTTTCACACTGTGTAACAGATGTGATTTTCCATTCATATTAGGAAAAAACAGTGACTGAAGGTTTTGTTGCTCGATCTAGATAAAATATTTGAAACCATTAGGCCATCTCATAGGAAGGCAGTAATAGAACACTGCCACATTTTCCCATTACAGGATTCACAAAATAAACTAGACAATTAATCACCAGTTGCCATTCAAATATAGCTCCCTCAAACTGGAAATGGGGTATTTCCTAAAAATTTTGTGCTTTGACAGAACTTGGGGTACAAGTAAGCTTGTAGTTCCAGTCTATATATGGTATTCCATTGCATAATTTGGAAGGAAAGCTTCTGCCACAGTCTTTTTGCATCATTAGCATGGGAGTCCAGTAATAACATACCAGTAATAATGAACCTGGATGATGAACAAATCATTAAAATATAATTAGATGGCATTTGGAGTCACTGCAGGGCTAGAAGCACAACAGAAATAAAACTAACAAACAAGTTCCTGAACAGTTAATGATCACAGAGTCTTCAATAGCATTCCCTGTCTTTTCCATCCTCCAGGCAAAGTGGCATTAACGGCATGGCTACCAAACATTTTCCTAAACTACATTTTATCTCTGGTACTTAAATTTCCCATGAAACTTCGATCAAGTATGTGTGAAATAATCTCTACTGGATGAACTGCTTAAATCTCTGAAGCATTCTGTGACTCATCAGGTGGACTTCTGATTAAAATTTTATCATGACATGTAGGTGACCTCATCAGTTGGAAGAGACCTTGACAAATCACAGCTTTCAAAATTTTCTTAAATTTGCATGCATAAAAATACCTGTGAGTTTCTAAATATGCATTTTGGGTATAAATGTAGACACAACAGTAAATTACAGGTATATGAGATGAGCATTCTTTTCAGCCATGCTGAGAGACAGATGAAAAATTTATCTCAGATATAAAGTCTTTAAAAAATGCTAACAACACAGCATTCATATAATACATATTATAAAGACTCTACAGAGGTTTATATCATGTTTGTTTTTGTTGGTTTGTTTTTTTCTTTTTAATCCAAGTGTCTTCTCAGTGGAAACACTGATTACACCTAGAACCAAACTGACATCAAACCAAATTTAGTGCTCTCTATATATCCACAAGATGGTGTAATTTATCCTTATCTGAGATGGTGGTTTAAAACATGGTTTCCAAGTTTGGAAAAAAACAGTGATACAAAAAAGAAAAATCAGTTCACTTTGTCAAATGGAAATATGAGCCTTTTATTAAGAATATCTGAAATGGCTGAGTTCAGAGTGGGGTTTATAATTTCTGCTTGCTTTCTTGAAGTGCATCATGACAAAGAGACCACTGCTCTAAATGTTTCTAGTACAATTTTTAAAAAGCTTTTGCATCTATTCAGCTAAGGAGAAGTCTCCCAATGATTACTCCCTCCTTCAGTGGGGACAAAACCACCCACATTGACTTAACCCTAAAGAAATCAGCTGAAGAAAGAATTGAAGTGAGCAGTGAGTAGCAAAAAGTAGTGTACTCTGTAGTGTGTCCTACCCCGGGTAGAATTCAAGACTAGAATAAGATGACTCTTGCTAAATGTTTACTGCATTACATTGGGTAATTACATTAACCTACAAAACACTTCTTTCAAATCTTCCTTCCTCTCAAGCTTAACTGGAAACTTCCTTCTGCACTCAGCTCCTTAACTTTCTTCAACATCTCCTGAGAAACTGAGCAACAGTCTGAATTTACGGAACTGCACAGAAGGAGCTCCAGATTTTTAAGCAGTTTTCTCTCTTTGCCTCTTTAAAAAGAGCTAAGTCAGGGTGCTCTTTAAGGAGAGAATTTGTAGAAGTGCAGGTCTCAATTTGCCTCTAAAATGATGGTATTCAACTATATAATCCAGAAATTAGATTATTGGCCTGGTCTTTGAAGTTCAGCTCCACCAAACTGAGATTCCACTATTCAGTATTCCTTGGAAAATTGGAAAGTAGCAAAGACAATGGGGAACGTAAGGACAAGCTCTACTGATGAAGTTTCCTAAGGTTCCCTAAACCTGGCAATGAAAAAAACCTTTCCAAACTCAGGACAAGCAAACAGAGTTTAGAGCATGCATTTATAACATTTCTGAGTTTTTATTTGTTTTTTTTTTCCAAGTTGAAAAAAATCACTGTCCTTCAGAATTTCAATAAGACAGAAGGATGCAATAGTAGAATTCTGCATATTTATTATTTCAGGATGCTGGAAGAAGCAGACAAAAATTTACAAGGAATACATTTGGTTCTTTAGGTAATACCTGAGACTTTTTGAAGGTTTTGCTTGCTATAAATCCTTACAAAATAGAGACCATGTCAATACTCTTTATTAAATTATTATGTCTACCCCAAAAATGGCCTCAAACTCAGTCAGTAATAAGAGAGCCTTCCCATGTCCAATTGTGCTGCAATAATTACAGTGTCTGTATTTTGCAGAGGAGCTACTTAACCACTCAGGTCATATGTTATAGTGTGCACATCTATCACACCACCTAGTTTTAGTATTGTTTCCCACATTGTTTTATGAACTGTTACTTTTTTCTAAGGTGCACACAGCTTTGCCAGTTCATAACAATATGCTACCAAGATAACTGTTCTTCATTCCTTACTCAACAGTTTTTAACAATTAATTTCTTTCATTATAATATTCTTATCTTACAAGTGAAAATAATTTTCTAAGCAAGCTAGCTAAAAATGAAGTCAGTAATGCAAATTTCAAATTCTCCCCTTTAATATGGCAGAGGGGCATAAAATGTCTCAATAATTGTGACACCAGAAATACAATTTACTTTAACTCTGTAACAGAGACAAACTGGAATCTCATGCCAAGGTTCCTGATTCTTTATGACTCCTCCTGATTACCTGAATTGACACCACTGATGCCACAACTGGGACAAGGACAGAACAGAAAAAAAGCCACCATTTAACTTCAGGCACTTATCTAAGATATCCAAAGTGAGTATGATTTGCATCTAGAACAGAGTCAATGGATTTTGGAGTTTTCTCCATTGACTACAAAGGCAGGTTGGAATGGGTAACTTCCTAACTTAAGCGTATGGGTTACATGTATAAAGCTAAGTGGGCTGAAACCCAATGAGTCAGTCTGGCTGACTCCACAGTGACAAACTAGGAAAAGACATACATAAAACTTGATAAAGATGACTATTTCCAATGATTACTGAAGCAAATGCAACTGGATCACAGAGACCTTTTTGTCTCAAAACAAACACAACAAAAGGTACTGCAAAGAACAAAAACCCACAGATGATCTAACTTCTTACCAAACAGGACAAAACACTATGGGCACTAAGCACTGCTTAGTGGAAATGAGAACTTTACTAACAAAATATTTTTGCTGCAGGAAATTGCCAATGTTCCCCTATGGCAGATGAGGAGAGAAAGGACAGATAGGTCCTACAGCAATGTTCTCATTACAGTGAAGTTTTAATTATCGAGAAGTTTGCAAATCCTTCCCCTGTAACAAAGAAGCAAAACTGAAGTCTGAAGTAAAAAACTTTTAATAATATCTTATCATTAGTATATAACATCTTTTAAACTTACCTCGATAAAGCCCAAAGAAACCTTCATAACGTAGCACTTTCTTGAAGCAATCAAAGCTGTTTTTATACATAAGTTCTCCCACAAAAGAGCCTGTAGAACGCTGGTTTTGCATGCGAGTTTTCACTAAATCAATTGGGTAGACTGCAGTAGCTCCAACAGCTGCAAATAAAATTCAAAATATAAAAAAACATGATTCTGCATTTGCACTGTTTGATTGCAACTGCCATCTTTCATATTTACATCTAACTATAACATCAGTTATATCTTTTTTCTTCATGATATATTCTGGATATATTAAACTACCTCCCACAGTTTTAACCAAACACACTTTCCAGTCCTACCTCATTATTAATTTTATTTTCCTGAAATATTTTTGGGGACAAATCAGATAGCAACACCACGTGGAAACTCCAACAGCTCATAAATTCCATAACTCTTGTAGACCAGAAGATCCTTTCCCCTTCAATCTTACACAGTCATCCCACCCCTTAGACACAGCTCCAAGGAAAAGTCTGAGAAGCCTTCCACATTTAAATGAGAGGCAAAAGGAGAAGAAGGGCAAAAGAAAAGAAGAAAAAACCCAAACAGTGAAGATGAATATTCTTTTGCTCAGCCATGACTAACCTCCAGCAACTGAACCAAGGGCAAACCTGTACGCTGATTCTGCAATCTGGATGAGAACAGGTCGAGACACATCGCCTGAAGCTTTCTGTCAAGGCAGGATTTAAAGCAAAAGGAAAGACAAGAAAAATAATCAAAACATCTCATTTCCCAAGAGAACATTTCATGATCAGACAGATATAAGTATATGGATACCTAGAAAAAATTCCACAATACACTAGAGATTTTGTTCTCAATTATTACTTCTTTTCCATTAATTTCTAAGTGTCATATAAGGCAGCCTCTTCAGATCAGAATAGGAAAGAAAACAGATACTACAACAAAATTATGCAACTCTAAAATCAATGGCCTAAATGTGGTCTAAATGAGGGCTTACATATTGCCTCTTCAGTCATTAATTTTCTACAGCTAAAAGCAATTCCAGTTTGGAATTTCATTCTACTGCCACCAAAACAAGTACACCTATTACTTCCCAGGCTACCAAAACAAGTATGCAAACATACAGATTAGCTGAAGGAAAATAAGGTTTTATAAAGTACCCCCGCAATTTCATTTGCTCACAGTCTATGAGTGCTAGATTCAACGCAATGAAAAATAAATTTCAGAAGCGTTCCAGATTTAAAATTTCTATCTAATGAAAGAAAATAATAATGAAAACAAAAGTTCTGCAGGGGCATTAAATCTTTCATACTTACTAGCACTTTTTGCAACATATTTAGGATACTACAAGTAAAGCAACAAAACAAAAATATGGATACATTTTCCTGTGTTTAAGTTTTAGTTAATTCCAATATTGGTGGAGATGACCAGAAATAAATTAAAGATATCAATGTAGCTGAAAATATTTTCAGTCTCAGCATCAAGCAGCAAAGGAATTAGGTGGAAAAAAGTGAAAAGGTAGGACACATACACAGAAGAAATGGAAAGATTTAAGGACCATTGTTCATTGTCCTTGCCTCTTAGAACAACGTAAATCATGGTAGCAGAGACAGTGGCCCCAAAGCGAAAAGTGAAGAAGCTGCTGCTTTCATCACACATTTTTCTCTACCTTTTACTGCCACCTATTGTAACTTATGTTACTTGATATTCAGCCCAATGCAAGTGCTTTTAACTCCTTTAGGAGTCTTCTAGGAATAGATGGTGAGCTTTTGGGAGCCAGCTCACTTGAATTCAGCCCAGCATCATCACCACGTAGTCAGTGCTTGAACAAACGGAAAACCACCACCCCAGATACTGTCTTGGAGTGGTGGTGGGGGTGTTCACATGTAGGGGAGGCAGGAGAAGAAAAAAGAGAAGAAAAAGAGACACACACACACAGAGGCCTGGCTTATGGCCTGGTAGTCCTAAAAATGTAGCCTGGATCAACTCATTGTGGTCAAACTGGCGTCTCCGCACAGACCCAGAGCAGGAAAAAAGAAAACCAACAAAAAACCCTTAGTCTCACAAGACACAAAGTTAAGACTGCCTTAAAATAGAGACAAACAGGAGGGTTAGTTTTAAATCTATCTGTATAGAAACTTGTGTCAATGAAAATACAAAATATGATAAGATAATATGAAAACTAAAAGATCAACAGGTTTGACATTTAAAGAACACTCCTACTTCCTTTTGCCTCAAATTCAAAAAAAAAAAATCCATTTGTGGTTATACCACTGAAAGTAAATATCATTTAGGTTTTGGACATACTTTTACTGAAACTGTGATGTTAGTCTATACATAAGCTCTCCTATTTTGATATTCAGCAGAGCATAAAGCAAAGCAGAGAACACTGTGAAGCCAGGAACATGCATATGTGTTCAGTATAAGGGCTGCCATATCATAGGATAGATGCTGAATCTTAATTGTTTTCTCTTTTCCTCATTAAAAAGAACACACAAAACGGAATCACAAAACTTAAGCACCTTAATTAGGCATGCATCTAATATTTACTGGCTAGCTAGATGACACTGCTATACATATTATCTTTCCAAAGTAAATTACATTTGACTGGTTAAAATGGAGCCCAAGAGGAAGGGGCACAAAGAAGACATGGAGAGAACACAGCACCGGATAAAAAATAAATTCCAACAAGATGTTACTCCTCACAGTTATTACAGAACACAAGAGAAAAGCAACTTAGATAACAACAACGGGAAGAGGTTGGCTGTCTATTTAACTGGCACTGGAAACAAATAACTACATCATGCTGGCTGCTGTTCTTACCTGCCTCTGAGCCTCAGCCAGGTTGTAGGGCAACGTCCCCTCCTCCAGAGGAGCAATTCTCTCAATATCAGCTAATGTCATGCGCCTGAGGAAATTAATTCACATTAGTGTTTACTTAGAGGTTGGTTTTCCAATCACGAGAAGTTACATGCACGTGGGCCACTACACTACACTCTCCTGTTCCCCACCACCACCTCCCACTCCTTCCAAGAAGAGGAGAGAAGAAGAAAGAGAGAAGGATAGATAATTCTCCACTTACCCCCGTGGCTCATAAAGATCTGCTAACTGAAACAAGATGTCAACTTCCATGGGTGTAACCTGACCAAATTTCTGGGCTGCCAGAACAAACTCCTCTGCAACAGAATAAAAATACAGAAAATGAAATTAAATCAAACCAGAAGAAATAATCCAGAGCAGCCCAAAGTTGCACTATATTTTAGTATAAAGTAGAAGATGCTGGTTGGGGAGGGTGAAAGGGGAGTAAGTTACCCAACACAGAAGTGTTCCTGTCACTACATAAACGTGTGCTTTAAATGGTCTGTCCTTCATGCAAGTAAGTACAACTCTCTGGTCTTAAAGCTTAGTACTACCAGCAGGATTTAGGATGTTTGACATACGGTATCAATCAGCTGCAGGTCAGAGGGAAAAATATAAAATAAAAAGCAAACAAAGAAAAACCCCCAAAACAGGAGTCAAGAGATGTGGAACTTTTCAAGCATAGTCCCAGGAGGCCACATTAATGAAACTCTGGTGTTGCACAGGGAATTCTCTATAAAAGTGGTTAGATATAGCAGATAACATCTTGTTCCAAGCTTGTAGATCAGCTTACTGTGCCGCCAATACAAGTTTATGGAATTCTTCAACTACCCTTGAAGGTCACTTTAATAGGCTGCCAATTTGGCAGGAGTCCTAGGAAGTTTTTTAAACTTTTAAATATCTTTACATACTTCCCTCACCCTGCCCCCACTACCAGTTTACTAGGACCTTTTTCTGATTGAAACAAAATGAAAAAGCTGGAGGGTGCACTCTGACAGGACTGTACAAAACTGAGTGGCAAACCAAGGAATGGTAACGAGGTTGGCTTCCCCCCCTCCCCCTACTGATTTAAAAGCATACAGATGAAGTCTTTCCCTCCATTCAAATACCCAAGGAAACTTCCACACTGCAAATATTTCTACCAACCTTTAGTGACTTCCACATCTTTTCTATTTCCAGCTAGAGTACTGTAGATCTTTCTAATGAGCTCCATGTTGTTAAGGAGAGAATTAAATCCATTAAAATAGGAAAAGCTGACCTGATGGGAAGTGGTACCTCCAGCAGCCTAGAGACAGAAGAGAAAAAGAGAAAGGAGATTGTTGCAAGACTAAAAAAACCTTGAAATAAAAGTTTTCAAAGAATGTTGTTTTACAAGAGTGACAGCAGCTCAGGCTTGCTTTTTCAAAAAACCTTCAAAATAAAGAACTTTAAACTATGAAAGATTCTTATGTTACTGAAACTAATCATGACCAGAGTATAAAACTCTCCCCACCCTACAAACCTAAACAAATACATATGCAGGATTATAACAACATAACCAGTAGTAATTTACAAAGTTCAAGTTTCAGTACTCCTTTGGTTGGAAATGTTTCATAAGTTGGCTTATTTCTAGTAATGAGGAAATCTACTTCTACATGTAAAGCATATTACTATATAGAAAATTTCAACAAAATCAAAACATATTCTGAAAAAGGTCAATTGAAACCTTTAAATTCACAGGCATTTCAAGTCATGGAAACCAGCAGTAAGCTCTCAGGCTTATATCAGGCAGTCAAACATAATGGGAACAATAAGGTTCGAACAGTTACTCATTTTCAAATGAGAACTGAGACTAAACCTTTGTCTTAAAGGGGTGATGGGTCTGCACATAGAAAAAATATTGGATCAATTCACTATTTAAATTATAAGATCAATGATCAAGCAAATTTCTGAAAAAAATATACGTATAAGCTTATTTTTTTTAAAGCCGAATTTTAACTGACCTTCAGGGATAATAAAAAATCATATCTGATGTTTTATGACAGAGCATATGACACAGGAAGGCTGGTAACAAGACTGATAGAGAACCATGGAAGAAAGTACCAAATCTCACTGTCAGTTCCTAAATCTTCTGGCTATGCTTTTTGCTGCATGCATTTTCTAATATTCTGGTCAGAGTTTCCACTACTCATCACTTCACAATTGCAAGTGAAGTGATGAAATCTCTCCCTTGCAAGTCTAAGCAGAGCAGACCTTTAAGCAGATCTTCAAACCTAAACATGGCTAAGCTTTGGATTACTTAGAATGTGCTGCTACAAGTTCCCAAAATTATAAACTGTGGTCAAAACCAAATGTACCTCTTTCCTTTATGCACTTCTAACTGAGACAAAATATACAGTCAAGTGTTAAAACTATCAGTCAAGATACAGTTAATGTCCTTGATTGATGGTGCAACTCTTACATTGTCCCAGATACTTGGAAATTACACTCAGGAGCTTAGAATTTACATTACAAAGCAAGTTCTTTGAGGATGATAGTCTAAGGGGGATGTAATGGCATTCAAAAATATTTGACAGAGTCTACTATGATGGAACGGCTAGAAAAAGGCAAACTCAACATCTGTAGGCCATTACTAAGGTCCATCTACCTTTGTCTCTGGAAACCAAGACCATTGAGTATATATATTCAGCAATCAGGGTTAATTTTCATATATGTAGATAATAACTGCTAGACTTCAAAACATGCATCCTAAGGCTGGATTACGTGTCATGTAGCGGTCAAGGTACATAAGAAAAGGAATTCCACATCTGAATCCCAGGTCTGCCAGCTGGGATACCACAACTACTCACAGCTACTAGACATTCTTCTACAAATGGTGTCAGCATGTGTGGCCGGATAGTGACCATAATGTCCCTGAAGTCCATAGCTGTAACTCTTCCAGACTGAGCATTGTCTCTCTGTACAAAGGCTTGTTTTGCATGTTCTAATTGTATCTCCTGAAAATATACAGATAAAAAAAAAGCAGTTAGGTTCAAAATAATCACCTTAACAGTTACATTTAATATAAGTAATGCAATCCTACGAGACTCTCATACCTAACAAAACACAACTACATGCAACCAAATTTTAACTGGCTGTTATATGTATGTTTTATGTAAATTTCAGCCTTTCCTATTCAGCCTTTCCTATGGTGTCTATCACTGACCTCAGCACCTAGGACAACATCATGATTTCTTTGCTGTCTGGACATTATGTCATGCAATTCATTTAACTGAGAAATGGAGAACACATACCAGCACACCAGTGCAAGCAAAATCTCCCACTCATGAACATTAAAGTTTTCCATGATGCTCATAATCCAGTTTATTGCATGTGTCACAGCAGGTCAAAATACTTTCTGTAAAAGCACTCACTACTCCCTGAATAAGGGCAATGAAATCATCAGAGATTTCCATGTAGACACCTACTAATCTGGAAAGGATTCCCTCAAAGAGCATCCTCACTTAAAACATAAAGTTATTTGTCTGCAAAAAACACCAGCAGTTTAATTTAGAACTCCTTGTCTCATGACTGATTAAAGATCAGTTCTCCATATTTCAGTAGTAGTAACAGGCATAAATATTATCTGATACAACCACTTGATAATCTCATTTTGAGATTCAAATGTACTTCTGAAAGAAAAGAGAAGGAAAAAAGTATATAATCTCTCAAAGTTGTATCATTTCCTACTGTAACCTTCACCCTTTATTCTTAAATTACTGCTAGAGTACTTTATTTTTTTGTCATTTAAAAGGAACAATCCTGCACAGATAGTAACCAGATATTACAGATTAATTTTTGTTCAGTTCTACAGGTTTGTAAAGAAAAAAAACCCAAAGAACTCTGATGATGTAATTAGACTTCTTAACCTGTATTTTTTACCTGAATGGAGGAACACAAATCATTGCCATGCATTCCCTTTAAGTTTCAAGGATTATAAAAACTTCTTTGCTAGAAAAACAGCGCTTATTCTGAATACATATTCAAAGTCAGTTATTAAGAAAATGGAATCAGAGCAAAACGATGTCAGCAATACTAAGCAAGTCTTGCAGTGGACCATGACACTATCCAACTATTTCCATTATATTTGCAAATATGTGCCTTAAAATACATATTAATACAAGACTCAAGCTAGTCAAGAATCACCATCATGAAGCAGCTACAGTAAATATGATCTCCTATAAGTTGATATTTGTCTCACAGCAGCATTCAAAGAAATAAAGAGTGGAAGGTGAAAGGCAAATTCAGATGGAGTAGGATCAGACCTGCCAGAGGCCTGCAGATGCCATCCCTCCCTCCTTCTATTCACTCAGTTCACACTGCCACTCAAACCATGCTTGTCTTTTTATTTCAGCCTTCTGACTTTGCCAGTTTTGGTCCTAGTTTCTAATTACAGCACTGTACCCTGTATGATGAAAACCTCCTAATATATTAGGCAGAGGGAGGAAAGGGGTGGGGAGAAAAGACTGATCAGTGTTCCACTCCAGAATAAATCTGAAATTTCTTCTTTTGATGGGAAACGCTTGTGGGGGTTATAATTTGAAGTGGCACAATTTCAGTTCAGCTACATTTTCGTTACATTACAGACCCCTATGCTGAAGTGTAACAATTCAGCAATAATACTCACTCTGGCTGGATGCAGCCATGCAAGTTCTTACTTCACTCCAATTGAGACTACAATTTCAACAGAAATTTGGAAGGAAGCAATTTTGGAAGGTTTATGGTGAGATGAGTAGAAAAACACAAAAAGACTTCATCAGCTTGAGGCAGACAACTACTTGGAGGGAGAGAGCTCTGTAGAGGAGTTAAGTATAATAAAGCCTGTATCCTAAACACTCATCACCTAGCAGGTAGAAACGTATGAACAAAAATCTTTGTCATTAAATGAAAGCACCACCATAGAAAAATCAATTGTATTTAGCAGAAGAATTACGTGGGAAATGGTGCATGTTGCTTTCTTCTCCTTCCCTCATTCAATTTGTTTTAACCACTGAAACTGCTGGCAGAATTTCGTTGGCAGAATCCAGCACTAAAATACAGTAAAAAAACCTGGACACCACTTGCAGAAGTCCAATCTGTTCCTGTCTCTGTACACCCATCAGTGAGTCTGGAGGTACTGTACCACTGGTGTGACCTTAGCTGACAGCGACGTCTTGGCCACAGAACAAAGCAGGGCTCGTGCTCCAAAGAGGTGCATCAAGTGTGTGTTTGTTGCCATCACCCAGATGACTGCGAAAAGGCTGCTACTACTACACCTGAGAACAAGCCAAAACACCCCATCCTCTCCTTGCTAATGGGATTCTTTCCAATTTTCTTGGTAAACTAAAACCCACTGGACAGAATTATCCCACTTGTTTAAATACATTGTCAAGGTCTTGGTGCTGCCATTTACCCATCTTCTTGTCAGCCATTTAGCTATAGACAGACAGCAAGACAAAACTGTGAATGGGATGATGTCAGTCTTCTGAAACTCCCTATTCACATTTCCTTCCTAGCTCAGAAACTAAGCTCAGGTTCAAAATGGTTTACACATACTGCACATAGATAAAGAAGACTGACATCAGAAATGTAGAGACTTTTTAGACTGTGGTTATTTTGAGCAGTGCTATACATTTTCCAGTTATACCAAGAAGCAGAGGGATCTTCAGGCACATGACATTTCCAAACTATGACCATGGATGGCAGCAGTATGGCACACAAGAACACGCAAGCAATCACATGGTAACAATCTCTGCTATCACAAACAAACCAGATATAAGTCACTTTTCTAATCACTGCACAGTGCATATCAATGCAATAAACTCCTTGAAGTGTTTACCTCAAAAGGCTATCCATTCCCTCAGCCTCCATGCCTGAAAATTGAGAAATCTCACAGCATAACTATGTTTCAAAATGAGCTCACTAGCTACTAGCAATTTATCAGGAAATTCTTTATCAGAAGTTTGTAACATTTGTTGTGTATATGCAGCTAATATAAAAACTATCACCTTAAAAACAAACTGAAAAACAATAAAGCAAAGCTGTAGTCTTCAGAGATGCTATCTGACTTGCAATAATTTTATTATTTTATTTATATTTATAAATTTTATTTCTGTCCCATATTATTTTAACTAGACAGCCTCAGGTTTAAAGAATTACAGTCCTCGTTACTTTGCAATACAAATTACACATCCTAAAGAACCTTCTCCAACTAGACTTTCTGTAAACTTAGATACACATAAAAAACAAGCATCTTCCTTGATGCTGGAAGTCCAGAATTCCCCCAGGTAGGATAAGACTTTGTGAAAAATTAATTCATACATCATGGCAGGCATGCTGGCACCAGAATTCTAATGAAATTATTTCCTATCTAGAGATTTTACCTCAGCTTTCACTTACAGCTCATTAAAAGCTTCTTCACCTTTCACTTAGATAGAAATTTATGTTTGCATTCCATCCCAATGGATCTACAAGTCATCAGGTACATCACAATCTTTGCCACTGGAGTAGATCCCAAGGTTCAATTATAGAGACTACTACTTCAACTAATATTCTGAGTGTAAATAAATTCCCAGACAATGCAGAAATGGTTTTACCAGCCCACATATAAGCGTATGTTAAAATTCATTGCATGTAATAGATTTTACATGCTGAGAAAGGGGCTGATGCTGCTCTTCACAAGCCAGACCTGCCACTTAAGTGATGATGGAACATGACCATATCCAAACAGATACATATGATGGGTATAAAGTATAGATAGATGAGCTAATTTTAAGGTAGCAAATGAGCAGGGTAAAACAACACACCTTGAGCTCTAGGTAAATGCAAATAGATTGTTAACTGCATTAGAGCCAAGGAGTTTGGAGGCTATACTTTCAGGCATCTCTCTTATTGCAGACAGAAAAAGTGCTGGAAGAATATAAATATTCAGAATCTCATATAAACACTTCATATTTAAAGCCACAAGAGATCCATCTTGCGCATGGATAAAACATGTTATTTTCCAACTACCTTGAGCTTTGCCAGAAGTGATGATTAGTCCAAATGCTTCAACAGATAATGATCATGGAACAACTTTATGTGACATAATAGGACCCAATGTAAAGGAATGAATCTAACTAGATTATTCCATTAAAAGTCGCAAATTGCATTGTACTTACAAAGCAGTACCTGAAGTGCCCTACAGAACCATCTGGTCCATGTTAAGTGAAATGTAAAGTGCATTCACACATCAGGAATGCAGAAAGGTAATTTGGTATCCACTGTGGTCTCCTGCTGTCTAAGGTCCAAGGTCTAGACATCAGACTAAAAAGACTGACTCATGCACAGGCAGAATGTCAGAAGGAAAAGCTGAGTACCAAAGGTTACAAAGCTTAAAGGAAGGTTTCCATGCCTGTGAACAGTAACTCTCCACTTTGTGCCAAGAGCCATTTCTGTGCCCAAACTTCAGCATCTGTAATACAATGCTGCAAGGCAAGAATCAGCAGGGAAACTTATGTGACTCAAGGATTTACAGTTCTAGAAAGTGGGTAAACAGATGTGCCCAATTATTGTGACTGACTGAGCATTCTAAGAAATCATACTGGTAACAGGCAGCTTCAACAATCTTAGGAGAATTAATTTATTTGAAAATCCTTGCTGCCTGCACCAATGCTGAGAGCATCCTTATTAGCAGCATTAGAACTTTTCCTGAGTACATCTTACCTCTCTGGAGACACCCAGAATTGTCATCCTTATTCCCCTGGTTTATGCTCTGACCTATATGGTTCATTACCAAAAGGGCTGGCTGGTTCATTAGGACCACTGATATCTTCCACCACAAGCAATTATCCCCACAGTATCATCCCATGCAAGAAAAGTCCTTTCAGGTAAGAGGAACATCCCTCCACAAGATGAGAAAGCCTAATAGTTAAGACTAATCTCCAAAGTTAGAAAACTCCTCCCTCAGTGCTTGCTTTTCCTAATTCAAGTTAAAAACACAGAAGAACCCAAAGAAAGAACTCAAATACCCTAAATACCCAGCCTTACCATTACAAGGTCTTTTAGGTCCATGACTCTAAACTCTGTTAACCTCTCTCAACAAGCCTCGCACACACATCTTTTTGGGTTTTCTTTTAATGGTGAGAATGTGTCATATTTTTATTCTGCATTTTTCTACAGGTTTTCCCCATATCTCTAAGCAAATAGATGAGGCAAACAGGACTGGTACTTTTTTTAAAACTGTGACTTTAAATCACCAAAATCAGGATACATTTCCGAGGCTTATTCTGTAGTTGGAAGGAGATACCAGAACACATTGCCAGAGGCATTTTTTCCTAATCAAGTAGTACATTTGCTTTTTCATTCAAAAGAGGTTCTGATTCCTATTTCTGTCACAAAACTGGTTTATGTCTTAGCTACTTAGGAGTTACAATAGTCAATACAAAGCCTAAGGGAATATAATTTAATCATGTGATACCTGACGGTCTCTTCATACAAAGTTAATTAGGCTCTGTTCTACAAAGTCAATTTGAAACATTTGTCTCAATAGCATTATCTTAATTATTCCTCATCAAAATGATACCACCTCCTACTGTGAACTAACATACTTGTGTAAACAGAAAAAAAGAAACCTGGCAGTCTTGAAGCAGGTTCCCATTTTAAAATTCTCTAGTGTAAATACTAATACAGGCATTAAGTATTCAGGAGGAATACAAATAACAAACTCACGTGTTTCACCTCTTTTCCTACTGAAAACTATTTTTAACAGTACTGCTGAAATACAGATAATCAGGGTTTTTTTTATTAGCATAATATTTTACTTCATGTAACAAAATACCCAAAAGTATGAATAGCCAAGAATTCCTTGCAAAAAGTAGTATTTTATTCTTTATATGTTACAAACAAATTTTCCTCCTCTAAGATAAACTTAATTAAAAAAAATATCAAAAGTAAAGTGTAGGGAAATGGCTT
The DNA here is from genome assembly GCF_014805655.1 of Passer montanus. Lineage (NCBI taxonomy): Eukaryota > Metazoa > Chordata > Aves > Passeriformes > Passeridae > Passer > Passer montanus. The sequence continues at coordinate 19,653,538 of NW_024356505.1, read as the reverse complement.
TTAACAAATATTACTGGATACCAGCTCTGAATTAAATATGTGTTTGGCAAAAATGCTGCTTACAGACAGAAGTACTTCTTAATAAGAGTCTGGCAAGTTGAGTCCAAAATGTTCAATACTTTATTTAACATTCTTTGACTTGCAGATTTAAAAATACAGGAGATTTTCAGACATTGAAGTCTATGTTTTTAACTTCATGTCTGTGTCTACATAACAGTGTAGAAAAAAATCACCTTCTGCACAGAGATGCAAAAACACAGGGAAAAAAAACCCAGTTAGCCTGAATCAGAAGTTTTACCAATAGCATATCCTATCTATTAACATACTCTACAGGTCCAGCACTCTGACTGTAAGAGCCTACACTTGGTATGTATTTCAACTTTGCTACCAGCATGGTATTTGGCAAGTTTGCAAATACTTTGATTACTGCATCCTTCTTATTACTCTTGACAAACCACACTGCATTAGACCCACCAGTAAAAACTGAGTGAACTCCGCGTATGTTAGGTGTCTTTTCCGATCCTTTCCAAAATGCAGCTGTACGAACTCTGAATTCCAGTTAAAAGGAATGTGCTGATGAATCGTGGTCTGGCCAAAAACTTGTTTAGCATCCTCTGCGAAGAAAAGAAAAGTGTTCATTTAGTAATAAAATAAAATAACAATAAAGACAAACATATAAACAAATATTTTATAACAGGAAAGCAATACTGTTCATATAAATTAGTTACATATTGTAAAGCAAACCTAATATTTTTTGTTTATCCAAATCATCACCCTGACAAATAGTTTCTGAATTATTATTTTTATTTGTGAAATGTTATATGTACAGCATTTAATTAAAAGGAACTCAGATATTTCAAATTTCAAATTCAAGCAAGGGAAGATTAAAAGATAATTTATGAAAAGATGACTAAAACTAACTGATTTTCAGCATAATCTTTTCAAGCTGCAAACAACGAAAGTTTTGTATCACTGTAATTCATGCTTTTGAATTTTTCCCAGAGCTCTCCACATTCAAACAAATCAACTACAAAAATACCATTATTCCAAGATCCACTTTTCTGGAGTTACTTATGGACCACTGACAAGCAGGACAGGGGATGGGGGGAGACATGGCAAGCAGGAATAAAAACTTACAACGAGCACTATGCAGATTTTAAACCTGAATCTTTTCTACAAGGAGGGGGGCAGATGGTCACATCTAAACACAAGCTTTATATTTAGTAGTCACAACTGGGCAACGGTTTACTACACACTTGGCAGACTAGTAACACACAGCAGTTTCTGTGAAAAAGCAACTATTTGATACACAATCAGTAGTAATGACCATATGTTTCTGCAACTAGACAGCGTATACTGTAAGTAATGAAAACAGCAATGAGATCTGAGAAAGTACTTGTCTCAAAGGACAGATCCCACTTCAATGCAATAGTTTTGTCTCAGCCAAAAAAATAGGACAAAGATATCCTCTGAAGACAAGCTCAAGGCCAGAGGTTCCCAGCTGCTCTATGCCCTCCTAACTGCTGTACGACTCTTCCAGCAACTCAAGCCAAGAGCCAGTTCTTGTCTCCTGCGAGTTCCTTTGAGCGTGGAGAGATGGTTCCCAGGAGTCACTCCCTACCCACAGGCTGGGCCAGGAGCTGGTCTGCTCCCTTCATGCTTTGTGGAAGAAAGACCAGGAGTCCAAACCACGAGCTCCTGTCTGTCTCTGCAAGCAGCAGAGCTGTAAGCCAGTTCCCAAGCACGGCTGGTGCCTGGGGTTGAGGAAATCAGCACAGCTTAGTGCCTGCCTGTGCTCAGAACAAGCTGGGAATCACCCCACTGGAGCCAGCCTCTGCCTGCCAGGCAGGATTCGGAGCCACCTTCTACTTCATTCCAGTGCCACAAGCAAAGGTGGGAGCTGACTCCCTGGGGAGATGAGGTCATGTCTCCTGTGCATGTCGAGTTCTGGCTTCTGGTTCAGTCCATGCCAGGCAATCACAGCAGCTCTGTTGACTTGGGGAAATACAGCCAGGTGGAATCCCCTTTTTCAGGCAAGGAAGCAGGAAAAAGTGAGAGTGAAATGGTACAGCCAAGAGCCAGGAAGATGTCAGGAAGAGCCCAAGTAAATGAAGAATAAAGACACAGAAAAAAAACAGTCACAAAGAGATGAAAGGGGCATGTGTCCTGCTGCACTGACCCAAAAGCCCTGCACATGGTATTACCCACAAGAACATCTTGTTCTAAAGCAAGAAGGCTTCACAGAGAGAGCAGAAATAAAACTGCAGACCTCTTCCCATCTCACAACCATGTCTGTAGTTTCAGCTTCAAAAACACAGCAACCACTGATCCCAGGAAATCAGTGGTGAAAGAGCAAGTTGGATTTAACCTACAAATAGAAAGAGCAACCCCAGTTAACCTCAAATTCATAAAATTCATAACTCTAAGTCCTAATGTCCTATGAGAATTTTCTCCAAGCAAAGTCAATGCCCCCAGGACAGCCCCATTGTTCATTCATGTCTTATGCTCCATCACAGCCAGCTTGTATCTTGTCTGCCAGCATTCTCCTGGAGCAAAATTCTGCTCTCAAGACAGTGGGAGAGAAAGTCTATTGGTTCAGGGTGAGGTCCTCTACTTGAAGTCTTTCATTTAGGGTGCTTCCTACTGACACAGCTCAAGGCACCTTGCCACATGTCACTGGAGATCACATTCATACAGTTCCTGCTTTCTGCCAGACTTTGTTCAAAGAAGGCAACCGGCATGAAAAAGACAGCTTGTCTTGCCTGCATCCAAAAGGAAATAAAGGTTGTTTCTTTCTGGCAGTGACCACTGCTTCCAGAGAAATAAAAACATTCACAGAGAAATCAGATGTCCATCTGCTTCCTCTTTCCCTCTCATCCCATCTCCAGAATTTCCCCAGAACAAGCCACTGATACTGTGTGGATGAGATCAGGAACAAATCATCATTTACCAAAAGCTATGTTTAGCTGGACTCCAGAATTGCCTTTGTCAGAGAAGAAAGGAGCATTCTTACCTGTTGCAAGGTAAGAGATAGCAGAAACTTAGGTAATATAAAATGAGTCTCAAATGTGTTTTGATGGGGCAAGGCTCCATACAATTCTTACTTTAAATTGTTAACATAAGAAAGTTGCACAGTCTCCTTTGAATATGCCCCTGTAATTTTATTTTCTTTAATTATCATGCATTAGCCACCTTGAAGGAACAATGTATCCTGCTCTGTGTCCTGTAAACCCTCCTTGGCTGGAGCCCAAAATTAAAATTTCATCTCAAGAAAATTAAACATACAATCATAAAATTGTTTTGGTTTAAAGAGCTTAAAGATCATCCAGCTTCAACCACCTTGCCACAGGCAGGGATACCCTTCACTAGACCATGTTTCTCAAAGCCTCATCCAACCTGGCCTTGAACAATTCCAGGGATGGGGCATCCACAGCTTCTCTGGGCAACCTGTTACAGTGTCTCACCACCCCCACAGTGAAGAATTTCTTCCACATGTCTAACCTAAACCTACTTTCTTTCAGTTTAAAACCATTCTCCCTTTTCCTATCTTGTAGACTCCCTCTGGGTACTGGAAGGCTGCAATTAGGTCACCCCAAAGTCTTCTCTTCTTCAGGCTGAACAACACCAATTCTCTCCACTTTTCATCAGAGGAGATGTGCTCCATTGCTTTAATGATGGGTTTCCTCCTCTGGACTTGCTCCAACAGGTCCATGTCCTTCCTGTGCTGGAGACCCCAGAGCTGGATGCAGTGTTCCTGGTGGGGTCACACCAGAACACAGTAGAGAGGCAGGATCTCCTCCCTCACCCTGGTGGACATGCTGCTTCTGATGCAGTCCAGAACACATTTGGCTTTCTGGCCTGCAAGGGCACATGACCAAGACATGCCCAAACGTCAGGAAGTGAAAATAATGGTAACTTTAGACTAAATATAATGCTTAATTATTGGCATTACAAAAGGTAAAGGAATGCACAGCAATGAAAGTGAAAACCTCATCAAGCCAATCTGGAATATAGTAAGGTCTCTATCCAGACCATTTGCATTCCCTTGTCTGTTTTAGAGATTAAAGGCCACAAGCATGTCTCAGAAGTTCATGTAAGTACAAGTATCACTCTAAACATTCCAAGTTAAAGATGTGCACATAATTTTTCCTATGACCTGGAAAACACAGACTACCACATTAGTGTAGATACAGTAAGAGAACCCACACAACTTGATCTTTTCACAATCATACTGTATATTGATGTCAATATGACTTGGCAACTACTACCAGATGCTTTTCTGACAGAATGCATTTTGGAATATACAGTGCAGGCAGCTGACTGGAAGATTGCCTACTTGCTTCCACTGATTCTTTGATGGCATCAGACGTATCCACTTTGCCACTGCTTTTTTACTCATACCCCATACTTCCTTTTTGCAACCATTTATGGTGCACAAACTCCTATGCCCAGCAGTCTTCTTCGTCTTCCCTCGCTAGGTCTCATTACCCAGTCATCTACCACATCACTGACTCAAGTCTCATCTGTAGGCAGATTGCCAATTCAGACACTAGAAACCATTCATACTACACAAAAAAATTTGAAGTGTTTTAGCTTGTGATTTAACCATCAAAAGGTATCCAATTATGTACCAGAGCTCACTCCAAGTTACTGTTCAGTTCTAACAGTGTCATCTCCTAATCATCTAAGTCCGGTATTAAAATAAAAAATGGACAATGAAAAAAATGTAATTTTGCATTAAACCTGCAGCTGGAAGTTCGACAGCTATCCACAAGTCACTTAACTAAACACAGCAAAACACAGAGAAGCTGAGGTGTGCTTCAGTAGCCAGGAGCTATGATGTCTGTTTAGACTTTTTTTTTAAAGGAACCTGTTTAAGAGCTGGACAATAATTTGTAATGGAAAGGACATCTGGATTTCATGAGTCCAGCCACCAGTCAAAGAAAGTCCAACCAGAAGATGCCGCTCAGGGCCATGGCCAGATGAGTTTCGAATATCCCCTCATGAATTTCTGACTCAGGATGTCAGGTTAAGGGAACGCTGAAATCCCAGAGGATCACAATCAGTGGCACAGGGTCTAGTTGGAGGCCTGTCACTAGTGGCATTCCCCAAGGTACACTGGTCCCAGTATTGTTTAATCAGCAAGTTCCACCTGAACACGAGGAAGACCTTTTTACTGCATGGGTGTCTGAGCACTGAAGCAGATTGCCTAGAGAGGCTGCAGAGTCTCCCTCATGGGAGAGACTCAAAAACCACTTGGACACAATCCTGTGCCATGTGCCCTGGGATGACCCTGCTTGAGCAGGAAGGTTGGACCAGATAAGCCACTGTGGTCCCTTCCAACCTGACCCAATCTGTCATTCTGCAAATACCTCCAACAAGAGAGATTCCACAACTTCCCTGAGCAACTGTGCTTTGATCATCAAGTATTTAATCAAAATATCTGATAAACGGAAGCTTTAAAATCCAGTTCAGAACACTGTTTAATTGCTTTAGTTCTAAAAAAGCAAAATGTTAAGGCTTCAATGTCAAGGGCCATAACAGCACAAAATCAATCTAGAGCTAGCAAAAGATACAACCATTTGTGTGTTTGCATTGCTTGAACCAGAGCTGTCAGGAAGCAAAACAAGAAACAGGTTGAAGATTTAAAACATTTTCAAAAATCCATGCTCTCACTTTTATCAATCTTTTAAAAAATTCAACTTTGAAACTCAATTTTAAAATAAATTGCAAGGTTCTAAAACAAGTAACTGTTTGTCCCTCCACGGTCTCTAACTAAAAAATAGAAACCTTGCCATTCGTTTCTGATCACTGCATGAAAGAGTTGTTTTATTTTCCCTCCAAGTGATCTGCCTGCTGCTTTACAGTGAGGTTTTGGGTCCTTTAAGTCCTGGGGACCTTCTTCTCTGCAGTACACTGATGTGTATGTTTAAATGCTTATTGCACAAACAAGCACACTGCATTCACATTTTCATTCCTGCAATTCCATTCCATTTCCATTCCATTCCATTCCTGTGATATTCCATTCCCTATGATTAAGAAGTAAAATAGAAATAAAGCATGCTTTGGAATAACTACAGACCCACTTGACACAACAAGGACCACCAATATTCTCCAAGTGAAATTTGGACTTACAAATTTTAGATTTTAAAAGAAAAACTCTGAAAGTTATTATTCCCCTGTATTTCGCTGTCTAAGGAAAGTCACTCAACAAAAAAAGCTACTAAAATCTTTACTGGGTATCACTCATAAGTATCCGACATATTAAATCTGAAATTCTTTCAAACTTTTATTTTGCAAGCATATTTTTCAAATGTAGACAGATTCAATACCTTTTTTTTTTACACTGGCAAAGACTGTAGCTGTCCAGCTATAAAAATTTACTTCAGAATTCACATCTTCTTCTTCACCTTTCCTACAGTAATTTAATATACGAACCAAAGTGATAAAAGCAAACACCTGACACAAAGAAATAACCATGAACTTTACACTTTACTTTCCAGCATAGACTTGGAACCTCTATGTCTTTAACAGCTATTTTGCTTAGATAGATGATAGAAAAAAAAATCACTTTCTTGCAAAGCATTAACACACATTTTCCCTCACTTAAACACTTCAATTTCAAATACACCAAAAAAATGTACTCCCACAACAGTACTGTATTAGTAGAAAACTATTTTAGTTCAATTAAAATGTCTAACTATCTACCCTCAAACCTATCTAAACTGTAATTTTCACTTTGAGCACTTCCAACATACTCTCAGTTTTGTTTTCTTTTATCAGCTTCTTAAATCAGGTCCTGAATTCCAAATGTTAGGAAAAAATAGTCATTAACTGCTAGGTAACAGCAAATTTTCCAATTTAGAAAACTAAATTACACACACCACAAAAATATATGTATTTTGCGATCTGAAATTTCGTATTAAAATCTGTAATAACAAAACACTTTTCTGGCTCCTAGAACTTGCTGAAGTAGAAACTAATCTGCAATTCCAGGCCAGTTTGAAAATGGGATGGGGAAAAATCTTAATAAAAAATAAGCTTAAAGTGATATACAGGTCCTGACACAGTTTAAAATATGTTCTGGTGTAGAAGCTTTTGGTGCCTCCCCAAGTGCTGCCTAGTAATCACGTTGGGCTTTTTATTCCAACAGGACATACAGATGGCTGACCCTCAGTTTAACAAAGAGTTACTCTCTTAACCAAAGAGTGACCTCATACAGTTGAAACTGACACTCAAATTGGTGTGTTCCCACCTTTCCCACACCTATTTTTTTCAAGTAGCATGAAGTAGCAGCAGAAAGCACAATATTTTAGCCACCTGAGCATGTGGTATTCTTGAACTATCCCACCAATTGGGAGTGCTCTCTGTTACCTCTATCTTTTAAAATTGGAGCCATTATAGCCAATTGTGCAAATCTACAATTGGTCTTCTGTAAAGAGGATTTTTAACCCACTGAACATCTTCCAAGCAGTTCCTCAGATCTCTGACAAGATACCATACAACACACGTGAGACTCTGATATTCCCATGTATCTACATTCAGTCGTTCAGAAAACACCCACATATCACTTAAAAAGTTCCAAAAATCATGGTTGGTCTTTTTGTAATAAAAGCTAATCATTAAAGAAGTGCAAAAAAGGTCCATATACATTAAAAAATTTTTGTTTTTCACCTCCAGAAAACATACCAACATCTGGAGCCCACCAGTGAGAAGTAAAAGCTTATGATATTTGTTGAGCTGCTCTTAGAAAATGCACTGGTTAAGATGGTACACCCTCAGGCATTTAAAAAGACTGTACTGCGACAGCCCCAGTGGTGTGCCAGCATCCTCAGAGGCTGCCACAGCAGGGTGGAGAAGCAGGAACCTGGAGTCTCCCACTAAAACTGGTCACTTCTATTCTGATGGGAGCCACAACCATTTTATGGCTGGAAGAAGCAACAAAAGCTGTACAGCACCTGTTGTGCACAGAGGTGAGATGAAGACCAGTACTGGTAAATAAATGTCTTTCAAATGTTTTAAGTAGACTTTAAAGAAGACAACAACCAAACAGATCCCCCAAAATGCCCGCAGCAAACCATGAAATCCAGTACCAATCATAAAAAATGTTCAGCATGCATTCTCTTTCAGGAGAGAGACACTAGCTACTGAACATAATGCATTGCCCTAGCCAAATTCTTCAACAAGGACAGAGATGTCTTGCAGATTAATTTCACGTTCACAAAAACATTATCACACAGAACATGCTTGTGCCTTCATGGTTTTTCCCAATCAAAAAATCTGTGATAAGCTTCAACTTCACAGATCTGCTGAAATTGTTGTCTATTTTATCCTCTTACCTTCCCCCTCCTCTGGTTGTTTGTGCCCTTGTCACTTCTGAAAACTAATAATTCACTTTCTCATGACATATTCATACAGCATAATTGTGCACTTCTGTTACCTGTGTTAAATACTGAAAATACCACCAAAAAAATTTGAAAAAATGAAAGCAAAAAGCAAAAATGTAGGCTCTTTCCAAAAGTACCATCACCCTCATCAAGTAAGACTCTGGATTCAAGCTTGTATGTTTTTTCTGTCTCTGCTGTATGTAAGGGGAAATAACATGAATTTACACACAGAATATTACATAATTTGCTTACTTAAAATGTCTTCAGAAATTTTCCAGGATGCAATCCCTTAAAAATATTCCTACTTGAACTGTGGCTATCCATAATTTCAGTTCACTACCAACTTCCTTATATTTTTTTATTACCTTTCCTGGCCTCATTAGAAGTTAGCAACAAACTGCCAGCACCCTAAGACTTCAAGTTTGAAAAGCACTAGGCCCCCTGTAGGTATAAAAAATACATCTACTCCTCTTGCCCTGAGTAATAATAACAATTAATAAAAACCCAAAAAAACAGATCACTTTCACCAAGGTAAAACAGCACAACCTGCTAACAAAAACAGAACATCACTTCTATTTTCTCCATACAAGGCAGCTGGGGGATGATGCATGTGACATGCATAGAGAGGCTGATGGAATGGGGTTTTCTTAGCCTGGAGAGGGGAGCTGTAAAGGAGGAGCTCATTGCTGTCTACAGCTACCCAACAGATGAAGGGAAGACAGAGATGAACAGCGGAAGGACAAGAGGCAATGGATGCAAGCTGAAACATTGGCAATCCCAACCAGGCATCAGCAATACAGTTTTCCAGTATAATAGTGATCAAACTCTGGGAAATGCTTGCTCATAGAGGCTGCAGAGTCTCCAGCCTCAGAGATTATTTAAAACATTGATTAGATATTTCCCCTTGAGCAACTGGTCTTGATGGTGGTGCTGCAAGGGTTTGAATCATATGGCTGCCACAGTCACTTCAGTCTGAATCGTTTGATGGTTCTCTTACCATCCCCAACAAAACAACAAAACAGAACCAACAATAAAGAACAAACTGAAACACTGAATTTCAATTCTGGATGATCTAGAAAACTCAATTGCATTTTCTAGACCAAATGAAACCAACCAGAATAATAGGACAAGGCTTCTCCTAATATTTAGAACAACAGATTCACTTTGTATCCTAACAGGCTCTCTTTTACTTAAGATGCTTGCATCCAAGTCTGTCTGGTTATATAATATTTTAGTTAAAAGAGAAAAACAAAACAAAAACTTGCCAAGTTGACATATGTCTAGAAATGAAATTCTCAAAAAGAGTCTGAGAAGATTTCAAAAATTGTTTTCAAGAAAATAAATATACTAACAAGTCCAATTCACATCCTTTTTAAATTAAAACTGGCAATTAATTGTGCAAAATCCAACATTGTACAAACAACAAATAACATCAGAGACTGAACAGATTTCGCATCTGCAATGTTGCCACTGGATCCATCATATCCAGGCAGCTGTCATTCATAAATCAGCAAATGCTTCAATGTATAGGTGAAGCTGTGATGTGTAAGCTAACACATCACTAGATACAACTGATTTCAAGGCAGTTTGAACCAGCAATGGAAGTATCAGTGATAAATACTAAATACTGCAGTTTATCAAGAGATCAAAGCTTACAGCTACAGCAATTTATTTTGTTTCAGATTCAGATTTAGCTTTTCATTGCTTTACATGGTGTTCAGTATATCAGGCTGGGAGTCACTAAGCTAGGTGTTGTGCAAGAGATAAAAAGAACCAAGTCATACAAGCAATTGCAGTGCAAAGCATAAAACAAGTAATCCTCTGTAACGAAAGCACGAGCTACGTCCCACAATCAGAAGTTAATTCTTTGGTAATGAAAGCAATTATGAAACTCTGGTAATCATTTTTTGTATATTAAAAAAAAGATCAGAGCATTATCATAGAGGAAAAAACTGAAGCTCATCACAATAGCTGTGGAGCTATTTAAACTTCGCTCAAGAGCTATGTCCTTTTAGAAAGTTTACAAACAAGTATTCGGGTAATTCAAGTATCAGGTATCTAGCTAACAGGAGCACTTAGTAAGATGTATCCTTAATTAATGTGTTTATCTAACAAATGTATTGATATAATTAATAAAAGAAGCAGAGATCCACAAGAGCTTCTGTCTACATGCCAATAAAGTTTTGCTTAAAGACAAAAACAAAATACAATGCTCAAATCTGCAGCTACTACACTTAACAGACAAAAATTTGGGGATTGGGTTCCCAATTTCCTTCATGTTTTTGCTGGCTTTGGGCGGAGGTTGTTGTTTTGTTGTTTTGGAATTTTTTTAATTAAAGGACTGATATTTTACAGCATACTCATATTTTTCAAAGTAACACACCACAGCATTCATTTTGAAACAGCTTCAGATTGAACTAGAGGATGCCTAGAAAAGAAAACCAAAACCATAAAACCACACACTATACCACAGCTCCATTTCATTAAGTACAAGAGCAAGAATTTCTGTCTGGTGGGTAATTCCTCTTTCATACAAATCAGAATTAAAATTTTTAAAGCAGGTTCAATAATGGTTGGCAGCACAGACTCAGGCAACCACAGCTCTTATTGTGCCTTTCCTTACTCCCTTAGCAAAATCAACATGGACAACACCTATTTTGCCCTACACTAGGGCTTGTGAGAACTGGTATCAGAAAAGGTAAGTTCCAGTTCCTAGGTATCACTGCTGTGTTATTCACAGCTCAGAACTGTTAGGTACCATCATTTATTTTACCCATTCAAAATTAAAGATGATGGTTACAATGACTTCGTTTTTAAACACTTTTTTATGCAACCCTCTCACCTTTTTATAAATGCCATCTAGTAAAGGATTTCAAAGGGCTCTGCTTCTTTAATGAGGCATTAAAATACAGTCACACAACAAAAAAGCAACTCTACTAAGTCTCTTAAACCCCTGGACTTACATTATCAGCTTTTATGTGCCTGTCAACACTCAACAGTAAGAAGCAATGGTTTGCTCTTTGCCTTGAATTTAAACTTTCCTGCTGAGAGCTTTAACTCCTTACAAACTGTCAAAGCTTTGACACTTCAGCAGAAAGTAAATCTACAACATGATGCAATGGCCAGGTGTAGTCTCAAGCAGCCACTAGCCACTAATTTACTAGTGGCCATTTAATTCACCTCAAAAAGCAATAAACTAGAAATACTTCCCACCCTCCATGTACCCACACTGCTTGCACATCAGCCCTTTTAAACAGGTAATAGTTCTGTCAAAGAACCAGGTACAGTTAACTTGCCATTTTAAAGAAATGAAACACTTAAAATTGTAGAGATGTCAACATACAACTAAAATGGAAATCCACGTCCAACCCAGAAGCTAAAGTAAGAGCGCAGCATTTTTCAAGAGAAGTAAGTGCAAAGTGTTAAATTGGAACTTCTTCATCCAGAGTATTTCTCTGAGTATCTACAGCCTGGATCCCACATTCAGTGTAAAAGTTCATTGTTAAAGGAATTAATAATGAGCTTTATGCCAAAGATGCCAAGCCAAGTGCACCTGTGAAAGAGTAAGACTGGACAGATTTGTATGGTCAGAAATGTGAAATTCACTGCTGGGAACTATTCTGCTTGGTATAAGCTAAAATATTTATATCATTATTTTAGTGTACAGAAAAAAAAGGACTGCACAGATAAGCCATACTGTTTCTTTACAACAACAAAATGAGACAGAGACTTAAAATGAGAGCCTTGAGATACTACACATAACAGCAGTATACTGAAAAATTATCCTTTCCCTATTCTTCTGTTCCTTTCACACTGTAATTCCACAGTATACAAAACCCCTATTTAAGTCTCCTAACCTTGATAAGGACTTGATACCACCCTCATTCAACTGAATGGAAAAAGATCTCATAATTAGCCTCAAAGATGCGTGACTAAGGCATTGAGTGGCAAAGTTACAGGATAGCATTTTAATAATGTATTTATGAAAATATTAGGGGTTTTTTTAATAATAGCAGGAGAAATAAAGCTCCTTTTTTCTCCTCATGATATAAAATAAGGAACTAGCCTTGTCTAAAGTCAACCATTTCTGTTGAGAATGCACAACACGGAGACAGCTCTTCCATTCTCCCCAGCCCAGGCAGTTACTGGGGTGGTAGCCACAAGGTACTACACAGAAGTTACAAATACATCTACGGTTTCAAAAGGGGAGATGAAGGAATTAAACAAAAGCTATCTGAGGTTCTGCCAATGTTGGCATGTCTCCTCTTTCAAATACCTTAAATACAGTCTGGCATGGGATTTTCTCTCATCACTAGAAGGAATTCAATGGACTTCAAATGCCAAACAAATCCTTTGCCTCACTATGTCAAACCCCAAGAGAAGCATTTGACAGCAGGAAAAATAGGAACAAGAATGCCAAGAGTTAAAAAGTTAAGTTGGACTGATTCATTCAGATCAAACAAATACAGTTCTTCCTAGATTATTAATGAGTGCTGCAAGCAACCAAGGCCTCTGACGCAGACAAGAAACTGCACATCACAGGCATTCCAGGAACTCTGGTCTGCCCTCACTGGATCAATGGACTTCAAATGCCAAACAAATCCTTTGCCTCACTATGTCAAACCCCAAGAGAAGCATTTGACAGCAGGAAAAATAGGAACAAGAATGCCAAGAGTTAAAAAGTTAAGTCGGACTGATTCAGCATTCAGATCAAACAAATACAGTTCTTCCTAGATTATTAATGAGTGCTGCAAGCAACCAAGGCCTCTGACGCAGACAAGAAACTGCACATCACAGGCATTCCAGGAACTCTGGTCTGCCCTCACTGGAACAAAACCCTAGTAAAATATCCTGTTTTAAAAGCATGGCACCTCTCACTGCTTCTCTGTCCATATACATACAAAAAACTGTTAGGCACAAAGTACTTCCTTCATCAAGGTTACGATCTGCAGAATTTTTTCTGAAAATCCTTTAGCATCTGTAGTAACTTCTGAAAAACTGCAAAGAAAAAACACATCTTTCACACCCTCATCACACTACCAAAATCATAAAAAACAAAAGAAACACAAGAGACAGCAAGTCTTCTCACCAGCTGCAACTTCAAATACAGATTTTTTGAGAAGGCAGAAAGAATACAGTGATGTTTCAAGCAATGGTTACTCAGTCTTGTTATTTCAAATGAAAAGAGAAAGGCTTTTATAACTGAGCATAACACGTCTGGGAAATACTAGTAAAACGCAATTGATGTGTACACCCTCATCACACTACCAAAATCATAAAAAACAAAAGAAACACAAGAGAAAGCAAGTCTTCTCACCAGCCGCAACTTCAAATACAGATTTTTTGAGAAGGCAGAAAGAATACAGTGATGTTTCAAGCAATGGTTACTCAGTCTTGTTATTTCAAATGGAAAGAGAAGGGCTTTTATAACTGAGCATAAGACATGTCTGGGAAATACTAGTGAAACGCAATTGATGTGCGAACCATATATTTCAGAAAGACAAAAGATATCAATATAATCAAATTTCCCGTTTACTTAGAACTGTTTAACAACCAAAAAATAAAACTTGATATATAGAAATAACCATGTCCAAATGTAGCAGATTAGAAACAGCAATTTTAGACAGTGTAGGTACTCAGCAAAAAATTCCCCATACTTTTTCAAGTGCAAGCTCAATATCAGAAATTAGTCCAAAGTGCTAAATTCCAAATTCTTCTTTCAGACTGAATGGCCCTTATCATTAGGCAGGTGGGAGATAGTCCTGCAGATATCAAAAGCTATCTCTAGGATATCTAGAAAGAAACAGTCCTCTTAATCAAATTTTAAACTGGCCAGAGTGTATCTCATTATCAGGGCAAACATCAAACTTCCAATGCACAGCTGAACTTTACAGGGGGAGAGAATGGCAGAGGGCATGTAATAATGAATTAAATACTGTAAAATCTCACAGAATACAGTTTTAAGCCTTAGAAGTCAACCAGCTTGAAATATAGCAAATTTAAACAAAAAATAATTCAGGGTAATGATTTCAAACTCAACATTCACCCAGGTCTTCTGGCAACTTCCTTGCAGTTTTACAGTAATTTCCTATGGTCACCTATCACTGCTGGTCTGGACCTGCACAAGTTGGGGAAGAGAAAAAGAGAAGTGACCAGTCCTCCAGAGAAAATGATGGTGATGATGACCTTGGCTTCATACTGTGCACACATAAATGATTAAAAAATGCAGGCATAAAGTTGTTTGGCATTGTTGTTGGCATTGTAGTTCTGCTAGCAACCACTGTCTCCCTACAGTGAGTTGGGAGGTGAAACAGAGTTTGGCATAGGTACGGATTTTTACATCAAGAATGCACATTTAAGCATGTCTTACCAAAAGTAACTTCTCCTTTGCCAGTCTTGTCAAACAGCTGAAAGGCTACTATGAACAATGCGTCTGGAGCACACAGGACTGATTCAAATGCCACAAACTCTTGAAAGGATATCAACCTAAGGGATGAAGGAAAAAACAATGCCTATGAAACCAACTTGTTCACAAAAAACCTGAAATACAATACAATACTGATTACACAAAAGAAGTAAGATCATAACCAAAATATGTTCAAAATGTGTTCATAAGGGATTAAAATTTATCCTAAAATGCCCTATCCCCAATGCTGTCAGGAAGCTTTTATATCACTAAATGGAAATGTCTGTTGAACAAGGCATTATTCCTCTCAGCAAGTCACAACAGAACATAAAATAAGCAAAACACTCAGCATGGCTACTCACCTCAGCTTTAATGTCTAACTGAACTGCCCTCTGGGGGAGCCTACCTCTCTCCACTGGCAAGACAGAGCCAATAAAGACATGAGTAACTTCTCTCAAGACTCAGTACTTAGCACTTTTGGAAAGCAAATCCATTCAAGACCTACATGCTGCCACTCACTTCAGAAGGAACCGATCAGAACGCGTTATCTGCTTGCTAGCAACTTATTAGTCATCCATCACAGCCCTCCAGTCCTGCATGTTGAGTCACAAATTTCAATCAGTAGTCTGCATTTTCTTCCTCAGCCCAAGAGCAGTTTATTCAAATTCTTCATTATAGCTCGGTTCCTAATGTGCTAGCACAGTAGTAGGGCATAGATAAAAGCAGAGTTGTCCTTCCAGAAGTTAGTTCATAAGCAGAAATATATAATTAGACAACATGGTATTGTTTCCAGCAGTAGGTTTGATAACAGCAAAGACCTTGAACATTCTAATTTCTCTGCGTCACACCCAAGAGTTCAAATGGAGATCAAACTCCTATTCTTAAAGAGGCAAAGGCCAACTATTCTTCTTTTTGCTGCTTCTTTAATGTCTAGGCTGTAGAGTTTAAAATAATCTTCAAATATGTGGTGGCAGGGCCTGCTAGCAGTCTGGGATAGTTAAGATTGCTCTCTCTCAGGCAGCTTTATGTCAGTGTAGCAGGCACGTAGCTTTAATGGGTTCATGTGGCAGCAGCTGGGGAACAAGGATTATTTCTGAAAAGCACAAAATTCAGTGTACACACAAACCCAGGGAATTTTTAATGGAAATTAACTATATCCTTAGGACGTGGATCCAAAGTGACACTGCAGCCAGTTCAATGAATGTATGCAATAACAGTGAAGAACTAACAGTTTGAATAAGTTGGAAAAGATATTTTTTCCCAGCAAGTTATGATGACCCATGGCTATACAGCAATTTCCAATCACCTGTTTTATGGGAATTCAGAGAATATGCTGAGTTGGAAGGGGCCCATCAGGATCCACCTCCTGGCCCTGCACAGGACCATCCCCAAGAGTCACACCATGTACCTGAGAGGATTGTCCTTCCTGAACTCAGACAGGCTTGGTGCTGTGACTACTACCCTGGGAAGCCTGTTCCAGTACCCAACCACACTCTGAGTGAAAAATCTTTTCTTAATATCTAACCAAAACCTTCTTGACATCAGCTTCATGCTGTTTGCTTGAATTCTGACACTGCTCACAAGAGTGAAAGGTTTAGCACTTGCCCCTCCTCTTCCCTTGTGGGGAAGTTAAAATCACAATGAGGTCTCCCCTCAGTCTCCTCTTCTCCAGGCTGAACAGACCAAGTGACCTCAGCCACATCTGATATGGCTTCCCCTCAAGGCCCTTCAACATCCTTTTTGCCCTCCTTTGGGCAGTCTCTAACAGCTTAATGTCTTCTTTATATTGTGGTACCCAAAGCTGCACACATTATTCAAGTTGAGGCCATCCCAGCTCAGAGCAGAGCAGGACAATCCCCTCCCTTGTCTGGTTGGTGATGCTGTGCCTGATGCCCCCCAGGACACGGGTGGCCCTCCTGGCTGCCAGGGCACTGCTGAATCATATTTAACTTTCTGTCAACCAGGACTCCCAGGTCCCTTTCCACAGTGCTGCTTTCCAGCCTCTCATTCCCCAGTCTGTCCTTATATCCAGGGTTGTCCCACCCCAGGTGCAGAATCTGGCGCTTTCCCTTGTCAAACACTTGGTGAATGCCTATCTCCCTAATTTGTTGAGGTGTCTCTGCAGGGCCTCTCTGCCCTTGAGGATGTCAGCAGCTGGCAAACTTACTTAGTACTCCTATGAGTCCTGCATCAAGGTCACTTACGAAGATATTGAAGAGCACAAGACTGAGGATGGAGCCTGCAGAACCCCCCTAGTGACAGGTTGCCAGCCTGATGTCACCTCATTCACTGTAACCCTTTGTGCCTGACCTGTAAGACAGTCACTCACCCATCATATAACTGGGCCAATCCAGTGTGCTGGACATTGTGTCCAGAAGGACACTATGAGAGACAGTACCACAAGCTTTGCTGAAGTCTTAAAAGATTACATCTACTGGCTTTCCTAGACCAACACTTGAAGTGTGCTTGCTGCACATCAGCAGCAAAACATCCACAGAGTAACAAGCCAATTTCCATGAAGAACATGTTCCCATGGAACACATGAGAAGATTAATAAAAGAAGACATTTCTTTTAAAGAAGCACAGCACAGAGAAGGCCTAAAAGCTGTTCTACACTACCTCCCTCAATATACCTGCAATAAATAAAAATAAAAGAAATGTAGAGTATGAAATGGCCTAACAAATAATTAACTCTGGGAGCCTGTCACCATGAATTATAACATAGTGCAAGAAGTAAATAAAAAGAAAACTCCTCAAGTATTCTTAAGATTAAACTCAAAATTAAGGATGTCAGCAAACATACAGGAATGCCTTAAGCTTTACTGGCAAAGAAGTCTGTGCCTTGTTACATATGCACACGTTAGCACACGAGCAATCCATCAGTCCTTTAAATGCCTTGGGAGCTCTCAGTACTCCCCAGTGTTAGACACAGACTACACAGATACTCAGTCTTTCAAAAGAAGAAAACTTCCATCCCTTCTAAGCCAAAAGAAATATTTTTCAGAAGTAACATTTCCTTTAATTTTAAACCAATATATCACAACCTACTCAGTTTTGTATTTATGCATATTTACTGTTACAATGTGACTTACTGGCTATAAAAAGCTATTATTATTTATTATTATTGGCTACATACCTGACAGAACAGTAAACAGATCCAAACAGAACTCCACTAAGTTCTGTTCCAAAGATTATAATACAAGCACACAGAAAAAAAACAAAAAGGACAGCAGGTGACAAGACTATAGAATAGGATTGTTTGGAATTATAAATGTCAAATCTCTGCCAACACCATTTTGGTAAAGCTGCTTTTTGTGTGAAACAACCTGCGTGTGTCCTTACCAACAGTTTACAATACAGTGATTACAGCACAGAAAAGAAATACAGCACCCATCCTAGCAGAATCCCAGCATCCTGTTAAGAACATATGCTATGTTACTAAGCCTGGGTTTGATTAAAACTCCATGTATTAACACTGCTACTAGATTTTATACTAGTAGAAGCATTTTTTTCAGCACTTGGCAGCAATAACCCCCCTAATAAGTCATAGATAAATGCTTAAAATAACCCTATATCCATATTTTTCAAACAATTACTCATAGAACTAGGAAGATTTAAAGTGTACAAATTGTGTATTTCTAGCCAGACTGTTAAAGAAGAGACATTAATATCTGCTGTGCCAGCTGAATTCAAATTAACCCAATTTTTACATGTTAATTAAACCAGCTATTTTCTTCTTATTGTATTTTTGCTCCCTAAGTAGACTAGCCTGCTAGTGATTCCCAACAGATCTATTCTAACGACGACGTATTCATTTACTTCTATTATGACCATACAATACAGTAACTGAGCAGTAATTTTTCAGTCAATTACACGTGTGATTCTTAATGCTTAAAGAAGCTGAAAAATGTGTACTACATAGCCATATGCTCACTTCCCTATACTGCACAAGGGTAGTTGCCCGGGTAACACGTTTTCTCTCTGGTTTAGCATCACCCTTTTGGGTTTAGCATAACCCTTCAGTGAATATCATTAGGTGTCATTAAACAGCACATGTTAACATGGACTTCAATATACTACTTAAGAGTTATTTCATATACCTAAACAAGTAGTCATTTATGTTACAAAAGCAGAGAAAAACCTAGTGATTTTAACAGCACAATGAAATGAAGCTGAAATGTTTACGAAATTTTATTTCAGTTTTGAAGATATTCCACCCAATAAGTCAAAGTCTTCCTTCACCTTCACATCCTCATTACCAGTGCCAATACCGTACAGTTTATTCAGGAGGGTTCAAACCTTGATATTTTAAAAGCATCCACAAACAAGAGCACCAGTCTAAACGTAACAACAGAGTATGGTGCAGCAAAACCACTATTTACTACTCTCTCCTGTCTTCCACACTCACACCCATGGTATTTGAACACCCCATAGACACAACACATTCCCACCAGAGAAAGTCTGCATGTAGCCACGCAAAGAAACAAACCCACCTGCGTTTTATTACCTGCTGTAATAATACATACAAATGCAATGATGAAGAGGTTTTCTTCAGAAATCAATGCAGATGTTTTTACTGTATCAGCAATTTAAACATGGTAACATAATGGGACACAAATTGAAGCTACATCTATTATTTTACACTGCAAGCTAGGTAAACTAAGTATAGTGTAAATTGGTGCATTAGAGGATAAATTTATATCCAATAATAATGGAAAATGCTGGCATTTCCAAGTATTATTTTTGAATACTTTGTCCTTTCTAAAAATAAAGCATATGGTATTTCTTAGTAAAGTGTTAGTTACTACAGTCCAAACAGAGACGTGCAGTAAATACTTATTTTGTTAGGCAGATGTTTAAAAGTACAACAAAAATCTGAAAAATTATATTACACTAGGCAGGATGGAAAATGCCTGGCCTATTGCTGATAGGCCTTTAGAAAGCTGCTGCATTTTGGGGAAATTTCTGATCCAACTGAGGCCAAACGAAGCCTTCTTTTTTGTTTTTCGGGGGTTTTTTTAAACTAAGGTTAGGAGTGAGAGACTTAAGCCAGGCTCCTCAATCTGTTTCACACAAACAACAACCATGCAATATAACACTTATTAAAATATATGTTATTACCAGTAGACTACTTTGAAAGGTTTCTCTGGCAAGGGAAGTATTTCCTTTTCTTAGAGGAAACCTTAAAAACATGCCTCCATAAGAGAACAACAGAAAAGCCCACCATCAAATAAACTCTGCCCTGGCTTAAGATGGAGGCAAAACTTGCTTCCATGGCAACAGATATTCATTGAACAAGAGAATATGCCTTAAGAGGTCTCGTACCTTTGTCACAACAGTAGCTCATGCAGACCCTCAAATCCTCAGTCTCTGGCAATGCAGGAACTGGGCCAGACTTCCATGAGATTTTGTCTACAGTAAACACTGTGAGACTATGTAAGAGCTATGGTACTTTTCATTTCACACTCAGAATTTTTTCAGCTCTTGGGTAAGAAACTCTTTGCCCATCTATACGCCCTGCTCGTGAGTCTGAAGTCCTTGTGCTGTCTGCCTTTCACCTGAACTTACCCAGTTAAGTATTTACACTTAGTACATATACCTAACTTGTGACCAAAATCAGAAAAAATTAAAAAACATTCTAAAGAGTGCTAGGAACAGCCCTGGTGGAGGTTCAGACCCTTTCAGTGACAAGTGGCCATGCTCAACAGTCATGAACAGCAGCTGCTTCTTCAGAGCAAAAGGGGGATCCAATACAGTGGATAAATATCTCTGGAAATAGCCTAGCAGTATTTCCAGAGCTGCACTACTTTAAGTCACTAACAGTGTAATAAAATTAACTTGTCACTGCTCTTGCAAGCTACCTTCTATTTTATAATAGAAATAATGCTAAATTACTGAACAGATTGTCATGACCTTAACCATGTGTAAGTCCCTAAACACTGACAAGCCTATTAAAAATGAACACCAACAAAAGCTGGTTTGTGCTTCAATGTAAAACTGGGATCTCCGGACTGCCAAGTTGGCAACACTCAATAGGAGAAGACCAATAGTCCTGTTGCTGTCTTGAGGAGATTTCATTACAGGAACCAAAAAGCAGCTGACTCTTGCCTCAGATGATTACTCTACAAATTACTTTAGACACCAGGAAAACAAGGTACAAACACTGAGCAACATGGCAAAAAATGCTGCAATGTCATGTTAGGGAGATGGATGCCAATCACTTTCCAAACTTTCTCTATTCTTTCACATATTAGCTAAACAGTAAGACAGCCTGAATACCAGAAGAGACTCTCCAAAGACACATTACGAACTGTCACTGCACAGTGTGGATTACAGAAACAATCCTTACCCACGGCAGAAAGCGGCAATTAGAAGCCTCAATACTACACCGCAAAACTCTTACAAGATCATGCCAAGTTACGAAATCCCAACTTGTCAACAAGTTCACATAGGCTACAGTTTTACATTTTGTTCTTCCTGACACCAGCTTCTCTGAGGGAGATCCAAATCACAAGGTATGGATTATGTTCTCAATCTTCTTATTACAAAACGGATTTGAAGCCATGTAATTTGGAAAATGCTGTTTTTGCAGGCATCAAACTGAGGGAAGAAATCTGAGAAATGTTTAACGTTTTCAGTCAAACACTGCGAAGCCACGGCTTGATGCTATCAATGTTACCAACATAACCTTTTACAGAATTCTTTTACTGGGGCAGCAATCATCACATTAACTCATCTGCAAGGTTTAAGGTGCCCAGCTGCCAAATACATGAGACTGGCTGAGCAGAAAAGAGAGCACAGAAAGGACTGCAAAACTTCTCAGTTATGCCTGCATCTGTTCCCTAGGAAGACTGCATTCTCTAGTCATGCTTTGTTTATCTCGCATTTTACTCTCTGCAACCACTGATATGAGTCATGCCTGAAGTTTTCTGGTTTCTAAAAATGCCACAACTACACACTTTAAGTCCATATCTAATTATTCTCAAGTTTCTCTAAAGATACTTTAAAGGGAGGGTTCAACAGCTCATATGGGTAAAGAGACAGCTTGCCTGGGCAAGTACCAAAAGCAAATGCTAGGATTTCATTAAAGTAGGGGGAAGGAAGATGGAAGGGTAGCTAATCTTGCCTATTGGCAAAGTCGGCCTTTCAAATGCAAACCATGTGCAACCAACTTCACTGCTGTCTTCCCAAGATTGCAGAGTAGCTCCCTAAATACCTTAGGCACGCCTCCTCCGTATTGAAGGAAAAACACAGTGGCAAAAACCTTTAACAGTGCCATGGCAAAACAAAGCAGGGACACTTTTTTCTAGGATCTCTTCCTACACCATCTAAACTTATTTTGGATTTCTATTTGAATGTGTTTATGACAGATACATAAAGTAAACAGAGACAGAAAGACTCAGGGAAGGAAAGAAAAGCAGGAGCTAGGGGAGCCAGCCAACAAACATGAAAGGTTCCATGAATTAAAAATACATAGTAGACAGAAAATTGTTTGCACCACTAAATGGTAAGTGCAGTTGAAAACAATGTTTCTACTCTTTTCACTTAAAATATACTGTATTTCTTTATGAATCTGCAGGGGAAAACAAAACAACCCACCTTCAAGGATCAGACTGTTTGAAAAAATGATTTTGTATTTTTTAAATGAACAACAGAAAAAGAAAAAAAATAAACCAATCAATACAAATTCCCCCCACCCCCAAACCAAAACCAAAACCACAAAAAAACACTTACCCATCTTTTGTCTGGTCCACCACACCTGCAAGGAGCTGTACAGTGCTTGCATTAGGCAAACCATCTCCAATTATCTTCAAGTACCGTGTGACAAAGTCATTAGGAGACATGTAGAATTCTCCATTCTTCTCCACACTTGCATACTGTTAAGTGAATACAATATTTAGTGCCTCAACACATCCTTCTCCAGGCATTTATTACCACCACCCATAGTTTCCAATCACAAGCAAGCCTCTACAGCAGATGACAGTTCTGCTCCAGTGAACCTGGAACAGGTTCAGACCCAAACAGGAAAGAATAAGAAGCGAGTACTCAAGCAGCTGAAGGCTCAGCTTCCCAGACAATGAATGGCAGACATATGATTTTTAGATTACAAGTCAACAATTTCTCCATAGTAGTCTAGAAATGCTCAATAGCATCGAATATGTTTCTGAAGTAGAAGCACAAGCACATTTGCAAGCAGGTATGTGGCATCTCAGGCCCACTGAAACTCTGACAGCAGTAGGGCACTGCAGAATATCTCATTTATGTGAAATGACTCCTTCCTTAGCCATTCTACTTCAGGATGAGAAGGCAGGGTTGGTGTCACCCGCAAAATGCCAGTGCAGCAAATGATCCCGCAGGAATGTCCACCGGGGGGTGCTGTTCTGAAGAACTCTACTGCATCACCCCCAGCCATGGAGGCTTCTCCTTAAGGAAAGGAGAACATACAGCTACTTCTCCTTGGCTGAAGTGCTGAAAGGAGGCCAAAGAATAGCATTTGCAGAAAAATGTAACAGCAAAACTTGAACTTTGACAGATCAGCACACTGCAGAAACAAGAAAAGAATTCTGACACCTGCCACACATTGTCCCTGCTTTACACACAGTTACTAGCATACTACTCCAGAAAACAGCTATTGACAGACCCAAGCATATTGGTTTCCAGGGGAAGCCTCCAGTAATCCGTTACAAATAAAACTAATATTAACATTTTTGAAGATAATATCTAAATTAATTAATTAATTAATAAAATTCCCTTTGTTACCACCTCTACCCTCACTGCTAGGTCATCCCCCAAATTTTATAGTCCTCACTTTCTGAAGAAGGTCAAATTTGAAATCAACCCTAAGGAATGTAATTTAAGAAAAGAAAAAGGATAATGACAATCATTAAGAGGAAAATAAATCCCAGGCAAGATTTATAGAACCAGCTTTAAGGGAAACAGGTCTATCTTGGGATAACAAATATGCACTGAGAACAGGAAAGAAACAGCTAATTTCTCTTTTTTAATTTTTTAAGGCAAGGTAGGATGATAAACTATCATTGCATCTCCGCACAGAGCATTATTCACACTAAAGTAATAAATAAGTTAGATGCCTATCACTATTTTGTAGTGTACTTCAAACACACGTTTTATTTCACATTACTGTGGCTCTGCTAAGGGACAAAAACTGCCAGTTTTCATTTCATGTTGGTGCCTGCAGCGTACCGCTATACCTGCTGTAGGCATATAACTCTCAGAGGGATGCCAAAGTGTTACAGTAAGTAGATTATTTTCTTCTAGTGCTATAGAAATACCATTTTCAGGTACAGCAATATCTTCAAGAAACAAGGCTTCAGAGAAGCAAGCCCAATAAAACATAACTCCCTTTGGCATCTATATATTGGATAGTGCTAAAGGATTCCTGTTTCAATAACACATGCTTTCTAGCTGCTACACTGCAAGGAATTTTGAATTGTATACTTTTATAAGAACTAACAGATCAATTGATTTCAATGTAATCATTTGCAGAAAGACAGACTCCTTCAGAATCCCAGTCTCAGAAACTTTTAACACAGCTGCTATTGAGAAACAAATCAAATAAGTCAGACAGCCTATGCTTCTACAGTTCTTTTTTTTCATCCAGGCTAACCCCCTGCTAGGGCACTCAATAACAGAAAACAGCACAAGGTTTCAGTGTCCCCCTGTTTCTTGTCACTGTGATTTACTCAAGTGTATTTGAAATCCAATCACGTACTCTATACTACATATAAAAAATGACCTTGAAAATGTCAGCTTGATCACTTTGACTAAAATCTAATCTCTTAGGGGTTATGTTAGAAGACTTAGAAGAAGTACTCTTGGAAATTATCATAACAAAAATAAAGAAAATATCAATTCTATTTGTTTTGGAGGAGCAACATTTAAAAATTGGTTCTTTACAATTTTATTTCCCTCCACTTTGACAATTATACCCACAGAGAATTTGATATTATACATAGTACTTAATGGCTTTTTGGTAACTTATTTACACACATTTTATATAGTCAAGTAAAAACAAGTTTAACCCCATTGTAAGTAAGATTTGCAAACATTCTATTGGGGATTTGACATACTAAATATGCTAGAAGTTGACTGCAATCCACTGCATTTAAACTGATAATTTTACATTTATTTCTATACTGAGGATACCATTCCTAAATGGCAATCATATTTTTTTAATTCTTAATTGAAGCAGGAAAGGATAGTTGTCAAATTCTTTTGTAAGTGAACATTCCACAATCTGCAGAAGCAACTGTACTGGCTTCACCACTTAAAAACAGTCTGGAGAAGCTTAATTAACACTCTGGGCATCACTCATCTGTAGACCATGAAACAACATAACACATTTACTCATTATTTTTCCTTCAGGGGAGTAAGCAGCATGACAATCCTGCATTACAATGAACAAAACATTTAGCTCATATTTCATTACTTCTTTACTAGGATCCCTTCTTTTTCATGGAAGGGAGAGCAAAAGAGGAAGAAAAAGAAGTCAGAGGTGGCATTTAGTGTGCTAAACTACAACCCATTCAATCCACCAAATCAGAAGGCTGAGGGAGCTACAACCTTCAGAAATGTAAGAGAGATGAATATCCACGGGCAGGTAGGAAACTATTTTCACACTATTCTCAGCAAACCAACTAACCAACTTCCCCATCCTCCAACTGAGGATCACTTCACAGCTCAGAAAGGACTGGGCTTCTCTCTAGTGTGTTTATTTCCTTCTTCAATGCTACAATGTCTTCTCAGGTCAGTGGTCTACTCCCTGTCTGCATTTTCTGCTGCTGCACTCCTGCTCTTCACATATGTTGCTCTGTAAACCACACAACCCCTTCTTTCTCAAGAGTCTTTTTGCTCCCCTGACAGATACAAGTTCCAGGACTTAAGAAGTTAAATCCTGACTTTCTCAACTGAAAATCTCATTTCAGAGCTATAAATACTGACAGTATATAATAAAACTATAAATACAGGCAATATACATTGTGACACCTACACATATTGTTAATAATAGCTCACAAGGGACAATGGAAAAAATACCAAGAACTACATGGAGAGTGGGGCATGATGCTGGAGAGCAAAGAGGGAGGGAAGAAACTGCAAAGGGATGAGCTGTCTTGGGCCCTCATCATGTCCACAGAAATAATTCAGATACAACAGCTCCCCAATAGCAGTGTGGCGTCTACCTCATACTTATTTTTCAGAACCACAAATTTTTCTACTTTTCTTTTTCTTTTTTTTTCTTTTTTAAATACCAGAATACCAACTTTACCCAGATAGTGGACTAATGAATCTTAGGAAGGCTAGACATAGTTATTTAAATTTAGGAAATGGGTCAAAGAAAGCCAGTTTCACAAAACCACACAGTAGTTTGGGTTGGAAAGGAATTTTTAAAGATCATCTAATTCCAACCTCCCTGCCATAGGCACATCCATGTCCCATTAGACCAGGTTACTCAAAGCCCTATCCAATCTGGCCTTGAACACTTCCAAGGATGGGGCATTCAGAACTTCTCTGGGCAAGCTCTGGGGATTTACCAATCTCACAGCAGGAATTTCTTCCTTACTTCCTTAACCTAAACCTACCCTCTTTCAAAGTCATTCCCCCTTGTCCTATCACTTCTGTAGAATGTTCCTATATTTGTGAAATGTCCCTCTCCAGATTATTTGTAGGCTCCCTTGGGGTACTAAAAGGCTGCAGTAAAATCCCCCTGGAGCCATCTCTTCTCCAGGCTGAACAATCCCAATTCTCAGTCTGTCTTCATAGCAAAGGTGCTCCAGCACTATGATCATCTTTGTGACCCTCCTCTGGACTAGCTTCAGCAGGTTCACACCCTTTTTATGTTGAGAGTCCCAAAGCTGGATGCAGCACTGCAGGTGGGGTGTCACAGAGCAGGGTTGGACAAGCACCTCCCAGTTTTCAGCAAAACACTAAAGCACATTTCTCTCAAATATATAAGCAAGTACGTGAGTCTTCACTTGCAGGCTTTCCACATCAGGCCAACAAAGAAGGAATTTCAGTTAAATAATAAATATGGCCAGCACTTCACAGGGTGATCTTCCCAACACTTCTACAAATAACAGAAGCAGATAACCCTAAGGAAGAAAGAATGGGGCAAGGATGGAAGAAGAAAGTTTACCAAATCATCTAACAGTAAGGTGTCTACATGAACATTTTACCACATGTAAGAACAATAGTGAAACTCCTACCACATTCTCTGAACAATGTAGGTTTTTTCTAAGATAGCAATACTTCTTCTGAGTCAATACAATAATCACTCAGGAATAAATCTGACTTCTTGGTGAGCATTGTTCAATTCTGATAATGGTATTTAAGTCTAACATGGTAATAATACGGTGAATGATTAATGGTTGGAAAAAAACTATCAAGAGTTGTATGCTGCAATAATGGAGCAAAAGATATGAAAAATTTAAGCAGAGAGAGTAAAATATTTACTTTACACATACCTTCAAAAATATTGCTTTCAACTCAGCTGGATCAGCTCTTTTGGTTAGAGCCACCTACAAGTAAATACAACTATATTAATATGCATAGCTTACACAAAAGGTGTCAAAGTGTCATTTAAAAACAAGAACACAAACAACAGAATGAGTGATGAAAATATATGTTCACCTTAGATAAATTAGGCACTGCTTTAGTAGGCCATGCTCATTTTATCAATTTCACACTTACATAAGGTTATTCAATATTGCTGTTCCGCTTTTGTTATGCAACCCTGCAACTCTTAAACAAGCACACATTAATAAGTCATAAAAACATTCAAGAACCAAATCTCTATAGCACACTTCTCTGCTGGGATTCAGCATTATACTATCTTCACCCCACATTTTTACACTTCCAGTGCCTTTCACCTAAAGATTTCAGAGTACCATACACAGCCCATACGTGATAAACGGCAAGAATGAAATACTCAGACTCACAAACTTGTTCAAGAAAGCAGCTCCATGAAAACTGAATTTCAATGTAACTATTTGGTTCATTACATCACTATAAACTTATAGTGTAGATCTTTTTAATGAGATTAATTCAGAAAGCAGTATCTAGAGCATCTAGATATTTCTGCAGATCACATTAGCAAGTTTAAACTAAAATCTAAGTTACATTGATCACCACAAGCCCAAATTAGATTTTTTTTCACAACACTAAATCAAAAAATAGTCAACCCACTATGGAGTAAGTCCATCAGTATTATCCTGGTTGATATACCATACAATCCTTTTGCTGCTTTTGGCAGTAAGTGGATGTGTCCCCTCAGTCTGTGCCTACTATAGTTTCCCTTTCCACCTGCAGGATACCTTGATAAAATCTTGCTTGCTAATATAATAAGCTTCATCTGACAAGTCAATTCAGAACATCAACCTATTCTAAATTTAAAAAACAAATACTTTGCAAGCAAACATGGATTTTAAAAAAAAATTTAACAGGGAATAAACAGCCAAAGGACAAGACACACAATCTTACCCTCAGTTAAGAATTAAACATCAAGAATGTTATCAATAAAACACTACTTTACTTTCCTAACTCTTTATAGCAATGGTAGACTGTAAAGGCAAATGTGACTCCAAGTGCATTTCTAGAAGCATACTGGCCTACTGCAGAAAATAGAAGCAGTCTGTGTAAGTCTGAACAACAGCATTATATCGTCACATGTACACTTAATGATGAACCTTCATTTAAAAACTAAAAAAGACAACAGAAAACCCCATAAAAACATGTAAAAAAACCCAAAAAACTATACCTAAACCCAGAGTATTTTAAGAAAATGTATGATTAAGGTTTCTTAATTCTAGAAAGTTTTCTTTCTAGAATTAAGAAATTCTAGAAGTTTTTTAAAAGGGAAAAACCACACCTATGCTCAATTGACAATGTCCACAGCTGGAGTCCCAGTCCTACGTCTACACAGAAATTGGTGTGAAAGCATTGCAAAAAATCAAAGTGTAATTGTGAAGCTAAGAATACAAAAATGTGTGTTTTCTAAAATGCAAGCTGTCCTAAATATAATCACTGTGAGCAGAGATTTAATTTAACCCTTGTTTTGTAAAAATCTGATAGTCTAGAGCTATTGGGAACTCTGTGGAAAGAAAAAAAAGCAGTATTTCTATGCTGCTTCAATCCAGAACCTTGCCACTATACAAGCAAAGGAAAGACACTTCAAACACCTTTAGCCAGCAAATAAAAATCAGTATCTGTCTTTTAAGTTCAAATTTTATACTGTCAGAGAAAGGCCACTATACAAGCAAAGGAAAGACACTTCAAACACCTTTAGCCAGCAAATATAAATCAGTATCATATTTTATCTGTCTTTAAGTTCAAATCTTATACTGTCAGAGAAATCTAAGTCTAAAGAAACCAAGGGAGGAAGAAAAGGAAACTTACACTACTTTCCTTTAGTTTCACTGGTATTAACAATTCTGAGAAACTTGGGAGATATGCTCACAGGCCAGCTACCATTTTTCAGCCCCCTTTTGATTAGGGGGAATTTGAGTGGTGTTTTTTACTGTCAATACTGAAAGATAGGTTGAAGCTGGTGAGGTCAATGAATGCACAGAAGAACTGCGGACTAGCAGCCCAAGCAGTGGCTGCATACCACAGCTTTTCTCCATTTCCTACAGTCTACTTCCTCATTCTTCCATTCCCCAGCAAACTGGAGAGGAAAGGCATGGTTAACACCCCATTATTTGGTGCATCCATATGACATCTACCAATGTGCTTTCTGAAAGGTGTATCTGATTCCAGTTGAGGAAAAGAGCCTCTATTACATTACATGAGAACTTCAGGACTGATGCTAATGCAGCCATACCAGTGGCTAAAATAGGCATTTAATTCACCTTTTCATCCATACCCAACCATAGGCAAGGCTGCACATACTGCCATAAAAACCGATCCTGATGACAGGCATTACTAGAAGATTCCCCACTCTAGAAAAGGTCAAAATATTACTTTTCATACCGTTCTGTAAATTGTTATGTCAACAGTTGAAAGGCTAAGTAACCTGATGCCAACAAGACTGCAAGCTGACAGGTAACATGCTTGATGAAAAGTGACCCACAGACGAAAGCTGTTTCTCCATCAGTCAGCTCAGGTGATATTTACTGACTCTCACATAACTGGGTTCAGGTGATGTGTTTTGTTACTGGAAAGACTTCTCCATTTTACTCCCATCTTTTCTCCATAAAGATAAAAGCAGTTATGAGCTGGCAGGCCTAATGCCTCTCCAGCGGCATGAGAAAGCATTTGATAAAGGAGATCTGAGTGAAATAATGTTGCTACTGCTCTTTACAAAGAAATACTATGTAACAGATACACTTAAAAAATAAAACAGCAACTAAGTAAGGTTCAGGGAAGAAAGCCCTCCAACAAACATTTATTATTAAAAAAAACCCAAGAGACAACAGAGTACATAAACTGAAGTGCAGGACTATAATCAAGTTAGAACACTCTACAGGGAAGATTGGGATAATGTATAGAAAATATCAGCAGGGATTTTCATTCCTAAGGTAGACATCTGAAAGTCTTTAGCAACATACTGCGTGTACATGCGTGTTATAATATATATGAAGAATAGAACAGGCAATATAAGAACTGCACTTAAAAATGCAATAACAATCCCATCAGCATTAACACTCAACAAAGGGTGCACAGAGAAAGGGAAAACTCTGTGAGAGACAGTAACACAGATTGATTTGCACACTGGAGCTCATCATATCTTTAGACTCCCTTGCATGTTGACCTTAATTTCAGCGCATTTTCTTCAGCAGACCTGTTTTCTCCTTATTGACTTATGCTTAATTTACATATGCATTTTCAGTCTCACTCCCATACTCAAAATTAAATGAAGAGTCTTTGCATAAAAATGTAACTGTACAACATAAGAAAACAGAATCC
Source organism: Passer montanus (assembly GCF_014805655.1). Taxonomy (NCBI): domain Eukaryota; kingdom Metazoa; phylum Chordata; class Aves; order Passeriformes; family Passeridae; genus Passer; species Passer montanus. The sequence continues at coordinate 19,622,824 of NW_024356505.1, read as the reverse complement.
ACTGAGAGTCAAAGAAGATTATATTACATTTCCAGCCAATTCTACTAATAGATTTGTCATACACAAGGTAGAAGAAACAGGTTGTGAAAGATTGCATGGTATCAAAAGACACAAAAAGACTAATAACATAGTGCACTCCATCCAGTAAAGAACAACAATATGGATGGGCAAGAAAGAAAAAGGGCAGTAGGAAAATCATAATTAATGTCAATATAACATTAATCTAATGACAAAAACATAATTAGTATCTGATCGTCTCACCTTTACAGTAAGATCATTTTGGTACCCACAGTCTGAATAGAGTAGAAAGGTGATTATGATCCAGGAATACTTGGGAATTGCTACAATATTCCAGAAAGTTTATTGCAACAACAGCAAGTCCTAATCCAAGATAAAGAGATAATGTTCTTTCTTTTGCTTTAGTCTGAATACAATGCAGATGTGAAGGAAAAATAGAGGTAAGGTTGCTCCCCCACAACTCAGTATCTTTAAAACCTCCTGACACTGAGCAGGTAAGATGCTGGACAGCTGTCCTTCTCCAAGCAGAGAGCCAGAGCTGTGACAGAGCTGACAATGGTGAGCTCAGTCTGTTCAGTTTTAGAGAACACCATCTACAGACACATACAGAGAAAAGATGTTTGATGAAAGGCTCAACAAGTGATCACAAACTCTTGCAACTTGTGTTGAAATTAAGATTATTTTTCAGAAGTTCATCCATTCTTAAACACAACTTAAGAATGCAATGTATTTCATACCACTACAAGACCTCAAATTAAAATTGAAACCTTATGTCTTGTAGGGGTATTCTTTTATTTCATCACAAGTTATTGAGTCCACCTGTAAGACTCAAACACATGTGGCCCAGTTTATGTAAGAGGTCAGATTAGATCATCATAATGTTTCCTTCTGGCTAAAAGTATACATATACACTTTAAATGTGCAACTCCAAAGGAGATCAAACTGGGGTTTGACCTTACATTCTTGTTTAAATGAGTGACTGGAATATCGGAAACCAGTCAGAGCACAGTTACAGGCCAAGTCTGAATTCAGACCACAAACCCATTAATACTATTTAAGTATTATGCAAGACAACACTCCAGTTTTTATCTTATTACAACTGACCTGCTCATGTAGATGAAAATCATCTTTCTTCCATATTTAGACTAATACTACCATAAACATATATAATCATTCTCCTAACCTAGCAACTCTCTTTGGTCGCTTTCCGTCATCATACCCATATCCTAAGTTACAAGTGCTCTGTATCAGCATGTGTGCAGGGCACTGTCTCCTGTTTCAGCTGCCTCAATAAGCATTTTCTGTTAGTCCAACATGCATATTGTCACCTCAGCAAAAGAACTGCCCTTCCTTCTACAGTAAAAGAACTTTACTGTGATCTACAGTGGAATGTGAACTACACAGAGCTTGACATTTCAAGATTTCAAGCAAGATGTGGACCAGCTCACCAAGCAGAGAATCAGACAATTGCAAGGAGAGCTGGCACTGAATGCAGATCAAAAACCTTCTCAAGAGACCTCCTTAACAGTAAACTGAGTATTTCTCCTAAGAAAATACAGTTCAGATAGCATTTGGCATATCTGCCCAAACCCTTAGGGTAAGAAGAACAGCAAGAGAAGTTCTGCCTAGCAGGTAGGTACATCCAGCCTGATCAGTCTGAGCACAATCAGCCCCTTGAGACAAAAACCTTTCTTTTCTAAAAGCAGTTCTCATCCTCACAGTCAAACATTTCAACTACACTTTGCAAAAGTCTAACCCCAAACTAAGCAGTAGTTACTGCATTCCTTTGTCTAATAACACCTAGCAAAGCTGAGATAAATGAATGCTATTGACAATAATCAACAATCTTCTCTAGGATCTTTTCATATCCTACAGACTAGTTGAGCATGAAGAGATGCAGAATAAGCACTATTGAAACTAGACAGTTGTGCTGAGTCTACCCCACACACTGGTGAAGCAAAACTAATTTGTCAGCTAACAAAGACAGCATATCTCAAGCAAAACTATTCATATCCATCTTCACTTCATCGTAATTATAAATCTCTGGGCAATTCCCAGTGTTCTACACCATGGGAGGTGGAAGCCTCACTTCCCCCATGTGCATCAAAGCTAACAAACCTACTTTATTTGTGCAATTACCTTCCAGCTTTGATCCTACTTTCAAAGTCCCAGAGCAAATGCAGATGACTTGTTCATAAGATGGTTCTCACACAAGGAGACTCCCAATGAACCACAGAATTTTTGCACACAAACTCACCAGGGACCAACACACAGTTACCAATTATATACACAGAGGAAAATCCTTGTCCAGTTTGTTCAATACTTCCAAGTAGGTACAGAAACCAAGGTGGGAGTAATGCGTATCTTAAGAAAAACTGCTACAAGAATTTCCAAGATTAGCTAATTGATGCTATGTGAAAATACCTTTTGAGTGTGTACTTGTACAGTTTTTGTTCTTAAAGACCTGGAAAACAGCAGGACAGTAAATCTATCCCAATACAAAGGTAAAAACAGCTAGGCATTGCCATTGCTTAGCGAAATAATTTAACTAAAGGAAAAAGCACCATACTGTGCCCAACACAAACCACTTCAAACTTTAAGCGCTTATCAGAAAATGGAGTTAGGAACAAACTGGACTATTCATAGCCAGCCTCCAGACTAGGACAAGGATACAACAGCTATCATTCCTGGAACAAATTTGACGCACTACACAACAGTAAGAAACTGAACCTGAAAACCTAAACTTTGTTACAAACAGAAACTTCTTTCACTTGTTACTATCAGAAAAAGCCCAGTTCTCCAATCACTCTATCTATCCATCATAAAGTGCTACCACACTGTGACTGTAACTTCTCCCTCAAAGTAATATTCCCTATTGTCTCATAGCTCTTCTACAACACATTTTTATTCAGGGCAGTGATCCAACTATACATAAGTGAGTGATGTTGTAATGGCCATTATGCAGTATTAACATGTTCCCATGTATCTCAGCAAACCAGAGATCACCACTCACTTGAAGAATGTAATATTTCTACATAAGATATATTAGGGGTCCTTCAATAAAAAGTTTATTTTCAAAGGAGCTGCTGAGAATGGTCAAGTGACATTTTTTATCCAGTCATGGATATGTTTCAAAAATACCCACTCCTGCTCATCCTAGATGGATGAGATTATATATTATAGATGTTAATGCTGCTACTTTACTTCCTTACACCTTTCAGAAAGAGAGTCATATCTAAGAATTATGAACCTGATGAAACATATTTGGTGGCTACCTCAGCCCAGATTAGACTTTCCCTTTTGATTCTCCCAGGGCATGTTTTGTTACAACAATAATGGTAATGTACAACCAGTGCACTGACTGTAAGCTCAAGACAACAAGTGCTTCATGTTCATCTTTCAAATGCAATCATGCCAGTTCCAGCAATTTGGCTTCTAGAGGGTTACATCTAGCAGAAAAACATTCATCTCACCCAAAGCAGCAAAGAATAGGAAAATTCTCCAGTGTAACCACTGCAGGATTGAAAGCAGTTTCTGAAGAAAGCAGACAGTGAAGATACTGAAGGACACTGTTATCATTAAAAAAATTGGAAGAGAGAACTGGCAGACTATTAGGGCAGCATGAATCTCACCTGGCATTCAATGTAATTAACATAAAATACATATTTTAAGCAATGGAAAGCAATGGGTAGGTAACAAGACAAAAGGCCATTTGACACCATGGTTCTCAGGAGGTGGCACCCTCAGGAAGCATCATCTCACAGCTGTACAGGGAAACAGTGAGCTCTGAGAGATCCATCTCTGAATGCAAGACAAGTTAGTTAGCCCCTCCAATGTACCCACACTCATGGTGCTCAAAGTTCCCAACAATTCACAGCTTAATGGAGACAATCACTCCTGGTTTCACCTGGCTTCCAGCTTCAGACCCCAACTACCACCCAAACACTCACTTTCCCCTGTCATAGCACAAAGCAGCTGTAACAGCCTAAAGTGGTTCTTCCATCAAGAAAAGTCACAATCCAAAGATTATTGACCAATATTTGCACAACAGGAATTACGTGGGAATAACTGACAGGTAAATGTGTCTTGTTTCAGTGTTGTGTTTTCTTTTTCGAAGACAGAAGTTCACTTTTCAAGATCCTGTTTATAATCAATTTCATCTATTCAGCTCTATTCAAAGTGCTACACTTCAGCAGCTCAGAGAACTGCGAAGGGTGTGGGAGTGGGCATAAATCCTTATGCATGTATGGATCCAATCCACAAACTTAAAAAGAACCAATGACACCTGCACAATGGAAACAACATCACACACATCAAGCAAAGTTATTAAAAGACTCAATGGTGAGACTCAAAGAAAAGCTAAAGTCCTGTGGTCAGGAACCCCTCCCCATAGCTAACAAAAACAACAGGAGCATTCCAGAACACACTTGGGAAAAAGGTAACACTTTCCTACTTGAAACACAAAAAGAATGTTATTTATTTTTCTTTTTTATATCCCTACAGCACTCAACACAGTGGCATACTGGGCCATGGGAAGCATAGCCATGGTCTGTGAAAGCTAAGTCACAGTAACTATCCACCTTTCCCACACAAACATGTCAATTAGCCTCTGACTATGGAAAACCTGGACTTTCACATTAACAAAGTATCTCTCTCCCTTAAAGATTTTTACCTGTCATCTCTAAAATATATATGCCAAAATATGTGTTTGCAAACACACTCTCTTTTGCCTGTAAACAAGGGTAGCACTGTTTGTTCAACTAGCACCATATGGGTTTTCGTTTAAACTTATTACATAATCTCCCTGAAGACAGGGAGTACAAAGTAAAGGCAGTTTAACATTTTATTTCACAATTCTTACCTTCAATACTAACAACAAACAACTGCTTGATGTTTAAATATTAGCAGATTACACAGCTGCCACAGGACACTGTGGTTGTGTGACCTTCATTCTTGCTAAAGATCTGAACTGAAAAGTGAAGCTACCAAAGAGGGTACTTGGAAATAATTTACAGTTTCAAGTGGGAATATAAAATAAACCAGTGAAGACCTATATTTTTTATGCAATGCTGTCACTGTAACCCTAGGGGTTTATCTGCCACTGACTTGCCACACCTCAGTCAAAACTGTTAAAGAGTTCACAATAACTCTCCATAATTCACCTGAGTTGTAAGATACCTGACAACAATAATTAAAATCTCCTCATTTCCTTAAAAAACTGTGGAAACATTTTCAGCATTTTAATTACAAATTATTCTGATTTTAGCTTGAATGATTTTGGCTTCTCATCTGTGAGTCTATTTTATCACAGGTATTTGCATAAAGAAATAACTGTTTCATTAAAACATTAAATTTACTTCTGCTGCATTGCCCTCCGAATGTTTTTGTGAGATCACTTGGTTGCAGTGGAAATAATGATGATGATGATGTCAAACTGAACATTTTGATTTAAAGATGGGAATTTAAAGATAAAATCCTTAAAATTACTTTCAGGAAAGCATTTTTAGCAGAGGGGAAATAAATACTGAACAATTTTTTTTTTTCCAAGAAATGGAATTCCATTTGATTTGAGGGCATTGCAGTCAAACTAAACTCTAAAAATACCAGATTAACAAACACAGAGCAGTGTCTAAGACACTAGAGAAGACTTAGCACTTTTCTTTTAATGCCTCAGGTAACCAGAAGCTTTTCCATTTCATTCCTTGGACACTTGGTCTGATGTCAGCAACCTGACATCCCCACATGAATTCAGAACAGCATGTCTGCCATCCCACAGTATCCTACTTTTTAGCCCAAACTGTCAAAACTGTAGCAGAATTCCAAAAAAACCTCTTTCTGACCACTTGATCCTGCACTTCGAAAAACAAAAAAAATAATGCTTTACCTAAAAAAAAAAAGCCAGGTGATCAATCAGTGATTACACCTCACAGCTTTCACAACCTACACTATCCCAGAAAATCTGCAGTGAACAGAAAAGCCAGGAGATCTCACACTAGTTTTCATTATATATACCTTTCTTTGATCAAACTGTGGGTCATATACAACACAAAACCCCAGGTTTCCAAAGCTACAAAACAATTGTAGGCACATATTCTGTATAAAACTTCATAAAAACACTAGAGGAAAACAAGTGTATTTGGCAGTCTTTCTGTGCATATTTTCCTAAGATATTTCCATAATTTTCAAGAGTTCAGTGCTCTCTTGACTTCCTTTGCTCGTCACACATCCACAGGAAAAGGGAGAAAAGCTGATTTATTATGAGCTTGTTAAAGGCACACAGAGTAAGGAACTATTAAGTGCTATTTCAACTATAAAGAATTTGAATTCTTGCACACTTGAGAATTAAGTATTCTGGTCTTGGCTAGTCTCATACCTGAAATACTGAACCTATAGGTTACATGTAATGGAAAACCAAAAGCAAATTGGAAGAGTTTTACAGTCATTAAGAGTTTTACACCACTCTTTTACTTATGGAGACAAAAGAGGCTCAAAACTCCTGTAGTATAATCTTCACAATGCAGAAAAGACTGAACCTGCTGCTTCACAACAGTTAGTCTTGACAGAAAAGATTCAGACCAAGTGACTGATCTAGATCTGTGAACAGAGTAAAAGCAGTTGTATAAAGTTTGTTGTTGCCATGTTTTTCTTCCTTTTGAACAGCATCAACATGGGACTAATTCATGATCTTTAGAAAGTAGTTTCCAGTTAGACTGACACACAATGGCAAGCAGTCTTAGACAGGTGAAGTGACAGGAAGGAGGAAGGCTGACTTGATGTCAGTGACAAAAACTATTTTAATGGAAATGTGAAATTATTCAAAAATTTCTTCTCCCAAACACGTGAAGATTTCTCTAGTCAGATTCAGACTGCACAATGGGCTGAGAGAGGAATCAGGCAGATGCAGTATTTTTACATACCGTGTTTTTCTAATGGCTTTTCATACTCAGCGCCTCACTTAAAGGTTTCTTCTGTCAAAGATCTGTTAAATCAGCGATGTTTCATCATAGTAGTTGTCAAACATGATAAAGAACTACAATAATAAAATACGTGACCAAGAGGTTTTAGCAGCCAAGGATTCAGGGAAGACTGGAAACAGGTTGCATTTCCAAGGCAGAGAAAAATGACAATAGTAATGAAGTCTGCTGTTTGTATTCAGTAATACTAATTTTCAGACCTCTTCTACCCTAAAATAAGACCTACACACCAGGTCATACAATGGACAGATATGACAGGAAAGTCAAATAACAAAGGACAGATGATAATACATGACTGCTATTACAGGACATATCTTGCAATTAAGTCTTTTAAGTAGGGAGACTCCTGCCCTGCTACTAATATGAGGCAACATCCCAGTCTCTATCCCACACTAAGAGCCCACACCAGACTCCAGACTTGCCTAAGCAGATGTGGAGAGCACCTGGTGTAAAAGAACTGAAAAAAAACTCCCACAAAAACAAAAACAAAGCCACTCCATAAACATGCACTACTAAGAGGCATTAAGACAGGAGGTTCTATTTCTCAGTATAGGAAACCACATGTCTACACATTTGAACACAGACCTTCAAGCCACAGTTGCATGTACAGACATAGAATATTTGTGTCATGATCCTCCTGACGGCCTTTCACGTTTTGGAGATGTTACCTGCATTTTGATTAACACCCATCAACCTTTGATGAAAGATTTAGTCAGATGCCGCTCAAGCTACTCCAACACTGAATAATTTGCTCTAATTTATTTCTTTAAAACTACTCTAATTTACTGCTTTACTTTGATGAAGTGGGCACTTTTGATAACTTCCCAGAATTAAATATCCATTGGCTGAAGCAAAAGCCCAAAACCCCCCACAAAATGATGATTCTACTGGCTGAGAGAGTTCAGGGAAGTTGGGATAAGAAACAGCAACTAAAATATAAAGACAATTAGAATTTCTTCCTCCTACTAGCTGGATGATTGGCATTTAGTTTAAGATCATCCTTGTGAAAGCCTCCTCCCGGTTGACTGAGTGCATTTTTAAGTAGTGGGTAAACATCATCAGGAAAGAAAAATATGTGCCCTTCCATATTCTGAGATCTACAGGCATTTTTCCCTGTACACAATGTCAGAATGAAAAACAAAGCACAGTGAGTGCTAGTTAATTTTTTCTCTTCATCTCTTTGCAAAGCCAGCTCTAAAAAAAGACTCCAACCTGCCACAGAACCTTCTTTGAACCTTCCATTTCCTATTAAGTTTAAACTTATCTCCTCAGCTAGAAGTAAAGCTTGGCTCCAGGAAAGAACATTTTTAAATCCTCAGTGAATAAAGATCAGGTAGTATTCACCTACAGAAACCAAAAAGTGTGAAAATATAAACACAAAACAGTGCATGGAGCTGGAAAAGTCTCTGGTCAATGGCATTTTACATAACAATCTGATTCCAGTAAATAAAATTTCAATTACAAAGGAAGCGCCAACAAAATCACTGTGACAAACAGAAAAATAATAAACTCTATTGGGGAAACAGCAAGTGAAATTCAACTATATTACATCTCTGTTCTCATCTTTTCCTAAAGTTTTCAGTTGAAGACATTTGTTCAGCTGCATAGGAAATACTCAGACTTTGATTCCCCCACACATCCCTCCCTGTGCAGTTCCACAACTGCTCAGGAATTATTTATTTTAGACTTGCTCAACAGCTGTTTAACTCAAAAGCCATGGTTTTGATACTTCAGAATACTAATTACACAAAAACATCTGAATCACAGAATATGGTGAGTTGGAAGGGACCCACAAGGATCATCAAGTCCAATCCTGCACAGGACTGGTCCCTGCACAGGGCCATCCCCAAGGTGACTGAACAATGCCCTCCCCATCATGAGCCTGAGAGCATTGTCCAAACACTTCTTGAACTCTGTCAGACCTCGTGCTGTGACACTTCCCTCGGGAGCTGTTCCAGTGCCCAACCACCCTCTGGGTGAAGAACCTTTTCCTAATATTCAACTTAACCCTCCCCTGACACAACTTCAGGTTCTTCCCTTGGGTTCTGTCACTGGTCACAAGAGCAAAGAGACCAGTGTCTGCCCCTCCTCTTCCCCTCACAAGGAAGTTCTAGATGTGATGAGGTCTCCCCTCAGTCTCCTCTTCTGTAGGAGGAGAGAAAACAAACTCTGCTTCTACTTATTTATAAGGTTGGCTTTGAAATTAAGTTTACTCTTTCAATCCTTCAATTACTCTAATCATCAAGGCCATAACAATCATAGTTGTAAAAACCACATGTATTACTCTTCTGATAGGTCTCCATAATTGCACAAATAACCTTTAAAAGCCCTGAAATGTTTAAACTGATGGATTTTTTTTAAAAAAGAAACTAGACATTAACAGTTACAGTGTACATTATCTTCACATGGGATTGATTCACAGTGGGACCTGAAGACTGGAAAATAATTTAAAGACTGCACCCTTTAAGTGTAATGCTAATACCCTTCAAGTAAAATTATTCTTTGAAATTTCTGTTTTGAAAAGAAGAAACAATCAAGTTCCAGCTATATTATTTGTGGCTAATCTCAATATAATCTAACAAAAGTTCTACAGATAGGACTAGGACTATTATTGCCAGCTCACCAAAACTTGGACCTTAGCAGGTGAATTTAATTCTGTATTCCGGCAGCTTCTATCAGATAATATATGCTGGTCAAAAAGCATTTAATGAGCTTTAAAATGCTCAATTTCTAAAGGATTTTTCTTCAAATTACAACATGACATTAACTATTTGCCTCCCTGATCAGTCTATTTTGCTTCCAGACAATCCTGTCCTAGATATCCAAAAGAGGTGCTGAAGTACACTCATTATTAGCTTTCTGCAAAGCACTGCACTTGACAAAAAGTAAGCTTACAGATCTGAATAAATATTCGACTATGTTTCTCTCCATACTACATCAAATTTAATTAACCAGTTGTATGCAATAAGATGCAGTGTTAACATCTTTTTCCATCATTTGCACCTGGTTTTCACTAAAGAGAATCAGTAATAATGCAAACAGCACTAACAGGGCTGGGAAGGGTTCACCTGTCCGAAGGACAGTTTGTGGAGTGAGAATTAAAAGTCTCAAGAGAGGTTACCTGTTCTATTCAGCAATCACAGTCACCTTAAATATTAACAGTGTGAATATCAAAAATGTGAAAAGATTACAGAGATGTACAGAGTAAAGAAAATTTGTCGCTTAAGAATGGAAACACTAAAACAATCATCAGTTGGGGTAGTACTATTTACAATAAACCTAGATTGCTTAAGTTTTCCAAATATGATATCTGGGTTATAAAAAAAAAACAAAATCAAACCAAAACAAACAAACAAAAAAACATAACAGAAAAAAAAAAACTTACACAAATACAAATCCCAGAAAAGGTCTAAGGTGTCTGTTCTGAGTACCCTGCTTCTAGGTCTGGTCCAGAGCCTTTGAGATCAGGTCTTCTACCAAAGGGATAAACTAATATTATTGATGCTAACGTGGACTGGCTGGCAGGGAGCAAGACCAAGGGCGTGTGAAGGTCCTAAATTGTAAAGGCAACAGTAACCTAAACCACAAATGCATGAAACCTCTCTGTAGCCTTGTTTTTCATTTTGACCTTTACACATTTTAATATGGATAATTCATAAAATGACAGAATGCTTAACAATTCACATCTGTATCAATCATTCAAAAACTACCAATCAAAGGAAAATAAAACACAGATTATCACACGGCTCTCAACGTTCCCTCATCTTCAGCATCCGTCATCAAAGTCATCCTCCTTTAATTTCCCACATTTCTGAAGAGTTAGGATTTAATTTCTCAGAGTTAGAATTTCACCACCTGCCTGACTCCTACAGACTAAGGCTGCAGTCATCTTCTGTGTGTAGAGTTGAGCTAAGACTGATCGGCACTTTTAGAAAAATATGTAGGGACCAGCTAGGCTGGTCAATCAAGGCAGAACCCACCACAAACTTGCGTAAAGCAAGTGGCAGTTACTTCTTCTACAGCAAAGTCAGGTCACTTTTGAATACATAAATAAGCCAATCACTAAAAAAAAGTAACGCAACAGTAGAAACCATTTGCAAGGAAAGGCTGATTTTTAACTTCTGCTTACTCAGAAAAATCCTTTAAAAAATATTCCTATCAGTCCAGGTATTAGCCTATACCAAGAAAATGGGACAAAACACTTTAAAAGAGTATAAACATTTTAAAAAAAAATTACGACAAAGCTTTCTTGGCGTTTCAGTTCCATTTTTTACCTTCCATATTTCAATTTAAATTTTTGCCCACTGGCACATAAGTAACTAGTGGGTAATTAGTTGACCAATTAGTTCTATGACAATCTCACAATTCTGCCTATGCAATATTACAGTTACATCCACATGGTTACATTCTTGCACCACACCTCCTACCTTCAGGGAAAAATCCCTACAACCTCTATGGCTATCCCAGCATGAACCATAGCTGACAAACCACCTACCAAAAGTAAAAAACCCTGCCTTCTTATTTCTTTGCCAAGCAGTGGAAAATATAAAAGTATCTATAAATGCACAGCAGTAAATATTCCTATAGTGGTCACACTAAACAACCCTTCACAGGTTTCCAGCTTAAGGTATTTCTGTGCTCAGTGCCATCCACATAACTCTTTAAACTGCTTTGCTGTGAACTGTACTAGGGAACTGATCTGATCTGATGCAAACAAAACCAATTTATATACACTAAAAAAAGAAAAAAAAAATTGTGGCATTTTTTCCCCAGTCAGTTCAATTCACCCCAGCACTACCCTAGGATGGCCACTGAATCATTACTTAGTTAAATCACAACTTCACAGCTAGTGCCAGCTTTTAAAAATTGCAGTGACCTGGCAGTTCAGGAAACAAACAGGTACCTCTCCACACCAACCCAACCAAGAGAAGCAAGTTCAGCCCTGGTATCAGAGCAGAGAACAGTCAGCCCAGCACCAGGAAGGCAAAGAACCAGTCCTAAATGCCTGGTCTAGCCTAGCCTTGGCTTTCAAAGAAGAATAAGTAAGATCCTAAAGCTACGGAGTAGTGATGACACTAAGATTTTAGAAGCATTTTTTAAAGATCTGTCTGTGTGGGAACAAGGCTGCCCATCTCAGTGCACTCTCTACAGATAAAACTTGTGTTTGTGTATTTACAAACTCCACTTTGCTCAGCCTCTGAGGGTCTGATCCATTAGCACGTTCCACTACCTCTAGTCACAGCATGATGCACAAACCATTCCATTTGTACAAACAGAAAGTCACATGCAATTTAATGTTTTAGGATTCCAGAAGTCTCATCAAGGTGCACATCCAGAACTGTCGCAGCCCTGATTTGAGCATGTACAGACATTTCAGACACACTGACCAGGAGCCCAGCAACCACACATGCAACACGCCTAATGCACATTGGCAGTGAGCACCAGGCTGCAACCCTCTGAAGCTGTGGCAGCTGGAGGCATCGTTCATGCAAAATGCATCAACACTGCTGGCAAAAGAAAATCCAAATCTTGCCCCCTCTCAGCAGGGTACCATAATGGCTAGAAATTTAATCAGGTTCTGGCCCATACATCTTACCCCCAGTCCTTGTGTTGCATTATAACAACACAGTGCAATGGCCCTGCCTGAAACAGAGGTGCAAACCTTGCTGTTTAAAGATCCTCCAGGGACTTCCCTTTTCTTCATCCCTATTCCTTCAAATCCCACTGGCTGCCTTAGATGCTCCCTAGTCAGCACACTGGCTGTTTTGGTACTGATTCCTGACACCTCTGGTAGGTTTCTTAATTCCAAAGTCAAGTGGGTAAAAAAGTTAGGCATGGAGATGTCAGTCTAAAGAACAGCAAAAAAATAATCTCTTTCTAAAATGGTTTCCACATGCCAGAGTGTAAGGCAGATCTTCAAGGAGACTTGAAGAATGACCATATAGGTCAGCACAAAAACACTTCTGGCAGGCTACCTAGGCATGCAAGACATCATAAATATATGAATCCAGCACCTGATGTTTAGGGATCTCACATGTATCCAAAAAGAGGAATGTGATTAGTCCTGCAACAAGCTGTATTTCTTCTGTTTTTTTCTCTAGATGCACACAGTTTGGTGTACATGCAGTCACTTTGCCACTCTCTCTCTCTCAAATGTTTCTTTTTTTCCTCTTCAGAGGAAAAGAAAAATGCCAACAACCCATTCCTTGTGAGCAATTTCATCCTTTAACACACTGGATTTTGTTCAGGTCAAGTAACATTTTTGGTAAAGAATATAATTGCAATTGCCTGTTTCTAAGATCTTGTAAATAGCATGACATTATTTTAAAAACTGCATTTACAGTGTTCCTTTAAGTGTTTTAACACAGCTTCAGCTGAAATTGCTTTATTCCAAAGCAATTGAATATAGAGTATTTTTATAATGACCTCTTTGTCTCTCTGCAAATAACTGATATATAGATACTTTCCAGAAAGAGAATGCATCAGAAAACATGCAACCTTACATTTCACTAGCCATAGTTATCTAGCACCATAAAACATCAGTTCCTGAAGATTATGCTGTAGCTAAAGCAAAACAGCGTGATTAGCAGAGTCAAGTAGTGCCTAGAGGCCTTATGCAAGTTTACGTTTGGCACCAAACAAACACACAGGCTCAATTCAGTATGGTAAAGCCATTCTACAGCCAAAGCAGAGGCAATTCCATAGATCAAAAGCAGAAATTAAGCTAAAATTTAGCAGCACATTCATTCCATCTTCCAGGAAATACAGTATCACATACCTCCTTGTCATACTCCTTGGACAACATAGACAAATAAAATAGATATGGGCCTAAACAAGCTGGTCAGAAGACACATTTTTATCATTCAGGGCTGTAAGCTTGTCTACATTACAGCTCCAGGAGGAGTGCCTTTAACATGTGGTTTGAGGCACACTTCGAAGAGCTCCTCTAACCTCCTGCGACACAAAGCTGCACAGAAAGAGCAGATTATTTCCCAGTGTGATAAAATCCAGATAACTTTAAATACTTTTCAGTAGGCATCACAAAAGACAAGGTATACACTTAACTGCTGGATCCAGTAGCCCGCTCCTAGGCTATACATGAAGCAAAGTCACCCTGCAATTCCTCTTACAGGGATACCATAATGGAAAGGAACAAGTTCCAAAAACTTGCCAAGACCACTGGCAATTGCAACATGCAATGCCATCAGTACCTAACATATTGAAGACATAAAGCAACCTCTTCCACCTCCTACCTCTTGCCCCCACCTTGCTCTGGTAAGAAAAGGTGGGGTCAGAGAGGATACAGTAGTACAAAGACACAGGTAAACTCAACTGAGACAAAAACCCCACTGTAATAAAGCTTCTTTTCAGGGTAACTCAGCATCCACTGCGGCTGAGAGCTGTATGGAATTTTTCCACGGCAGAATTGCTCCATGAGTGTCTTTCCTGGGATTACTCTTGCCAGTGCCAGTGGGCCCTGTTGCATGCTGTGAGTCTTGTGAGACTGGGACTCAGCCAGTTCTCCTGAAGGTACACATCATAAACAAAGATTTATGTAGTAAAAGAAACCAAATGAAACCAAACACATAAACTATAACAGGCAGGACAGTGGAGTAAATGACTTGGTTTCTCCTCTGTTTCAGCTGCAGTCATCAGTCATGCTACTTTGTACTTAGAAAAGGTCTGAAGTTATCAGCACTCATACAAATTCAATGTCCCTCTATCAAGCAAATTCTGGTCTCTTAAGAAATCAAGATGCAGTAATAAGTCATAAACAGCATAAATGCATGTTTTTTTCTGAGGGGAAAGTGGAAAGAAGAGTCTTATGATACATATAAGAATTTACATATTTCTGCACAGATCGAAAATATAACTACACATGAGCAAGCACTGCTGGACCTGTACAGACTAGCAACAGGACTTTCCATGTGGATATTACATAGTGCTATCACATCCAAAAAATTACCATGGTACTATTAAGTGCCATAACACTATTAAATCTATAGTACATAAACTCAGTGGTGCTTCAGGGAAACAGATTGCTCTCTCCTTACTCACCAACCACTTTTCTCTCCACAACTGACCTCACTGAGTGGCTGGAGCCTGTCCACAATGGACTCCTCTCCTTTCATGGACACAGGAGCCCATCAGGATGCCAGAATCCCTCACCTCTTCTTTTCTGAGGGCCCACCAAATCCATGTCCAATGCAATGCAATTCTTCTCTTCCATTTTGCTGGAGGAAGGGAAGAATGGCACGATTGAGGGCAAGAAGAGCGAATTTAATCTGTTCCCAGGCACACTCCATGCTACTGCTAGCATAGGAAAACGAGCACGGAAGAAGGAGCTGAACAAAGAGGCAAAATGGAGCTGTATGATGCACAAAGGGACACACTAGGGGTGCATGGCAGCAAAAAAATCAAAGGGGCATGGTTGTGTCAGCATCTAATAGTTTTGATGCTGTTTGCAATCATGTTTACTTAGAACTGCATTGCCGTTGTGCCTGCATTTGAATTGCTGCTTACCCAAACCTCACTAATTCACATCATCCCGTGCAGGCACTGGATTGCTTCTGCAGACAAAAAGGTTTGTAGAGGCAGGGCCAGTGGTATCAATCCCTCACAGAACTCCAGTTAATACAGCTGAGGCGATGCATCTTGCAGGACTGGGGTGTTCAGTGTGAGATGTCTGACTGTAGTAACACCAAGACATATAAGTCCCCCTCTGCCTGGGGACTAGCTATTTTTGGTGTGACCAGGTTTAGGATTTTAAAGGTAGATGTGGCAGTAACCAGAAACAACATTTAACTCCTCTGATACAGCTTCCATAATAAATAAACAGTTCCAGAAAAACACAAGAGAAAAGAGAATTTAAAAAAAAGTTAAATACATGAAAATTGCATAACCAATTTTCTTTACCTTGCATTAGAACTATCCCAAATATTGTCACATAAGTCAGCAACAAATCTCTTGTTACATTATTGATGTGGTTATGACAGTCTTAGAAAGATTTACACATGCACTTAAAATTAAGCATGCAAGCAAGTCCCATCGGGTACTGATGTAAGGTTCATGCCTTCACTTGAACAGTCATTTTACAATTAGCCTTTTTAGCATGCGATGTCTGGGTTCACTTTGTTCATAAGACAATGATTTTAAAGTAACTTATACATTCTGAGTAGTATGGGCAACCAGTACGTGCCCAACAGATAAAAGTTCACACACGACACACAAAAAAACAATTACATTAAAAACAGAGACATTCCACAGTATTTAAAAATCAACTCCTGTATCATTATTACGCAGTTCATACAATTACAGAAGTTTATTCACATGCTATCCACAGCAGAGGGAAACTTTAATGGTGTTCACGTCCTTCCATGCTAAGCCACTGTTCTTACAGTTTACTAGGCTTCAATTTCTCTATCAAAATTATTTGAGTTTGGCATTTTCATTAATGCATTTTTAAACTATTTTGAATGTAATGGTCATGAAATATAAAGTTTAAAAACATTATATATACTAGCTCCCATTACAAATACCAATTTCTGACCTTAAGTTGAACAGACAAAGTAGGATAGTAGCAAAGGCAAAATCAACTACAGAAAGAAGCCTCATTGAGACATACCCTAGGACCTCCCACTGAAAATATGTTTATATTTTGCCAAGCAGTAGAACTTTAAAAAGACAGCAAGTCACACTTTGCACATGCATGAGACAACAGCTATGCCCAGAACTGGTAGCAGAATAGGGATCAAGGGTAACTGACATTCACTCAACACAAACATTTAATTTTGCTGTAAAATACACACCAGGTGAACAGCAAGGGGCATTAGCTAGACTACGTAAACTGTCTTTAGAACCATCTGGCTAAAGGGCAGAAAAACAACATTGTGATTGCATCGTTAAACACTCAAAATGAAGAAATAAGCAGGACACACTACGTAAAGCATTAGCGCTTTGTACCTGCATTACCATAAAGGTGTTTCACATAGCCTCTTTTTTTGCACAATGCAGAAAAAGAAGCCAGTACCTAGGATGATAATTTAATTACCAATGGGGTTAAAAATCTACTGGAAAATCTCACCTCTGGTTTTTACTGAAAATTTGTGTCAATATAATTTATAGCAGGGTTTTCCCAAACAGTTTCAGAAAATGTTTTCAAAGTTTAAGAAAAGACACTGATATGTAACATACATTGTTTAAAAAGCTGTGTAAGTTGCAAATATTGAGCTATATACAATGAAGGAAATTAAATGGGGTTGTAATGCCCATTTCTTGATACCTGAGTGCTTAACTATGCAGCCTTAACAGTATCCCATTTGGGTTTTCCTTTTGAGAGACTGGGTTTGCTTAATATGTCAACATTTGAAATCTTGCAAGCAAAGACCAATTACATTCAATCCCAAAGACTCATATGCCTAAAAGGGTATAATTAAAAAATTAAAGGAAGCGGTCATGCAGGATACTGGCAAGGAAAAGGTACTAATGAAATTTTAGAAAAAGCATTTAACTCACCAGTCCATTGTTTGGCTGAGGTGAAAAAGGCAAACATTACTGAGATGCATCAGTGAGGAAGTTAGAACACAAATCAAGGCCCGTGCCTGCAAGCACATGTGAATAACTTCAGGCCCAGAAGCTCTTTCTGTGGCAAAGTTATTCATATGTGTGCTTGCAGATCCTAAGCTCAGATGTTACCCTCAAAGTACAAAATGCTACTTACATTTTGCTACTGACCTCAGTATAAATAGAAATTTACCTGCATTTAACTGTTTCAACTGAAGAAGACAAAAACCCCCTTGAAGTCTCACAAGGTAATGTAATTAATCCACTCTAGCTGCTCACAGTTCTAGTTTGTTTGTTTATTTGTTTTTAACCTAAGTCTCTCAGAACATGTTAAGTCTTACAAACCAGAAGCCTGCCTTGGAAGCTATGTGAGAACTGCACACCCTGGGGAACAGAGCTATATCTCTGCCTTGCAATACACCAGGAATGCATATGACATGACAATTAAGCCATTATTCTTTTTATTGGGTATCTCTCTGCCAAGCCTCATGTAACCTGACATATACAATATTCAATTAAGTGTCTCTCAAAGTGCTGAGTCTTTCCAACATATGCTTGTGTAGATTTTAAGCATCTGAACTGTGTAAGAAATCTAGCTTAAGGAAGAAGGAGACCACGTAAATGTGTAGCATGGAGCACACGTGTCTTCCCAAATACATAAACACTAACTACACATAAAGTTTATGTGACTAGCATAGGTTAAAATGGATTGCAGATTACAAACCACTGCTTGGAGAAGAGAAAATAAGTAAAAGGTTCAAAAAGCCACAGAATAGAAGACTTTTAAGTCTTTAAACACCAATAGTTTGGTGAGATGTAACTGACATGTAACTGACCAGTGGGCAATGAAAAATTTTTAAAAAGTCTAGATAGGTCAGCTGAGATTCACAAACAGTGAACACAAGATTTAGGATGACTGCTTTATATACACTAGCAATGAGGAATCAAATATTGCTCAATCCACTAAAAGAGCATGCAGTTCAGATAACCTACACTCTTACTGAGAAAGGTGCTGACCAAAGCAACTATCATATCAGCTAGGGCTGAAATAAAGGAGCACACAACTCCAGCCACACTGAGCCATGCTTTGAGTTGTTTGGGGAAGATTTGTTTCCTGATTTTTCCTCGTTGTAAGTTTCATCACTGACTTCAGTAAAAGGACATGGAGTAATTTCTTTTTGAAGTGTCAGTATTCAAATATGAAACCTAATGAAAGTAGTAAGTTTTGAAACACCAATATTACATCTAATTTTATCTCCCTTTAGATATGGCCTTGATCCAGCTAATGGCTAATTTCTTTCCTGGGATGGGAGTATATTGAGTGACTAAATTACTAGGTGATTAAATTACGTATTTTAATTTGTTTATCCTTCTGATGAGTAAAAAAGCCTAAACAGCAGGTATCCACCTGACAGGACAGCACTGAGAAGTAAAAAATCACTGGAAATGATAATCAGATAGGAAACAGAAGGTAAAAAAGGTGCATGGAGAAAATGGGAGAAAAAGCAGGAAGGGACTCTCGTGCTAAGGCCTGCAAGCAGGGCAGGGCCAACATCTGCGCCCACTCCGGGGCCGGCCAGCCGCCGTGCCGAGAGCCCGCTGCATCCTGCCGTGCCTACAGCTGCGTGTGTCCGCGTGTGGCACACGTGTGTGCGTGTATCTGTAAGCATCCGCACACTGTGTAACAAGCGGCACGGCGGGGCTCTCGCTGAGGCACCACTGGGCCCAAATGCGCTTGGCGGAGCCGCGGCCGGGCCAGGGCACGGGTGCCCGGGGGGCAGCGCGGGGCCTCGCCGGGGAGAGCGACTCCGGCCCCACACCGGCACCGGCATCGACACCGGCCCTGGCCCCGGCCCCGGGCGCGGGAGGCGCCGTGCAGTGTCATTCACGCCGACGATGCGCTGCAAGGGGAGCTCAGGCCCGCTGCTCCCGGCGCGGGCAGCTGCGGATGCTCGCCGCGCTGGCACACAGCCCCGCCGGCCGGGGGCCGCCCGCTGCCCACCCCCCGCTCCCCGGGGCCGCCGGCGAGCGGCCGCCGAGCCGCGAGGAGGAGGAGGAGGCGCCACCTCGGGTTTCCTCAAGGACAGGCCCGAGGTCAAACCCGGCAAGCGCCCCGCCGCGGCCCCTTCCCCGCCGCCGCCCGCCCGCCCGCCGGCGGCGGTGCCTTACCTTGGCAGCCATGCTGTGCCCGGCGCGGCCACCCCTTCCCGTCCCTTCCCTTCCTCCGCTCCCCTCCCTTCCGACCACGGCACGCAGCTTCCCCGCCTGCGCAGCAGCCCGCCAGCGCCGGCCGTCACCGCTCGCTCGCACAGGCGAGGATGGGGCGCCGCCCCCGCCCGGCCCCGCCGCGGCCCCGTGATCGCCCGGCACGGTCCGGAGCGGCCCTGCGGACTGCGGGCTGCGCTCCGGGCGAGGCGGCGGGACGTGCGGCCTCGGGCGGAACGCCGGCCTTGCGGGGCGAGCACCGCCTCATCCCTGCGAAGGGCCCGGTTGCCCTCCTGGCTGCTCCGCGGTCACGGCTGCTGGCCCAGCGGGCGCACGGGCGCTCCGGGCTCTGGGGGCCTGCAGCCTCTCCGCCCGCCGGGGACGGTGACCGTGTCACCGGCTGGTGACTCGCTCTCTGACCCCGCGGAATGCCCCGGCGCGTTCGGAGGACACCGGGGTGCCAGCACCTTCACATCAAACCCTGCTGCCCTGCCCAGCGCTGTTTCCTTCCCCTCAAGACAAGCTGCTGTTCGAGGGATGTTTCATCCATTTGCAGCATCCCCAGCCATCATTCTGGGGTGTCCCAAGAACGATCTGTGCCTTCAAACCAAATTTTGTCAATGCCGTGCTAGTTTCTAAGTCAGCAGGAAGGTGACACACAAGCAGCCCGCCGCAGTCCAGGGCTGTAGCCAAGACGAGCACAAGCGTGGCCCGCCGGGCCTCACGGCTGCCTGGGACTGCCTGCCCGGGCATGCTGGGCAGCGCACCTCGGGGGGTGCCGGCCTGTGCCTGCCTCCGGGGCCATCGTCAGGCTGCCAGTGCCCGCTCGGGCTCGTCCAGCGCTTCTGAGGGGATTTTCGGATAGACTGGGATTGGTAATGGAGGCAGGGAGCTTGCCACGTGCATGTAACTAAAAGGTTGCTTGCAAGAACAGCTGCAGGGCAAGTTTTCGAGTTAATAATGATGTATCAAGTTAGTCATAGCTTTGAGGTAGATATTTCAGCACTTTCCCTTAAACTGAGTTGTGTAAAGATGCTAAAAAGACAAAGGATCTCTGAGACAACTACTGCATTAGAAACCAAAAACAATTAACTCTTTGATTGCTATTAGTTGTCCTAGAGAGAGACAGTAGAGGAATGATAAGTATTCCTAAATGCATATTCACCTTAGAAAAGGTGAAGGTGATGTCTCTTCATCTTAGAGAAATTGTAAGGATTCATAAACATATCTGTACTTGCCCACTATAAATCTGTGAAGAATATCTCTTTCTATGTTTTCAATCCAATGAATTAACTACTTCCAGTGTTTGAGCAAACTGTAGTCTCCCCTGTGCCCCTTGGAAGTTTCTCCCATCACCTGTGGGGCACAGCAGCAGATATACCCCCCTTCTCAGCAGTCTCCTAGTTCTCAGTTTTTTGTAAAAACCTCCCACTTGCTGGATTCTCTTCCTTTTCTGCTTGCTCCACATATGTGTGCCCATTGCATGATCTCAGCTGTTCTGTCTCAGCACAACCTTTCTCTTCTTGCTGCATCTCCCTGACCTAGAAAATAGCAGTTAGATCAAAGAAGACTTGAAGCTTTCCTCCAACCCCACTTTTTCAAACAAACACAAAAAACAGACTATGTAGTGCTTATCTGCAAACTAGATAAGTAAATACTGTCACCTTGTCATAAATGAATAGATAATAGCAGTCCATTTATAAACAATAGAAAACAATCTTCGATTATTTTAATGATACCACTAAGAAGAGAAAAATTATGTAGAGAAAATAGCATAACAATTGTCTTATAATACAAATACTATGTTCTGTGTATATTCATAAGTCAGGATATTTAAATGTGATCTTGAAAGTCAGTCCTATTACAAAAACAGGCTTCAACAGCATTTTTTTCAATTTAAGACTGCTAAGAAAATTACTAGAATTCTCATGTTATACTGATACATGGTCTTGAGCTAATTGCCAAGAAAAAGCACAACTCAAAAAACTGCCGATGTTTCAGGTAGACTGGTGGTGAAATTCAGAGAGGTGAGTGAAGAAGAATGATCCTGGAAAGCCTTTTTCAACTGCTCCCTAAATGAAACAGCACCTGACCTCTTTTAACACTTAGAATCATGGAATCATGGAATGGTTTGCTTTGGAAGGGATCTCTGAAGGTCATCTAGTCCCAGTCCTCTGCAGTGAATAGGGATGCCTTCAATCAGACCAGTTTATTCAGTTTATTTGAGATCAGGTTGGATGGGAAATCTACCCATCTACCCATCTGCCCATCTACTGGTCTTGAATATTTCCAGGGATGGGGCATCTACCACTTTGGGCAACCTGTTCCAGCGTTTCAAAAAATGCCCTTTATTTAGTCTAAATCTGCTTCATTTCCCATCCTTCAAGAGTTCCAGGCACCTCAAGATCTGAGCATACCTTCAGCACTACCTGGCTCCTGACAAGACTGGAAGGTTACTGCCTTGCTTGCAAGAAAACCTGAGCTTGGCCTCACAGGTCTCTGATGATGACCAACATGCACATACAGGCCCAAGTTCCTTATATAAAAGGAACTTTGTTCCTATACAAAAGGCAGTGAAGGCTAATAATGTTCATATTTTAGATGATAAGCAATATGACTGTAGTGGACTACAGCACTCTCCTTGGCCATATAATTAGCTTGTTTCCTAAGTCCTCTGTTGATTGAGGTTAGATTCAGGCCCATGTGTCATGCTTATTTCAGTATGTTTTAACCACAAAGCCTTAGACTGCTCTGGGGAAGAGAGGAGGAACACATTTCATTCTTTCTAGTGAAGACATTTCATTGTGAGAGGAGAATCCAAGATCAGCTGGACTGGAGAGAAACTTTTATATGACTCTTTTATATGGTAGAATGCAATAAGAGGAGGGTGAAGTTGTGAGTCAGTTTTCATTACAAAGCATACAAATATTTAGAGAAGTCAGGACATTGTGTGTCTCCAGCAAATGTTTTTTTC
The DNA here is from genome assembly GCF_014805655.1 of Passer montanus. Lineage (NCBI taxonomy): Eukaryota > Metazoa > Chordata > Aves > Passeriformes > Passeridae > Passer > Passer montanus. Next base: position 19,600,090 of record NW_024356505.1, on the reverse strand, counting down.
TTTTCTGTGTTTTACATGTAATACAAAACAGAGCACACAGTGATTTCAAGGCTTCCTTCTACACTAAGAAACAGCCTAGGGTTAGCTCCTTCCTGTGCTCTCTTCTGATAGGGCATCTTGAATGTGTTTGTATGCATGAGGATGGGTTTTGCAGGAAGGGCTGCAGTTTGTTTCCAAGAGAAGTCACAACCAAGTATCTGGACACTGTCCTTGAGGTGCAAAATTAGACTTTGATAGTTTTCATGTAGAAGACAGAATGAGAGCTGATTCACTACTTGATGTTTTGACAATGAGGGTATTGTATAGCGGGACAATGTACCTCGAGAGACACATCTGATCTTTGCTGAGCTTATTAACGATTACCCTGGAGAGACCAACAGCCTGAGGCTCATGATTTTTTAGACTTGCTAAACGACTGATAAAGGGCTAACATTTACCTATTGACAGTGTAAGACAGAGCTCAGTGTGCTGGCTATTTTGGATCTTATTCATTACTCTTTCTATTACTACTTTGCAAGTTCAGCAAACTGTTTCTATGATTTCTCTTACAATGTTCTGGATTTTGTATGGGCAGACAGATTCCCCAAATGTAGGCATTGCAGTATGTAGCTTAAAGGCAAATAAATATCTTCTTGGATCTGGAAAGGTTTGAGAGCATCTGGGAAGGTCTGGAGAGGACTGGATCTGGAAAAATCAGTCTGTAAAGACCTGGATTGCTAACTATCTTGGTGAATAGCTGAGATAAAGCAAAGACTGACCCAAGGCCCTCAAATCTGTTTTGCTATCCAAATTACTGAGCTGTTTTCCTTAGTATACCTTCTCTGTGCCTCACAACAGAGAAACTGTCTTCCAAATGTCTCCTTCTGTGTTATATTGTGTGTTCAGCCACATGGATATTTTCCTGTGTGCTAACAGCCACAAAACTGCACCAAGTACATCTTCCTACAAGTACAGCTGATAGTCAGAAAAACCAATGGGCCTCAATCCTAGAGGGAGTGCTAAAAGGAAATGAACACAAAGTTTTCCTGAGCACATCTTGTTTCTTCAAACTCTTTATTGACCTCTCTCCTTCAGTGAAGTCTTAAGGAAAGGCACAAAGCAGTATTCCCTTCCTTAGGTCAAGGGTTTGGTGTGGATTTTTTGTTCCCTCTGTGGGTTTTTTATTTTGTTTTGTACTTCATAAAGGGTGTTTGGCTGATGTGAGTTAGTTTTTTGTTCCCTCTGTGGGTTTTTTTTTTTTTTTGTTCTTAATAAAGGATGTTTGGCTGATGTGAGTTAGCACATCAGTTTTAATGACTCTTTGCCAAGAATTTGTGCTTGCACAGTAGGCCTAACCCTGAGAATTTCTCTAATAAAATATGACTCACTCTGAATGAATCATTCACAATTCTTCTGTTTGAAGGATATTCACTGCAGATCACGATTTCCTCAAATGTATTTGCTGTTTTTCTGCTTATTTTATAACATTGTCTAATGATTTTCAGTGTGGTTTTTTTTTCTGTTGTACTTTTAAGTCACACATATTCTTAATTTAAACCCTGTTGTTTATTTGTGATTTTTGAGAAGGTTAGTCAAACATGGTCTTATTCCCTTTCTTGAAACAAGATTTTCAAGTACTTTTACATGCATGTCTAGAATTCATTGTCTATCAGTGTTTCTGCCAATGAAAAAACAAACTGGTCCTTTAAATAGTTCAAGGAAAAGTAAATATAAAAGCAGCATGTTGAAGTATGAATAATTAATTTAAAAGTCCATACAAATGGTACTATATTTTCACAGCTTTACTATCTCAAAATCCAACACTATCTCCCAGTGTGTGTCACGTCTACCAGGAGGGTGGCATTCACAAAGTTGGAAGGAGAAGCTATGATTCAGTCTTACAGCTGATAATGGCATTTACACTCACATTGCTGTAAAAATGAAACAGCTGAAGGTGCTTTACCAAAGTTATGGTTTAGAAATGCATCTGAAATAACTAAAGAAACACTGCTGCTGATGATGAGTAAGGGGTTAATTCTTCTCTTGGTGTAAATCAGCATAGGTGGTAGATTTGTGCTGATTTACATTGGCAAAGCCCAAAAGATAGAGGGGATATAGGACAAACGAAAGATGCTATATTTACTTCATAAGTGAAAAAATGCTTCATAACTCAGGCACATCATTGGCATGAATAAGTTATGAAAAATCTTCACAGCCAAAAGAACATAATCATCCTTCATGTATAACAGATTTGTTTATTCTGTAAAGATTCATTTCAGTTGATTAATTATCAGTATCTGCTGATGGTGGAGGTAACAAGCCATCTCTGATGAGAGAATCATTTTAGGACATGCTCAGAATATTTTATCACCTAGTGCAAGTTGTGTATGCTTAGAATATTTATCATACCATGTACTAATAGTATCACATTTTATAAGCTAAGTACTGAATGTAAATTATATTGTAGATGTAGGAGTTATCTATATTTTTCTTGATTTTTTTTAAAAGAGGGATATAAAAAAATAAAGCCCAGTAACAGTTGTGTTTGCATGTCAAGTGCTGAACTGTTCTGCTGCATTAAATCATTGTTCTAGACAGTAAAAATTTGCATAAGTGCAGATGGCAGCTCCTAACAATACCATCAGAATTGTTTCACCATACACCAAATCCAACCAGTGCCATGTACATTGCACACTCACTAGCCATTATTCACAGATGGAAGCGAACAAGATGGAGGTTTATCAAGAGGTAAATTACCTTCTTTTTTCTGCAATTTTATTTATTACCTAAACTAAATTGCGACTCCAAGTTAAAATACCAAAAGAGGGATTAGATCATCTCAATACTGAAGCATTTATGAAGAGGGAAAAATTATAATATATCTGTCAATCACTGCAAAATAAAAAGCAAAAGCAGATCAGATTTTTAATACGTTATAATAATTTGCTATTTATGAAGCTAACCTTAGTCACCAAAATACCTAAAATATAAAGTATTATCCCTAACAAGATAGGTTGACATCTGTTTCTAAATCCATTGAATAGACACACTACTTCAATCAGAATTTATTCAAACAGAATAGACTAGGCATAATTTAACAACATTTGTGGGTCTTTAAAGTGTAGATACAAATATCTGTGCAAACTGAACTTGCATTGTGTGCAAGAGGTCAGCTGGAGTTTGATTAGCCAAGTCTTTGCAGAAAGTAACAGAACCTCTGCAGAGTTTTATATCTCTGAAGCACTGAGTTTCTCTTAGCTTCAACAAACTTACATATTTGAAAATACAAACATTTGGTCATCTTGAAACTCAATGTTTTCTTTCAATCTCCAGCCAAAACCCATAATTTTTTATTTTCCATGGAGATAAAACATTTATTAAGTATTAATGCGTATTTCCAAAGGACCCACTGTGAGCTAGTCTTTTTCCACAAGCTGAAGAAAGATGGTCTGGCTCAAAGTCCTTTAAAACCAAGTGGAGCTTTTTTGTTAGTTTCAGTGCTTGGCTTAAAGTCGAAGACTATCACCTACCTCGGTATTTACAGCTCCCTGTTATCAGCATATGCCAGCTTCTGGTATTTGTTTTGTTAAAACGAGATGGATTGAGGCAAAAGTTCAAAAGGTTTTTAATTACTTACAAGATTGGAATCACTGATAGCAAGTGTTTTTATCTAGGGAAGATGGTAACTTCTCATTATTTGGAGTACTTGGTTTTAATTTCATTACCAAGAAATGCAGGTCACAGTGCTTTTGTATGCATCTGGTCAAAAGTCAGCTGGCATCCAGTTTCAACCAGGCCCAAGAAAACAGTAGCACTCTCAGAGGAATTATATTCCTCCACAGCAACCTGATAAAGAATAAAGATTTCTTATTGCTTCCACTGAAGAACTGACTGCACTGTAGCTTAATCTCTTTAATATCAAAGAATCCCTACCAAAAAAGGCACTAGGAAAGCCCAACTGCAGGGGAAGACATCAGCTCAGCTACTTATCTCTTTAAGATTCTTCTTCCAGAAGAATCCACAGGAGATCAGACTTTCTAGGTTGCTCTGCTCACATAGCTGCTTTCTTGGTAGATAGTTTCTGTCCCCTCTTCTCTTTTAATTTTGTTTGCTGTTCTTTTCAGTTTGGTTGGAGCCAGCCTTGGTGAGGTGGGAAGGAACCATTTGGATCTGCGGTTTCATGAAGTAGACAAGGTATTTCTCAGGATGAGTTATGTGATCAGTGGTGACTCAGTAAAAATGAGTTGTGCAGCTCTTGTGGTTTTGTGTCTCAGAGCTTTTCTAGCCAGATGTCCACACTTTACATATCAGAAGGAGATTTTCAGGGCTTTCAAGTAAGTTCCTAAAAGTTTAACTGAGGCAGATGTTTTAGTTGTTTAGTCCACTATTTCTGTAGTGTAGTTAGCAAGGTTTAAACAACAGATACAGAAAATTCCCTGATATGCTTGCTGAAATCAGTAGGAAAATTCCCATCTGGGATTAGGATTTATCCTCTGTTAGATTCTGTGGGTGGATAGAGGTGTATGAGGCAGAAAAGGATTCATCTTTTTTCTCTTTTTCCACTGCTTCTACTACAGCAACAGAGCTAATCACATATGAGTCAGCAAAGTGTCCTTTTCCAGGGAGAGAAAAGAAAACCTGAAAAGGGGAAAAAATTGTTCATCTCTGCTGTGGTGAGGAGAAACACTTTGTCATGAACTGCTTTCTTGTTTATATTAGTACAGAGTGACTTAAAGTGCACATCACTGAAATGTTCATCACCTGGTGAGGGAATCCATTACTTTAGCCTTCTGCAGCAGCATCAGAGGAATAGTCATAAAATGCACTCAAGGCCTATGTATTTTCCTCTTTTTCTAGACTATCGCTGTCAGTGCAGAGCATATACAATCACTGTGAGACTCATTACTAGATTCAGCCAGATAAGTCAAATAAGTAAGGTGTATTTATTGAGAGAATCACTGTGAGACTCATTACTAGATTCAGCCAGATAAGTCAAATAAGTAAGGTGTATTTATTGAGAGAATACATGCACCTTTTACTCCCAAGATTTGATTACCCTTCTTGAATCCTCAGCCACAAATCAGATACTAAGGTGATAACCAGCACTGGACATGTACAGGTTGGTTGTTCTTCTATTAGGGACTTGTGCTTTTTTTTAGTGAGAATCCACTCACTTTCCTTTGGCCTGTTTGAAACTGGGCTTTATGAGATCCACGCAGAAGTTCAATCTAAAAAGCATTTGGAACTTCAGAAGAGTTTTGATGACTGCTTCATATTATGGCTTATTGGGGGAATTGTGTCTTTAAGAGATGCCTAAAGGAGCCCGTTAATATTGTTATATTGTTTGGAAATTGATATAGAATAGCATTTTGCAGCAGCAACTCTTATAGTGGATGAGACACGTCAGTCAGACTTCTTGACTCTGGGCGATTGCAAAATACAATACTTATCTCCCACTCTGTCAATCTTGTATTGGTTCCTAAGTATGTCCTAGGTATATAGTGGAGAGTTTGGTCCTGGTTTATTTGCTTTTAAAAGCTAAGCAAACTAACTACAGCCTTCTCTGTATTTTCATGTTGTACTTGATATCAAGTAGGAGATCCATGTCCTGCAAAACTTGGGCATGAGTAGAAGTGACTTTCAGCTCCAGGGCATGTGTCCTTTAAATTCTGGAAGGCCTGAGTTTGCTGACCTGCAGTGCCTGTTGCAGAGCCTGTTGTTAAGTACATTTTTGGACAGGAACTGAGGAGATGAGTTCTGATCAGTTTTCATGGCAGTATCTACCTCACTTTGCATTGACACATTTTTAGTGAAACTTAGCAAATCATACCTTTTGAGAGTCTTGGTCCCAGTCAGAGCTTTTCCTCTGGAGGAAAATCATTCTATGAGTGATTATGGAGAAACAAGCTCAGCCTAAGCATCTGATACCACTTTCTGTTTCAGGGAGAAACTTTAGATGCTTAGGTCACTGTAGCTGTTATCACTGTAGCTGAGCTTTCAGATTCCTTTCAGGCAGATCTTCTATATTCTTGCTACTAAAATCAAAGATACTCACTTTGGTGCCAGGGAGTTTGAAATGCTTGTGTAAATCATTAACATGAACCATTTATTCTGACCACAGCTACATGGTCTAAAGTTGATATATGGAATCTGTTAATCATTACTCGTCAACTACTTGCTGCATATCAGAAGGTGATTCCAAAAGCTCCTGCCAACTTTTCAGAGGTCAGTACCTCGAGTTCCTTTGCTTAACTAACCTGCATTCAGCTTTTGTAAGTGATCCTGAAATGCCTAGTCAGTTTTTTTTGTAACCTGTGACACCTCAAGAGAAATCCTAACTTCTCTCTGTCAGATACATGAAAAATGGTGAAACACTTGGAATGTTATTCCAAAGCTGGTTTTTCGCTTTTTCCCTCAATAGAGTCAGGAAGTACTACAACCCTAGAGATACCGCCGTGTGTGGTTCTGCAAGTTTCAGGGGCAGGAATTGGCATTCCAGCAGGGACTTTGAACAAATTTTCACACAGTGTGACTTGTACTTTGGTACATGACAGACAGTGAAAGCATCAGAAATATCTGCAGAAATGCTGGTGCATCTCAGTTGCTTGGTGTCTGCTGATTTTATTTATTCCTAACTCATTATGCTGTGGTGCAGGAAATATCCTGGTCTTTCCCCAACAGCTACTCATGAACCTCCTTATCTGGCCAATATTCTTTCTCTTCATGATCCCCCTTTCATTCTTTCTGCCACCGAGCAGCCTTGCTCAGTCTGACTTTTTTTCTAATGTGGGTACTTGCAACCTCATTCTTTTTCAGTTCACTAGTTTTCCTTTCCTAGCCCAGTGCTTGAAGTCCTTTGCCTTTGTGTCTAAGACTTTTCAATGGCTGCTCTTCCTCTGCCTGTTTTCTTACTTCAAACTCTGCTTCTGTAACCCAGCACATCATTTCTGACTTGTTTCTCTTGTGCCTTAATTGAGCCATTTTATCCTCTCTTGTGCAGTGAAGCAGAAAAGAAATTCCCTAATTGTAGTTTGGATCGAAAGTGTTGCATTATCCAACAACATCAAAGAGTAGCCTTTCTATGGAAATGTGGGGAGCCAACATCCTTCAGTTGCTGACTCAATGTAAAACAAATATTTAAAGAATTTCAGTACCACCCCTGAGCAAACCATTACTGTGAATCTGTAGACGTTTCCAAATTTTCCAAAGTTTTTATTTTGTCCAAATTAGATCATTTTACTGGCATGCAGTAATAAAAAGGCACATCCCCAATAGAATTATTAGCTGTCTATTAGTTTTTATCCGTCTGTTCCAGAATAGGGTGAATGCCACAACCAACTACCTGGAAAGAGGTTCAGCATTGAAAACACATACTTTGCATCTTGTTCTTCAGAATGACTGCATCAGTTTTGCTCAGATTTTTCAAAAAAAGTTACTGTGGGCCAACCAGCTCCATGGAATATTATGGCCCTGTGTGATAGGTTATCTGTAGGCAAATGAAAAACCTTATAATAGAAAATGCTGAAAAAAACTTTATATGTTTTTTCTAATTGTATGATGAATAAGTTATTTGTGTAATCTCACTTTTTTCTTTATTGCATTCTTTTCTTTTTTGAGACATAGAATGTAAGTAGCTATAGTTAGAAATAGTAGAACAGCAGAGAAATAACTGTGATTGTTTGTTGTATTGAAGTACTAAATGAGATATTCAACTTGCTTTAAAGAAAATGGCAGGTTATAAAAAAAATAGCTCAGATTAAATGCACTATTTTTTGTCAGAATTAAAATGCTTTGTATGTTCAATCTTCTAGAAAAGTAAATGACTGTACAGAATATATATAGAAAGTCCTGATATTCCTTGAAACAATCATTGATCAGACACTGTAAAGCCTCAAACAGAGGTATGTTAGTCCTTAGAGAATGACAGAAAATTACAACAGATTAAGAATATTTACTTTGGCAAGAGAGAACTAAAGTTTCTGGAGGAAAATGCTTTTTGACACTGTTGTAGAAATAATCATGTAACAGTAGAAAGCATTCCAACTAGAAATGGGATTTATACAAACCACTGATTTCTTTGTTGTCTTTTGCTTCAGCTAGTACCCAGTTTTACTCCTGTAGCTATTCTTTAATTTGGAACTAATTGCAGATGTAGGGTGAAAGTGAGTTACAACTTTATATTTACAAATACAAAAGAAATAACAAATTACATTACTGAAGAAAATAAAGACATTTACTTAAATACAACTTTTGATGTTAAAGTTAGGATTCCCAGCTTTAAAAAGAAAATCTTACAAATTGCAGATATTATTTCAACAGTCATGTTTTGGCGGTGTTCTGTAGAAATACATTGTTTCTTAATAATTTTCTGATCATCATGAGGAATGAAATAAGGGATTTTGTGCCTCATTATGATCAGTACCCTTAAATATAATGTTTTATAGAAGAGTGTGGTGCACTCCTGAATTTGGAAGTTAGTGTTAATAAAGATCACAGATCCCACCTTTAGGTTTGCACAGTTCTTTTGCTGAATAAGTAAAAAATAATAGATTGCATTGACTATATACACTGTTCATTTTTAATGGGAAGTGAAGGTTTTATGCGCTGCAGTGTATTCTTATAGTTCTTCAGAGTGGAAGTTACATACATATGATTGCTTTCATCTGATGCCTGGAAGAAATTCGGACTTCAGGTTGCAGTAGTCATGCTGGGTTAGCTGGAAGTTGAGGGAAAAGGTTTTTGATAGATGCAGAATAAAAAACTAGTTAAAGGCTACTGCTGTTGAAGAACAAAGTTAGGCTAAGAATAAACCAAAGGCTGAACTGAAAGGTTTGATTTTTTAAATTACAGATTAATTCATTCTAAATTCTTAATGTTCACTGCTTCTCAAGAAACAAACCATAATAATGCTCTAGTTTTATTCTAAAGTTGTCATTAACTCTAAATCTTATTTCTCATTGAAGCAAAGCAAATACAAAAAATAATATTCCATTACAGAGATGTATTGGTAGTTCTGAGAAATTCAATTTGTCTTCAGTGTATCCCATTTTGTAAAGGACCACTTTTCAAGCTGAAGAATATTCCTGAAAACTTGTCATTTTCGTATTAATGTTTTTTCAATCCTTTCCGCACTGTTATGACATTTTTAAGCTTCAGTGTTGTTTTCCAAAGGAAGTTATTTCCATTGCCTGAGCAAGTGAACTGTGCAAAACAGGCCACGAAGCAGGAAAAGGAGAGCGAGTGTCTGAAGGAAAACAACCACAACTATGAGCAACAATTGCAGTGAATGAACCAGGGGAGTCTGAGGTTTTGCAGCTCTCTCAAAGTAGCCTTTAGAAAGCAAAAGTAGATTCAGGTCACAAACATGTTTACTCACTGGGACAGTTTTGTGATGTGTATTTTCCTTTAGGCCCCAGGCAGGCAATTTCTGCCAAGGGTGTATGACAGCATAAACCATGGCTTAGAATTCAGATTTCAACTAAGGAAATCCAGAGCAAGACTTAGTTAAAGAAACTAATCACATTCTCCAGAGTAGATCTAATAGCCTTGAATCACATGAGTGAAAATCCTTCTGAGGTCAACAGCATTATTTGCTGCAGTGGAGAAGACTCTAAAGGAAAAATGATCCATTGATCCAAACTCTGTATATAGTCTATAGCTTTAGGTAGAACTGATATTTGCCCATGTTGTATGTTCTGGCAGTTATACTAGTTGACCGCTATCTATGGAATGCAGTCACAGAGGTGTCCCCTTCTTCATTTACATCTTTAGTCATTCCCCCAAAGTCATAGCTGATTCAGAAAGCAATTTGCAAAAGATGTCTCCTCAATTGAATAACCATGAACTCTAGCATGTCTCTGATTATTTGTTGCGAACTTTGCTTAGACAAATCTACATTCATACATAGCATCATGTCTGCTTGTCTAAAAACTGTCTTCTGTAAATCCTAAAATGTGAACATAGCAAAGGTTATTTAAGATGCTTTCACCCTGCTCAGTTTCTCATTGTTTTCTCTAGTCCAGCTAGAATGGATTCAGGTGATACAAATGTCAACATTTTGCCTTGGAAACTGATAATAATTTGTGCATACAGGGAATGCTGAGGAAATCCCTTCAGAAGTTTATGTACTTGACTCTTAGTGTCTGTGGGACAAAGTAGTGAGCGTAAGCAGGAGGAGTGTCTTTCAAAGTGCTGATAATTCCACTTTCTACATACAGGCTCACACTTTGTCAGCTTAAAAGAAAAGCACAAAATTGTTGTGAAAGGGTACCTGCTCCTTTTAGCTCATACCGCTCACGCAGTCTTTAGACTGCTTTCGGTATCCTATGATACACGAGTCACCAGGGAGAAAACAGAAGGCAGGAGCAAACAGCATCGTATGTTATTAAGAATAAAAGCAGCTAATAGTCCTTATTATGTAATGGAATTATAGCAGTAAACAATGGTGGCAGTTCTGGCACAGTTGCATTTAGTGGGTATCTGACGGTGAATATCATATTTGATTTCCATCAAGTTGATCAAGCAAAAGCAAGCAAAAGTTAAAGGGCTGAAGGGCAGAAAGCAGAAGAATCTGAGGGTACACTGAAAACAACTGAAGCTTTTTGCTTCATAAAGAAGGTGGTATTTGTGTCGTAAGAAATGGATTGTGCCAGAAAAAAAAATTAGCTTAGTAGTCTTGGCTCTCACAAAAATTCAAGAGCAGAATGACTTTCAAAGAAATTGAAAGGCAATAAGTCTAAAACTACAAAAAGAGATGTCCTTTTCCACTGCACATAATTGCATTTTTGAAGACACCACTACAAAATGCTGCTGCGTTAAGGTACTCAAGACCCAACAGATTATTATTTTTTGTTATGAATACTAAGAATCCCATTCTATTACATTTACTAGAATAAAACTGTATTGAGTCCACAAATTGTGTTTGAATTTTAGAAAATGCTGCTGGAGCCAAGAAAAGATAACTTTGCTCTTTTTTTTAAGTTTTGGGGTTTTAGTAACTTAGAATTGTGTTCTGTGGGTAATTTTTATAATGCTTTGAAAGAATGACTACTTTTGAGTAACAAGAATGCTATATTGCCTGAGATGGAAAGTCTCTATTGCTGTGCATACGTCCTGAAATAAGACGGTCCCTTTTATACTGCTTCATCATTTTCCCCTTCTTTTGAATGCTTTGTTCATCAGATGCTTACCTCTTTAGTTTTGAGTTTGATTACAAACATTTGTATTACTTCAAAAGAGCTTTTAACTTTCTGTTCTCTTTGGTTCCTCTTTTTCCTAAAGCCCATGGGTTTCTAGCATTTGGGAACTCCAGTCTAGTTCTTCAGCCATTCTTTGTTGTTGGCGTTATCATTTATTCATTTGATGTTAGAATCGGTGACTACAGAGATTGGCTGTGTTAAATGCATTATAATCCATCAGCAGGATTTAAAACATGTATTTATTTGTTTCTATCAAAGGCAGAATTATACATTTAATTTAGAAATTAAAATTTTAACCTTTCAAAAAAATACTAGAGATCTGCTTGTTGTTTTCTTTGTCTTTGAAAATCACTCCAAAATAATTCCTGTGGAGTGTCTGACCCTTTGGTCACAGTTTTTATTCAATCCATGCTGGGTTTCACCATGCTGATGAGACAGGGATGTCTCAGCTGTAGCTGAGACTACAGCCTCAGTATTGGAAAATATGGTTGTATTTCTTCTGATGTCAGAGTTGGCTTGTTTGAAACAAGCAGGGAACTCTCTGCTGTCTAAGAATAACCTTTACAGTGATATAAAAGAGACTTAATTCCATGAAATTATAAATTGTTGGCTAATAGCTGTGTTCAGTAATGAGGAACTGTTGTGATGTGCCCTTTTCAGGGACACTTTTTGCCCTTCTGTCATCACACCAGATGATTGCCTGTAGCCGTATGTCTGTGCAGTTTGGCTCATTGCCTCCCTGGCCTCAAGAAGCCTCAGCTTGTGCTTTCTGCTATTTATAAGGAGCACTCCATTTTCAAAGGTACTCAGCTCTGCGAAATGTCAGCCTGGTCCAGCTAGCCAGACCCAAAAAATTATTTTCTTACAACATCAAATCTTGAAGGCAATGACAAAATGGCCACCACTGTGGCCAGAAGAGCCCATGTATGTGTGCACTGAGGTCACAGGGGTCATTCAGGATTGGATCTCTGTATAGAAATGACAAAGCTTTTTATAAACTTCAAAAGAAAGAATGAAAGTTTCCACAAAAGCGCAGAAACCGCTTCCACTGGCTACTAACAAAAGGTATATTATATAGCTGTCATCTTAATGGGTTTACTATTTTGGACATGAGGATGAAAATTATGCAGTTCTTCCATTTTCTCTTTTTCTAGACTTGCATTGGTTACACTGTGGTAACCAGTAGACCAGAGCCTTTTCTGTGTAAAGTGGTGAACATTCAAAGACCTACCACATGAAATCCCAGTCCTGCAATCAGAAACAGAGAGAGCTTCCCATGCATCCAGAGGCCCACTACCAGCCAACAGAAACATCAAAGATCACTTTTGAAGGTGTAAGCACAGAAACTGAGACACATGTACTTTGATATTCTCCTCCCAGAGAAATGCAGACATATTTTATATTTCTTTTTAAATTAATTTCTTTAATTTTTAATATTGTTAATTATCTAAAATGTGCAAAAGCTCCTAAAGGGTAACATAAGAGAAGAGATATGGAAATGCATTTTAATTCCTAATATAGAGAATTATAATTATGTGATTCTGTGATATTTTTTTTCCTTCCCTGATGTTTTCCAGAATGTGCTATAAAAATAAAAACTTACCACTGTCTCCTGGCATGTGGTAACATGGTACTGGCTTTCTTTATTTTTCTTTTCCGGCCAATTCAAAGTCACTATTTTGAAAAATCAAAGTCTTTTTATTTATCTTCCTCTGGATCACTTTGTCCAGAATAAGTGTCCAATATCAACAAAGAAGGAACGTGGTAGCTTAGCGTGTCCCTTTGTTCCCTCTGTGAAAAACGGCAGTGCTATACATCTTTGCTCCCACTGGCTGCATGGCTGTCAGGCACCAGCATTTTGGGAGTAACTTTCTCAAACTTTGTATTTATACAGACTAATTTATGTGTAACAGAGGATTCTTCTGGTAAAGAAAGTAGAGTTCCTGAATAAGCCAGCATCTCCTTTCCTATAGAAAGCTGGAGACAGGAGCTAGTGGAGACCTTTTTTATCAGTGTTAACTTATAGAAAACAACATAAAACTTAATCCAACTGTTTGTTTTTATTGATATCTTCCTGCTGGCAAGGTGTGGAAAATCCTGTCATTTCAGAACTAGGTCATTTCAGACAGTTAGAAGATCCTCATGTATTATGATAAATAACTACAAAAAATGAAAGTTATGCTATGACAAATGAAGGAAAGATTATGTGGTATAAATATCACATCTTGCCATATATGTTACAGAAAGATTTTACACACCATGAACAAAATTCTCCTATGAGACATTTTTCTTCATCTCAAGTGCCTGAGAGGTCTAATCCTGGTCCTGATAGCTGTTCACATTACTGAGATACCTCAGACCAGAATTTTGGGAGAGCTAGTGTGGCGTGGTATACATGCCCTTTCTCAGATATAGGTGCCTGCCCCAAAGAACTTCCAGTTTCAAAAGGTCGTAATTTGCTGTCATGGAGAGGACTTGAAATTCAAACACTTGATTAAGTCATTAGCAATTATACTGTAAGAGGTTTAGTAGCAATCGTAACATACAAATAAGCCTTTAGGCTTTAAGTATATGTTGTTTTTATTATACTGTAACTAGTTTACCATTATGTTTCCTTGTGACAGATTGTTTTCTTCCCATGGAACACAGCCATTGCTAATATTTCCATTATGCTAATATTCTAAGGGCCAATTATTGATATTTACATCACAACCTTTTCGAAAAAAGTACCATTCATGAGTCCATGCCATTCATTTTCCAAGAATGAGTTAATTTTTTTTTACCATTAGCATGCCAATTACTTGAGTCTCCATAGATTACCCGGTTCCTGTGGATACTGCTGTCTGTCATTGCTGCTGAACACTGATTGCTATTCAAGAGCCTGTCATACCAGAGAATATTTTTGTAAAACCAAACTGGTTCAGTCCAGACACACAAGACCTAGGAATTCAGATGGCCAACCCCAGTCTCCAAGAACTAAACAAACCACACAGCTGAGCTCAGATATGGAAAACCCTGCAAACCAAACATCCAACTCAGTATACACAGCAAGCCAAAAAGCCTCCCAGATACAGAGGCAGGACTGCCAGCTGAGAGTGGCTATTGCTAAAGAAGAGAACATGCAGGCAGGAGTTGCTTAAGTGAGCAAAAATGAGGCAAGAATATTTAAGCTGAAGCAGGGTTTAGCACAGCAGTGATGTAATCTGAATGACTGGCTCTAAAAAGGATTGCATATTGTCAGGACAATGTTTCTTTTCCCTCAGTGATCATGGAGCAGGAGTTCTGCAGAAGGTGTGCACAGATGGAGTGGGGACATCAAGAAGTCTCAGGTGAGGACATCTCCAGGGGTATGGCAGCATGCTCACAAAGAGCTTCTCTTGGCTGCAACACTAACAGCTCACAGGGACAAATTAAGTTTACCAGTGTGCTCACCTGCCTGGCCTGAAGCTGAGCTCCAGAATCATGTCACAGTGTTTTCTGGTTTTGATGGTCACCTGGGGCTGGAAATGCTCAGGAGCAAATGAAGAATGAGATACATGAGTGGCTGCAGAGGGAGGAGGGGAGAGAGCTGCTTTAATCGCTGCTTGTTACCTTGAAAAGCCTTTGAAGGGAATGGTTGCAAGGATTAAAAGCTAGTGTGATTATTTTAACAAATTACATTTTTGAAAAGAATAAAAGGAGTAAGTTTCAAGCAGAAATATCTATGAGACTGTGAAACAATTTCCAAAGAAAAATGGTTCCCAAAACTTCCTTGTTAAGAGTTATTTCAAACTAAATTGGACAAGTAAATAGGGAGGAAATTATGCATAAAATAATGAAAGTAGTTTCTTACTTAGTAAAAAACTACCTAGAAAACAAAACAAAACAAACTTTAATTACATAGGAGTAGAAAGGAATATTCCCATTTTAAGAACCTATTTGTGTCAAAGGTCAATGTCTCTTTACATATGGAGGATATATGCAACATTTAAATTCTTATTCTTCTTGAATATTCTGCAGACCATCAGTGAGATATTTTGCAAAATATGGTCATTTCTTTAGAACTATGTTATGCATCATTCCTTGTGACCAGCATATAACATTGCACAAATAACTGTCACATACCACAAAAAATGCACTATATTGTCAGATGTTGGATCTGATATTATGTCCATTTTTTGGACATATAGCATGTTTATTGTACTTTTTTGACAAATTTGTTTTAATTTGAGCTTGAGAAAAAAGGCAATAATAATGTCCAAATTCCTTTAGAATTTCAGAGAAGGATCAGAATATTAAGGTATCTGTTTTATGGCAATTCCAGCACTTCCCATTGTGTGATTTTGATTCCTAACACATCCTGGGGCTGTTCTGCATTTAAAATTATTTTTAATATAACATAAAATTAACTGAATACAATTCAACAGAAACTAATCTAGTATACATTTCCATTAGCACCTAGGAGCTACGTGTTTTTACATACACTCATCTAGCATATCAGCTTCATTAGCAGGGAGGCACCTCCGAGCCCCTTTCCCCCATGAAAAACTGAGATCCAGAGAAAAGTAAAAGCAACATCACCAAGATATGTAAGTCACATCTTCAAAAGCAGGTTATACATCCAAAGAACAAACCTTAAAATTTTATGTGCTGTCAGTTCCTACTAAAATAATTGGAAATGAGGCCTGGGAATATTTGAATACCATGGCCTTGTTAATTGAACGTCACTAATATTATCACTTACAAACCCAGAGGGAGAAGGAAAACAGGTACCCCATTCCTGTAGTCAAACCACTGGGCCTTTCATTAGCATTTATTTCCCATATACATTGCTAAAGGACAATTGTGTGCTTCAGAATAGCTTCATATGTTTTTCAGTTCCTTATACCTCTAAAGCATTTTAACAAAAAATTCAGGCCCATCTGTTCCTTCAGTGCCTCTGAGGTTAAGCTGTAGTTGAGCAGGAATTGGCAGGATTTCAGTCTTGGTCACAGGTACTTAAAACCTCCCTAAGTTCCATTTTAATCACATAAGCCCTTTTCTAGATCAAGACTTAATGTACAAATCCGTCTCAGAAATTTTATCCTAAGAGAATGTCCTGGGGTCATGTAGAAAAACTGTAAGAGAAGGAATTGAAATTAGGTGATATTCTCGGATAATGTTCTCTGAATACCCTCCCCAAAAATGTTATTTATGTTGTAATAAGCTAATGGTAATTTTTGCTGCCCTGAAATATAGCAGAAAATCATTAGGAAGCTACCTATTTTCAGAGCAAATGAAAGATGCCTTTCTTTTTTAAATATCTACCCCTAAAAAGGGGTAGATATTTACATCCAAAGGCTTTTTTTGTTCTGTAGTTGAGGCAGGAAAATGCATTATTCCTCATCATATAGGCCGTATTTGCTTTGCATGAAAATCATGGTTAGAAGGTTAGAGGACATCAGGAGTGGAATTAGGATATCTCAGCATGAGACACTCACAACTGTGGCAACTGTGAATGAAAGGGGAGGTTAGAGGGCTATCTGGAGCTGACAGCAGTATTGAAATAGCTGGTGACTTCCACGGTGCACACAGCAAAGAGAGCATAGAGCATCATTGCTCCTGACTGGGAGGCATGGCTGAACATAGAGGATGAGCAAAGTCACTTGCTATAATTGGAAAATATATAAAATGGGGTTTGTGTCTCCATTCAGCTAAAGTAATACAGCATTATTAATGTATATGTTATGACTACATTGATTATGTAATCCTTCCTTCACTGTAGAGAGTATAGAGGTGGCACTTCATGATTTTGTGGGTAAGCAAGTTGAAAAGGAAAACCTGTGACTCTGCTGATGTAAGTTGTCCTTGCCTTATTAAGACCAATGAAAAGTGATCCTTACAATGCTTGAAGATTTCCCTTTTCTTTCTAAATAATGTGTGTTTTTGAAAATAGCCACACTATCAGTGTGGTTTGTTGTCCCATTTAACACCAGAAAATTAGAATCAGTTGATTGCAATGTTGTCTGCATAAAGCTGGTTAATCTTCTAGTTGAAAATAATTTCTTCGTATATACAGCATTAAATAAAGCTTCTCAAAGTTACTTTGAAATGTAGCCTGTGGATTTTATACCTTTAGTCTTTGGTAGTCACATCCTTTTCTTTCCAGTCCTGTGTATGTAGTCATAAACACTCTTTTATTACAGAAGGGAAAAAAGTAAAAAATTGTGCAGTTAAAGAGGTCTTTGAATGCTTGTTTACTCTCAGACCTCTGGAAAGCAGCTTTTAAAATAAAGCAGAAAAGATGGCTGTCTGACATGTAAGGAAGATTTATCTTTCTTCAAATACATTTTAATGAATGTGAAGGGTTTTAAACTCTCTGACTGTACAGCTTGCTATTCCCTTTGAAAGCAGTTTAATTTCTGTTAGCATGCAGATACTGCTGAGACTCTGAGACTGCTAAAACAAAAAAAAGCCTAATTTTATAAGAAAATCTGTTCCAGTATCTTAATTTTGCTTTTATTAATTGCTTATTGCTTGAGATCACAGGTCAATAGACTCAGGGCCCAAAGCAAGGCAGTTTGCTCCACGCTTCGCCTGCTACACTATTTGAAACTTCAAAAAGTTGCACGCTGAACACATCAAAGATTGGTTGGGGTTTTTTAATACAGTAAAGGTATATAATAGAGCTTTTGTGTTTTCCCCAAAAGTTAATAAGCATCCTGAACTTTAAACATAAAATCCTGACATTAATTCAATGGGGCAAATTGAGTAAATCCCATGTTTTGACATGAAACAGTCTCTTGTTCTCATCAGATGGAAGTGAATATCCTGCTATTTTAGGTCTAGGAGCCTGCAAATGTCAGAGTTTGTGCCTGTAGATAGACATCCAGCCAGGAAATATCAGTAAAGAAAAACAGTGGATTAATATTGTGATATTCTTGTTTTATCATCCCACTGGTTTTTCAGATGTCCAGTAGTTCATGCAATGTGCATCGCAAACAGCGCACATTTCTACCTGCAGCGTCAGGCAGGGCAGGTAGGAATGACAGAGAATATCCTGTTGCCCTGTCTCAGGTTTGATTGTGGCACTTTGTTATCCAGCTGACATGACATATTGCCACGATACAGCATGTCCATGGTGTTACTGAGCAAATGTGAAGAGTGTGTCCCGAGGGACTGAGGCAACGCCGCAGCTCCGCGTCTGCCGCTCCTCCGGCCACTGCAGGCGTGGGGAGCTGAAAGCTTGAAAGATAGTGAAAGCTGGACAGGTTGCAGTGGAAAGAGGACATAATTAGAGGACATAATTAGAGGACATAATTAGAAATAGCAATGTAAGAGCTAGCAATGCAGCAGAGGTGCCTTTGCGGCACTTTGTTATCCAGCTGACACGACATATTGCCACGATACAGCATGTCCGTGGTGTTACTGAGCAAATGTGAAGAGTGTGTCCCGAGGGACCGAGGCAACGCCGCAGCTCCGCGTCTGGTGCTCCTCCGGCCACTGCAGGCGTGGGGAGCTGAAAGCTTGAAAGATAGTGAAAGCTGGACAGGTTGCAGTGGAAAGAAGACAGAGGACATAATTAGAAATAGCAATGTAAGAGCTAGCAATGCAGCAGAGGTGCCTTTGCTTCAGCCTTTGCAAGCCTTTTAGTTTGAGAGGGGAAAAATAACAAATCCTTCATGCCAAAATTCACAGATACTGTGCACCTGATCTTCCTGTACTTCCTTGGCAGTGCTAGAGGGCAGTGCAAGAAACTAAGAATTGCTGACCCTTTATGTGCCATCTCATGAGCCATCCTCAACAAGCCAAAATGAGAGGGAAACTACCTTAGATACTAACTATGCTGTAAAAGCTTATTGCAAGGATTTGTGCATCTTCCTTTTTGAGTTGCTGGTACTGGTCACTGCTGCAGAGCAAACCAGCTGATCCCATGTGGCCATTCTGCAGTTTCCAGCTGCTGTACATGTTGGGATTGCAAATGTTATACAACATGTGCCCCCGTGCTAGAAATTTTCCAAGTGTACATTCAAATATTCACATCTCTGGTACTGTCGGGATTAAGTATGTATAAAAGCAAACATTAGGAGAAACTTGCAAATTTGGCAAGAAAAGCAGCTTCCAAAAGTGAGATTGTGTCATTTTTCTCCCTGTAAACAGAAATGTAGTCCACCACAAATGCCGTGTCAACTCACCTCCCAGTTACATCCCAAAAGCCCATTTGTGCTTCTCACCTTTATCAGTTTTGAACTTTAGCAGATTTCTCTTCCAGCAGGTAGAAATGTATTTCTATGATGCCAAGAAGAACTCTTTGGGACATACACAGACATTCAGAGAGAATTTGACTGACATTGTTGGCAGATTTTACAGAAATTTGTGTTTCATGACATTGCTACCACAAATATTCATTGCTTCCTCGTAGCCTTCACATGTAGATTTTCCTCTGAACTATTTCATTAAAATAATTCCCAACTATCAAAAGAGGGGTGGGGAGGGGAAGCAGCAAAAGAGAGAGAAAAGAAGCAAAAAAGGGAAAAAAAATACAATAAAGTGATAAAAGACAAAGGAAGCATGGGCTTGGGCAGTGAAACAGTTAATTAGGAAACAGTTACCAAAGAAAATATCTCTGAGGTTATTGTGAGCTCAAGAATGACTTCTTTCTGAAGGATGAAATTAAGTTGTGTTAGACCATCACTTTGATTTCACCGATCTAACTAAGGAAGATGTATTATTATTTTCATAGTAGGGGTTGATCTACTGAATTACACATTGCTGATCTGTCACTTAAAATGACAACACAGACAAGGGATCTTCTTTGATCTCGAGACAGTTGAGGTTTCAGAGAGAAGTCCACCAGGAAGATAAAGTTAATTTTTCAGACCTTCAACCTCATAACATCTATGGCTAAGGGAGGAAGATATTAGAGAGTATATTTTTAAGTCATCAGCGAAGACCATTGATTTGCCTTCTAACAGCTATTACGATAAGAATCTGGTAAAGCTTAGAAGTCAATTGCCAAATGCATTATTACCATTACATCTCAATTTAACTTAATTTAACAACAGTTTAAAAATAAAGCAGTTAATTCTTCATATAGGTGAGACTGGCCAGATCTTCAGCTCATTTATACTAAGCTCTCTCCTTTAAGTCCACTATAGTTATTCTGCTTTGTAACATTTGTGACAGTCTTCTAAGTATGCAATATTGCAGAAAATACTTGAAAATAGAGGGGCTCATTCAAAATTAGGAGTAAACAATTTTTCCACAAATATTTGGACGATAAAGAGTAAATGAGATCGTCTGGAAATGAGGCAGCAGGTTTCCCAAACCAGGCTATATAAAACAGTTGGCCAGTTTAGGCTTAGATCCTCATTCAAAGCATCAGGACTGTCTATGTAGTTTTCTGTTCTGGTGGCATTTGCAAGCAAATATTTATATGAGAGCCTCTTGAAGTGTGAATGTAGTACTGACAGCACATTTAAAAAAAAATAAATAAAACTACCTGAACTCTTGACAGTTGGGTTTTTTCAGCTAAGTTTGCAGAATATTTTTAACCTCTGGCATCTTAACTGTCAATTAGATTTTCATAATGTAAATAGCAAACAATGGAAGAAGGGTGCAGCCCCAGGTTTCCACACAGGATGTGTAAACCTGTTTGTTCCCTGACCACGGACATCTCTGTTTGCCTACAAGGACAAATTAGTAATTGCAAGTGTGTACAATCACTCGCATTTTCATGTAAGCCTTTACAACTGCAGTATGCAAACAGGTTTTCCTTAGTTCAGAACTTACTCATGGAGACCTCCAGCCACAGTCTGGCTACCAAACCTGAGCAGCTGGGAGCTCAGTCAACAAAAAAATCAGAGTTTCTATTCATCTCATGTAAATGATAGGACATCAGTACTTGGAGAAAAGGGACATCTCCAAAAGAAAGAGGAGCATCTGTAGCTGGTGCAATGGAGGTGTGGAAGAGGAAAGGGCAGCAGAGGTGTGTGCACTGTGCCTGGGGCTCTCACACTAGCTGGGGCTCTTAGCAGCATCCCTGCCCAGTCCACCTTTTTTTACAGCACTAATGGCTGCTGCAAAGCGAAGGGGATTGTAGCCAAATGTCACTTTTCAGAAACAAGGAAGAGAGGAAATGTGTGCAGAAAATCCACACAAGAAAAACTGAATGATATTAAACAGAGATATAAAAGGAAAATAGTAGAATGATTATGTATATATCTGTGCTCTTATTGTTTCCTGACACTTCTCTACCCCAAGAATAGAAGGAAATTATATTTTGAACAAGAGTTACCAGTGTTTGAGCAAATTAATGAATATATTCTTTTAATTCCAATATGTACATTGCTAAGGCATTACTGCTGAAATTCAGCATGAGGAAGCAAAAGCTCTGCAAGAGCCCAGAAGTAGCTTTTTCATGTCAACCATGCCTTGGCTATCCCAAAGTGTGGAGACCTTTCAAACAGACAAATGCTGAGTTCTTGAAGTTCCCACTCATTTTATGTGAAATATTTATATTTTTTTAGTAACTCTGGTCTTTAAATGAGCATCGGTCTGAGCCCTGCACTTTGCAGCCCTGATCTCATATCTGGTCAGCCTAAACTTCTCCTGCCTAGCCCTCTTGTCCCTCAATGGACATAATCCTCCTCCCCGTCTTTTCTCATCTCTTGTACCTCCAATAGCTGAACCCAAATCCTTTACCTGAATTCTCACTCATCCCATTAAAAGTGATTTAAATATAGTGCAGATGCAGAAATTTCCATTCTTGGGGAGATAACCAAACATCACTCCTGTTGCTCTGAGCCAGCCAGAGGGTATGAGTACTCCACTTCAGTAGGGCTATGGCCCATAGACCATGTTCTTTTCATATTTCTGCAAAATAAAGAGCCCTTCAGACACGTTGGAGAAAACTCTTAATAAATGGAGGAAAAACATATTTTGTTTTTCTCTCAAAGGAGTTTAGTCTTGAATGTACTAAGACAACATTCCCATTTCTTCTGAGTTTTAATAGGGATAAAAGGTAGTATTTAGAGCTTTTGCCATGGGGCCAGCATAAGACATGAAATAAATAAAGTTTCTGGTGGGTGATGATGCCTGGATGGATCCAGTCCATGGATGGGGTCAAGCAACCAAAGGGCTTATTTACCACTGCCCTGTTTGCTGGAAGCCAAAAGCCACCATCCAGGTGGGAGGTCATGTCCCACGGTGAGCAAGGGCAGACAGGCAGAGTATGAGGACAAGGTGTAGCATCCCCGGGAAGGTGTCCTGGCTGCACGCCCCCAGCAGCATCCCTGCCAGCTCACTCACAGAGTAGCCTTGACAGCAGACTCACAGGGGTTATTCAGGTGCATTTCTGTCTGAGGTAAAGATGTTATGGTGACAAAATAAGCAAACTTTTCTTTGGTAATGATGTAAAGAGGAAAAAGGAAAAAGCGGAACAAAATAGTAAATGTTGCTTTAGCAGAGGGACAGAATAGGGCACAGAGCATTCCACCTTGTATGGCAAATGTCCTTCATCATCCCAAAAAGTAAATAATCTCCCCTTTTTAGTTTCTTTTCCCACACTCTGAGCAAAGAAAGATATTTGTGTGTAGTATAGTACATGATAGTGCACAACTCACCAATAAAATTGAGTCTAACTGGAAAATAGTAATACTGGGATTTTCAAAACCACTCAGTTTTTGCCAGCGGCATTCCCTTTTGATGCCAATGAGAATTGTAATTGTAATGAGGAGGACTCCCCATTACTTCTGCAGAAGAACCATTAAACCAGGAGTGAATACATTGGCAGATCCCAGCTGCTGGTACTCCATCCCCATTAATTCTTTATTTAGCAGGGAAAACACATAAATCCCTCTGCTGAAACCACTTAATCATTTTCCCCTGATCATTTGGATGATTTCCTTTGGAAAACTACCCAGATTTATGTTGGGGTTAAGGGAGACTGTTGTGTTCTTTGCATACAAGCAGAGGCAAGGCTTAGAGCCCATGAAATGACTTTCATTACTATATTAAAGAAGGAAAAACATTGCAATAAATGGGATGTAAAACATTGCAATAAATGGGGGCCTAAAACTCTCTACATCTTGATTCATCTCCAGAATGAAGGATGATGTTTGACCTCATATTTACACCTGATGTCTTTCATAAGAAAAGCAGCTATGTGAATAGTTGGAATATCCTGTTTTAATTCACTAGGGCTAAGAAAAATTGATTGAGTGAATTAAATCCTCAAACAACATGAGTTTTTTTATGTTTTCTGCTGTTTAGCTTCATCTTAAAAGTTTAATTTTTAAGAGCTGTGTTATCATTAGATTTTTTTAAGTGCTTAAAATGCATGATAAAATTTCAAGAATTAGGGTCATTATTAGCCCTCTTTTAATGTGAAGACTTCTGTGCTAACATTTTGAAAATTTATGCTACTACAAAGAATCTAAGCTTTTAGTTCTCCCACTGTCCAATTTTGCATTTCTGAATGCTTTGAAGTTTGATCTTAAATTTACTACTTTTTACAGTTCTTTTCCTAATAGTTTACATCAAGCTTGAGTTAAATTGCTTTTGGTCCTTAGATACATTTTGGATATGTGCTGGGATGTATTGGTGGGATTTGAGGAAGGACATGTAACAAATTGTATGATGCAGCAGTCCCATCTTCTTGCTTCACCTGCCATGCCTTCTCAGGATTTGTAATGAAATCTGATGTGATGCTTCCTTTGATTCAACGCATAAGAGCAATGCTGTTCATCTATTTGTTGTCTGTCCTACAATATCATCTTTTTTCTAGACACTGATCCAAGCCCTGAGGTTCTCCTGTTGTTCTTTCATCTCCTCCTTAGTACTCCTGAACTTCAGAGCAATTTACAAGCATATGTGGTTTGTTCAACAGTTATTTGAATTTGTAGCTTGCTGATTAATAAGATTTTCTATCAGTTGTAGCAGTGCGAAAAGGTCTCATGTAAACAGAGAGACTAATTCCTCATTTCTTCCTTTCCTTTTCCTAATTTCAAGTGCAGGAAGACTCAGCAGTGTAAGTCTGCTAGCACCTCAAAGCCCTGCTGACAAAACAAGAGGCAGAGCAATAATACTGCACAGGCAGAGCTGGTGGAGAGGCTGAGAGAAACAGGTGAAGAAAGAGAGCAGAAGAGGTTCTGCATTGTGGTGGGCAGCACAGTTCTCCAGCAAGGACCCTGCTCAGGGTTACAGGGAGCTGTGGTCATCCTCCAGCAAAAAGCCTCCAACACTGGCAGGGCTCCTGAGAACAGGGGCAGGGCTGAGTGGCCTCTGTGTGCACCAGGGTACCATGGCTGGCTCAGGGAATTGGCAGAACAGGAGGAGGCTGCACTTTCCAAAGACTTCAAGGCAGGTCAGTCATCATCTCGCTAAGTTTGTAAAACTATTCAGCTCATGGGAAGTGGTGCAATGATGGGGCACTTCCCTGCAGGAATGTTCCTTCTAAATGACACTGGCATGTGGTCCAGCTGTGACAGGGTGTGTGTTCCCAAGCCAAGCACTATTTCCCTCATGAAGTCCCCTGGTGCATAACCTCTGCAGTCACACACAGTGAGATGTCATCCTCCGAGGGCCCCTTGGGAGGCTGCTTAGTGAGCCCAGAAATTTGGAGTGGGGTTTGATCCAGTGCTATTCACTTATTCCAGGAGGAGCCTCTAGACTTTTGAATAACACATTTGTTGATTCCCACAATGGCTGGCAGTGGGGTACAACTGAATACATGAATAGAATTATATTTAATGAAATATGATATGACTTCTCATCTCTGAATTGATATACTGTCCTTCTGAGTGGGTCTCTGCATTTTTATATTCCCAGAACACTGTTCAGATATTACATTGACACACACTTTTGAAATATTTCTTGCTAAATCACGGTTGGGAGTCATGGCACTGTGGCTGTGCTTAATGAAGTGGGTGTTTTTATTCATGAGAGCCTATTGTTGAGATTAGCAAATTTTTTAAAACTTTTCTGCCACAAGATCTACTGACCAAAAATTTTGTTCTGAAAAATCTCATTACTCTCATACATCACCTTAAAAGGATCCTACTTGCTCTGGAAAATCTCGTGTCTTCTATTTGTATGCCCAGATGATGGCATAGGAAGTGGTAAGAGGACTTCAAAAAGTCCTTTCTCAAAGATACCTCCTGTGGTCCTACAAGGCAGTGGCATGGCCCTGCTCTGAGAGGTGGCAGTTGGAGAATTAATTTCCTGCTCTGGAAATTATCAGATTTAGGATGCTACAGCCAAGCTTTTTCTTCCAGTAGCAGGCTGAAGAAGACAAGTAATACCAAGATCCTTTGGGTCATTTGGACATTGCTCCTCAAGCAAATGCCAGAAACTTGCTTGAGGAGCAGTATCTGCATCCACTTTGCAATAAAGTTTTCAGTTGCATTTCTGGCTAATATTAACAGGAATAAACAGCGCGTGCTTTCATCTGGAGTAATCCTGGAAAGACTCGTTCAAACATTGGTGGAATATAACCATGCATACCACTTAAATATAGCTGACAGTTTTTCACCAGCAGCACTGTATGAGACTCTGTAGGAAAGGAAAAGAGATGACCTCCCATTTTGGAAGCAAAGGGTGAATCATTTGAGGTAAGAAGGGTGTCATTAAGGAATTTGGAAAATGTCCAGGACTGTATGGGGCAAGTCACCACACAGAGGCAAACGGTGGCAAACTAGGAGGAGGAGGAAGAAAGAGGAAGAAAAAAGAAACTGCTGGCTGAAATATGGACTCAAATTATTGTTTTCAAAATAACGAACCAGTGATCAATTCAGTACACAGGAGATGGAAGGATTTGGCACAGAGAAGAGAACAAATACTGACTTGTGAACATAAAGCCAACTCCCAGCTTGCATTCTGAGAAAAATCTTATGTAAGCTGAACTCAGAACCTACAGGACTTCAAGCTATTCCAGGGAAAACCGATCTCTCCATGTACATACAAACCCTTTCTTTACTCAAACACCCAAAAATGCAGGCATCGTGCTCTAGTCAAGAAAATGTGGTGCTGCTACTGTGGGATCTAGCAAAACCTTCATCCCCTGTGACACACCAGCTGTATATTCACTGTCTTTATAGTCTCATAGATCTGAGTCAAATTTGTTAAATCATGCAGTCATTGGACTGTGTGTGAGCTATTCCTGTTTAACAAATCCCACAGTCAGGCAGCTGTGCGCATGGGCAATGGCAGAATGCCACTACATTCCCACAAAGGGAGAAGCAGCTATTTTTAAAATGCGTGAGATTAAAAACTCTGAATTGTCATTTTTGGTAGCATTATTTATAAGCTTTTCAAGTGAAATGAGTGTAACTGTAAAATAATAATCCATATTGAAAAGATACCTGATGAAATAATTTGAAACCCTTCTAAACTAATTATCTTCATATATGTATACACAGACATGCTCACACATATATAATATAAATGTATAAAGAAAAATGTAGCTACATCTCACATTAAAGGGTCTGTGGCAAAGACTCTGGCTTCTTCTGAAGTCCTTAGTCACTTGGCAAAATATTTTAAGGTACCTAGAGTGTAATAAAGGTGTTTTTAAACAGAAGGAATATCTTTACAAAGCCCATAAGGTCACAGCAAATAGGCAACTCATCCAAGTATGTTGAATAGCCAAAAAGTAATATCTCTGACACTAAGAAGTTCAGGTCACAATCTGTAAATCCCCTCACTGAGTCAGAGAGGTAGAATGTTTTTTAAGGCCACCATTTCTCTTTCAGAGTCAATAGAGCTGCGGTGAAGCGTGTAACTCAAACGTGTTCCTGAAATATCCCGGAATGCAAAAACAGGAGGCTGGATGAGTGGCTGCAGTGTTTACTCAGAGCCCTGCTGTACCAGCACTAGCCCAAGCCATGAGTGTACCAGTGTGTGCTGTTTGCAGCTGAGTGTACAGGCACCTTCAGCCCTGAATGGGGCAGTGTCAGGCAGTGAGGTCTCTCTGTCAATGAGAAGCTCATACAATTGTGTTCTATAGAAGATAACTAGCAAGAAAAATCTTAATATGCCTAGAAAAATAGGCTCTGGCTGGCTATGAGTAGAAATACTGAGCTTTTCTATTTTGGTGTGCCTACAAGCTACAGCTGGCCATGCAACATTAATGAGCTCTCATTTTCATGTGCTCAGGCTTAGGTAATGCTGCAGGGCCATGTCCGAGGCAGGGCACCCACTGGACACAAGTGCTCTGCATCTCTCATTGTCCTACTACTGCCATCTAGGGCAGGATTCAGGTGCCTAAACCTGGTGCCAGAGAAATGCCTTGAGGCAGCCAAGAGACTTGCCTAAGACATGCAGGAAATCTGCAGCATGCAGCAATCTGGGACAAAGCAGCTCTTTGCAACTGAGAGAAGAGGGAACTTGGGGCAGAAGCCTAATTTTGGAGAGAGCTTGCAGCTACTTTGCTTCTGTCCCTTGCAATGCCACTGTCTGACTGCTTTCTGCTCTGCAGGACTCTGCAGCCAGTATATGCTGGTGTGTCCCTTGGCAGCCCCCAGTTCATGGCCTCAAGCACTTTCTTCTGGTGGAGCCAAGGGATCTGGCCAGAGAACATGCCATCAACTATTTGGGAAAAGAAGGGAAGTAATTTCTGGGGTTTATCATGGAGAGGCGAGCCCTTCTATAGATGACACACGTATCATCTTGCAGCAGATGACTATTGGTGAGAGCTGAAAAAAAAATAGCTTTTTTCAGACATAAAAAACTCTTGATGCACTGGGATTCCAGTATGGGGTTGGTGCCCTGTGGTGGCAGAATGCCCTCTTCTTGGTGGTGACAGAGGGGGTGGCACATCTGTGTGGCACATCCAGCAGATGGGAGGCCCGAGTTCCCTGACCATACCACAGAAACAGAAGGAAAATGCTGTGTCTGGGAGCAAAGACTCAGTGTAAGGGCAGGGAGGTGTGTGTGTCCCAGGAGATGTGTGGAGGTGTCTCTAGCAGGGAGGCCTGGAGCTGTAGGATCAGGGAGCTTTTGGAGGCGCTGCAAACTCAGGGTGTGTGTAAGGATGTTAATGGGGTGAGGATATCTCTGCCTACTGTACCTCTCTCTGTGTGGGGCTGCTTTTATATCTCTGCTGTGGATATGTAGCTGGGAAATATGTCCTTAACTGTGCTCTGGGCGTCCAGATCAGACACAAGCCTCCTTCCCTTGTAATCAGTGCTGGAACCAGTTTTGGGTTGCATGGAGGTTGAGACTAAGCTCCTGGTTAAGTTTAATCTAACAAAGTGCTGTTAGCTCATGCTAGCTGGGAAAGCCTGCAAGTTTGGATGGAAGTAGTGAATTCCCTGATAATTGTTTTCTTTTCTAAGAAAAGAAAACCAAAGTTAAGCACAGTGGCTGTTCCCAGAGCAATGAGAATTGAGATGCTAGCAGATATCTGCCAATAACAAATTCAGAATAATAATTAGTGAGCAGAGAAAATGCTCATCAGAGTAATATCTTGGAGATGCAGATGAAATATGCTCTTTGTGTTATGTTTCTGCATAAAGAAAATCTCTAGGAAAATCAAAATGTATAAGTGGGAAAATACTACCACACTCTTGCAAATTATGGGAATTAAATTACTGGCATACTAGTGGATATATATCTTTCTATAAGGGTTCATCTTAAGTTGAAATAGCAACTCCCAAGTCCACTGGCTACAACAATGCTGTAATCTATGTGTGGTGCACTTGATGACACAAAAACCTCTTCTCTGTGTGGGAAGGACTAGTTAAAACACTCTGTTATATATTCCCCCAGTGACTGAGATATCTGTGTTGACATGCAGAAACTGCTTTCTCAGGCAAGTGTGCTCCCATGTGCTTTCTATCAGCAGCCAAAAAATGGAGCACCAAAGCAGCATCAGATTATGAGTGTGAGGCTCAGTAAGCAATCCCAAGAGCTTGGGGTGAGTCAGTATGCCTGTGAAATGTGGTTATCTCTGATGCTGCCTCTACTGCCTCTACTCCACTGCCTCTGATACTGATTCTAACCCAGAACCACCTCATTCCCAAAACTGCAACTTGGGAAACTCACAGAAGGATTGCCGTGGACTAAAAACAGAAAAGTAGGACTGATGCTCCCTGCTGCCTTTCAGCTTCAGCAGGTGCTTCAGCCAGTGCTGGAGGGAAGTGTGGTCAGAAGGTACTGTGATGCAGGAGAATGTACTTTTGGTAGGATGTCCTTTTGAAAGAGATCAGCATAAGTTGGCTTATTTAGCTTATTTGGATAAAAGTCTTGTTTCTGCATGAAACCGTTCACAGCCTTCTTGGCCTGGAGTAATCGTAAAGAAATTCCAGAAAAGATTTTTTACTAGAAGCAAAATCTCATCTCATTCAAAGACAGGGGTCCACAAGAAGGAAGATGCACCCCAGAAGACAGTGTAAGCCATACCAGATCATAGCCATTGTTCTGAGTTATTTAACACTAAAGGGGCCAACAGGTTTAAGCACTGCATGAAAGTGCAGTAAATAATGCAACCAATATAAATAAAATGATCATAAATTTATTTATAAATAATGTTGTTTGTGTGGTGCCTTAACATGTGCATAGTAGTTACCAGACAAATGAAAGTGATTTGGTTTCAGCCTGGAGGAATTGTTTCTACTAGACAGAGCACACAGCATTAAAACACAAGTCAGTAGGGGGCTGGGAGAGACAGAGATTTCAACAGATTCAGGCAGTAATGGCAGCATTATTCCTCCTATCTAACACAATCAGCTGTGCCCTCCAAAATAATAATCCAGGAAATTTGTCAGGCTAGAAGATATCTAAGGCTGTCTGCATAACTTCCATTTCAGAGAAAATAAAATAGCCAAGTGTCCTTATGACTGCCAAGCTGGCAGGTCAAACTGATGGGGTATAGCAAACAGAGGATTTTTGAAATTAAGAGGAGATAACACCTTGGGGTAAAAAATAAAAAATGTAATCAATTAATTTTCTTCTATTCCTATTAAGCAGAATCCCATTGAAAAAAAAATTTTCAATATGTAGAACAGTTTCCATTACATTTTCCTGAAAAACACACATCAATGTTTTTTATTGAATAAAATCACATAGAACCCTTTACAAGCCTTAAGGACACATTATTGTCCAAAGGAAGGCTGAAGAAAAAAGTTATTTTATTTTAAAAGAAGAGCAAAAACTCATAAATTGATTTAACTCCTGGGCATGACAGAGAATTTGAATAGATGGGGCTCTTGTCTGGGGGGGAAAAAATCTGCACGTAAATCCAGAAACAAAGAGGGAAGTTTTCTAAGAAAGTGATTTGTGAAAAATGTGTCAAGTCTCTTTTACTTCTTAGAATCTGGTTTTAGTACTGTGTTTTCTTCTGCACAGTGCTTTCACATTGAGATGCAATATGCATTTATGTATATCACTAGCTATACCAAAATACAAATATATTGAAATGGCTGCAAGGGTAAAAATATATACCAGGCAGAAAGGGGTAAATAAAGAAATTGCAGCCATATCAACATTATCTGAAGCTCAAGTATTGTGCATACAGAAATTTGCTAAACAAAATCACACTTAAAAAATAATTTGAGCAACTCAAGGTTAAAAAAAGCAGCTCAGGTAAATGTCTGAAGAACCTAAATTGTCCTTACAGACATTCCATGCAATCAGCATACTATTAAAACATTTTAGTACCAATCACTCCTGCTTCAGTGACTTTGTTTTTTAAAGATATTGTCCTTTAATAAAATGATTCACCTTCCTGGTGCACTTACTGTGACAAAAGTGTTATTTTCCCTTCATGTTTAGCAATATAGAACTGTAAACAAGTAACAAATCCATCTTTCTTTATTCCTCAAATATAACCTGCCCAGGAATTTGGTTTACGAAGCCCTTCACAACAAACATGACAATTAATTTTGCTACAAAATAGCCTCTTTGAAATCTAATGCTATCTTAATAGTTTGGGAAGGGAAGTAACAGAACCTCAGTTGTTTTAGGAGAAAAACCCACCCACAATGTCTTATTTTTAGCGAACCTATTTTTAGCATTCTAAAATTAGCATTAGAATAACAAAGTAGTAAACCAAGGTCCTAGACTACTTCATTATCTCAGTTATTAGCCTGACAGCCTAAGTGACTCGATTAAACATCAATGACAGAAGAGATGAAGAGTTTAAAGGTCAATAAATATGGTGATAGGAATCCTTCAAAGTAACCTTTTGCTACAGACTTCTGGGGTTTAAATGTTGACAAGCTAATTATTCCTTTTCCCTAATTTAGCAAGCAGGTCTTGATCAGCTGGTCAGTGAACAGCTGATCACAATTGTGCATTTTTAACTTTGCAGAGGTCTAACCCAACCTAAATTAAACTTGTAAACACCAGAAATGAAAGCCAGATCCCAAGTAGCTGTTGTTCTTAATTGTACTGTTGTTGGAGAAAAATCTATTCCCAAGTTTTAAAACTAATTATGCCATTGAGCCAAATTCTTGTTCACAGTCACATGGGAATGAGCAACCTCACTCATGTCCATCCAGGTGGATGAGTCCTGAGAGTACGAAGATTTAATAGGGGAAGTGTCAAAAGAAACAGACTATAACATTTTCCATCGTCTTCTCAACCTCTTAATCCCTCATAACCTCTCAGTTTTCCCCATTGAGTGAGAATCTCAACAATTACCCTGAAAGATCTAATCTAAATCCTCTATGAATTCAGAGGACTGCAGGTAGAAGAGGGCAGATAAAGGTAGCTCCACTGCCACCATGGCCAGAGTATAACGCATTCACAGGAAACACTTATCCTCACGGCATCCTGCTTTGGCTGTGGTGTGCCCAAGAAACGGCCAGGGTGGAAGAAATCTCCCTGTCCTCTCGTTCCTTTCCTGTCAGGGAAGGGTTTGAAGAAAATCCCAAAAGCTTTCATAGGAAGCATGAAGCACCTTCAGTTCCTCACTAGCCTGTTATTAACACTGTTTGTCTCCTATTCCTGCCATTAATGACCTTGCAACTACTGGTATCAAAATGCAGTGTATACTCTCATACAGATGTATGTCCTGTGGTGGCTTTTCAATAGCTCTGCTGGCCATTTGTGCTAGCTGCCCCTCTTTTGTATAAAGGGAATTTGAGATTATATTTACATACAAATACAGATAAGAAATAGAAAATGCAGCAGTCATAAAAAGAATATGAGCCACATGCAAAAAAAAGCATTTAACATTAATTTCTCCAAAGCTTTAAGGCTATGTGAGGGTTGGTAAGCACAGGGGAAATAAAAAAGCAAATATACTGTGCAGAGCAGGAAAGGACATTGAAGCATTGACAGAAGTAAAGGGATCCCAGGGATGCAAGGATAAAGCAATGCGGGGGATAACATAAAAAATAGAGCAAACACTGGACAAAAAGGCTCCAGAAGGAAAGAGATAGCAAACCTTTCACCCCAGTTTCAGCCAGTAACATTCTTTTCCTCTTGGCAGTTTCTTTTAAAATTATTCAGTGTTTTGTCTGCTTTTGGCCCACTTCCACCACTCCTGTAGGTAGTGACTAAGAAGGAAGAGCTTCCGGCTGAGTTCTACAAGGGAGAATCAGGCTAAAAAATGGCATATGTGCATGATAAGAAGACTCCAAGGAAGCAACCAGCCAAAATAAAAGAAAAAATTGGGTGTTCGTTTCGCTGAAAAGGCTGGAGAGCTTCACTGGGACTGCTGAAAACTTACATCTGAGTGGAGAAAGAACTATGTTAGGCTTTGACTGCTTTGTGATAAAAAAAAATGTTGATAAACTGCACAGCATCATCAAGAATTCTTCCTTCTATTAGTTAAAACATATATCAATCAGATTTGCATGCAGTAAAATTAATATATGACTGGAAATTAGTGGGTTTTCCACATTTTTCAACCTACTTTGTTACTGAAAGTAAAAATCTGACTCTCTGATATCACATGTGTTTGTTCTAAAATCTATACAGCAATAACCTAGTGTTTGGAGGTGTGCATGTGTCTAAGTGTTTTCTTAGATATTATAAACTCCATCTCTATCCCATGGAAGGAACACAGAGATGTCTGAGTGTTGCTCACAGGTGGCAATATTTCTCCACTCACAACCAGCAAGTCCCAAAGGACAAGAAAGCAAAATTTGCCTGGTGTAGGGGACATCAAACACAGAAAAACAGAAATGTGGTAGTAAATTGGAGCAATACTTCTGATCTCCCCACCCTTGCCTCCTGGCTATGGACAGCTGATGATGCTTCTTCTACACAGCTGGACTGCAGCTCCTTGTCTGGACTTGGTTGTTAGTTCACATTGACTCTGTCCATACTAATAAATTAAATAGCCCTGAAGAATGTTTCCAGGCACTAGAAATCAATCATTCAGCCTTTTAAATTGTCTGGGGGGTACTGACAGTTTAATAGCATGGACACAAGCCATCCCATGCCAGTCAGCCTCAGAACCAGAAGAGCCCTGGGCACATTGACACTGCCCCTTGCCCCCCAGTGTCAGGCTAAACTTGCCATTGTCCTGGTGTGGAGTCTGAGGACAGAAGTTGTCCCAGCCCTTCATGTTGAACTGTGCCTCTGCAGATCAAGCCCATGCTGTCTGTAGTTATTTGAGCCATTACAGTGGTGTCTTGTTTACCCAAATTGGGACATTAAGGGTCAAAACTGGTGCCAGGAGATCACAGAAGACCCCAGCTTCTCAGTCACAGGTACCAGCTCCCCAGCCTCTTAATGTCTCACAGCACTTGCAGCCCCATTCACACATGTATTTACTATCACATTAGTGTGAAGAGTGCTCTGCACATGGAAAGTCTCAGTGGGATGTTCTTGGCATTCAACTAGCCAGGAACGAGGAGCCATGGCTGGAATGGCTGCACTCCACCACCTGCAGCTGCTCCGTGTCCTGCTTCATCTCTAAGCCTCAGACCCAACTTTCTAGGAAACTGAAATGATCCTGTAGCAGAGTAAGAGAATTATAATGTCTCATGCAAAATGTAAGAAAAAGGGCATACACTGGTGGAATTACCAGTTTACAAAGGAGTATTTCATAGGGGTCCTCTTTCCTTCTCATAAGAGGAACATTCTGCTTTGTTGACGGTCCTAAACCCCAGTGAAACTCTGGTCAACAAACCTACCTAAGCAGATGAAAACATAGCAGTAAGAAGATCTCCCTGAACATAAAGATCATTCTACTCATCTTTTTCAGTGTTCAGACCTGCCGATGTGCAAATCTACTTTATTAGAAAGAATTTTTGCCCACATTTAGTTGCCCCATGGAGAGGGAAATAAGACAGTGATCCTTACTATGACAGCTGCCTCTTCTTTCCATGCAACCTGGTGCACTTGTGCTCAGAGCAGGGCCACTTCACGTAGGCTTGACCCCCATATCACAGCTTTGCAGGTACAGCATAAGAGTCAGAAATCTGTAGCAACATCATTTTAGTGCTGTTTATTTGTTTGGCTCAAAGATCGACAGCTGTTTGAGCTCCTTGGCCATTCAAGCACTGCTGTGATTCCTGTAAGTGCATTATCATAACTTTTACAGCACAGCTGGAGCAACAGCTTCACTCCAACTGATGTCTCCCTCCACCTGGATGTATGTTAAATACACAGCCAGAGGGGACTGCCCCCAGCAAAAAGATATTTCTGATCTCCATTTCTAATCTCAGATGCCTAAATCTCATCCCCAGACACTTTATAAAGTGATTTGGTTTAACTGAAAATTGAGATGGCAACAGCAGCATTGGCAGAAGCTTAGCACTTGTTGATACTGTAATTACTTTTACTGATCATTTCATTCACACGTGGTCTGCTCTCAAGGACAGAAGTGCTATTTACCTGGCAAAGATGGGAAAAGTGGAGCAGATATCAGCGTCATTTTCAGAAAGGAACTGTATGAGAAAAATCCCAACTAAACTTAGTAAGCCTGATAAACATGCTGAGTAAAACTACTCAGTGATAGTAACTTCTGTCAGTTTTGCAAGAGAAAAGTATACTTTTTTCTGATATAACCACTCGGCACCATAAATCACAAGTATTTAAGAATTAAAAACATAATTTAAAAGGGAACACTCCACAGACAGATTTTTTTTTTCAGAAATAATATCATTTGTGGAATCACAGGCCAAGTTTAAGAAGAATCTGCTCCATTGCAAAATATATGTGCATAATTTATTTTATTCTATAGTGTTTTTGGAAGTTGGTATTTTGTAGGCAGCAAATTCCATTATTGTTTTGACAACATATAGACATTTAAAGTGTTGGCACCGTTGCACTATTTAAAATAATAATTTGACTACTACTTTTTGGTTTGAATGGTAATTGCCAGCCAAACTCTTATTGAGGTTTCACTGAGAATCAGTTAATCAGACTCTGTGTTTTGCCTGCTAGAAGGACATGGAAACTTTCAAGCAAAATATTGCCTCATTCTCAAGCCTGTATGTAAAAAAAATATTCAATTTAGCTGTCTTTAATAAGACAAAAACTCTGTCCATTTACTTCAAGAGCAGCATATGCAGCTGTACTGAGAGTGACTAAAATTTTATTTGACAACCAATAGGGTAATTAGTAAATTAAAGCTTGTTTGTTGTAATGTCTGATTTATTTAAGTGACATCAGGATTTTCACTCTAAACTCTTTTTTTTTAAATTCATCACCCAGTGGATTTTATTCTTTTAAGTTTGTTTCTCTGCAGGAGGTCTGCTTCCTCCTGCTGCAGAAGACCAGCAGATGTTAATCAGATCTCAGTGGTTTTTTATAATTTTTAAAGAAATCTTGTATTGTCAGTTTGCTTAACACTAAATACTTCAATGCAAACCCTGACTACAATATGTCAAGGGAAAGTCTACTTATGGAGGAAGTAAAGTTACATAATCTTATTTTCAATTACATTTCATTTAGGGCATATTCTCATCATCACCCACTATTAAATACAAAGATTCTTGACAAGGAACTCCTTGAGGAAAACATGTCATGTTTAAGGATATATAGCACACATGCTTTGTAAAGGACCAGAAACCTTGTTTAAAAAATCCTAACAGCTCAATGCTTCAATTATTCTGGGAGGAGCCTCTGCAAATCCAACCCATGTAGCTCCCATTAAGAAAGTCTGGTTCAGTCCCCTTGTCAGTGCACCATGCTTTCACATCATGTGTTAGTGGTGTCTTTAGGGTGGACATCCACAAAACAAATTTTCTGCTAAGAGATGGACATGTTCTATTCAAGATTAAAGGAAGAAGGTAAAGAACTCTTCAGAAAATTCACGTTTTTGATGTTTAAATGTTATAGGCTAATTTAGTCCTTGGTGCTGGGCAGGGAGCTGTTGCTAGGATGAACTTTATGTAGTTTATTTTTTCTTTACAGAAATGCAGCCTTGCACATGGGGCAATGCAAAACTGTTCTAAATGGACCTATGTAAGGGCTGTCACCTTGTTATCAAAAAGAAATGTAGCTTCCTTGAAGAAAGTGTGATCTCAGAAAATGCCTGCCCAAAACTGGGAACGCGTGGGACTGCTGGATGGGTCACATTGTTATCACAGGCAGGTTGGTGTCACACCTTCTGCAGAACAGGAGCCTTGAGGAAGAACGTCTGGGGAAGGAAATAGCTTTCAGCCATCTCCCTCTGTGCCCTGCTGAGGGAGCCAGCACAGGGCACCTGGTCCTGGGGGAAGGTGGTGGAAACCAATGGCTTTAAAGCGTGAAACATGTATAAATTAAGATTTTTTAAGCACTTTGGATTAAATTATTTTCTAGTAGAAAAGTTTGTTGGTGTTTATGGTGTTATGCCCTG
Organism: Passer montanus; assembly: GCF_014805655.1. NCBI lineage: Eukaryota > Metazoa > Chordata > Aves > Passeriformes > Passeridae > Passer > Passer montanus. Next base: position 19,563,211 of record NW_024356505.1, on the reverse strand, counting down.
GATGAATCGGGTTCTCTGGCACGAGGAATGAATGCTACCCGACTTTAAATAGAGCATGAGCTGTTTGCGGTTGAGCCAGGCTTGTTTCCTTATGGAAAAAAATTTCCTTGCAACCTTTGTACCCCATGATTTTGTGTCCTTATAAATGGGCTGACTGAATAAAACAAAAAGTAGCAGGGTACCATGCTGTGTGTACATGTCAGGCAGACTTATTTAAAAGTCCTAACTTATGAGCTGGTTTTTTCCAAGGCCATAGATTTTCATTAGCTATTTGCTGTGTTAATAAGAGACAACCACAGCAACAAGTGGTACAAATGTTAGCTTTGAAACACAGAGCACCTCTTAAACCAACAGAACTGGCAATAAATGGTGTGTGTATATTCGCTCATTTGGCAAAGGTAGGAGCTCAAATTATGTCTTACAGCCAGTTGACATATACCTGACCAAATTCATCCCTAGGGTAACTCCACCAGCTTCAGAGGGGCTACTCAGGGAATGAATTTGCAATTTTTCTTTTTAACACCACTTCATTCCAAACATATTTATTTTTTCATGGGCTAGTCAATATGGTCCAGCTGATACTCCAGAGAAACAGGACTGCAAAGACCTTTGTATGGTTTCTCGTCCTTCCTTTGTGCCTCTGTCACAATTGTTATTTCTAATATGTGGTTATTAGCTCCACACATTTTTTGTGGAGCAGTACCTGATTTTCTTATCTTTTTACTCCACAAAAAAAAAATGTTATTTCTAATATGTGGTTATTAACGCCACACACTTTTTTGTGGAGCAGTACCTGATTTTCTTATCTTTTTACTCCACCAAAAAAAAAAAAACAAAAAAACCACACACAAAAAGAAAATCAGGCTTTTACTTCCTTAAAGACTTCTATAAAGATCATATAAAAAGGCAAGACATCAACATTGAAAGAATAATAAGTTAGCCTGAGGAATAGTCAGCAGAATTAATCCAATCTGCTCTCTTGTTGGATTTTGCTCAGATTGGTCCTTCTCCTCATCTACTTGGTGTCAGAGGATACAGATGAGACCGGTAGGTAATTCCCCAATGCTTTTACCTTCTTGCTTCAAAAAGTTGGACACATTTCAGCAATCATGGCAAAGTCCCATCTGGCTAAATCCTCCCTCATTCATTTTTTCATGTTGGCTCATGCAGAAAATGCACACATATAAACCTGAATACACAAATATAACCTTACTGTAAAGTCCCAGGAGGACATTTAGTTATGTGATACCATTTCCTTTGATCATATTTTGCTGGGAGTCAGCACACAATACAGCTGCTTATGAGCAATGGGCAATTTGGTGAGCTGAGGCTGTTAGGAGACAGCTACTGAGAGCCCAGACGTGGGAGGAGAGGCCTCTCTGCACCTCTGCAAATGTGGTGAGATTGGTGGATCTCCCCATCAACCAGAGTGGTAAAGGGTAGCAGGAGTTGGATGTTTTCTCTTGTTTCCCTGTCCTGCAGAACATGTCAAGGAGGTATGCTGGTGACCCAGGCAGAAGTATAGACCTGCCTGTGAAACCATTGCCACCAGCTGCAGATCTCACCTGGAACTGGAAAATCTGGAACCTAGGGATGTAATCAGCACAAACAGAGAGACAATAAAATTCTGATCAAGAAACACCCTCCTTTTCTGGGAAGAGCTGCAGCACTGTTCTTTATCTGTAGGTGCTTTATCTATTGGGATATTAAAAGGCTTTGTCTGTTGGAATATATAAAGTTGGACTGCTCTTGCATGGAGATGGTCATGTCTTTGTGCCACACACTCTGTAGATATAGCTACTGTCACAGCTCTACATCTTGCCAGCAAAGTATTTCTTAAATTCAGCCCTTAGAGAGTGATTGGTGAAGACAAAAGCACTAAATTCAATTAAACCAGTCTGAAAATTCTAGAAGTAATTTGTGGATTTTAAAATTAAACATTTAAAACTAAAATGTTTTAAATTGCTATCAAAATTGTATCATTTATTAAATTTATATTACAATTTAATGCATAAAAGCAAAAAGGCAAATTAAATTCTCATTCTGTTATATATTAAATTCTGTGTGTTCAGTATATGTGATATGCATGGTCCTTCTTTCATCCTTGCATGCTACTCAGTCCAGCATGCTGTGAATCCACTTGGATTTTTTTTCCTGGGATTTTCTACTTTTGTATCTTCCTAACTAACTTAGTCTTGCTGAATTTCTGCCTATTTCCCATCCTTGTGGGGCTGCAGAGTTTAAGTCCTTCCATCCCTCCCTGTTCAGCAGATTCTGGGGAGTCCCCAGCCATGTCAAAGCTTATTTGCCCCTGCAGAACTGCCTGAGAGGCGAGGGACTGGGGCAGCACGCCTGTTCAGGCTGATACACTTGTGCTTTAAAATCCAGGGTAATAAGGAGAGGAAATGTACGGCTTGAAGCTGTCTGCTGGCCACATCCTATGTGAGTTCTCCCTTCAAAAATTATTATGCTCCTTTTTAAAATTAATTCCAAATAAAACACGTTGGCGGATGCCGTTTCTGAAACACTGGTAGCTGAGTTTTCGCGTTAGTCATGTGGATATGCTACTGGCAACGGAGACTTTTGCATAACCTGCTGCAAATATATGACAGACAGCTTGTCAGGAAATGCTCAGTATAGGCAATGATTTGGGACTAATTTCATGGATGTTTTCCAGTTTCTATTTTCTCCCCCTGATCCTCCTTTCTCTTTCTCTGAACAAGAGGGCTCCTGAAATTTCCTGCTTAACGTCTTTCACTTTGAATAAAAGATATGCTAAACATACCCCCTGCAGCTGGTCCTGCTGAAATTACTCCTCTGGAGGGACCAGCAGATGATGTTGGTGGATTTGAGAAGGTCCAGGCGGGAGGGTTTAGCCCCCAGCACAGCCCACACTGAAGCCTGCAACCTGAAACACCCCCTGCACCTCTGCTCCCCACCTTCCCCTGGCACACGCGTGTGTGCACACATGCAGAGGCAGCCGGGGACTTTAAGTGAACCCAGATGGCTGGCACACAGGGAGTAGGCATCCTGGAAAAGTGCCCCGGGGCGCTCTGCTTGCTGTCATCTTACTCTACAAACCAAGTGCCTTCAAGATGTCTGTGTTGTTTCTTAATCGGAGATCACTCCCGTTTGGGCTCTTAGCCCCTTCCTGTTGGGAAATGTCAGTGAGGCATCAGAGAGATACACAAAGATTGATTTGACTCAAATCAACCATTCCCTTAACTCAGAGGTTGTAGATTATTATCCTTAATAAAGACCACATTGTAATAAAACCCAAATCAGATCCCAATTGAGAGACTGTACTTTCCCTTCTCCCGTGTGTGTACTGTTGTTTGATTAAGTGATTTGATTCTTTTGCAAAAGAAGTTAATTGTCTAAGAGTAATATAAAATGTTGATGAAAAGTGTGAATGTGATGAATTCTGATAACCAGTTTCAATTAGTTTTTTCTTCTTTGTTTTTTTTCTGTTTCGGTCATACTGAACACATGTTTCGTTATTTCTCTATAAAAATATGCAAACAATTATCTGGCTTTGGAGACATAATTACAAAGAGGTTCATCTCTAAAAGGTTATTATTGATTTATAGAGTTCTTTAGTTCAATGGAAGACAGACAGGAATAAAAAGAAACTCTACCTTCCCCACAAATAATAGATGAGCTAGAAGGGTAATGTAAGATTAAGAAGTAATTTTTATAAGATACACAAGCTGCTTGTTTTGGAGGGATGTTTCTCGTACATGCACAGAGTCATTCAGAAACCATAACATAGCAAGGCTGGAACAGGCATCTTCTGCTGTGAGTGATCCAGCATGATCCTGAGTGATCCAGCATGAGGCCGCCTGGCAGGCCCTGATGGCCATCTATCACAGGGCTAGATAATAGTGTTATCTGCTGATGACACTAAAGACAAAGTGTGTGGGGTAATTGGTGACACCAGACCTGTGAAGGAGAGGTACATGAACGGAAGTGCATCTAAGAGAAAAATCAGTGAATTTGTCATTAGCAACTGCCAGCCAGCGACTTTGGAGTGGTTTGTTGGTTTTTTTTCTAACAGGTGCAAATTTATAAATAAATGTGTGTAGGAGGATATAGCCCAGTTTCTGTACACCTGACCTTCCTCCATCTCACCCTGGACTCTCAGGGAAACATCTCAGTGGCACAGGTGGGAATGGGACCATGCCCTGGCAGAGGACACGACCTCCAACAGTCGAGGTTTGGGCTCTTTTTCATGCAATTTTTTGGTGTGACTTGCATCTGCTTTCTGATGGCATGAGCCCTCCAGAGCAAGGACTGCTATTTTGCCTGGCATGCACCCATGGCCAGTAGACTATGGTGGGACACTGGTAGCATCATCAGCTAGTGACTTGATGGAAGGAGCTGGATGTTGCTTCAGCACTGCATTCTGCTTTCCGACTTGTGTACTCATTAATCAGCAAGTCCTGCTAAGAGAGAGATATGGGCGCTACAGCCATAGGCAACAGCTGAGTTGATTCCCTCTTTTCTATAAGTATTGAGACAAAACAAAGCCTGGTTTGTCTTATTTACCTGTGTGCAGCAGCCTAGATTTGCTTTTAAACCCACAACCTGGAACAAATGTTATATTTATGGTATTGCAAAATTATTCACCATTGGCAACTGTTTATGCTGTATAGGATTAATCCATTTGGATTTAAGCAAAACATCTCTTATTCTCATTCATATGGCATCCTGTGCTTTCCTCTTTCTGCTTCCAGCTCTCAGGTATGCATCCCACCAAGGCTTTGGGGCTTTTGGGTGGGAGCTTTCTTGTGCCCTGAGAGCCCTTGTGGAGAGCACACCTCTCTTGGCTCTGCTTTATAATTAACATTACCTGAATCTGATAAAACTGCTTGTAAACAAACACCATCTAAAGCAATTTTAATGGAGCAACAGATAAAATCAATAGTGAATCATATGCTGTGTGGTTTTAATTGCTCTTGATGGCCATTCAGCTTGCCTTGTTGTTGTTTTTCTGTCTACAACATGGAAATTTTCAGAATAATGGTCTTTTGTCTGGCAGCATTGCAGAGGGAGTAAAGAGCTCCCATCTAGCTGCTCTGGGCAGCTCCAATACAGCCCCAGTGTGGCCACGTGAGCTCTGCTGGCACCCAAAAGCAGCAGGATGGGGCTAGACGGACAAACTCTATTTGATTTTATTAAATCATTTTATTGTGGGTTTGGGTTGCCCATTGGAAATGTTTTCTGTGACTACACCTTCCAGCATTCTGTACAAGCATAGGTGCAAAGACCTTTTACACTGTCCTTTGCTCCTAGTGCACATTTTTAAGATCCCTGGGTTTAACCCCCTACGTAGATATCATTTGTTATATTGTTCTCAGCAGAATACAAACCTTTCTGCTTTATGCCTTTCGACAACAGTAAGCAACTGCTGCTGCTGAACATTATCATAATTTAACTTTGGGGCTTGTAATGTAGAAAATAAGAAGTGCAGGATTATGTTTCATTTTACATACAATCTTATAATAAGCCATAATAGTCTCTTGGAGATTTTACCATATGAGAAAATAAGACAAACGGAAGAATTCTTTTCCCTTATGTGTCTATATTGAATTACTGCTTCACACCTGATTATACTAATTTAGTTCCAATTCTCAAAGGTATTAGGATTCCAGATCCTTTTCATAAACTAGAAACCAACGGAAGTAATGGCCCATGAATAGTATTTAAGAACTTGGAAAACTTGGAGAGTCCAACTTATTGTCACTGAAATAGCTGGTCAATTTTATGTCCTGTAGTTCATAAGATTCATCTGTAAGAAAGAAAATTTAGAAAACTTAATTGTCCTCAGTAGTTCCTAAGACTATTATTTTTGCCAGGTGCACCCTCAGCAGCAGCAAAAGCATCAGTTCCACTATCCAGCAGCAGAAATGGCAGCAGATACTTTCTGTTTAAAGCAACCAGAAAGCCTCTGGTGGTATCTATACCTCGGAACCTGGGACTCACCTGAACTTCACCTCAATACTGTATCTCCAGCTCAGCCTAGGCAAGCCAGCCACATCTCCCTGCCCCCTCAGCTTTGATATCCAAAGCCTCTGCAGACAGACCTGGCACATCTTGGTCTGTGAGCTCAGTCACATCATATGTCAGTAAAAAAAGTCCTGTTTTTTACTATCATATAAAGAGGGAAAACACAGCTGATGGAATGAATGCCTTCAGAATCCCTCAGAGAGAAAAGTTACTCACCTCCGAGTGGCCCACAGGGTCCTATTTTCTCCAACTGGAGCTGAGCTGTGTTTCCTTTTATTGCACAGCCTTAATAGAGATCATTGATCAGCACAGCCAATGCTATTTAATTTTGTTTAGGGCTCATTTTCAAATGTGATTGCAGTTACCATTTTGTGACTTATTCATTTTGCATCTCATGATAATAGAGAAAAGTGACACAAAGGATGTGAGTGGTGACACTGTGCAGCTGATGCAGTAAAGTGAATTAACAGCTAATAGCTGGCAGATAGCAGCAGATCAGTTGATTAAACAGATGGCAGAAACCTTGACATTTGCCATCCACAAACTCAGAATATTGCTCTCATCTGTTCTCTAGGAAATACTTCAGGAAACAAAAGTTCTCTTTATGGCTTCAGTCTGCTAAAAAAGCAAACATGAGAAGAAGGTGACCTGCTTCCCTCCAGAGAATTGAAGAGTTGGTGCTTAGGAAGAGAGCAGGAGAAACAGCCGTATTCCCAATATGATATTTCTGTCAATAAATGGAGAACCTGCAGGATCAGCCCCAACGTTCAGAAGAGGTGGCTTCTCTCTGGTCCTTCCTCAAGCGACTGGGTGCTCTAAACTGCAGAAGGAATAATATAGCTGAAAAGAATGACTCAACTATTTAACTCCTTCCTTAAATGGAAACCGTTCAAATGCTTCCTTCATTTGTCTGTCCCAGTGGTGTATGAGAAAAATGGCTTGTGGGCTCTGCCTGGTGCCACAGAGATGAGAGGACGCACATGGCTCGCTGCTCCTCTCTAAGGATCTCTTTGTTCTTCCCAGTCCCTGGGGCACATGTTCCATGTGAGGCAATGACAGTTTTTGTTATCACACAGACGTATCAGTTTCAGTGACAATCAGTCCCTTTTCAAAAAAACATTATTTCTCATGATTGTCTCCCTCTTGGAAAATGTGGCCTTTAAAGCCAAAGAGGGGGGAAAGAAGAATGCAGGGGAGACAACAAATGTCCTGGCGACACAGAAGTTAAATGGTGTGTTATGGGACAATCAGTCAATCAGCTTGAAAGGGCATAAATCAATATATGTGTAGGCAGAAAGGAAACACTGGACCTTACATTGTGAAAGAAAGAGGGCCCGTTTTGTCCTGCCTGTGCAGGCTTAGCAGATACTGCGAAGGAAACTGCTCATATGAGAGGCATAAAGAGAGGGGGGAAGGAGGAGGAGAGGGGGAAGGGAGAAGGGGGGAAGAAGGTGAGGGGCTTGCTAATAACGACATGTTTTTTGCTTCCTTCCTAACTCAATGGTACATGTGACCTCATGAAGCCAATAAGTTATGAGCATCTGATGTAAAAGTTCCCCCCCAAAATGCTCCTTTAGCAAAGACCACTGGGTAAACCATGTCATGACTAATTTCTGCAAATGCCTTGATTTAAGGCAGGCACAGGACCTGAAATTCACACCAGCTCTTTGTGTGCTGGAGTCACGCAGATACCAGACTTGGTGAGAAGAAACTGCATACTTCCTATTTTATTTCACCACTGCTCGACCTGCTTTTCCTCAGACTTAAAATCATTTGCCAGGTCAAAATAAACTCTTCAGAATCCCAATGTGAAAAATGTACCTAACAATTCAACCCTTGTAAGTTGGGAATTGGAAGAGAAAGTGCAGTGGAGTCTAATTAAATTATATAATAAGCAGCTTAACTTGTGGTTTCACTTTGGTTTCTGTTATTCTTATTATCATAAGCACTGTAGCTGGCAAAGAGCTATTGAAATATGCATAGCAGAAATGACCAAACTGGAGATGTTTGGGTTTCACAAGAGCTTGTCTGTCAGAGGTTGGTTTTGCAAAGTTGAATCCAGAAGGGAGGTCAGGCTAATTCCAATTTAGTTCAAAATTTTCTTTAGAGGTAGCAACGAGTTCTACATTTGACCTATCTTTATTAAAGAAAAAAATCAAAGGAGATCTGGATTTGCAAATCCTCACCTGTCAGGTCCTGGTTTGCACAATGAAAAGCAGTGCTGGCTCAGATTTGGGTGAAGCTGAGTATATAATCCTGGCTTTAGCCTTCTCTCACCAAGAAGTTGGTTGATATAGCCCAGAAGATGGAGTTTCAAAGACAGGATGGTGCTCCTGGCACCTCGGCAGTACTGTAGAATGGTCACCCATCCCACCACTCTGAGCTACCAAAGCTGCCCTTAGTTTCAGCCTGCTCCAGTGCCAGGTGCTACAGGAGCCAGATAAGCAAAGCTGCTGATGAGGTGGGTGCAGGAGTGCCCAGATAATCTGCCACCAGGGAGGGTGACAATTTACAAAGGTCAGCAGCTGCTGGCAGGGGACACTCCAACATCTTAAGCCATTGCCATTTTTTGAGTAATAATTTATGGTCTGTCTAGAATATATATGTTGCCTGAGATTTACACCATGCTTTGCCTTAATTGTCAGTAAAGCTGTCTAGTATTTACATAGCAGTGGGTTCATTCATAAGTGAATGCTCGTAAATTTGGCTAATCATAACAGAGATCTTTCCAAAAGTTTGCTATACATCTCATCCTGCTATGGAAACAGGTTGCATTGCCCACTGAAATCTGAATCTGGATCTAGGGCTTCGGTTTGGCAACATTTCTAGTTTTGAAGACCGTCTCATGCAAGAGTCAAGTAAGAATAATTTCAGTCTGTTTAGTGGTCTATAAATCCAAGTGCCCCAAGTACCAATGAATCACTCTGTTCTCTGCCCCAGGGGTTTGACTATTACAAACAATGACTGAAGTCATCAGCAAAAGACGAGGTCACAGGCTGAAAGAGGAAAATATGCTTTTTCATTTCTAGAATAAAAAAATTGAATGCATTGTCTGAAAATGTCAGTGCATGAACTAGGCTAAATGGAAGCAGACTAAGTTGGGCTCTGACATCTAATGCTTCCTCCTCCACTCCTATTTTGTTTAATTTGACAGCTACTTACCAAGACACACAAGCTCAAAAACTCAGAATAAGTTGTAAAGGAAGAAGTTTACCACATTATCCATCTTCTTTCTTGGCACTGGAAAGTCTAAGGACTGAAAGTAGGGGTGAGAAGAGAGAGCTCTGGGCTCCAACTCGGACATTGCCTCTGTTTGCCACTGCAAACAAAGCACTTAAACCCTCTGCCAAGGCCTTTCTGTGGCAGTTATCTGCCTTGCAGTGGTGAGGTGTTGCTTAATGAACAATTACTGCCTGGGGAGCACAGTGAGAGTCACAGAGCCAGCACTGAGCATGGGGTGAGCTGCCAAACAGTGTAGGGGTTCACCAAAGGTTGATGATCTCCAGATCATGCTGAGGAAAAGCTATTTACCATACACAGAATTTGTGATTCTCAGTCTCAGGCAATGCCACAGTTCCTCAGTGTTAGTTAAGAGAAAACAGTTTGTGTCTTATTTACTTTGTATTCATATGCATATATTCAGAGTTAAGCATATACATATATGTATTATATACATATGTATACTTATATAAGACAATCAATCTAGTCAAGGTAAACCACTTTGAAAGACTTTTCACATACCATCAAGTAAAAGCATGAGCATTGCAGGCACTACAGAACAGCAGCGACTTTAAGTAACTTGTAATAACCACAAGATTTTTTCTCCAGCTGGCAAATCAAATATGACCTTTGGATCTTAAATCCCCAGAGAATACAAGAATTGCCATCTTCTATGTAAATGCACTGTTTGCCCGAATTTTCTATTATGGTTCAGGGCCAAAAGAGTTAAAAAAACTCTCTTGTGTTTAATATATCATTTCCCAATGCCATGTGCATTAAATGCTTTTACTTTAGGCTTTATCCTATAAACATAAAAAATTTAGCCTTACTTGTCAAGCTGCTAACACTACAGAAGATGTAGTGTTAGAGATCAAAATGCCATGTGCATTAAATGCTTTTACTTTAGGCTTTATCCTATAAACAGAAAAAATTTAGCCTTACTTGTCAAGCTGCCACAGAAGATGTAGTGTTAAAGATCAGTCTGAACCAAACTTCAGATGAAACTTTGGTTCCAGTGAAGTGACTTGTGTGTTTTCTCAGTGGCTTTAGTGGAGGCTGCCCCTCCATTTTCTTGCTCAATCCTAAGCTTTAAAATGGTGCATTTGTATCACTGGCTGGCAGGATTATTACTACCTCCTGTAAATCCAAAGGCATAAAAAAGAAGAACTAATCAAACACATCTTAGACTCAACATTTCATCAGTAAAACTGCCCCTAACATACTTTCAATTGATGACAATTTTCACTTAAATGCCAAGAGTTTGAATTTGTTCTCTGTTATACACTTTTTGCCACATACAGCAGTAAATGTAGGTGTCAAAGCAAAATTCAGATTTACAAAGAAAGTATGACCTCATCTGGTATTCTCTGCCTAACAATGTAAAATATAAACAAACAGCCAGTAGTGCCAAAGGACCTTGTTTCATCTGTGTTTATCACTGAGAATTTTCCTTTGTCTCCTTTAGATGGAAGATCCTACTGTCACATTCCTGTTGCTGATATTTTGGTGCACACTTTCAGAAACTGTAAAGGTACATTTCTCATTTCTTGCTAAAATGACGCAATTGGGGTAGAACAACTGCGGCTTTGTCCAGGAATAGCAATCCTCAGCCTTAAATTCCTTAATGAGAAAGAATTCAAATACAGAGCCATTACATTTGCCTTTGAAAGGAGAAAGGGATATTTTTCACTTCCTCTCCATTTTTTACTTTAATATCCAGCAATATTTGAAATCTGGCAGAGAAGGAGGTAAAGGGAAGAGGAGCGTTTCTGCGCAGAATAGAAATTCCAGCAATAAGTTAAAGTACCTGCAGGCACAATTTCAGTCAAACATCCATCCTCTGTGTGCATTGTAGGCAATTAGATGTGTACTCCTGATAATGCTCTGCTTGCTAAAGCTAGTGGCAGTCTTTTACACAAGCTGTTTCCCTGACTAAAACTGTCAAAGGCAAAAATATTTTGCAGAAATTTCTGACCTTTGATGAGAATCTGTTTTCAAATGTAAGAGAGAAAAATAAGTCTTTCTATCCTCTAAGAACACGGCACTTCCATTTCCCTGAAAGATGACTTTTATAAAAGTTTTCGTTCTGGGTTGTAACAAAATAGGTCTAATGATATTAAAATAAAGTCTAATAATATATTATTAAGTTAAAAGACTGAAATACTGCAACATGCACATCAATCAAGTATTTCCATTTCTGAGAAATGCTTTGGGGCTTGCTTTATTCTGAAATGAACACTTTTTACACTTTGACATTTCACCTCAAAATGAAAAATCTTGCTTTCTTGTTGCCCCTCCCCCCACCCCCCAAAAAAAAAAACCAACCCACAAACCCCTTTGTATCTCTATCTGTTTATCCTGTGCCTTCAGGACCTAGATAGGCAGTTTTAAAAGGTGCATCAGCAGCTGAAGTGATTGAAGAATTTAACCACAATTTCTTTGGGCAACCAACTGTGTCAGCAGTAGAAAAGTCAGCTTTTGGGAACACTAATCTTTCTTTAGGTTTACCACGTAGATGGAAACGTGAGCAAGAGAGGTTTAGTTTGTCTCAGGCTTCTTCAATGTTCTGTGCTGAAAGATTCCGAAAAACAAAACAAAACAAACAAAAAAGAACCAAAGCGTTCCCTTTTGTAGCTCCACTGAGCCACCACCCTTTCATCAGAGGTGAATTGGCCCATTCTCCCCAGTTGCTGTAACTCTTTAACCTTAGTGCATATACTAAACCTCAGACTGATTTAGTATTTAAATGATATACAGTAACCATCCTGTTAAATGTAAATTAAATGCACACTTATTCTTTAAGACAATTTAAAGTGTCACCTTTATAGCTATAAGGCTGTGACATTTCATGAACTCACAGCCACATCTTCCCACTGATAATGCCAAACTGAACTGACTGGGCTAAATTCAGCTGTGGGGTAACCAAATGCAACGTTCTTGCTGTCAAAGGAGCTTTACCCTTTTACACCAAGGCTGATTCCAGGCTTTCATTATCCTCACTTAAACCTAGCATAATTTATTTGAAAAAGTAGCTGAGAATAGTAACACTTCAGCTGTTATTCACAATATAGGCATGATGTTCCCTAGAAATGTATGTTGGCTTAGCTCCTTCAGCTTCTTCATTTATGCTGGGTGAGTATCCTGCATAAACATTGCTGGAAAACAAAGACAGAAAAAACTTTACCTGAACTGAATTGTTCTTGGAGAACTAAGTGAAATCATAGAGACTGATGAAACAATTAATAGTGATTAATATGTTCCAGTATGAGCTAAAATAACAAAGCAAAGGCATGGGGTTCAAGAAGGCATTTTTGACAATAGATTACTGTCCTTCAGGGTGCTTCTGAGGAAGACTGAGCATGAAGCATTGGCACAAGAGCCCAGATTTGCAGATATTTAGGTGTTCAAAGATGCAAATTGGTGCTTAGAGCTGTTACCTTTGTTGGAGTGTCTGAACTGGAAAGGTGCCTATGAACATTGTTTAGCCAAAGGATGCCTGTGGAAATCAGACTGGATGGTAATTTGGGTAAACACAAAACCTCCATTGAAATCAACTGTGATGTGAACAAAATAGTACCTTGAGCAGGCTGTTCCCTCTGGAGATTGTCCCGTGCTATGCACAGCCCTCCCCTCAGCAGCTCTCCCTACACCGCTCCCTCTCTGCCACATCTTCCTTGCTCACAGCACCTCCTTAGAGTAATCAGAAGCTCTCCTTATGTTGTTCTCCACTAATCCTTCCATTTCAAAATTGATGGCATAATTGGCCTTCTTAATTAGTACAGAGTACATAGAATTTATCTGAAATACCTTCTGTACCAGCATTAGAAGTCAGAACGCATTACGAAGTTTTATTGAATGTTTTTCTCTTCACCTTGGACTCCTTAGACTGAGGAAAAAAACTGCTTTTCAATGTCGAGTGTTTTAAATAAAATGCATTCTTTGTTGTCAACGTGTAGAGCTGGTAAATTGACAAATTCATCATCCTATTATAATCCCTGCACCTGTTCCAGTTTGCAGTCTGCGGTGTGTTTTAGCTCATGTATGGTGAGTGCATCTGCTTAACAAGGACAGTTAACTGGCAGAATTTGTTTATAAACCAGTGAAGAGCTAAATGAGGTAAACTGCATTATCTTACATGTTAATTGTATTTCATTGCAGACAAACATTTATTAAAGATGCAGACGGCACACCATACATTCTAATTATGTTTGCATCCATTTCTGGTTTTATCCTGGTTTCCAGAATTTCTGTTTCAACATCATATTTCAGGGATTCAAGATGCAGCCTGAGTTATCCCTAAAAAAGACACTCAGTGCCCAATATGTGTGCACACAGGCACACATGGAGGAACTGGGAAAGTAATTTGCAGGAGCAGTTTATTAGAAGGATGCTGCCACGTTCTCCTGTCTGGCAAATGTTTTTGAAGAGAAGCAAATTTCTGAGAATCTGGCCATCGCTTTGCAATGACATTACAAAAATCTTCTGGCTGCACTTTGCAGTTCCCTTGGAGGCAGGTATAGAGCTTCTTGAGGTCCCTGGCTCTCCACCCTTGGTCCCATCACCTTCCTCCCATACTCAACACTATGGCAGGAGCAGGGATCACACGATACCCATCTGCAGATCCCATCTCAAAATCAAAATCTGGCACACTGATTCTGCCCAAAACATTTTTTTTCTCAAACTTGATATGGTTTGAATAGGCAAGGTGGCACAGGGGCTCAGGAGGTGGAGGAACAGTGTTATTTGGCAATTTGGGAGTGGAGGTCGAGCTACTCATGTCATAGCCAAATCAGTGGAAAGGGTCAGTACAAAGTGGATAAAACCCTAAACAACACCCAGGCAACCCTAGGTCTGGTGATGAACTAAGGCCAGACCTCCGGGACCTTGTCCAGCAACATACCCAAAAGAACATCCTCCTCCCGTTGTCCTCTCTTTCTGTATGCTATTATCTGATCCTGAGCTAGCTTTTATAGGAGAGTGGTTGTCTCTTCAGCATGGGAGAAATCCCTCCTCCCATGTCCTCACTACCTGAAACCTTTCTAGAGTCAAACTGATTTGTAACAGAGGAAGGAATGGCTGGTCCAGCAGCAGTACCAAAATATTAAAATAGGAATTGTCTGAAGACAACTGCTCAGTTTGGAGGCTCTACAGGGAAGATGAACTCGCTGCAGAGGTGCCACAGGAAAACAAAGGGGACTTGGGGGTGGTAGTAATGTCCCTCAGATATATAGTTGTTGCAAAACGTCATTCACTGGTTTCCTACTGCGCGTCTGAGGGACTGAAAGTCAGAGACAGAAAATGGTTCACCTTTTAAACTAAGCAAATGTGAGAAGGAGAGGTTAAAAAATGTGGAGCTCCTAGTGCCACAGCTCCTGAGACAGTTTGCTAAGGAGCCACTGCTCTGCTGTTCCTGCCAGGATGGTGCTGGACCCCACCACCACGCCCTGCATTCCTGGGTGCTGCCCCATTGTAAGACAATTAAAAACATGGCAGTTTCAGAACTTGGGCAGCCCCCAGCACTGCCAGAGAAGATACATCTGGTCTCAGTTTGCTGACTTTCCCTGGGAATGCTTCCAAATTAAAAGGAGATGGGGAAATCTTTGAAAGATGGAGTTCCCTGTGCTAGGCAGTGTGTTTTGTAGGCATTCAAATGTCTCTTTCAAAAGCAGAGCAGACACTGTATCCTCATTCAAGGTGCACCCAGGACTCACCTGCTGGTGACTGAGCACTCAGATCATTTCTGAAGGTGAAGCCAAGTCCTGGCACCCGAAGCCAAGCATAGGTACAAAGGTCAGACCTCGGCAAATACTTAAATACAGGTCTGGATTTACAACAGCCTCAGAGAAATTAGAGAAAAACAACTTTACTGGAGAAAGAAGGGTGCAGAGAATGAAACTGAAGTTCTGTCCAGAGAGAAGAGGAATGAAAAATAAATCTATCAGGCTGAGGAACTGTATGACACGTGGTTCTCATCCACTCTGCTTCTTGCTCCATATGCAAAGAGGCTGCAGAATTAGATTCTCTAATCCAAATGCTTTAGGACTGATTCTCTAATTTCCCTTGGAAATTCATTAGGTTTTTTTTAAAAAATGAGTCGTAATGCTGCTGCATTTTTTGGTTATGGGAAGATTAAATGAAGGAAATCTTTGCCTAGAATAATCATCGTTACTTAACCTAAATTTATTCCATTCCTCTGAAAATTTGAAAAAGTGCAGCTCTTTGGTTGCTGAAGTTGCACTGAAGTAAAACTCAACAACTTGCTAAAATATTGCCATATGAGTAGAAATATTCAGCTCTGAGGAACTGATGTGGTGGAGGAATAAAAGGTTGTTTGTTAGTGCTGGCTGGCACTGGGTTTTAAGCAATACCAACACGCCTGCCAACAAGAAGCCGATAACAAGGCTTTCTGAACATCTTCCAGAGCTTCACAGAAATACTTGTTTGCATAATGTTTTACACTTAAGCTCTTAAAAGTTCACCAGAGAAAAGTGGCTTTAAATCTGTGCAAGCGCCCCACACACAGACATATGCACGCAAAGCAGGAAGAAAACTGACACTGAACGAGAAATTTTTAAAGTTTGAGATGTGCAGATTGAATGTACACAATAAGATAAATGTGTCTGCTCTGCATTCTGACTTCTTCCCTGCAGTACACAAATGGCTTAACATCTTGGTTGGATTTAGGCTCTTGGCTGACCTACTCTTATGCTTTAGCTATTTCTCAGTGTCTCAAACCAAGGGAGAGCTTGAAGCATGAACTTGAAGCACTCTTTCCCTTCCCTTCCATTCTTCTTTTTTCCTTCCTGGTTGTACGGTTTTAACTCAGATCTAAGAAAATTTTTCTTCCTGTGTGTGAGGTTTCTGCTATTTCCCAGCATAAAACTTGAGGCAGACAGCTCTCTATATGGTTCTCCTGAAGCTTTTCAGTCTTGAACTATAAAATCTCTTCTTGCTCTAATCTGAGCTCTCCAGGGCAGGACTTTGTCCCTGAAAATTGTCTGTATGGAAATTAAAAGCCAATTTAGGGAGGTGGGACCAGACCAAGATCTATAGTCCTACAACATAAATTTGAACCTGGATTTCAAGAAGTAAAAAGCTACTGTAGGCAGCATTCCTTCAAATTAAATTAGCATGGGCAAAATCTTGTTTCCTAAAATGTTATATCAAAATGTGGAGTGAAGTCCTGGCTCTGTTTTCTCAGTAATAGATCTCCCATTGTTTTAATCAGCTGCTTTATTCCATGCAGGAATAATCTATCTTTTCCCTGTATGGCATTTCCAGACTGCATAGAGTTCAGCACATGCACAGTAAATGTGATTCAGTGTGGCTGCCAGTTGATAACATTCCCAGGTGCCTGGAAATCCCAGATAAACATGGACAATTTTGGAATTTAGAAATTCTAAAATTCTGCCAAGACAAAATTTCTGGATAGAAGGGGAAGAAGAGCTTGGGAAGCCCTGGTATATAATGCTGTACTTTTATGCAGGTCAGCATTGTCTTATGGAAGACTCAGAGCCTTTGACTTCATACCTGCTTTTGATTTGTACACAACAGAAACAGATTAATTTTGTTTTTTAAGTTACTTTTATGCAGGTCAGCATTGTCTTATGGAA
Source organism: Passer montanus (assembly GCF_014805655.1). NCBI lineage: Eukaryota > Metazoa > Chordata > Aves > Passeriformes > Passeridae > Passer > Passer montanus. The sequence goes on along the minus strand of NW_024356505.1, from coordinate 19,546,370 downwards.
GACTCAGAGCCTTTGACATACCTGCTTTTGATTTGTACACAACCGAAACAGATTAATTTTTTTTTTTAAGTCGTGGCAGAAATGTGGTGTACTGCAAAATGTCCTGTGCCCCGTCAAGCAATGAAAGTCCCTGATTCCAGATGGTCCTCAAGCCTGTGAAGCAGCGCCAACCATGTCCAGCTAGAGGAGCACCCCACCCACACCTTTTGTTGCTGTGCATGAGGAATGTGGTAAGAGGCATGACAAGGTGAAGGAAGGAGATGCACAGTGAGTGGCTTGTTTGGAGAGCCAGAGCCCAGCCATGTGGGCTGGCTCTTACTGCTCCTGCTAACAGTCAAATGTTTCAGCTGGAGCACACACTATCCTGCAGGCACAGGAAAAACTCCTCTTTTTTCTACTAAAGGGAATAACCTTGAAATAGTGAAGATTTTTGTCTGCTCATGGAAGAAAAACTCCAAGTGCTCATGGGAGTGAAAAACTGAATAATAAAGGTTAGTTTGAGGCAGTGAAGCCATATCAGACTGCTGAAAGCAGGGAGAGCTGTTTCTTCAAGGCACCCAAATTAAATTTTTCCTCCCATCTGAGGCTAGTCCTGCTAGCTGCTCATCAAGTGACTTGAGACATCAAATTACCTGATCACAGTCACACTACTCTTGAGTCTGAAGCGGCTCAGGACAGAGATTCCAGCGTCTCTGAAAGCTGAGCTGTAGGACAGAAATTATTTCTGTGAACTACATGTAGAAGCACTAGTGGAAATGCAAAATTAATTTAGATGTCTGAATTTCTTTTTCAGTAATAGCTGCTGCCCTGGAGGTGAGGCAAGAGATGTTAATGTGCCTATTTTAAAGCTGTTCCCCCATTATGTCCAGAGACAGGTGTAAAAACAGACTTGGAAAGAAGCAGTTGGAGCATTGCAATGTCTTTTGTCTGATAAAGATGGAGGAAAACCAAAGATTTTCCATCTACTCTCTGCAGAAATCAGTGAGGAAGGAATTTCATGGGAGAGAGGGAAAGCAGGACCCAAACATTTCAATGTCCTTCAAAATCATTGTTTAAACTGGGAGTCACTGCTGAGCCTGGAGCAGTGCCCAGGTACTGCCATGCTCGGAGCCTGAGCAGGGGTTTATCTTTGGCAGTCAGCACCAGCTCTGAGATCTGCAGTGGAGAGAACTTGCCCCACACACCTCTCACACCTCTCACACCTCACTCCCTGCACCCTGGGCCTGATTTCCACCTCTCAGAGCTGTGGGCAGCACAACCCCCTGGAAAGAGAGGGGAGAAATGGACCATAAGCAGAAGAAACAGATGAAGTTCACTTTCTACATCTGTTTTTTATTGAGGGAGCTGTTACTGTGAGTAAAGTCAGCTGAGACATCCCAAGTGATTGCAGCTTGAATTTTTAAGCCAGGCTATAAATATCTGAGGTTTTTAAACAGTGATTATTGTTTATGTTTTCTTCCTATTTACTCTTCTTTGATTTAGCAGCACGGGGAGGTTTGTGTCACTTCAGTGTGTCAGCTGGAAGCAGCCATCAGCTAGGTTACAGATAAGCCCTCCTGTGTTACATGGGTCAGGACTGTGCTGTCTGTCTCCTCTCTGCGCTGTGACCCCAGGTGGCTCTGAAGTACTTTGGGTCAAACTTATTATATACCATTCACTATCCCAATAAACAAGTAGCGTGTTGTCACATTTGGAGTGCTGCGTATTTTTCTAGTAATTATGCCTTATTATATATTTACTATTCAGAAAATGCAGGTGTGGGCTGTTGAACTGGGGCCAATGAGAATTCGGCGAACTGGCAGCAATTGCTTGGTGAGTCATGTTTCACTGTCTGTTGGTTTTATAACTGTTTTCACTACTAATTTAGCTCTGCGATGCAATATGCAATTAGTCCTATTATGGAAGCAGCTGTATTCAGTTTTACAATGGCACTTTCCCCTTTGGCTTGTACCAGAGCCTGTTGTGGTTCTGCTGATTTGATGACTGAAGTTGTAAAGTGGTATCTGGATGAGCCACAGCAAGCCATGAGCCTCATACAAATATGATTCTTCTCATACACCACTGCTCTAATGCTATTTTGTACAGCCCAATTAGAAATGCGGTCACAGAGAAAAGCTGTTTCTTGCTACAGTAAGTAGTACTGTCATGCACCGATTTGTTTCCTTGCTGGTATCACCTCTGTAGTCTTGCAGCTTGTTATGAATAACATTTGGTAGCCAGAACCTGAAAAAAAAAAATTAAGCTTCTGTTTGGAAATAAGCATCTGCTTGGAAATGAGCATTTCCAGGCTCCAAAAATTCCTTTCCAAGCTGTAGCCCCTGGATGGTGGCCACAGGAATGAAGTAGGACCATGTGGGGATGGTGGCTAGGGTGGACAATGGAGATTTGGAGCTTGAGTCCATGAAGACAAGCTGGGGCTTGTCATGATAGTGACAGCGACAAACCAAGGCTGTGCAGACTCATTTAATCCTCCTGGGGTCCATGCTCAACCCTAAAACATCTAATGCCACTGTCATGGTTTGTCCCTACACCCAGCACTTGGATAACAAGCATGAGCAGCCGCTCTCCAAAATTACACAAGGGAACAGCCAAGTAAATACAAATATCAATTACACTAATTAGCTGCCTTTGCTGTCAACAAGGACGTTATGGAAATCAAATACATATTGCTTATTAGTTTAATGTGTACTAGAGCTACTCTGTTAAAAAGAGCAGAGTCTTGAAAAATCACTGAGAACATTCACTACATTTTTTCTGCTGTGTTATTACCCATTTTCACACCCATACATATGTTCTGGTTTTGTTGTGTGTCACACAAAATGGTAATTTGGTGGTGAAAAAATGAGAAATCATGACATTTCACATGTGTTTTTAGTAAAACAACAATTTTCTTCCTAAAGGGCCCCAGTTTTCTTCCTCAGAAATAGGGCTATTTACAATGAAAATGTTCCTGTTGTGGTGGAATAATGACACAAAGAAAGGCACTAGGCTGAATACTGCAAAGAGAAGTTAAAACACCTCTATTTCCAGTGCTTTGAATGCCAGGTGAGGCGAATTGAAGCCTCTAGACCACCACCTGGGAAACCAGTGCTTGCCAGCAGCAGAGCTGGCCCCAGCAAGAGCCCATTCTCACCAGGATTGTTTCTGACCACTGTTGCCCACAGTTATCATTCTGGTCAGACTATTACAGCAGAAACTCTTTTGCAGGAACTTTTCGCTATGAGAAACAAATCAAGTCTCTGCCCTGCAGAGAATAACCATTTGGGAGAGCTGGACTGATGGAGAGTTGGTAGTTTGCCCAGAGCTTATCATTTTCTATCCAGAGGCTGGCTTTATGCTAGAGCAAACAGCTGGAGTTGTGCACTATGTTTCATTGCAAGCATGTAAAACAATAATGAACTTTATGGTTCTATAAAGATTTGCAAAATTATTCCCAGGTCTAAAGTTTAATTGTTTAATGTCACCAAATGACTTTGCAATAACTGAGCACTGTGGAGTGGCAGAAGTTAATCACTCGACTGAAGTGAATTAAGATTTTCTAAAGCTACATTTATCACTGTAATTTCTGGCTAATTTCATTTTCCATTCATAAAATATGATTTCAGTTTCTGTATCTCTGTAAGCCATGGAGAAGGAACATGTCTGTTTCAGAAGACATGTTTTTGTCAAGCAATGCCTAAGGTAATGTACATATTGATAACAGGAATATGCTAAGCTCATTTTAGCAATGCATTCCACATGCCTCTGCTCTTGAGCCCACTAGCTCTTCAAGACCTCTAGTTCTTTGAAAGCTCAGTGGGCCAAATATTTAGTGTTCACTTTGCCTTACTTATTCTGGCCTGGCATCAGGAAGTGAATACAACAACAGCCTTGCGTAAAACAAGAGTTAGCCAGGACAGACTTATTTGCTCAAAGCAAATGCTGCAAGGCAAAAAAGCTTATTTCTAGTGGCCACTTTACTCCTAGAATAGGTGAGGGATGCCTCAGTACCTTCCTTCTTTACTTTTGCTTTCAGATACCCAGAAGAGGATACTGTTGCTTTAATTTTAGCCATCCAGAAGTAACCAGAAGTCGCATATCATAGAAGAAAGTTGTCTAAGCAATGGCAATAGTCAGTGGAAGGAAAAAGGGTGTCTGTCTGGCATGCTGTATCCCAGTTATCTCCACTGGCTACAGTGGGAGCCCAGGCAGATATTAACCAAAACATCTGTCTCAGGCAGGCTGAAGTTAACCCATGAACCTCACATTTCCTTCTCAGCTTGCACGCCTTGGCACTCCACTGCTGCTCCAGGCAGAATTCATTTTTCTCTTCACCTAGGCCTAATTCAGCTGATGTTGTCAGTGACTGGCCACGAGCATACTCACAGGACAAGCCCCATTCCCATTCAGAGGCGTCAAGGGCTCCTTCATCAGGTGAGGGAGTTCCACTGGGACCCAGTCTATCTGAAGGGCTCAAGAAGTATCTCCTCAACACAGGGTGAAGATGGCAGGTAGAGGAAAGGGAGGCAGGAGTACCTGTGCCTCTCCCAGACACACCTTAATCCTCCTGTTGAGGCTGTCCTGTTGATAGCCCGGCAGTGCCTGGCAGCTCTCAACCTTGTTTCAGTTTTTCACATTATAAAGTCCCTGGGAAATATGCAGAATCCATTCTGCAGACTCCTAGTTGCAAATGGTAGGACCTAAAATGTACCTCATCTTACCAGGTCAAAAAACTCAGGCAGGAGCCTCTGCTGCCCAAGGACTCTGCAGAGTTTTCTCACTGTCCTGAGTCAGGGAATTAGTCCTAGGGAGGGATTGGAATGTCACACACCCCCTTCTCTCAAGCGGTCACTCACCTAACAAGTGCAGCTCCCAACTCGTTGGGCTGGATGTCCCCATCACTGCAGGGAGATATCCCACGGCTCTTGTGCCAAAAATGCTCATGGTAAAGGCAAAGGGACTGGTATCCCTGAGCCAAGAATCCCAGCATCCAACACACACTTTGTAATTTATGGCTTTTGACGTTTTTTTCTTGAAGTGAATGTATTAAGAAATCAGTCAGGAAAGAACTGCATCACCCACACTTCAGTCCAACCTCAAAACAAAGCACTGAGCCCTCTCCTCAGTTTTAGAAGTGGATGGATATCCATATTTCAGCTCTTTTTCTTCTAGTGGCATCGATGGACAAAAAGAAGAAATGCTTATTCCAAAGGCTAATATCTCAGTAAAGTTTCCTGAATGCTGAGTCAGTTAAAATGCACCCAAATCAAGGTAGCTTTTTTAAAAAACAAAAAAAAAAAACCTAAACGAACAAACAAAAACAACACTTTTTTTGGAAGTAGCTTTTTCTTTTAAGATTTGTTTTATTTTTAATTTTTGTAATGAGAACATCTCTCACCACCCTCTTGCACAATCCCTTTTACTGTGAGGAAGGTAAAAGGTACAACTTGCTGGTTTTCATTAGTAGAGAATATGAGTGTGGTTAGGCATATTATGGTTCATATATAGACAACAATTTACACTCCTCCTCTACACAGAGAGTGTACTCAGATGTTGTACACACATGTAACAATGCTGTCCTGGCCCCAAATTGCTTCCAGGTTAGGTCGTCACTTCAAGCCCATTTTCTCTGGTTTTTTCTCTGTTTCATTTTATTGGCCTGGTAGAGATTAGCCACTAATCCAGCCTGATTTTAGCATCTTCTGCACTTGTTTGTTCCAATTTTTGTACCCCTTGAACTCTTCCTCCCACATACAATTTATTCCCACACATGGCAGGCATGCTTTCTCATGAATTATTTATATAGCTTTGGAAACTTCTGCTTTTCAAATAATGAGAGAAGAAAATGTTTCCAGTGTAGGAGTCATAATAAGGGAGAAATCCAGGCAGGTTGGTGTTCAAGAAGATGGTAAAATGCCCCAAGTTAAAAATAATACATTGGTTTTGAAAGGCTGAGGAAACATCACAATGGCCTTTCAAAGCAATCATCTACCTTCAGAAACACTGCTGAGTGGCTAAAATTAGGAGTTGATATCAGGCAATGACTACAGAGGCTTTCATTTCCCCAGTTTTTCCCAAAGGCTGGGTGGGATAAACTCCCCCATTGCCTAATATACCAATGGCAGCCTTGCCACCCACTTGCATGGAGGGAGAAGCTATCCCTTCTTCTCCTGAGCTGGAATGACACAGCTTTCCTAACAAAAACAAAATTAATAACATATACTGCAAGAAAATACACTATGTGACAAAGCTTCTGTGATGCTTTGATCTTTCATTTTACAGAGGTAGGCTGTGCTTTCATTTCCGAAACACAGCCAAGTACACAAAGCAGGGAATAGAGTATCTCATAAAGATACCCAATTTAGATAGAAACTTAGTAAGAGTTTAAAAAATAATTCAGTTTAAGATGTGTTTTGAAAACAGGAAAGACACTGACAGTAACACTGAGGAAGAAAGAATACACTAGCTCAGGGAAGGAGCAAGGGATAAAAGGAAATGCTCATTTTACATAGGCTTCATCCCAAGATGGGATAGGGAGGGAGGATTAGATAGGGAGGGGAGGAAACATGACCTCATGAGGACATTTTATTGTCCTCAGTCAGGAGCACGAGGAGCCAGCTCCTGCATGTGTGATGTGCTGGCAGGCTGCCTTTGGGCAGGGATGTGTGTTATTGCCCCACCACGGGGCAGCAGGACACCGTGGCCAGCACACAGAGTCCCAGCCAAGGGCGCCTGTGACACACACCTCCTGCCCCTGGCTCTGTCACAGCTGATGAGGTGGCTCTTGATGGAGTTTCTGGTGGGTTGTCATAGCAACAAGGAAATAGGCAGATGGAAACCAGCAGCACCAGCCTGCCTCTGCCTGCCCACCTGCCTGGAAGCTGGGGAGGCAGGGCACGGGGCCTGCCAGGTGAGGACTGGGAGGTGACCCCACACCTAGGGGCATGCCATCCTCTGCATGAGGGGCTCTGAATCCTGCTGCTCACAGACCCACTGACCTCTCTGTCCTATCCTTCAGGTAGGATTAAACTTGTTTCTCCACTTAGTGGCTAGTGCATAAGAAGAAACACTGAAATATCATGACAAAATTGATTCTTCTGAAATTTTAGATTAAATTTGGAATTAATTAGTTGATTGGCAATCTGGTGATTGCAGCAAACTAAATAATTGCTCTAAAAGTATAATCCAGTGAGTATTTGCTTTGTTCACCAGACTACACAAGAAAAGTCCATTAAAAAATGAAGATTCCTAGTTAAAGATTTTCTTGTTCCCCTTAAAATGCTTTGGCATTTTCTTCCTACCATTCTGCAGCAGTTATTTGAGACTTGGTTTGGCATCCCAAGAAAGTCAGAACTATCAAACTTAGTTTTTTCCCAGAGCCAGCATTTCTTCTGCAGCATTTCCCAGTCAGGAGATATTGCCCAAAGACTGACAGTTTTTAAATGGTCCATGTTGATTTGCCTGTCCCAACCTACTCTTTTCATCTTTTACAGAAGACAATACTATAATGAACAGGTAACTTTTCCATTAAAAACCACATTTTTCCACAGAAAGCTGTCCCTCATGTATTTTAACATCCCTCTGCCAAAAAAACACCACCCAAATATCTTAACATAATTTTTCTTCCTATTGTTGATTTTGGAAACTGTTGGATCCTTCAGCTTAAGTTCTGTACTCTCAAAGAAATCACTTAGATGCAGGAAAATGTCAGCTTAAAAAGTTTAATCTCAGCAGAATGATAAAAGAGTGAAAACAGCCCCATAAAAATTGAGGAACCCACTGATTCTCTGATTCCAAGCTAGACCTGCTCATCAAAGGTGAAAATTGACAAGCATTCTGAAAAGCAACATTTTGTGCTGCTGAAGTTAAAGAAAAAGAAAGAGACTGGAGGCCTAACTCCAAAGAAAGAAAGAGTGAGTTTTAGAGGATTACAGGAGAAGGGAATTGGTGCTGGAAGCAAGCCTTCAGTCCTGGAGTTGCATCGGTTTTGAGGTGTTCAAAACAAGGCTTGTACAAAAGGTTAGCACAGCTGTTCCTTGCTGGGGTTTGGACTAAGTGACCTGTGAGGTCTTTGCCAAAGCTATTATCAGTGGTACTGTGATACCTTAATAAGGCAGCTTTTGTACTCCAATATCTCAGAAAAGATTGTTCTTTTTTAGAATGACATTTCACAGCCTGCAAATTCTAAAATGGACTAATGGCTTTGACTTTTGGGGGTAGAAAGATTGGTCTGAAAAGTAAAGGTCTAGCTGGTGCTTGAAACTTTTGAACCTTTATTTGTTGGGAGAGAAATGACTCACACACTTCCCTTCCCAATAATGATGGTTCAGAAGATGTCATTAAATTCGATAAGGCAACGATTTATGAACAACAATTTAAGTAAATGGGCTTTGGGAGAAAGCCTTTGAGCCAGCCCACACTGTGGGTGGGCTGACATTAGATAGGTAGATACAGCTCTTTGGAGACTCTAGAAATAGTCAGATATTCTCTTACAGACCGATCTGAACTCAGAGGTGCATCTCTTTATGGATTAGGGTATTTCTATGTGCATTTTTTAATGGAGGCAGATAGATACACAGATACAATTTGTTGGCTTGGAAGAGGACACCTCTCTACACAGAGAGGATGGAAAAAGAGGAAGAATGGTAAAACTGAATATGATTGTGACATCTTTGCTTCTATCTCTAGTGCCATAGGGGCTAATTTTGGGTTTGGCTGCATTTAAGATCATCCTGAGGGCTGCTCTAATATACACCATTTGAGATGACTCCTTAGTCTTTTTTTCTCAGTAACTCTCAGTGCACTGCCACAGCTTTAATTCTTGAAACTTCCCTGAAAATACAAAATTGCTCAGTGTTTCCTCCATCACTATGATGATTTCTTTTCTCCCATCATTAAAGATAAATTTTATGTGCTACCAGTTTGCATAAAAGTTGTGAAAAATAAGAGAGACTAATGCACAAGCAGGTGTGGGTCTAGTAAGGGAGTTCAAAAGGTGTGTAGCTCTATGGTTCTCTAGCATTGCACAGTGCAGTGTGCAGATACCACTTCAGCAGCAGTTAAACACAGCCCCAATGAGCTCAGAACAAATAACAGCTGAACAAAATTTGTGTGTATTTTTTGTCCAGTTCCTTGGACCTGAATATATGTCTCAGAGAATTTGAGACAGAATCAAAAGCTGCTTTTGCTGTCAGGTAGGCATACCACACGTAGCCTGTGTACCTAATCCTGCATTCCTCCTGCATTCCAGGCACCCACAAAGCCAATGAGAATTTGAGATGCAGAGTGAACACAGGACCAGGTACAGCATTTGAATATTTTAAGGAATGTTCTTGGATTTTTACAGTTGATGTCATGTTTTCTAGCCCATCAATATGGATTAACAATGGTCCAGAGCAGCAGGAACTCATTTCATATTCATATATGCTAATTGCATGGTGCTGGATAGCAGGGATTTCTTCTTAAACGCAAAGTTTCTTTTTTTTTTTTTAGCAAATGGAAAATAGAAAGACTGTAGCTATGAAATAAAGAAGTGAAGAGGATTTTACACAAACACTGAAATATTTGGTACTTTTAAATATGTACTCCATACTTAAAGGAAGTAAGACCTGAAGCAAGACCTGAAGCAAGATCTTCCCATAGATGAAATCCATCCTTCCTTAACCTGAACCCCAGCTGACTTTGAGGTCAATCATGTGGTGGGGTTGAACCTACCTGGACACACGCTGCCCACCAAAGCCACTCTTTTTGGAGGAGAAAAACAATAACGAAAGGCTGGTGGGTCAAGATAAGGGCAGAGAGAAATCACTCAGAAGTTATGGTCATAGGCTTGATTTGAGGAATTAAGTTTAAATTATTACCAATCAAGTCAGAGTTGGATAATGAGAAATAAAATCAAATCTTAACACATCTTCCTCCACCTGTCCCTTCTTCCCAGTCTTCACTTTACTCCTGAATTCTTTACCTTTTCCTCCCCAGTGGCACAGGGGAGATAAAGAAAGGAGGTTGAGGTCAGTTCATCACACACTGTCTCTACCACTCCCTCCTCACACTTCTCCCTTGCTCCAACATGGGAACCCTTCCATCAGAGACAGTCTTCCATGACCTTCTTCAACATGATTCCTTCCCAAGCATTTTAGCTCCTCATGAACTGCTCCAGCACAGGGTCCCTCCCACTGGGTGCAGTCCATCAGGAACAGACTCAGGGTGGGTCCCTGCAGTGTCACAGCTCCTGCCAGCACAGCACAGCACAGCACAGCTCGGGCTTCTCTCTCCTTGGGGCCACAGGTCCTGCCAGGAGCCTGCACCAGCATGGGCCTCCCACAAGGTCACAGCCTCCTTTGGCCATCCACCTGCTCTGGCATGGGATCCTCCACTGCAGGTGGATGTCTGCTCCACTGTGGATCTCCATGGGCTGCAGGGGAACATCTGCCTCACCATGGGCTGCACCATGGGCTGCAGGGGAATCTCAGCTCCAGTTCCTGGAGCAGCTCCTGCCTCTCCTGCTCTGACCTGGATGTCTGCAGGGCTGTTTCTTTCACATATTCTCACTCTTCTCTTCAGCTGCTGTGGTCCAGCGGTTTTCCCCCTTTTTAAATACATTACCTCTGAGGCATCACCACAGTTGTGAGTCTGGAGGAGCTGGCTGGCTTTGGCTCCATTGGACACAGGGGAAGCTCCTGACAGCTTCTCACAGAAGCCACCCATATCACCCCCTGCTACCAAAACCTTGCCACACAAACCCAAACCAGTCTGTTAGTCCCATAATTTATTTTTCTTCTTTGTTTTAATATGTAACTGCATTTTTTGAAATTTTTTGAAATTTTTTAATAGTTTCCCACTTACATATCCCTGTAGTGTCTTGCATTTTCAAACAATGCATGAAGTAGTACAAAACCCACTTGCTGTATAAGACAGAAGTGTATACAAAGTGTGTCTTGTTTTTAAATCTTTCAGATTTAAAACATATTTATTTTGCAGAATACTTTGTCAAAAGTTATCCTGTCTTTGCAATGAAAGATTATGATATGCCGGTCCTTTATTTCTGCCAGTCTTAGCTTGCTTCTCATGTGCTAGGCAGAATTGATTTCTGCTGGATATGGTACAAAGTTTTTTGCTGATACTGTCTGTTACTGAGAAAATAGATGGGAGATGAGTTGTTTCTGTTGGCACAGGCTTTCAGCAATGATATTTTAAAGGCTTTGGAAAAAAGGCAGTCAAATGCTGGAAAAGGCATTCTAGAAAAATGATCGATGGCTCAAAACTGCTAGCACCAAAGAGGCATTTGGGTAATGACCTTAATAACATGTTTTAGGGTTTGATCAGCCCTGAAGGGGTCAGGTACTTGAAACAGATAACCATCATAGATACCTTCCTACTGAAATATTCTATTCTATTCTATTCTATTCTATTCTATATTATAATACCTTTTTAGTTCATGTTTTAAATATCTCCATCCAACCACTCTCCAGACCTAACAACTGAAACTCCAGGGTTCTGTGAACAGATCACTGTATAATTAAAGAATTTACATTTTCACATAATGCAAACAATAAACCTGGTTTTCTCTCCCAGTTACCAATGTCAGCTAGGAACATCTATCATCATTTTATAGGTCATCACATCATCATATGGATATAGAATCTGTTTTTCACAAGGTCTTTGATTAGATTACCAGTATTAGATTATGGGGGCTTTGCTGATGCTAAAAGCCTATTTACTTATAATTATGAAAACAGTGCCAGCTAACTACTACCACTCTTCACATTTTCTCTGCATGCTCTGAATTGAGGGCACATTCTAGTTATGTTTTCTTTCATGTGACATCTATCACTGTGGTGTCATTCACTGGAAATTTGGCAGTGGCTCTGACTTGCATGCATCCCCCATGTAAAATAGAATTTACAGGGATGGCATAATCTGCAGAATTCTCAACATATTTAAGGGCAGGCAGAAGGCTTTGTTTGAAAGGCCTGTTGAAACCAGAGGGTCTGGAAAGAACCCCGGCCTCCAGCTTCCCCACAGTTCCAGCATGCTGCAGCTCACCCGAGCCGTGGCTGGGACATGCTGGGTCCCTCTGCCACACCCTGCTCCCATGGTGGAGGCAGCAGGGACAGTGCCACGGGCACTGGTCAGTGCCTTCTGCACACTCAGAAAATCTGCCATGCCGGGAAAATTCCCAGCAGGAGACTGACACGTATTTTCTGCTTGTGCAGTGTATGAATTGATGTTGGCATGGGAATCAAATCAGGTAGAAGGTCTGCCACAACCCATGATTTTTAAACTAGAACAATAGGGGGACAAACACCTTTTTAATGTACATTTTGGCTTATAGACAAAGTGAAAGGGAGAAGACAGAGTTTAAAAGGAAGGAAATGTGTTTATCTCCTACATGAAAAACATCTCTCAGTACAGTGACATGGAGAACAATATTACTTTTGTGCTCTGATAAATAATCAGAAGAGCAATTGTGAGGACAATTGGACTTTGAAGTAAGAATGCAATAAGAATGCCAATTCTACCACAGCAGCTCAATAGAACCAGAGCCCAGGCATGGCTCTGTCTGTTTGCAAATGAGCATTTGTGTCTCTCTATCTGTATGTGCAGTGTTTATATCTAATTCTGACAATTTGTGTTGCACATACTGCATTTCCCTAGATTTAAAATAACTTCACTTGCAACTTCTGAGAGGTTATTAGGTGTGATTTTCAAAAAACATCAAACTTTTACAGTGAAGTTCACTTGACTGAGAGCAATACTAGTTAGGGATCAGGTACATCAGAAAATCATATCCAGAAATAACAAAACATTTTTGAAGATGCAAAATGTATTTTTTATCAACATAATAGTACCTCTCAGTCTAATTTCTTCATGAACAATTGGTAGATAAGTTTCATATCATGCCTAAGACATACATATTTATCATATTCAAGGTACAGTGTGATAATCCAGAGAAAACCACGTTTTTTTACTTCTCTAACTTCTTGTTTTTCTTTGCTGTTACTCTTTTCAATCATGTCTAATCTTATAGCAAATGATCTGTCCTGCTTCAAATATCTGCTACTTCCACTCCCTACCTAGCACTTACTCAACTTGTTTCGCTATCACCAGACCTATCTATTAAAAGCCTTGTCCACAGCCCTGTTTTCCTCTGGCTCTCCACCTTTTCAGTCACTGTTGGTCTTTCAGGGTTTCATTCAGACCATGCAGACCTCTCTCCACCCCAGCAGAATTTGCAGTCCTCTTTCAGTATCCAAACTGAAATAGTGATCTTATCCTCCAGACCCATTCCAATTAATGCAGTGCTCCCTAAACACAGCATTGTTAAATGCTTGTGTTTCTGGAGTGTAAATCTTCCAGCTTTAAATTATCTAAAGCCCACACAAAGTTTAGGGATAAGGGTACAAACTGTATTGCTTATTTCAGTTTCCAACACTTCAAATCAAAACACTGATATATAAAATATTGTCATCATTTTGGTCTCATTACATTCAAAGGCACCTAAATCTTCCTGGAAGACTGGAATATGTCCTTTCCATTCCTTGCCTAGATCTCTGTAAGTCTTTTAGAGATTGCAGGAAATAAAATACGTTCCTGGGTCTATCATAAGAACATTTTGGCACAAGATTTTTTTTGTTGTTTTTCTCATGGATTTTTTAAGTTGGTGAGTGTGAGTGTGCAAGATTATATTTAAGATTTAGTTGCTCTTTTTACTACTAAAACTTTTAGCTGCACACATTCCTTCTGGTGGATCTCACAGTCTTGTCTGGTATCACCCTTTGGGTCAAGAGGTTATTCTGGACCCAGCCCTGAGCAGCCCTCTGCTCTTCCATTTAGGGGATAGTCTTTTCTCTCACCTGTGGCAGGAGAACAGCGTTGCTCTGCTTTTGGCTCACCGCAGATCTTTGAAAGGTTAGTGAAAGGTTTTTATTTTTGCTGCACGAGCTTGAAGGTCTTGCCCTCTGGCCATAATAAAAAGCATGGCCTTGCAAGAGACTTCTGTTCCTATGTTATCTGGAGGGAAACCTTCTTTTACTGCAATCTCTTGTGAATCCAAAGCCTGGAGGATATTTTATAGGAGGAGAAAACTGAAAATTAAATGTACTACGGACATATTCTCATTTCTGACTCTCTGTACATTGTTTAAAGCCAGTGGCTGCAAATCATAACAGCTACTGAAGAATGATCGGGATGGGCTGGTATGATTCCTTATTGTTCCCTCTGGAGGATTTTTTTTTGAGTCTTTTTTCAGTAGATATATCAAACCATTATTGAAAAGTATACCCTCCTCCTTAGACCAATGCAATGCCCTTGAGAGAAGTGGTTTGTCTTCTCAGGTAGGATGGGAAGACAAGGAATGTGACTGATTCCTACAGTGAGGGCCAATGCACCTAAGGGACTTCAGCTCTGTGCTATTCTTGCATCAGCCTTTTCCATTCAGTATTTGGTATCTCACACACAAATGCCTCTCAGTGACCTCCTGAATTACAGCAAATTGTGGCCTTTAGAAAGTAAAACAGCTTCATGATGAGTTTGGAATCTCCAACTTCAGAGACTGAACTGTGGCAAGGTGAAACCACCAACCCATGGTGGAGGCAATGGACATGACGTGTTCCTTTGCAGCTGCTCATGCACGTAGGCTGTCTATTGCTTTTCCTTGGAAAAAAGTGCTTCACCCACCCATTTAAGAGAAAATTAGAAATTATTTTTGGAGAGAGAGATGCTTGCTTGACTCTTCCTTCTGTTAAAGAAAGAGTTATCAATACCCTAGACAAAGAGAACAGTACCAGGAGAAGTTTCTTCTGGGTTAACCTTTCTTTCATTTACCAGAAAACAAAAATCCTAGACTTCCAGTAGAAATAGCTTTTCTTCTAAAAATGTCCAGTTTTCCCAAAAGGATATTTACATTCACAGTCAGCCAGTCCAGAATATATTTTTGCAAATTATTACACCTCTTTTTTACCTGCAAATCCTTTGCTGACCCCAGTGGGGTTTTACATAAAGAAAGGGGCTTGTTCATGGGAGACTAATTGTAAGAAAGGAGCAATTAAGTAAAAATGCTACACTTGACATCCAATCATAGACTTGGCTAGTTGATAAAGTTTTGAAAGCAGGTGTTTTAGAACATTATGGCTAGATTTTCATGTAATGGTTGTCCATCTCTATTGTCAGCTGGAATTGTTTGTTCTTGGGACTTCTGGAAAGTAGGGCTTTCATAGCTTGTTTTATACCTCACGCATTTAAGAATTGTTTTCTGGGGAAGCTGCATGTTTTCTAGAAAATTGAAAAAGCTCTAAAGCGATTTTAATTTTACTTCAATATCTGTCAAAAAAACAAAACTGTGTTAAGTCTTTCTTCTCCAAATAACCAAATTAAGGTTTGCAACTGAAGTTTGGCATCTGAAGTTTAATGCAGTCAAAGTGTACAAGAAAACTTGCACATAATTTAGACCTAATGCATTTGTTTAAAAAGGAAGAGAAGGTTTAATTGAGCATATAACCATGTCAACTTGTCATTCCTGGTGAAGGTAGTGTCTGCAGACTGGGGTTGCTAAATGTTGCTGTAGCTGTCTGAATAAATCCTGAATTTTCAGAGAAAAGGGACTCATCCAGTATTTTTCTCACATCTAAAGGTCCAATGGACGTTGGAGAACATTTGGGATGTGCAGTGGTTTCAAACCTGGAGAGGTGTGGGGGGAAATAATGAACTTTTATGCCTTTAATATCTTGATGCTGGAAGTCATTGGCTTATAAGAATATAGGTAAGAGGAAAGACACCAGTCCAACTTAGCTTATAAGAATATAGGTAAGAGGAAACACATCAGTCCAACTTGGTGTCTCAGCTTTGGCCCAGATGATGCAATTGGCTTTCTGCCTGGTGGGGTCATAGTTAACCTGAGGGCAATAGTTTCCACAGGGCTGCAGAAATCCAACCAAGCAGGACTGGTTGCAACAATCAGAGCCTCAGTTGTTAAAAACTGAGGATCAGGACAAAGCACAGCATTTGGGGGAAGAAAGAAGGGGTACTGGATTTGGTGATGATACAGCCGAATATCTAAATCACTGTATTATATTTGTCAACATAATTGCAGTTGTTTGTCTGATGATCCTATTAAGTATTACAATTTCTTTCTTCCAGTTTTTGTTTGTTTATTTGTTTTAGGTAATTTTGGAGTCTGTTTTTTAGGTAGTTATATGTGAATTATAAAGGAAATGGGTAAGAGAAATTATTATCTAAGTTCTATTTTGAAGTGGCCTTTTAGAGCATAAACAGCTATGATGACAGTCTTATATCTTCCTCCTACCTGTTTATAAGCACCAAGAGTTCATACTGGTAATTGCAAAGGGAACAGAGGTACACAGTCTCAGGAAAGCAACACACATTTCTCAGAAAATTATGTAATAGAGATTGTTGTCCAGAGCACAATAACTGTTCAATCTAAAAACCTGCCTCCGTGGCCTACTTGGAGTGAAAGACTAGCTAGACAAAATCAGCAGAGGAAAGGGGCTTGAAGAGTCTTGGGGGGGTAAGGTTGTTTTCTGAGGTTGCTCAGTATAAGTCAGCAGCAGAGAAGGAAAGAGAACGGAATATTTCAGCAGCAGAATCTCCTGTGCTGCCCTCCCTCTCTGCTTCCTTGTTGGCATATTTCTGGTTTGTTTTAGAACATGATGCCCCAGTGTGAAGCACCAACTAAACATCTGGGGTTCCCAGGAGATGATCTAATGTCCAGCTCTATGGCATCCGCACGCACTCACCAGACATCCTGAGCTCCAGAATCCCTGGGGACAGCATAGACATGGAGGTAGTGGGTACAGAGGCAGTTCCATGGACCTATCCCTGATCCCTGCCTCCAGAAGGTTTGGAACTGCACTCCTGGTGGTGCAAAGGGAGCAGGAGCAAGAGCTCCGGCTGCACCCTGCAAGACCCTCCTTGAGAGAGCTGGGAAGGAGGAGCATCCTTCTGCTGCTGTGGAGACCCAAGGTGCTCAGCATCTGGAAACGTCCAGAAGGATCTGACATTATCACCAAACAGCAAATAATTAGGAGATTTGTGTGTCAGATAAATGTTCAAATGCTGTATTGCAAATGCAGGGGATATTACACTTCATCACCAAAAATCAGTTAACTTGCAAATCCCATCTAGACTGGGATTTTTTTCCTCTGTTCAGGCATTTGAGTATTTTTAAATACAATCACAAAATAGCACACTAGTAGTTTTGCTGTCAAATAAATACCTTTTAAGTATAAGGATTTCTTTCTCCCCACCATCATCACTTCATTTATCTTTTGCTTAAATCCTTCCTCTCCAGAAATAATACAAATCAAGCCTCTGGGGCCTGTTTATATAATGGGGATTTATGTCATTTCAAGACAAATGGCATTTGCTAAGTTTCAGGGAAGCACCTGTATTAATTGTATTTCCTGCTCACGCGTTGCTTTTGTTTGCAATAAAAGAATTCATCTCAGGTGAGTTAACCTTGCTTTTAGAGAGGGCACCTGCAGTTATCTTAGTGCTTATTGTAAATGAAAACATGTTGAGCCTTTAAAGCAGTGAAATAAAGAGGTGCTGACAAGAGGGTATGCCAATAGGATTAGAAGCTTTTCTCACCACTTGTATTATCAGGATGGAGAATTGAGTCACGTTAAATTACAGGGAGAAGAGATATTCCCAGAAGTTCCACAGAGCAGAGATTGACTTGCTCCTTTAGTAAACCTGTGGATAGGAGGGGCATCCTGTGCTTGGTGAGATTAGGGTGGGGGCAATGAATAAGAGAAAAAGACCTTTTAGCCCTTTTAGCCTTAGGCATCTATAATTGACCAAGATTTTTCTGCTTGTGATTTGATCCATCCAAACCCTGTTAGAGGCACTTGCCCCCAACTGAGACCAAGGCTGAGGTGAATAAGAATTAGGTGACTCACTCATATGTACTATACATGTATTCACATCTATTAGGATAAATGACATGTCATTCAATTTAAGCACAGGCAACTGGAGATTGTCATATTTTGAAAATGACAACTGTTATTTATTTATTGAGAATATTTATACAGATTCTTTCTAGGTACAGAGGATGCATTTTTCAGCAGCCCTTGCAACACCAGTGAATCAGACCAGAAAGACTATTCCACAAAGTGAGAAACAAAGCCAGGTCTGGTCAACAGAATCAAAATCTGGCAAGATCCTTAGTCATTTTCTGTGGTCATTTTTAAAAGTGCTCATCACGATGCTCTGATCCCTGCTATATTAACAAGGTGCCAAAGAAAGCACTGTTAGATGACAGCAGGCAATGGGATTTAGCCCAGTTGTTAAGAACGGGAAAATTAAGAACAAATCAGTCAGGTACTGATTTACTGGATTCAAGGGCAGGAGAATTGGGGAAGGAGAGGCCTGCCTTGTTCCCCTGTCATCCCCCTGTATCCTTCCTCCTCCAGCAAGACTGGCATGGTGCATTCCAGGTCACATGCTAAAAACTGGGGTGTTTGTCCTTCTTATCCCTGTTTAGATCAGGGCTTTCTGTAACTACTCTGAGGCTGTGAGCTGCTTGTTAAAAAAAATCATTGTTAGTGCTGTTCAAATAAACACAGATTGAAACTATTTCAAACAACATCCTATCTTTTATTAAATACAGACTTATTTATTAAATAGGTAGGACGTAGGTAGTCAGGTAGGTAGGTAAATAGATGAAAAAGAAGATCCACATGATCATAAAAAGACAACATTTACAAAGTAGCTATGAGTTTCCTTACTGTTCTACCTGTGGGGGGAAAAAAAGTCTACCTTCTTTATCCAGATGTCCAATCTTCAGGCTGGACTCAGCTGTAAATAATCAAAATGCAGCTTGATGGAACTCCCTCCAAAGTGGACACAGTATTGCTATTTTTTGTTTCTAGATATCTCTAGTGCATTCATTTTCTGACACATTCAACTTTCTTCAGAAAATATAATCAGTAAGAAGGTGTTTCTGAATCCTTGTCTTCTCCTGTATCTTATTTGGAAATCTTTCATTTCTTTCCATAATTCTGAATTCTTCCCTGTGCATTTTAAATGGGAAGCTAGAGCTCACCACATCTTGATAGGCATAGCTACTATGCAGTTTTATGTCTTCTGGTCCAGTTACACAGTGATATGATTTGTTCCACCTTAAAAAAACAGTTTTAGCACAACTTTTGCCTTTTTGGCAAAAAAGGCCAAACTTTTGTCTTGTTTGGCCTTTTTTGCACTATACAGTTCAGAGAAAGGCATTGCAGTGGTGTGAATCACCAAGTGCACTCGGGCAGCAGCAGAGGTCTATGAGCTGATTGGAGGAGAAGTAGAGCTTTTACCTTGTAGCATAAAACACCTCTCTACACTGAAAAGGTGCCATCAAAGCACAAAGCCCAGTGTCTTTGGTTGTGTGTTGGCTAAAGTTTGCAACCTAAATAAATATCATATACTTCATAGAAGCACAGAAAAATTTGGTTTGGAAGAGACCTCGAAGATCATCTAGCTCCAGCCTCCCCTGCCATGGGTAGGGATGCCACCCACCAGAAAAGGTTGCTCAAAGCCTCATCTAACCTGTCCTTGAATACTTACATGCTTCTGCAACTCAAAATCAAAGTTGCAGCCCCTCTAAAAGCTAGTATGAGTTGGAATAAATGTAACCAAAAGCCCCTCTTGAGACACGGCCCAGTTTTGAAACATTGGTCTTAGTGCTTACATTACTGGTTTTCCTGAGGATGTACTTTATAGAGACTGGCAGACAAAACAGATAAGAAGAGCAAACTGCAGAGAAGGGACTGAATGAGCATTAGCTGAACCAGTCTGTTTCCCATGTGCTCTTCCAGTCAAGGACCTGTGAGAAGGATCAAAGGAAGGATGAGAAAACAAGACACTGGATGACTGAGTTATATTTATGTACAGGAGAAAGACTTAGGTACTGACAAGGCAAATCTGCTCCAGCTTGCCAGACACGAGAAGAGGCTCGTGAAGAGTTTTGGCCATGCAATTTGATCATGTGGTGAGGAGGACAGGGCTGTGGGTTGGTGCAGCGTCTCCCATATCAGGTCCCACAACATGCACTCCATGTGACATGGTACAAAACATGTCTGTCCTGTCACCCACACACCAGAATGCACAAGCAACCGGCTCTGCCAGCTACAAACAGGATTTGCAGAATTTTTTAAATTCCTTTCTTTTTTCAAAGTCACCTTGTAATGATGTAATGCAAATGTAGTTGGGATCCAGAGAGTTTCAATCCACACAAAGTGAGGTGTTTCTGGAGCCATGGGCAGGTATTTTTATCCATATGAAAAAAATAATGAGAGAATATGCTCTGGTAAATGTGGTCCTTGATGGATGTAGGAAGAGAGCAACCCCAGGCACAAACAAAGCAAAAATGGGAGAGGAGTGGAATAAAACCCATTATCTGTGCCCCTGTGATATGCCAGAGACATTCAGGGAAACCAGCCAGGGAAGCTGCAGCAGAAAATAGCTTTTCTTGCTTTTTCCAAGGTCATAGCAAGGATACTGCAATTTGTTAAGAGTTAATATAAAATGTTAGAAATGAACCAATGAATGCTACCACAGAGATGCTTTTAAATAGCCTACTTAATTGTGGAGATGGTAGAAGTTATGCTGACAGTTAAAGAGAGAGTTCAATTACTCACAATGTTTACTGAAGATCACTAGCCTTAAATTACAAATAATCAGCTCACTCAGAAATATCAATTGCAACAACAAAGGTGTTTCAGCTGATGCAGAAGGCTCATCCAGTGTGTATATGTAAGCCACTTACCTATGCAAATTAAACTGCAGTTCCCTGCCCCATCCTTCATGTTTTGCTCATTTATGACACCTGATCATTGCTTTTTTGGGGATGTGTTCTCTGCTGCCAGAGGAATGGATCCCATTTCACAAGGTGGTGGAAAAGTGCATACACCATTTATAGGCTCCAAAATGATGGACAATGCCTGTGTCAGATCTCATGCTTCAGGAAGGGTTACATTTGTGGAAGCTTTTGCAAGATTGGGAGTTTAAATCTTCTGTACAGCTCTTGGACAAAATGACCTTTAATAAAGAGGGAATGCTTCAGGAGGAAGTTCAAATTTAGCATCCTTTCAGGATATCCTTTCAGGAAGTATTTTCTCTACCAGGAGGTTTTGAGGAATATGTATTTCTTACTGTCTTGGCAACACTCCTCTTTATTCTATTAGGAGCAATACTTCAACAAAAATATACTTTTTAATATTGTTAGTTTCTCAGTAATTCACAACATCTGCTCTCTGGGTCCCAAATAAACCCACGGAATCCTTACAAATCAGTCATCCCTTAGCACTGGCACAGTTGTCTGGGAATAAAATTGTGCCCTTCCTACTTGTGGCTCCATGATGTGATTACATTAGTATCACCCAATTATGATAATATCATGTGTCAATGATGTTTTGTGAAAACCACACGTGTCAATGATATTCGATTATCAGAGAAGATAGACAAATTTTTGCTTTTATACACATCATCCATGTAAATTAAAAGGTGGAACAATCAGAAAAACTCTCATAAAAATACACTTACTAAAGCATTTATTAACAGAAGATTATTTGTATGAGGTTCAGGGGTTCTTTTAGTAAGTCTTGGTATGGTCTTTCTGTAGATTCTGTCGTAAAATCTATAACTCAGTTAATTAAAGAGTTTATCATAAGCATCATAGCTGGAATGCCTTCAAAATGTGGCTGATCTTAAAAACTCTTGTTTGGCACAAAGCAACCATCTGTCAATATTTCAATTACCACCCTCCCTGCCTGATCACACTTCAATTGTTTTCCAATAATTATTATAATCATCCACCACTAGTTGTTGTGGCAACTAGGGGCAACTAGTTGTTTCAGGGTTTTAGGTGAGAGGCTGAAAAGAACAGAAAAACAAAAAGAAAAAACCAAAACCCAACCCCAAAACCTGCCCAGTCATTTGTACAGATCTTTCCTCGGGGCAGCTCCTTATTTGAACAGCTGCTGCTGAAACACAAATCAGCCTCAGAGCTAAGCCAAGCCTGGATGGTGTTATGCATCCTGATTTCTGGGGGTGGGGGGTGTTGTTGTTGTTGGTCCTAATTTGAGTCCTGCACATGACCAGCCACTTTCCCTACTGGAAATAATTTCTCTAAATTAAAGGTTGCTGCAGTGTTTCAAGCCTGTCAAAGATCTCTAGCTGGACAGGCTCCTTCAGAAAAAAAAAAAAAAAAAAAAAGAAAAAAAAAAAAAAAGAGTCAGTGTCTCAAATCTTAGCATCAGGAGATAGGTTTCACTTGATGAAAGGACTGGAAAATCTTTTGCCAATCACAGTAATTTTTCTCTGTTAGATTTCATGGGAAGAAAAGGTTTCAGCTTCAGTTTTGTTTTACAGGAATAAATGGCTTGGATCTATTGTTATTTGTGTGGTTTTATTCCCAGAGAAAAAAGAAAAACAGAACCAGTCAAAGTTGTGGCCCACTCTGTTAACACTGCAAAACTTCAAAATGTTTAAGATGTGATGGAATCTAGCGCAAGGTAACCTAGAAATGTTGAATATCTCTGACATGGTCTCTTACTATTTAGCACTGATTTCATGCCAATCTTAGCTCATTTGAATGAGTGGAGTGTCACTAAATCTATTTCTTTGGGCTGCTGTGAGTTTTGATGTTATAAATACTACAAGGAACAAAAATTCTGAAAATATGTTGAAATCTATTAGGACTTCAGTGGAGCTGGGAATTCACATCTGAGGATGAAAATCCTGTGGGACAATGTGTTGGATATTATTATGTCACACAATCCTGGCAATAATAATAATAATAATTTTTTATGCATGGGGAAGCCAGCGAGATTGCAATGCTAGTAATAAAAAAATATTGTTTTACAACACAGAGGCAAAATGTCACACACTGGGGTGGGAGGAAGGCAGACACAGTGACTCTTAGATCCTACAGTGTTTGCACCAAATCTGGCAAGTAGAGAGAGGGAGATGGACACCATCACTGACAGCCTGGGGAAGACTCCAGACAAGAGTCCAAAAGCAAACCAGTCTTTTCTGCATAGGGAACAGCGCACTCAGTCATGCAGAGGCTCTGTCAAAAGCAGCAGAGGAGCCCCATCTGCAAAGCTGGGCAGAGCTCTGCTGCCTTCCAACTCAGAAGAGAAGGGGAACCTGCCAGCCAAGAGACAGCTGAGGAGCCAGGCTTTCAAAACTCTCCTCAGAAGAGAGAATAGAAAAATGGGGTCAGTTTTCAATAAGAGACAAAAAGAGGAGCCACAAGAAAAGGAGGTAATAGAAGAATGTATGTATGAGAGAAATTACAGTGGGAAAGTCTCTTGTCTCTGATAATAAGCCAGAAAAAGAAAATTTTGCATTTTTTAATAAGAGGGACTACTGAACTAGAAAACACAGAAATGTTTGCTCTGTACAGTGTGCAGTAAGTCTGCAGAGCTCCCTGCCATCACCAGGTGCTGGGATGTTATGATACCCAAATTTGTATGAATATAAAACACATCCAGAATAACCAGAAGGGAGGATAATAAAAATAAAGGAAGAGCACATCTCTTGGAGAAGAAATCAGGTCAATAGTTAATTAGCAGAGCAGAGCAGGAGCCTTAATGCAATGGAGCTCTTCCCAGAAGCCTGTGGAAGGCAATCCCTGCCTGGCAGAGGAGCATCTCTGCTGCCTGGAAGAGCTGTCAGTCTGCTCGGGCTGGAGGGTGCTCAGGGACCATGTACAGGGGCAGCAGCAGCAGCACCCCTCTTGCCACCAGCCTCTCCTCCAGTTCCTGAATCCCACCATCTTCCCCTGGCTGCCAGGAGCATTTCCACACTGAGATACATGTGATGTTTCCATCATCTCTTCCTGCTTCCAATCTCTGCTGTCCCCGTGAAAAGATCACTTTCACTATTTGTGAGATTCAGAATAAGTTTGGTGCTTTGGCTAGTGGTGTCTCCTATAACAACCTTTTCCCCTTGCAATACATTCTTTGCCTGTAACATAGCAGTAGAACTTTTCAACTGGTCTTTGTCATCCCCATCCAGAACTCAGCCTATTTCTTTAACTTGAATGTTGGCAACATGGAATGCCTTTCTCCACTTTTTTCTTCCACAGCTTCTACCACATCCTGCTGCAGCAGAAGCCCATAAAGTGATTGTGTTTTGTTGACTGACTCCTGCCCTTTATGAGTTACAGGTATTTAAAATCTGTTGCTCTCTCCTTGATATTTGGGAGATAGTTGTGAGGCTGGATTGTTAGATGTGTGTATTCTCCAGGTCACAGGAGAAATGGTTGTCCAAAAACCAATGAATCCACTAACCACAAACAGCACTTTTTGGAAACTCCTAGCTGGGATCAGACCACCACTGCCAGTATTTTTCAAATACACCACCACTTGAAGTAGTCCTGTACATGTCAACTGCTGGTGTATGACAGTCTCCTGGCTTTGACCAAATGCTCTTCTTTGTGCCTTTTGTGAGATTAGGCATAAAATACGGGCAGTAGTGGCAGGATATCTTTGAAAGAAAGTATGCATAAAGACCTACCTAGAAACAAATGTAACTGTTGAGGTCAGCTTCATGGTAGCAAACCTTTGCAGAGGTGACTACAGGAAAAACATTTTCAATCCAGGTCCTGTTGGCAGCGCATAAATAGCACACATTTATAGCATAAAGTCTATAAACTTTTCATTTGCTCAATTTGTGTGTGTGGGGTGCTTTTTTTAAAATTCATATATTTGAAAAAATACAATTATATAAATATCGTATTTATATTACTTGACATATGAAATTCAGGTTTCCTTACCTAAATTGTGTAATTTTGTGAAGTGGTGCATTTAGCAGAAGTTGTTTAGGGTTGTATCATTAATTTGTGAAGTTAAAGTGCGTCTCATGGTAAATAGGTTCCAACCCTTGTTGATTTGCAGCCTACAAATAGGCCATCAAGACGATTTACCATAATCCATTTGTTATTTATCATAATAGCTTATAATTCACTCCTATTGCTGCCACTTTCCTCCTCTGTCATGCTGCACTACTTCACCTGACCTCTGCTCACCTACTTGTTGCCTGCTCTGAGCCATTTTAAAGTGTGCCTCTGCTTTTCTTCTGCTCATCTGAGCTCCTGTTAAGCAACACTGCTCTGTTGATCCATCCTTAGATTGTTCCCTCTATGATCGCTCCAAATTGGCTCATAATTTGTGCTAGTTATGGTTTAAAATTAGGCAGCTACTCAAGTGCTTTGCTGAACTTGGGCATCCTCCATGTAATTTGGTTTAATCTTTTCCCTTCCTCGCAGCCTCCCCTCACAGCTCTGCAGTGATTAGTACCGTTCTCCTCTGATAGAGGCTCTGCCAGCAATGTTAAATTTGCAGTTACATTTCCTGTTGAACTGGCGAGAAAAGGTCATTAACTTGTTGTCTGCTGTCTGCTCCTGGCTGCCAATGAACTGTTCCCCACAAACCAAGGGTCAAGAGCTGCTCTAATACAGAGCTGATAAGCCCTTGCTCCAGCACTGCAATCTCTGCACTTGTACCACACCATCAAGAACAAATGTGCACCCAGCAGCAGGATAATGACACGGAGCCACCACTGCAGTTTTCATCAAGATGAGGTTTCAAGGACTGAAACTAATAGGTATTGCAAAAAGCTATCAAAATTATATTAAAAGACACAGTATTGCTCTCTCTACTTAGGTCTTTTATCCTAGGATCCCAGTGCACATTACAAATACCAAGCTGGGCACTTTCCACTAATGTTGCTTCACTCTCCAAGGTTTGCACCTTTAATGCCACCCAGCTCTCCCACAGCTTTGATTTCTTCTCTCATCTTTTCCTCTACTCAATTTCTTCCAGAGCTTACATACACTTTTTCTATTCCTGAACCCTTTGCAGTAAGAACCCAGATTTCTGTCCCTATCTCCTGGCTTCTTCTCATCGTTCCTGTCCACTGCAGACCCTCTGCTGCTGTCCATTAACCTCAGCAGCGTTCTGAGCACCAGCACTGCTGTTTGCAGATGCAAAGGGAGCATCACTCTTTCCATGTCCTGTTCCATCAAACAACGGAGCCCCTTCCCCTGCTGCAAATGCTAGTGGTCCCTGCTGCCCTGGCCAAGGAGATCCTCTCCTGCTGGGGGTCAGCAGGGGCCAAATGTCTTCACCTATGGGTAAATCACTTTGCCCACTATTAAGGAGAAGCAAATTTTCTTGTATAGTGGAGGCACCGAGATGCTCCGTAAGTGGTTCCTATAGCAACTGTATCCAGGTGAAAACTCCTGCAAGAGCTCCCCTTCCCCCTTCCCTCTCCCCACCTCTCCTTTCTTTGCAGTGGTTTTTCATGGCAGGGGGTGAGTGAAAGGGATGATAGCCAGGATGATTTAACCGCCTACATTGCCCACAGCGCACACACACTAAGGGCTGTTGCTGTGAGTGTGTGCCCACTCTGGATCCCTTGGGCAGTTCTGTGGCCAGTAGGGTGTCAGTGACCATCAGTGATCGATAAGTATGGACTGAGGAAACTCCCTCATTTTGTGGAAGGAGGATATCAGATAATTCTTAAGGCATTGCAAAGGTGTTTATCTGACACCTCCATTTTATTGTACTTATCATCCAGATCCTGCTCTGTGCCCAGCAGCCCTGACATAAAAATTGCCACCTCCTTCCACAGCAAAATTATAATGGAGTGCTAAGCTAGGGAATTAAAAAGGTCTCCTGAGTGCAAGAAAGGAAATTCTACAGAATAAGTTGCTACAGCATCCAAAAGGGGAAAATACAGACATCACCTCCCTGCTGTGAAGGAAGGATGAGGCTGTGCCTGTGTGGAGAGCTTTTCCCAGGACTTCCATTCAGCCCTAATGATGGGGGAATGGCCACACACTGAGGTCCCTTTTCAGGTCTGCTGTGCCCCTCCTACCATGTGTGGGTGGAAAGGAGTTACCCTGATTTCAACCGGCAAAGCTGACTGGGTAAGTGCAGATCAGCATCCTCAGCCCTTTATCCAAGCTAGCTGGCTTTGCCAAAGAGACGCTTCAGGTGTGCCCAAGCCCCTTCTTTGGCAGCAGAGTTGTAGGACAACGTTCAGCAACGTGTTATGGTAACAAATGCCTCTTGGGATACAGGTACCATCAACAAAAAAATGAATTCCCCAGCCATGTTCAACAGCTGGAGGAAATCTTGTAGGTGATAACATAGCTTAGGCAGTACTGAGTTCAGCTGGGACAAAATCAGAAGCAAGAAGGAGATAATGCATAGGTTATCACACATCTGTTTTGCTAATGTCTTTGCACAGGTTATTGGACCTCAAGCTTTTTCTCCAGCAGTAAGAACTAAAAATATACACTTCATTCAAACAAAAAGTCTTAATTCTGAAACAGCAAGAGCAGTTTGGAGCTGTAAGTAGAACAAACCTTTTTTTCACAGTTACAACAAATATATAAAAATTGGCAACACTGAATTTGGTTACATATCTGATCACTTTCTGACAGAGACAGTGAAAAACATCCTACTGGTATCACAGTTTCCACAAGTCCAGAAACTGCTATTTCTGCTAGCAATCATACCAGCTATGTGGTAGTTGCAATACAGGAGCAAAAAATCACGAGAAGCTACACAAACCACCAATTTCAGTGTCATGTCCCATATTCAGATCTGAAGCTTCTCAGGGTTTAGATCTCTGTCATCCCTAGCCCATGCTTCTCAGAGTAGCAATTTGATGCTGGAAAATTACTGACATGGTCGTATCCTTTGAGAAATTGCTGAAACTCTGAACAGCCCCACAGCCAACGTTGAGGGTTAGGTCTCCCTTTCCTTGCCTCACCAGCCTCGGCTAGGATACAAACACAGCTGTATCCTGTATCCTGCAGGGCTTCATCCTGACCCACCTGCTGCAGAGACCTGAGTTTCTCATCCCTCGCTGCCAGCCTGCAGCTGGAGGCACACAGGATTGTGTGCCAAATTGTGGCTGTGCCCAAGGTACTACACAAAGGTGCCAGCCAGATATCCTGCCAGATATCCTGCACGAGGGTGTATCTTCTGCAGTGCCACTCTGTGGGATGGATTTTTTCTGGTTTCCTACTCAGAGTTCTTTCTTAGGTGCCAGTGAAGAACCACCTCTAACTTTTTGCAACTCTAAGCAGACCATCCTCTACTAACCTGATGCACTCTATGGGACCACCAGAAAATTTAGGATGAGAGGAATCTCAGCAGGTCTCAATCCAGCCTCCAGTTCACGGCAGGGTCAGCTTGAGATGAGATGAGATGAGATGAGATGAGATGAGATGAGATGAGATGAAATTGCTCATAGCTTTACTCAGCCAGAATTTTAACCTCTCCTGGGATAGAGACTGAGGAGACACCCTGAGAAACTTGCTCCAATGCTTCATTGAACCTCCTTGTCAAGGACTGAGAAGAATCAATCCATTGACATTTTAGTGGAGTAGGTCTGGTAAGAGGAAATGTATTGTGGAAGAAGGATACCAAGAAGAGGCCAAGGAAAGGATATCTAAAAGTAGCTCAAAATCAACAGCAGTGGGCCTTATCTCTTTGAATCTGGAAAAAGACTAGATACACTTCCTTTGGACTACCACTTCTAAAGCCTGGTGCCCTAAATTCATAATTTGCCATTGCATCACTGAAATGAAGATTCCTCTTGCTCCTGCTTGTAAAAGAAAATAAGGGTTGATTTTTGCTCTTGACTTAAAAAATTGCAAGAGGAAAATCTTGATCAGAATCTGAAGAACATATATGGGAATTACTGAACAATCTTTAAGACTATCTGAAAATAACTCAAAGTCTCTGCTGATCTGAACTGTGCTGTCAGGTCTCCCCAGGGACTGCCACCCTTGGGGTAATTGTGATATTTCATGCATTGCTTGACACGTCGTGGAACAGGAGGAGCAGCACAGCCTCCAGAGACTCGGAAACAGAAGTTCCAGACAAGCAAAAAGCTTTTTTTAAAGGAACCTGAAAATACAAGCCAGAAGAATTATTCTGACAATGCTTGAAGAGCTGAGAAGAACTGGCATCTCCAGTCTTTCTTCTGTCAAATTCACCTCCCTGCTCTGCTTCATTGTACCCACTGATAATGTGCCTGCTGCCTGCCTCATTGCTCCACACTAATTTTTAATGCAAAAGATGATGCAGCAATGGAGACACTGTGATGAACCTGTTGCTGTCACAAAATGACACGCTCAGCTCTCCAGCTAAGCATGGTTTCACAAGCTGTATTTAGAAGACTCATGCTATGGCTGAGTGGCAGAGTTAGCAGAGCCATTCTATGGCTGCAGAGTCCTGACACCAGTTACAATCCGAGTAAAACCAAGAAACAATCTCCAGGTGCAGCAGGAAATATGGGACAGCACTAAATGGATGGTCTTGGAATCTCACTTTGTTGTAACATTGAATATCCCAGACATGGACTGTCCTTCACAAGAGCCAAAAGCAACACTGACTGATGTGCCCCAAAAGAAGCCAACACAATATTGTCCTCCATGTCACCAGACTCGGCCCTGTGACTCTTGCCAAGACTGAGGCCTTGAGAAGGCAAAGCAAAAGAGAAGCATTTTATTTAGTTCAGTTGGTTAGAGCATGGTGCAAATGATGAGGCCACAGTTTCAATCCCTGTAATGGGCCTTTCACTTAAGAGCTAGACTTGATGATCTCTGTGAGTCCCTATCCACTCAGCATATTCTGTGATTTGTGACTTTTTTTAAGCAGGTTTATGGCTAAGACAGGAAATAGAGGCAGCAATTCACATGCCCTAAGGAAGAAATGCCCTTCTGGCAATGATGTATCTATCTAGATTCCCATAGCTGCGCATGGGAATTGTCAGGGGGGGAGGTTACAAGCTTTCTGCAAAGTAAAATATGCCGAGGGCCGACCCCATTTTCTATTTACATGGGACCAGCAAAGGGAGGACTGGTGAGAGGGCTGAAGGGGGCTCTCGGGAAATAGAAAACAGCAGGAGAGCTGGATTTTCTTTGCTACACTATGCAAATAAAGCAAGCAAACATGACTCTGAAACTGAGCTGATAAATCTGATTCTGATTTCTTAAGAAGGCTCTTCTTTCCAACCTGACAATACATATGTGTATTACAGAGGAGACAAATTACTTTCTACAAATGAAAATCTTGCCAATTCATTTTCATAGTTTACCCGACTTCTCACCACCAACATGATTATTTGAAAATTGAATAATGCTTAGAGATATGCAAATAAATGCAAATAAAACATGTCAAAACTCCCAGAACTGAGGGACCAGATTTTTTTTTCACATGCAGCAGCCAAGCTGGTGCCACCAGGTTCATTCCACACAGCAGTGGTCAGTAAGAAACATTGCATTGCAAGGAGAAGGAATAACCTTAGTCTTGGCAAACTATGCGCCTGTGAGAGGAGCAATATTTGGATTCAGCCATGCTGGAAGCTTGCCACAGCTCAGGGAAAATGTGTGTGAAATGGCTGGAATCAAAAAAGAGCCTTTAATGAACCTTGGCTTTTCAACACATGTTTTTGGCTTTGGAGCTGAGTAACTTTATTGGCTCTGAAGAATATACATAATCATTTTGACACGGAGGGAGCAGACAGAGAAATTACCATAACTGCAGGCAAATATTTGCTATTTCTGAGCAGTTGGCTGTGAACTTTTCCTGAGATGCTGGAAACTGATCTGGGAGATGTTGTCTGCATGTTGCAGACCCTGTGTCGTTGCTCGCTCAGTACACTGGGAACAAAAGTCCTGTTGACTTTCCAGCCACGGTGCTGGAGGTTTCTGCATTGCTACAAAACGTCCTCACACTCACAAAGAGAACATCATCATCATCCTTGTTTCTCACTGAGCTGGTGCATTTGCTCATTTGGCAATCACTCAGTACTGGTAGATCAGTAATGTTTTTTTAATTTCCAGGTGTCTTTTAACATCACTGAAATACTCCTTATTCAGTTCAGGACTATCCTTTAGTCCTTCCATCTAATCTACCTCCCCTGGGTTGAAGGTTTTTAATCTGCTGCACACCTGTGCAGCAACATCTTCTGGCACTGCCCCACTTCTGACTGACAGGACAGCACTGAGCAGGTGACTCAAAGCTCCTCTTTGATTTCCCTTCCGACCAGGGGACACTGCTGCTCCCAGCTGCGGATGTCGGTTTTCCATCAGCCCCGGCTCTCCCGGCATCACAGCCACTGCCCCCGGGAGCGATGGCTGGAATGCCCAGGGATGCTGGCAGTCACACCCTGGGCCCCTGCTGATGGCAGGGCCGGTGGCAGCAGCTCCTCCTCGGAGGGGTGGGCTCAGCAGCACAGGAGGTGCTGGGACATGCAGATGGTGACGTGCGTGTCTCAGTGGAAGATGTTTTGTTTTCCTGCCAAATGCTCTGTCTGCGACCATGCCAGCTCAGAGCTTGAGGTGATTCACGTTGCCTCTGAGCACACTTCACTCTAAAGGTGCTTGTGTGATTTTGGTTGTTTTGGCAAATTCCACAGAGACCTACCCTCAGAAGTAGCTGTTGTATATTTGAGGTCATATTAGAGAGAAGTGAAGAACTGAAATAAAAGACATCTAAAGTTTAATCTTAGTATTTGATTCTCATGTGAGAGGCTTTTAATTTCCACTTGCCTTTTCTCTCCTTAGTTTACTCTGGCATCCGCAGCAGAAACGCCAAACATCACATGACAAATTGTTCTCCTGGTAGTTCAAGCCCAGAGGGCAGGACAAAATGCTGGAAATACGGCAAGGAAGTCTGCACTATGTCATATCCACAAATTAGGCATCCCCATTCAAAAGACTTCTTTCTTTCTGGCATAAAAATTTCCTATTTTTTAGCATCAGTTGTTGCTGACTACAAGTTTTGACCTGGTTCCAACACATCAAGTCTACAGAAAAACCACATAATCCTTTATATCCAGCTCCAAGGTACTCTGCATCACATACAAATCAACTGCAAATTAGAAAAAAAATTGGTGTGGAACCATTAATTATTTTGTGGGAATTTTTTTTTTTATTTTAACAATTTAAAGGGCATAGGAATAATTTAGATGTTCTTGGAAATCATTGGTATTTAGGAACATTACATAATGCAAAGTAGCCCCAGGTTTCTGAGTCCTTAACCATGATGAGAAAACATGGTTCTTTCTCAGAAAAGTTATAAGCACAATTGTTTACAAAAAGCAATGATAAAGCATCAATATTCTTGGAAGAATATAGTATAAATTAAAATGGTGTATATGCTCTGCAGTTATCAATGTTCATGGGCTAGGTTTCATGCCCTGTAAGGGCAGCCCTTGGCCCAAATATCAGAAATAAATAACTGTACTATTTCAGCCCCCCACTGAGCCTAGATTCTCTTGCACAAGGCTTTACTGGGCCTTTTCTTCACTCTCCTCTGTAGTTCAGGTTTTCATTTGTGTAAATCAGGTTTTCTTTGTGAAAACATGACTAGTGTGCAGACAAATAGACTTTATAGGGAGTCACCCTTCACCTGTCAGATTAAATAGCAGTCCTGTTTTGTGAAGTACACTCCATAAATGTCTCTAAATGTGTAAAAACAATCTCCTGTGTCTATAAAAAACTCTAATGTGACAGAAGACCCAGAGGAAAGAAGGCAGTACCAGTCTTAAGATTAGTTATAATTGAAAAGATATTCAGCGTTTTTGTAGAATGATACACAAAGCACCTTATAGTTGCAATTGTATTTAGCAAGCAGACTAGAGAAAGCTTTAGTATTTCAAAATAATTTCAATGGAAATTATTTAAGTTCTTTAAGAAATTAATAGCAACAGAAATTAAATTTTCCCCACTGAGCTTCTGACTTATAAAAATGTACATGGTTTTGGTTTTGATAAATAATCATAGTAATGCAGAATGTTATAGTGTCTTTGGAACTACATGGAATAGACAATATTGTAAGTACTTAGCAAGTACAGCACAGAGGACATATTCTCTGCTCTTCATCTGAAATATGAAAGCTATTTAGTACTTTGTAAAACATGTTAAATGGAGTTTTCTCTCTTTTGAAAATAGCTCTTTTTTCTTCACTCTGTGCAGGTGGAATGTTTGAAAATTGCACAAGACAGGCAATTTTGGAACTTCAACTTGGAGGACCAAATGTTAGCAAATCATTCTGAATGGATCTGAAGTTTAAGGCTGCAATGTTATTCTTTGTGACAGTGGATACATTTTCTTTTTCACCTATTTACATATTCACAGTCAGAAATGCATGGTAGTTATTGTCTAAAAGGGGTCTATTTAGGAAGAAAAGGCAGATACCATTTTTGAAAGCTGTTAGTCCAGGAGCATATATGCACCACAAGATTTATGAAGCTTTAGCCAGGGATATTCATAGCACAAAGCAAGCTGAGTTCCTGTGGGTCATGATGCAGTGGAAAACCATTTCTTATGTAGAAGTTGAAGTAGTTCAGCTGTGTTTCTCAACAGAGAAAGTCCACATTGGATTTACTCAGCAAAGAAATAGCCCATTTTGGTGAGCATGAAACATCCCATCCTGGGGTCTCCTTCTGTCCCTTCTGCATTTCTGTGAAGATCTTAGGCCAGGGAAGGAGTTACAGTTGTGGTGACACTACAGTTTGTGCAACTGAGGTTCTATTTTAGGTGGAGGGTTGTGACTGTCATTGTTCCATTCTCACTGGCATTTCTACTCCTAGCTTCCCTACACAACCAGCTCTGCTGCTTTTGGGAAACTCCCTGGTGCTCCTCTGAGTGAAATGTCCATGTATTGCCACAGGAGTGTGAGAAGGGTTGGTCTCCACACCTCGGTAGCTCAAGAATGAAACTGTGGATTGTGACTATAAAGTGACAGGACAGGTTAAAATTTATTTAGCTGTATGGTTGTTTGGGCTTTTAACAAGAATTTTGTTTTGCTACCAGTAAATTATAGTGATGATGGTAAAAACTGCTTAATCACCAAGAGCTCTACATCACTCTGAGTTGCAGCTCACCCAGCTCAGCACCCACTGGAGTGTGCTACGGATCCAGTCACCACCTGGAGACCTCTCCTGTAGACACCACAATGGCTCAGGATAACACCAGGTACTCAGGGGTGACAGAACAGCAATGAAAAGGATACCTGAACTTTGGGGTCTAAATCTAATCTTAAAAGAGTCAAGAAGTACTTTTGTTGGAGGCAGATGTTGTATTTTCCCATTACCAGCAGCTTAGATCTTTAACAAAAGGTTAAGGATTCCTGCCAGACACAAATACAGATATCTGTGTATCCATGTTTCCTCTAGCAGTGGCGCTTGTCTTCCTCAGCTTCTTCTTTCCATCCTGACTGAAGCCACAGACTGCTCACTCTTCTAGTTCAAAAGTCCCAACCACTCTCTGCAATGACTGTACTTAATATGCAGAGCATTAAAAAAATTGGTCTACGTAAGCCTTGGAAGAAAAGGCATTTGAGTTTGAATGCAAAGCCCAGTCCTGGATAAACCTGGGGTCTTCACTCATACAAAGCCACATCTGTGATAATCGGGGCTGAAAGGAAAGATTTAACCTCTGAGGCTGACGGAGAGCAAAATCATGAAAGGATTTTTTTAGTTGTGAAAAGACGGATCAAGAGTTTTGCTAAATCCTGGGTCAGAGGAAAAGTTGAAAATCACCTCTGCTCTGAATCTGGGACGTTTCAGACTGAAGCAGGTGTGCATCACATCTTGAATATTTCATGTGTGCACATTTCATTCCCTCTATTTTCAATTCCCATTCCCTTAAATTTTATTTACATGTTTCTTCCAACAATATGATAGCATAAAACAGCCTAGTTACAAAGCTTCTCTCTAAATGCCTGATTTAAATAAAGCATCCATTAATTTCTGAACCAATAGTGATACAACATAAAATAGTACATTATTTTTCAGAATCTGGTTCTGCAAACAGTAGACCATTTGACTAAAATATTGCTAATGTACAAATAAAGTCACTCTTGTGCATTAGTGTTTTCAGGCTCAAAGCTTTAATGTGTTATTTTCAAGTACAAATATTTTCCAAGGTGAAAAATATAAATGCTACTATATTTAAGTCCTCACTAAAATGAAGCACAAAGAAAAAAAACTAATGATGAAGGCTTTTCTTCTTGCTAAAGGACTTTTACCAATTTTAACAGAACATCCTTAATATCCACCTAGAATATTATGTGTATAGTAGGTTGCTACTCTGTAATTGGTTTGGTTGATTATAATGATTACAGTAAGTTGGCACAATAGTAGAGCTACCTGGAGAAAGTACTTCTGCAGAGTGCACAGAAATCTGCTCACTGAAGACCATATTGTGTGTTTGGAGGTCAGAAATTCTGATTTACAAGAATGACAGCTTTTTAACTTTGCTTACATTTCTCTAAAAAATAAAAGTATCTTCCAAGTGCTTCTTAAAATAAAATTACAAAACCTTTTCCTATGGACTGAGATATTAATTTTGACAAACTTTAAGAGATAGTGTTATCTCTTTTGTGGGCTAATCCAAGAAAGGTTATTTCAAAGCACATTAAAGAAGTAACGCTTAGCTCTCTATGTGTGAAACGGGAAGTGTTTAACACCATGGACTTGCCTGTGATCTGGACAGCACATTTGCAGAGGGGATGCCCTTTGCTGGAGCTGCACTCTTCCACAGAGAGCATTGGTTGCACTTTGGCAGGTGTTGCTGGGAGGAAGGAGCACGAGCTCACACCAGCCATGCCTGCCAGCTGTGTGAGGGGCAAACCTGGGCACCTCTGCACTCAGACTTCTTTTTAACACATAGGTGCAGCAAAGAAGGAAGTAACATCACGCAACATCACTTTCCAAACACATCCCCCTCTGGCATCAAAGGCAGCTTGCTAGTGGATGGTGAAGCTGTCACGGGAGCCCCAGCATCCTCCCAACAGGAATCCCTCTGGGTGTGAGTGCACTGCAGCCCTCTTTAAGGACTGAATGGCTGCCCACTGTGCCCCCAGATGCAGGTTACCAATGGCTTTCTGTTGGCAACAGGGAGAAACACCCTTACTGTGGGGAGGATTAATTTGTTTTAAGCAAGCAATGACAACCCTTCATGTTTTCCAAGAGAGGAAATGAACCTCCAATTAATTATGACACTTGATTAGGTTACTTAAATTGCTGAATTTCTAGCAAAATCAGCAGTGCCATCTCCCCAACACCGTATGTGTGATTTGATGGCCCTTATAGTAATGCAGCTCTGCACACCTCCTGTTTTAGGGACATTCTCTTTGCTGTTTCTCAACTTCCAACTCATCGCTGGGAGAGTGAATTTCCACCTTGTGATTTCACAATCTTTCTGAGCATTGCTCTGGTGATCACCCAATGATTTTGGGGCAGATTTTATTTCCTTGAAATACTAATGCATTCCAAATGAAAATAAAAGAGGTCTGTGACTATAATACTACCTTTGGTCAGTTTTATGTCAATTGAAACAGAAATGCAACTTCAAAGCCCTTGAAGCAATGGGTGACTATGCAAGGGAACATTGGCCTCCAATAACATAAAAGACTGCTAACTCAAAGCCTTATAGGAATTTCTTCTGATCATTAAAAGCATGTAATTTCCTTATTTTCAAATGGTAAAGAGTGACAGTGGCAGTAGTAAAGCAGAATACTGAGAGTGCAGTACTGCGTTGTCACTGTGCTAACCCTGCTGAGAAGCCAAAGTCTGTTCTTCTCCCCACCTCAATGCCTTTGCCAGCTCTGAGGTAGGAGCTGAGGGGGGCCTGCAATTCCACTCTGCTCCTTGCTGTCCTGGAGCTCTGTTGACCTTCCTCCAACAGCCCTTCCCATAATTTCCCCCATTTCTGAGCAGGGGATAGTTTTTAGTCTGCACACTAGAAATGAAAAATCTGTGGGCAATTACATGTACCATATTCCCTGATGGAAGTGGAAGGGCAGATTGGAAGATGTGGGGTCCATGGGAGGTGTAACAATATATGGACCCATCTGGGTGGCACTGAGATCAAAACTCTCCTGTGGTCTGAAACCCTATTAAAAGAGAATTATGGCAACCTGGGCAAGACTGGGCAGAAGAAAGCAGAAAATGAGGCATCTTTTATGAGAAGGTACAAATTTCAGATACTTAAGTGTTGAGTGATTGAAAAAACAAACAAACTGTGAGAACAATGCTGTTATAAATTCAGCAAACTTTAGCACATAAAAATGACCAACAGGGTCCTAGACTATGAATTCCTTAAAACAGGTGAATAGGTGGTGTGGAATTTAAAGAAAAAAAAGCGGGGGGGGGGGGGGGGGGGGAAGGGAGTGAGAGGATTTTCTGTTTATTACCATTTCCTCAACATAAACCCAGGAGTTCATGAAACTCTGCATGACACGTGGCAAAGACCCTGCCTGGCAAATCAGTGGTGGCTCTGGCTGCCACTCCTACACACAGAGCACAGAGCCTCCACTGGTGGGTGGGTGGTAGGGGAGTGGAAGGGGACCTCCGCCCACCCAGCTGCTCCCTGCCCTTGGATAAGGAGTTGTCAGTATCCCTGCAGTCTCCTGCTCTCCTCTGTGTTTACCCTGATCTCACATCTGACTGTAGCTCAAGAAGTTACATTCCTGCAGACAATCCTGGCTTCAGGAACAAAAGATTTTCTGAAAACCAATCATTTCTGTACACAGCCATTGTGGCTAAGGCCACAGGGCGTGCCCAGGTGGGGACATGCAACAGCTTGCACAACACGGTGTCCTTGGAAAACCAGCAACTATTTCCAATATTTCAAAGCAAGCCAAACCAGAACACCCTCCTGAAGGAGGAGTATCTGCCCATGGGAAGGTTTCTCCACACAGGACATCCAACTGGGAGCTTGCCACCACTTTCTAAAACAGGTATGTTGACATAGAGAGGCACAGCCCAGGCCCTGGTGCTGCTCTGCATACCAGGCACTGGCGAAACACAGTGCTCAGGCATGGGGAGAGGGCACAAGTGCTCATCCTGATGCAATGTGTACCTCCCTGGGAACACTGGATCTTTTGCCTCTGACGTGGTCACAGTCTGGATTCAATCTTTCCTATCTTCTTCAGTTCAGTAGCTATTCAGGGATTTGCCTCTTCTGCATTTTCACATCTCTCTTGCCATCTCTACAATTATATTTTTCATTTTTCAAACTAATTAAACCAATATTTTACTTACCCCATCCCCTCCCAAACAAATCAATATATTTGTTTTCAGGATTTTCCAGAGGTAAATTATAAATATTCAACTTCTTTCATGAACATTGGGCAGTTTCTCCAATCACTTGAAGCTTCAGTAAGAGCAATCAGTGGTGAGGATTAATGGTACTCACTACAGAGCTGATGCTGAAGTGCCTCAAACGATCACAGTTGCTTGTCACTCAGCAGAGCTACAGAAGTCACCAGCTTGCACCATGGAGATATCCACACACGAAGGCAGAAACACTTCTCCACAACCATTTTCCCACTCAAAACAGGACCCCTGTGTCTAGCAGCACTAGTGGCACGTCTCTGAAGGGGAGCTGTAGGGATACTCCTCCCAGCCAGACTCTCCTCACAGCTGACATCTCTGGGCACCGAGTCTCTGGTCTCATAGTTGCTCTTCAGGCATGTGGCACCTTCACTACATTAAGACGGTTTTGTTCTGTGACCGATTTGTGCTATGTTGGCAATATGCACAATAGTCTTACTGTGGGGAGTCTCTCTTGAGTCAGCTCCATGGTTCTTCCTTGACTCCTTTTGCTTTCAAAATCTTTGTGGCAATTGCAAAGGTGAGCCCAGCATGAGACTCTTCCACCTATTGGCTACAGCAAAACTGAGGAGGAAGCTCCCTGAGCGCTCTTGCTAATATGACTTCCCAGGGTAAAAATCACTTTCATGTTCCCAGTTCACAGAGCTGAAGCCCACAATATGGTTTCTCCAGGATGGACTCCAACCACCAGATTCCAGCTCCTTGGAAATATTGAATATTTGAGAATTTGTACACCTTGCTCAGTTTTTTGAAACTTTATAAGGAACTGGAATCTATTTAAGACCTTGCATTTAGATATCCGTCTCTGCAGCCCTCTGAAAGAGGAAGGAAAGGAAACCCATAGCCCCCACACACATAAAGACCCAGCAGTCCAGTGAGGCCTGGGGAACAGCTCCATATGCACCACAAACAGCCCTGTGGTGGTTCCTTGGGTCCAAGATCATTTTTGGGTACAAGATCATTTTTGCCCTATGTTCTCAGGCTCCAATCATGGTTCTGATCCCACATCAATGTGAAATTGACAAACACCCTGGGACATCAAGGCAGCAAAACCAGGATGAGATAAAGACCTGGGAGGCAAACTGCCTGATTTGGGGCCTTCTGTCATGGAAGAGTTAGAGATGTCACAACATGAACTCGTGCCATGCACCATTAATGCACAGCAAAACTGACTGCTGTGCAGAAGGAAAACAAGAAAGCCATGGTGAGGAAAGACTGAAACACTCATGTCCTTATCCCCTATAACATATTCATGTTTCCTTCCTGCCATTCCCGCATTGCATCTCTACCATCTCTCTCTCAGCCATCACAAAGCATCAAGAAGAATCTTGATTACCAGTTCCATGGTGGGCAGACCACTACATCTGAGAATTGTTCAGGTCAGAACTTGCTGCAAAAACATGCATCATAGAATTGTCTAACTTGAGCCTCCAGTTTCTCAGCCTTGCTCTACCTTTACAGTGAGGTTAAAATACCCACCTCCTTATGGGACAATTTTCTTCATAGAGGAGCTGTGATTAGATCACAGATTCAGCTGTCTCCAAGATGAAAAAAACCCACTGAATTCCCTATTCCCAGATTTTTCAGGTGTGCTGTTCTTCAGGTTAGGAAGAGAGCTCATTTCACATCAGCCTTTTCAATTCAGGTGCCACCTGGATCCAGTTTGTTTTGTCCATGAACCAGAACCAGTGTCCCTTGCTTCCTCCTAACCCCTTCACTCAGGAGATTCCTCTTTACTTCTGCCTGACCCTGAACATCCACTATTTGTGGTCTTTCACCAATGGCCATCACAACCCACTCCATTCTCTCCTGCAGAGTATCCTGCGTGCTGTTTCAGTGTCACTGACAGTTTCAGGGCAGGAAGGCCATGCCTGATGCTGTGCTTGTAAAAGCACCATGTATGCCTGTTCTGACAGAAGGCTACTGCTAAAAGGTGTGTTTTCTTAATAAACAACACAACCTGCAAGCCCTAGATATCTGTATAACATCAAAGTTATTTTTAAAAAGAACAGCAATTGCTAAATATTCCACAGGAACCACAAAAATAAAGAAGCCTATTTAAAAATGTCATATATATATATATATATTTTAAGATGAGTCATGCAGTTTCTGCAGCTCCATCAAGTTCCAATCAAATCTCTACCCACTGGTTTTATTACTCTTGATTACTTTTTTAACTGCTATAATTCCTCTAAGGCTGGCTTACCCCATGGCAAACCCTCTTTGTGGCACAGACAGCAAGTACCTACAAAGGGAGCAGACAGGCTCTAACGAGGCAAACTTCAGCCTAGAAACGCCTAGAAATGACATCCTGGGAGGGATGTACAGTACCATGGTAATCTTACTCATGCTCACAGGCAGTGAAACACCATTGTGCTCTCTCTTCTAATGGACACTGATCATAGAGTAGCAGAGCTAGGAACAGAACCCAGCACACATTTTAGTGAAATCCCTTAAATTTCTTAGCAGCTAAATTTCATCTATGAAATATCATGTCAGAGGCTGGGAGAAGATCACATTCCTAGGCTGAAGTTGAGGCTCCCACTGGGCAACAGACAGTACTACCCACTTGTTGCCACCTTTGCACAGCCCATTTCTTGTCTGTGGTGTCAGGGATCAGCTGCAGCTGGAACCTGGCTCTAAAAAGCCACAACTGGTTGCAGCACTGAATGCTCAGCAGCTGGACCCTGCAGATGAGACCCAGAGAACTAAGGCCATACCTGTTGGATAAAGTCTGCTTTGCACAGGACCCTCTGGAATTTTAATATGCCCCAGGAATAAAAAGATATAATAATGAACCCTAAAAAACCACTGAAGCAATAGTCTTGAAATGGATACATTAGAGATCCTGCCATTTCACACATATAATTTGGAGTGAATTGCCCTTTATAGTGATTCAACCTGTGATGTGCTCACATACCCTCTCAAATGCTGCTTTCTATTTAGGACGGATTTTTATCCTTTCCCATTTTAACCTTCAGAGCAAAAACAGGTGGGTTTTGGTTTTTTGGTTTTTGGGGTTTTTTTTGGGTTTTGTTTGTTTGTTTGTTTGTTTTTTGGTTTTTTTTCTGTCATGGTTCCCTCTTTGCCCTTGTGTTCTCTGGGATCCTCCTCCATGGCTAACTGTCAGCCAAAAAGAAAATGTGCTTGGGTCTCAGCTCTGCCAGCTCACGCTCACCTGCACAGAGGGCACAACAGGCAGTTTGGGAAGGAAGAAGGAAAACTAACATCTTAAATACTTCAGATTAAGATTGATCAAACTCTTCTTCCAGAGCTTACTCTTTGTGCATCTCTGGCCTGAACTGGGTATCTTTGGTGTAAGAAAGCAGTACCGAGCTGAGCACAAACAGAATCATTGCACCTTTGTTTTCTGGATGTGCTGTTACCACGCAGCCACCCCACTACTTTTCCTGAGGGAGAAGTGGCTGATAACATCGGTTTGTTACCCAAGTCTTGAAAAACAGGGTACAAACATTACTGCCAGCTGGACAGTGTCACTGAACAGCCTGGTGACTGGGACAATTCCTTGTTACAGGAATCTTTGTTAGAGGCTTGCATTGCACAGTTCCACCACATCCCATTTGGACGCTGCAAACCAACACCATGAGGAAGGGAAACACAGCCCATCGCCCGCCCTCCCCTGCTGCCCTGTCTTGCTTTTCACAACTCAGAGACTACCAGCTCCCTCGTGAAGGAAGGGCTTTTATTTTGCCCTTTCAGGAGGGACCCGAGGCAGGAGAGGTGGCTGGAGCATGGGCAGAGCTGGTTTCGCCTCCCGGGTGAGTCACCGAGCTGCCTTGCCTCTATCAGGTGCAGTGTAAATCCAGAGCAGTGCCTGCTCCTTTTCATTAAGGGCCTTGAGCTCGCTGCAGGAAAGATGAAAAGGGCTGGTCATTATCCATTACATGTGACCCATTCACTTGCTGATGGGCTGGTTTTCATCTCCCTGCCCTGCCTGTAGGCAAGCATCCCCCAATACCCTAATCTGCTTTTTTTGTTCTCCACCATTTATTTTCCTAGGAGCCTTGTCAATAGTGGCTCCATTCCCTTCCCATGCCTCCCAGCGCTGTAGATTCAGAAGCCTTAAAGGGTTCCAGCTCACGGTAACACATTCCAGAAAGTCTGACCGCTTATTATAAAGCCAGTGTAGGAAGGATTTGAGAAAAGCACGATGTAACAAGAGAGCTGGGTAAATGCACAGCACACGCAGCCTGGAAACGCTCGAAGGTGAACGGGAAGGGGAGGCGGGGGCATTTGGAAGCCCATTAAATGAGAACTTATCATCCGATTTATGTAAATCACTTCAAATGCCTTCATTTATTAAAAGTATTAAGCTGCATTACTGTTTGCCTTTGGTCCCCTAATTTGGTTGCTAATGTCTAAAACAACTGTTGAAATTAATTTGAAATTAATGTTCCTATATAATTACTTAATGAATCTCACATTCACTGCCCTTAGCTCGCAGTCGACAAAGGATCTCACCCGCCACATGTAAGAGGTTGGAATACCGACTGTGATTTTAAAACGGTTGCTAAATTATAGTTTGCAAATATTTTACATTTATATCACACACTTCATCTTGAAGGA
The DNA here is from genome assembly GCF_014805655.1 of Passer montanus. Lineage (NCBI taxonomy): Eukaryota > Metazoa > Chordata > Aves > Passeriformes > Passeridae > Passer > Passer montanus. The sequence continues at coordinate 19,503,638 of NW_024356505.1, read as the reverse complement.
TCTCACTGTGTTTGAAATGTTACATAACATTTATTCTTTAGTAAAATTCCACCACAAAAACTTTCTGGGCATCAATCTTCTTATTTCCCTGCATGCCATGAAATTAAATCAAATTTAGCTGTATCATTATGCAAACAAAAAATCATACCTGCATTAAAAGATTATTATTAGTGCTGTAAAGTCAGACAGTTAAAAGATAGGAAATGCTGAAACTGAGACTCTGAGCAATATAAGTTCCTTTTCCCATACATATGTCTTCTCATAGTCTTTAATTTTATGATCACGTATTTTCTTATATGCACCCCCTCCCTCAAGGGACTTATTAGTCCTTGTTAGTGTCCAAGAAAAAACAGGATAAGAAAAAAATAAGGTTCAAGAAAAAGCTAGCAGGGAAAGGTAGCCATTTGTGGAGTCCTTGCCTCATTCCTTACAAAAGCTGCACAGGTTGTAATGCGTGTGCCTCCTTTTCTGGGTGGCTGACTTGGTACCCCATAAATCCTGATTGGCAGACATGCTGAATATGCACAGCAGTAACTGAAGCTAAAGAAACATTTGAACGTGCAGAGCATTTTACATACTACCAAACCCAGTGAACGATGAGGTCCTGGGGTCTCACACTTAAAATAATCGTACACTTCAAAGGGGAGAAAACACTTCTCCCTCTCCCAGGGACAGTGGAAAATGTATTTGAGCAATTGCAAACCAGCCGGACTGCTGTGTTATGGAGACCCACATGTGCTCCTTCTCTCCAGCACCACGTGGACACGGTGCAGCAGGAGGGGAACAGGACACACTGTGACCCAGCAGCAGCAAATACCTGGGGGAGTGTTGGTGCTGTTGCACAAGGTAGCAGAGGGAGGTAGGCGTGGGGCGGAGGGGGAAACAGCAAAGGCTATTTTGAAACAAAAGGGCTGAATTTAAGGCCTTCCAAACAGCCTTACTTTGGACTGCTCACCATTCTGTGTGCTTACCTGTGACTTTGCATTTCTTCTTAGGTGTGTATGGCTTCTTACGGATCAAGGCAAAGCACAAGTGCCTAACGTTGGCAATCAGCAATGTTCCAGAGCTTTCCTCCAAATTAGTTGAACAACGCTTTGCCTTGACACATCCTCAGCATCTAGGTCACAGCAAGTCACCCTCCCCACACTGCAAAACACCCCCTCCTTCGTCTTGCAGAGAGCTGTAGATGTGTGCCACATAGCCTGGCAAGGCTCAGAGTAAGGATACTGGCCAAGAGTTCCACAGCTTGGCTGAGGGATGGGCCAGTGAAGAGGACAGGTCCCCAAACACAGGACAACATCAACCTAAATCTCCTTCCTACAACAGGGAACAGAGACTACCCAGCAGCCCACACCCAGCCATCGCCACGCACACACCTCCACGTGCTGTCCTACTTTCTTAACTAGAAAGTCCAACCTCTCCTCCGCTCAGATCTTTGCCAAACCTCCCTCTCTTCAACACATTCCCACCCTTGACAGGCTGCAGATCTTCCTTCCGAAGTCTGTCTTCTCTCAGTGGGTCCTCCCTCACAAGCCCAAAGTATTCCTGTCTCCCACACTTCATGCATTCCTCAAGTAACAAGAATCATTACAACACCTCCAGGAACAACCGCCAAAGGAAACCTCTCCCAGCAAGGCAAATCTAAAAATCTCAAGTCTACAAGCACACAGGAATATTAGTTCCTTTTAAAGGTGAATGGCAGGAACATAAGGATGAAATATACTGTGACATCCTGGCCAACCACCTCGACATCCTTCTTGAACACCAAAGCTGTCAAAAGTGAACCAAAATGGGCAAAGTCTCTAGCTTGCCTCAAAGACAGCATTGTAAGACCATATCATCAAACCGACCTTCAAAGCAGATTGCTCTCCTTTTTTTCCAACTGGGGGTTTCATACCAGAAGCTGAAGGTTGATACTGTGAGAGTGCAGAGCCACTACCTCAGCCTAGACTTCCATTCCAATTCTGCTTTTTGAAAAAGAGGGAAAGATAAAGATACTAATACAACTGAGTATTAGAAGAGACTCAGCAAAAAAAGCAAAAAACTCAGCAAAAAGCCCCTTTCTTGAGGCAAAGGTGCTTTTCCATCTCCACGGCTTCCTCCTGCTGCTTGCAATCACAGGGACAAGGCTGCTTTAGTCAGGTTTCCAGAGTCCTGTAATGGAAAGCAGCTGTCCCTACCCAGATTGCACCAGACATCTCCATAACTATTTTGTCATCTTCTTTTGGTCAGTTTTGTTACTCAACTTCCCAGTGCTGCTGTTAAGATAACAACAGCAATCCTAGGACTGTACTCAACATACTTTTTTAAATTTCCAACAGTAACCTGAGGATGTTTGTATTGCTACTTACCACTCGCTATACAGACTTTACATTTGTTGTGTGTCAAAACATGAACTCCAGAACGAACTTGTATTCTCCTGATGTGGGCGCTATACAGACTTTACATTTGTTGTGTGTCAAAACATGAACTCCAGAACTTGTATTCTTCTGATGTGGCCTGCATGACCCACATCTCTCAATGTGAACAATTTAAGTGACTAGGGCAAGCCTACTTGAAAAGACTTCCCTTTCTTTTCCCAAGCTGCACAGAGCTGGACAAACTGCCAACATTCAACACCATCTGAGACATTCAGTTTTGCAGAACCATTCAGATGGCAATGAAGTTCTCAGTCTTTACATAGCTATCTTCAGAAAGCAGTAAGAACCACAGTGAATCTTGCCTCCACCATTAAAATAGCACCACCCAATAATTTTGGGGAGGGGAAACTCCCTCACATTTTGCATTAATCAATGTCACTACAACATAAGATATTCAGTTATTTAGTTAACAAGGTTAAATAACTGCATGTCCCTCAACTATACCTTTATTCTGAAAGCTAGCTTTAAGTAACAATTAAGTCTCCGTTTCTCCAGGTAAACAGCTAAAAAGCTAGTAGCTCATTCAAATTCCATATGTAACTATAGTTGGCCCTTTATTTTAAAAAACCCTAATTTAATTTGGAGCTACGGTTGCCATCTCCCTGTCTTTGCATACACCAGCTTTAACAGGTCCTTTGGGGAGCGTTCCTTTATTTTAAAAAACCCTAATTTAATTTGGAGCTACGGCTGCCATCTCCCTCTGTCTTTGCATACACCAACTTTAACAGGTCCTTTGGGGAGCGTACATGGAAGTGGTAATAGGTGTGGTAATTCCCACTTTCTGTTTTCCAGTTCAGAGAGTAATTGAATCCAGTCACTACCGCGCTATCTTTCTGGCAAATCTTTGCTAGCCTCCATGAAATGAGTTGGAAGTTTGATTTCTGTTCTCCACAGGCATGTTTGCGTGATACAGATGAACTGCTGTAACTGGCAAATTGGAGGCAATTTCAGCAGAGATTCCTAGGCTTAAGTAAGTGCAAGAACAGAACTTTCACCTCCAGAGAAGTCTCATCTTTAACAGTCCTGAGAAATGACAGGACAAGATTGGAGAGTTTGGATTTCTGCTGTTGCAAGACACTTTGAACTCTGTTTTATTAAACCAGCACTCACATGAAATTACTAAAAAAAAAACGCCAAGTCATTATGAAATAAAATACTGAGGCAAAACAAGTTTTATCACTCCCTAATACTGCTTTCAATCTCTGCTGCATTTTAATTGGAATACACAAGTATTTTATTTCCTGTGACAGCAATATTCATTAGTCTTCATTCTGGTTACACATGTTTAGCCCCCCAGGACAGCAGCCAGTGCAAGAGCATCAGCTACTGACAGACCACTAGTGGCATTCCAGGCAGGTCCGTGAATTCCGCCACACAAGACACTTCAGAACCAAAATACAACGGACCAGGTGAGTAGAGGCTAAATGTATGACCAGGCTAAGATTAAAAACTTTATTTTTTATACAAAACAATAATAAATCCAAGCAGATAATGAACTAAGTGTGTTTTCTCATTTTCCATCTTCTTTTCTCAATAAAGTCTATCCACAGTTCAGTGTTAAACCACTCCATATTCTGCAAAAGCTATGACGTTTCCATCTTGTATCCATGTTTTTCTAATTCAGCTCTGTATGGAAGAGAGACAGATATATTGAAACACATACACAATACTGTTAGATGTGTGTTTTTTAAAAAAATTAAATATACTACACAATATGCAATCATTTTAAATAGCAATGTCATACTACTTTTTTATTCATACCAATTACCTTAACCTTACTAACTTGGTAATTCTTAAACTCCAATTTTTTATCTTAAATCACTATAAGTGACTTCTCAGTGAAAAATTCAAATATTTGTTTTAATCACAGTTACTGCCCTCTGACTCACCATATGGCAGGAAGTAGCACCTATGCACCTGCAGCATCTCCAAATTCATTAGAATAACCAAAACATTATCTTATACATTATTCTCAACATTTTCTTAACTCAAGCAAGCTCACTATTTTATTTGACTTAACTGCATGTGTTTCCAAAACAATTGTAAGCTTTTTTTTGCTTTTAGAATAGTGCAGCCTGCAGCATCTCCAAATTCATTAGAATAACCAAAACATTATCTTATACATAATTCTCAACATTTCCTTAAGCAAGCTCACTATTTTATTTGACTTAGCTGCATGTGTTCCCAAAACAACTGTAAGCTTTTTTTTGCTTTTAGAATAGCGCACTCTGGAATTTTTATTTATGTCTTGCTGCAATACACCTCGCAATGAACAATTCTGAGGGAAACAATTGCTTTGTTATCCTTAGCTGTGGCCAGGACAGCAAGTCAGGAACTACAACTGTTATCACTCCTGCCCTGCCACCACTTTGCCTCTCACCTGCCTCTGAACATCAGCCAGGATGCATCCTGTTTTATCCCATTTTATCCTAGCACATGTGTGTCTAGATGCAGAAGTACAAATCTCTAAAAATATTTTGGGTTAGTCTGCACATTTAGTAGTAAGACTTTAAAAGTGGAGGACTGCAGCATTTGCTTTCTAGAGATGGAAGAAACACGCTACAGCCAGGCAACACTGCAAACCACTACACGGTCACCAATACCACAGGCTGCAGCTAAGGCCAGTTACACAAAGTTTGTTTAGATCAACTGTGTCTATCAAGAATTATACTATTTCTTGAAAGTCTGTTTCATTACATGTTTTCCAATATTACCATTTAACTGCCTTTGAACCATATATGAAATAACTATGCCAACAATTTTTTGTGCAGAAGACACAAAAATAATTCCTTTCCCTGGAGTACAAGGGAGATCAACGCAGGAACTGTTTAAGCAGGCTGTACTACAGACAGTTTGCTCCTCATGAAAGACACTGAGGGATTAATTATAAAATCTGGCTTTGTTCTGAATGCTTGAAACAATTTAAGTTATAATTATGCGTCAGTAAAGGATTACTGAAACTACAAGTGACAAAGAGGATTAAGCAACTGGTTTAGAGGTACACAAATTGCTATCACTTTTTTTAAAGTATGTAATTAACAATTACTTTGCTGTTGTTGCTCATAAACAGTATGTTCATCACATAGGAAAGAACCTTAATGTTAATACAGATCACTAATCTCCAGAAAATTTGCCATTTGGACAAAGAACAGCAGTGCTGTTTTAAAGTACAGACATAAAAACTGTAGCATACTTTGCACACCACATAGCACAAAGGGATAATCTTGGATGCCTTGCCATTAATCTTGGCAGTACAATTCAGAACTTTCACACACACACATACAAAAGTCATTAGAAAAGGATTCACTCATGTTAAATTGACAAAGTGTCAACTATATCTCAATGTTCCATGATCTTTGCAATGTTTGCGTAACAGAGCAAAATTCTGTCACCACAATGTCCTAAGGCATTTTCAGTAGAATTATTAAAAGATGAAATGCTGATCAGTACTTCAGAGTCTTGTAATCCCTAAATCTGGGTCTAAAAGGCTTTAAACAGAAAAGCAAAAAGTAGAGCTTTCATTTATTTCCATTTCAGATCTTTATTTCTTCAAAATAAGCAGATGTCAAACTTTTAGATATTAAATAATTCAACTCCATTTAAAATATCTAACCTGTCTTCTAGAACAGAAAGTTTAAATAAAATTACCTTAACTGATTGGAGAAATCATCTTCTACATTGTCATCATCCCAGTTGTCTTCCCAGACATGTGCATCTTCATCTTCATCTAAACCAGTCCAATCTAAAGACAGAAAAGCAGGTCTAAACATTGTGTCCTGCACTGCTTTGGTAGCATGTCTTACTGACCAATTAGCTCAGCCAGGGGGAAAGGCAGACTTCTGGTAAATTTAACAGAGAAGTCTGGAACACATTCAAGTGTTTATGAGACACCAAGATCTATAACACATCTCAAAATTTCTGTAATTGCAACAAAAACCAAACTTGGTGGAAAAAATCATTACACACACATCGTGGCTTGCAAGATTAAACATTCCTAAGAGATATTTTGCATACTTATGGATAAACTGTAGCATCATCCTTCCAGATTTGTATTTAAACACCTTTTCCAGATTAAAAAAGTAAATATGCATCAGATGCTTTAGCCAAAACACAGACACATTCTCTGTTCCCTCAAATCAGATGCAGTCAGCGTATGGACAAATGACAAAAAAACTATCTGTCATGCAAAAGTGAAGGCAAATTGAGACAAGCATCTGCAAACAGCACTAGATACCTCTAATCAACTATTTCTGGGCTCCCGAGACAGCAGAAGCTGTCTTGCCTTTGTAGGGAAACACTTTATGTCTATTTACTAACTTTAATTATATTTTTCCTATAATAAAGTAATCTGGCACATCACCCTTGACAAATTACTCATCACACACTTAATCTTTGATTTTAATTTTTTTCTAATAATGAAACAAAATAGTTCAGAAAAATAATGAAAATTAAAGGCTCAGAATCAATACGAAAACATTAGCTTACTTGATTTTTTTTAGTTTCTCAGTCTATTCCTACTGAAAGACACACAGTTTTTCAAATGTCAAAAGAAAAGAAGCCACCTAATTTTGACTTGCAACTTTTTATTTCTCAAAGTCTATTACTTTGCAATACTGTTATTCCCCTTTCGTTCTAGTAAGCCATCTGCTGCCCGTGCAGAGAAAGCTTTGAGGACTGAAGTCTAAAGTAACAGTAAACACCGATGGAGGTATGGGGGGAGCAAGGGAGAAAATTAGTGGGGTAAAACATCAAAAACTAATTCACTGTGAACAGCTAACTTTCCAAGAATGAAGCCTGGTCTTTGCATTTTCTCCTCCTTTTTCTAACACTGACAGGCAACAAAATTAATATTTGAGATTCACCAGGACAGGAAAATCCATTTGTCACTGATTAAAGACACACGTGTGGAAGGCATTACAATTAAGTTTCCTACTCAAATAAATTATATAATGGGAAAAGATGAAGGAGCATAGAAACTGTGCTGTAAGAGCAAAAGAAAAATCTGGGAAGAAAAAACGTTGTATATAAAAATGCATTATTTGGATTTAGCTGTATTGCTAGTTCCTCAAAAGGGAAGGGCTTATCCTTTAGAACCACCTGCAATAAGCTTTGCCCTTGCCAGTTTATATTCCATTGATTTTTTTTTCAAAAAAGAAACAACTTTACTGATTAAATGAATTTTGAAGAGAGAAAAAAAAAGCTCAAAAACCTTAAAATTAACACAAAGTCAAACTTTTCTACCTACCAACATCTAAGTAGCTCAGACAAAACTACAAACTTGAAAAGAAAAGTCTCCCAGTAACTCATATCCAGCACAACAAACAGCAGCTTCAGTCACAGAAGATCAGCAGGGCAGATTGCAAAAAGATGCTCTAAATCACTCTGAGTAAAGAGGAGTCAGAAAGGCACAGCTCAGCTTCCTTGCTGGGGTGGGGAGGAGAGTGAAAGTAAAGCCTAAATTATAAATTACATTCTCATCCCTGGAGGACAAGGTTCTGCAGCATCTGTATATTGAAACTATTACCCCAGAATTGTACAATACAGTTATTACTCCCTGCTACATTATTTGCCTGTGACTAAACAAAAGTAAAAAAAGGTAGAGCATTACCTGGGATTTAAAGTATTAAGATGACTTAAGAGTCCACTACCATTAAGTATTACTAATATACACCATAATTACAAACATGTCATGGCTGAACTCCTTAAAAATATACTTTTATATGCTGATCACTGATTGTTTTATTTTGTACTTGGGAAACAAAAAATAATTTTTAGGATTTTAGGGTTCTTTATCCCCTGCTCTATCACTTCCCATTATATTCTGAAATGCACTGTACAAAAGATTCTTAAGTGACTCATTTACATGTATTTTCATCTACCATAGTATACTTATGCTATACTTCAAAGTATCCTATAAAAATTGGACATGTCTGGTTTTGATACATAACTTGATTTCATACATTGTTTAAGTAAATTTTTAGGTTGGAATAAACCCCAAAAGTCCGTGTTTTCATCCCTTAACATAGACTTGCATTATCTAATTTCCTTTGGAAATAAAAACTGGGTAATAGAATACAAAGTTCTTCTATTGCTAGAAAGTGGTGTTTTAATTTGAAAGAACAACAATTTGGAATGGGTTTGAGCCCAGTTATCACAGCTCTTTCCTAAATACTGGAGATAACAGACAAAGTGGTCTGAACACTCAGCATCTCAAAACTATAACCGCACTTGAGGATGCAAAGGGACCCTTTTAGAGGTTTTTATTTTCTGCAAGAAAGAACATCTAGAAGGCTGACGATGGTCACTTTTTAGTAAGTATCTGCTCCACCCAGAAAGCCTGCACAGTACTTTGCTTCAGCATTACAGATGGAGTCGAGCAAAACTAATTTCACCTTCTGTAACATCAAGTCAGGGCTCTGCCCAATCCAAGGGCCAGAAGCTTCAGAGACTTCCCCTACTGTGAATATTTAATTTACATTAATTTTTTTTTTCTTTTTAGGAAACACTTCTGCAAAAGAAAGTAGGGTCTTGTAAATTTATTTTAGCTAACATCCTAACTAGGTCATGAACTTCATCAGTACCTGCAAAAAACATTAACTTTAGCAGAACTAAAGGGCTCAGAACACTAAGGCTTGTAAGGCCACAGAAAAACCACACACAATGAGGACATTAGAGAAAAAAAATCCTGATGTTACTGATAGATATAATTTCTCATATATATAAAATCCTGATATATATAATTTCTCATAATCCACAACTTGAGACAGAATTAAGGACATAAAAAGTAAACATGCCCTAATAGGGATATTTCCAAGACTACCTCTAGGACACTGAGTTATTTTATTGAATTTAACTTCCTTATTAAGTATATCTGTACCTACGAAAAGCAAAACAGCATATACGTATCTGTGCTTCAATAGGTAAAGAGTAACCACAGAGCGCAGTATTTCATTTTCACACATTTTTCCACCTTACGCTCAAGTTTCCGGCCCTCGTCCCTCCTCTGCCTTGCCATTCTCATCTCCAGTGTCAAAAAGCAGTCAACTTCTCCCGCACTCGTTCCCAGCCCTCTCGCACAATGACACAGCACTTCCAGCGCGATGTGCCCAGCGCCGCGACACCGCGGCCGAGCCGGGCGCGGGCACAGCACCGCGCTCGCTGGCGCTCCGAGGCGCTGCAGCCGCTGCCCGGCCGGGCTGGGCC